>NC_044556.1:116956807-117566352 GCF_007565055.1 Rhinopithecus roxellana | reverse complement strand
TTTGGGAGGCCGAGACGGGCGGATCACGAGGTCAGGAGATCGAGACCATCCTGGCTAACACGGTGAAACCCCGTCTCTACTAAAAATACAAAAAAAACTAGCCGGGCGAAGTGGCGGGCGCCTGTAGTCCCAGCTACTCGGGAGGCTGAGGCAGGAGAATGGCGTAAACCCGGGAGGCGGAGCTTGCAGTGAGCTGAGATCCGGCCACTGCACTCCAGCCCCGGCGACAGAGTGAGACTCTGCCTCAAAAAAAAAAAAAAAAAAAAAAAAAGAAAGTATTATGCTTTCTGATATTGAGAATTGAAACATTCTCTTATGGGTGCTCACAAAGAAAGTATTATTTTATAGAGGGGGACATCTCAACACAGCCCTACAAGAGCAATAGTAACACATTTCCTCCTGTTCTTTCTTATAACTATGTTTGAAGTAAGCTGATATTGTAACTTCAGGGTACAATTCAATAAAAACAAAACCAAACAAAAGGCCAAATAATACAATTCCGGTAGGCAATTCTTTGATACTCAGATACATTTCAAGGGTACAATTTAGAATACCTAAAAACAAACAAATAAACAAAAACAAAACAAAACAAAAAACCCAATATGAATGGACTGCATGTTCTTAGGAAATCCACCACAGGTATTATTCCTCCTAACTGGGCTTTTGATAACACTAAATATGGCAGAGTGTGAAGTTGTAAAATCTCAATAGAAGCAGCAGAAGGTAGATTAAGGGGGTACGCAAAAACGGAAGCCAAAGTCTTTCAAAGAACAGTTTGGGATCTCCTTTAGCGTGTGAGAGAAAGAGAGGCATCGAAGAATTCTCGAATGTTGTTGTGCATAGGCCATACTCGGATATTTGTTAAAAATGCAGAATCCCAGGAATCTCTGTATGGATTTTTGATTCCATTGTTCTAGAGTAGGCCAATGAATCTGCATTTTAAACAATTACTCAAGAAACAACTGGGACAGGACACTGCCTTAAGCAGGTTTACGGTAACTCTAGCTAGGGAAAAAATTCAAAGCAGATGCTCAGGATTGCTCACTTGGACAAACATCTCTCAGTAAAACACCTTAACTTAATTTTAAAATACAGAGTTAAAACAAGTTTAGCCTAAAGCTGCCTCCTTACATATAAATATCTCAGGTTCGGCCTAAAGGTTTCTCTACATATTATGAACTGTAACCTAAATGGACTTGTAAACAGACGGTAGCCTACTCTTGTGCCAAACACCAAGTTTTGGCCAATCAAAGGTGGCCAACTGTTCCAACCCTGTTCAAATAAGGCGAACACTGAGTTGTAACCCATCTGACTGTTTTGGCCCTCATTTCCATTTTTTATAGGGCACTTTCCTTTTTCTGTCTGTAAATCTTCCATCACGTGTCAGTGCTGGAGTCTCGGAGCCTACTCTGGCTTGGGAGGCTGCCCGATTCACAAATCAGTCTTTGCTGAATTAAACTCTGTTAAATTTAATTTGCCTAAGGTTTTTATTTTAACAGTAGCTTCCTGGTAAACCCTCTAGGACAAATTATTTTGGAATTGCGGTCCCTGAGTAAATGAATGTTTTCACCCACTGTATTGAATTGCTGCTAAAGCTAATTTATGGTAAAGGATGTGTGTCAAACTTTTTGATTTTAGAGTAGATAAACTAAAGCCATTAGATCAGTTTGGATTAGGTTTGGCTGCTATGACAGAAAAAATACAGTGGCCTAAATATCATAGATGTTCTTTCTCATAGAAATGGGTTTCTCATTTCATCCTGTAATCCCAGCACTTTGGGAGGCTGAGTCAGGCAGATCACTTGAGCCTGGGAGTTCGAGACCTCCCCAGGCAACTTAGTGAAACTGCATCTCTACAAAAAATACAGAACTTAGCCGGGCATGGTGGCACAAACCTGTAGTCTCAGCTACTTGGGAGGGTGAGGTGGGAGGATTGCTTAAGCCCAGGAGGCAGGGGTTGCAGTAAGCCAAGATAATACCACTGCACTCCAGCCTGGGTGACAGAGCAAGACCCTGTCTCAAAAAAAAAAAAAAAAAAAAAAGAAAGGAAAAGGGTTTCAGAGGTTGGCAGTGCTTAGTGCTGAGCAGGTAGCAGGTATCATGCTCTCTAGTGGCAGGGACCTAGGCTCCCTCCATTGCTCTGATCTTCAGCATGTGGCTTCTACATTCTGAAGACATCACACCCAAGACGGCTGCTGAAGCGCCTGCCACAGTTCCACATTGCAGATTGCAGGAAATAAGAAGGGCAAAGGTGGACGTACTCCATCCCTTTAAGGACATTTTCCGATTTTGCATTCGGGATGTGTACATACATGTCATTGACCAGAATTTAGTCTCATGGCCATACCTAGCTATGAGGAGTTGGGGGCAAGAGGGTGTTGGGAAATGTAATTTTTATTTTGGATAGCCACATGCCCAGCTAAATATGGAGGTTGATTACAAAAGAAAAAGGGGGGAAATGGGTCTACCAGTCTCTGCTATAGCCATTTGTGGACATAGATTAGGAGAAAAAAGCAATTGTCTATTGAAGCTAGACATGATACTATGATAAAACCTAGTAGGCAACATCAAAGCCATGTCACCTCTCTTAGAAAAAGTCTTTCTGATTTCAATATCAAATGCACATGCTTCCTCCTTACCTGAAAGCAAAAGCAATTCATGAGATGCACACTGAAAAGGTGTGTGGTCAAAATCCCTCTGCTTTTTTCCATTTCTACTGTTACGAAATTTTTTGTTTTTGTTTTTGTTTTTTTTTTGTTTTTTTTTTGTTTTTTTTTTGTTTTTTGAGACGGAGTCTCGCTCTGTCACCTGGGGCTGGAGTGCAGTGGCCGGATCTCAGCTCACTGCAAGCTCCACCTCCCGGGTTGACGCCATTCTCCTGCCTCAGCCTCCCGAGTAGCTGGGACTACAGGCGCCCGCCACCTCGCCCGGCTAGTTTTTTGTATTTTTTAGTAGAGACGGGGTTTCACCGTGTTAGCCAGGATGGCCTCGATCTCCTGACCTCGTGATCCGCCCGTCTCGGCCTCCCAAAGTGCTGGGATTACAGGCTTGAGCCACCGTGCCCGGCCTGGAATTTTTACATGTGTAATGTACCCTTATTGTGACAAACCCAAGCAGCACAGAAGAGTAAAAAGTGAAGCATCCTCCTGTTGAAGCGCCTCCTTCCCCCCAATCCTACCTCAAGTGCTGCCTTGGTTAACATTTTGAGTGTTTCTTTCCAAACAAGATTTGTCTCCTACTCCAAATTGTTACCTAATCTGTCAGGACTCCATGCTTCTCCTGACTTATATTCTGCTTTGTTTCGTATTAGTGTGGCATTTTACAGTCATTCACTGCAAGAAGGGATGCAGTGGGGGTCAAAGATTATAAATGTTAAAAAGTGAATGGGGCTTGAGATATCACAAAGCATTCTCACAAATGATTCCTTTGTTTATGTTGGAATGTAAGTATGACTACACTTGCTTTTTTCCCACATGACTTAAGGAATTTTCTTCATGTTGTAATGTTTGATGGATGCAAAGCAAATGTGTAACTTACATGTTTAGGAAGCATAATAACATAATGAAACCTGTGCATCCACCGCCGAATTTATAAACCAATTTATGATCAGTGCCATCTAAATTACTTGCATGCTTCTCCTTTCAGACTTCCACTTCCCCACGAGAGGTCGTACTGTCCTGACTTTTACATTTTAATTAATTTGGCTTTAAAAAAAAATAGTTTTACTACAGATATATATGTGTACAAACTATATATCAATCTTACTTCTTTTTTGAGCTTCAAAAAAGGGATTATATGGTGAATCGCTGTCTGTAACTTGACTTTCTTTTTCCCACTACATTATACTTCCAAGATGCATTCATGTCGATAGAGGTATCTGGTGAAAACATTTTTTTTCTTTCCTTTTATTTTTCTTTTTTTGAGACAGGTCTTGCTCTGTCACCCAGGTTGGAGCACAGTGGTGTGATCATAACTTACTGCAGCCTCAAACTCCTGGACTCAAGCGATCCTCCCATCTCAGCCTCCTGAGTTGCTGAGACTACAGGTGTTGGGGTCCGCATGTTTCCTAAACAAAGGAATGAACACACATGACAACACAAGACAAGACAAACATGGCGGCCGCCCCGAACGACATGCTCCCACTCCGCTTTATTTTATACAGTCGTCTGTGGAATGTTACCAAGTCACAAGACACATCGTTGTTTTTCTGACCTTTCCCTGACTTTCTGGATTTTCAAGATGTTTACACATAAACAAGCCCCCAGGGTCTGCCGTTTGCAGCCGGCTCCTTTGTCCTCCCTGTTTGCAGGAAAGGAACGCCCTGCTTCGTTTGCAAGAGCAGGACTTGTTGGGAATGTCTTGTTTGCGAGCACGTAGTCCTCTACAACAGGCACATGCAGCTGTGCCCAGATAGAGATAGAGTTTTTCATTGTTGTATAATATTCCACTGGGTAAATATTTCACAAGTTATTTATCTACTCTCCTGTTGATGGAATTTGGGTAGGTTCTGTTCTGTTTTGTTTGGGTCATATAAAAAGTGCTGCCCTAAACATGTTTCTTGGTGGGCGTACATGAACAACAGTTTCTCTAGGATATTATGTCCATGATGAAAGGAGAGGTGGGTGGTAGGATGTGTGTCTAACTATAGAAGATAATTACAAATTATTTTTCTTTTTTTTCTTTTCTTTTTGTTTTTCTTAAGACAGAGTCTCACGCTGTTGCCCGAGCTGGAGTGCAGTGGCACAATCTCGGCTCACTGCAACCTCCACCTCCCAGGTTGAAGCGATTCTCCTGCCTCAACCTTCTGAGTAGCTGGGATTACAGGCGCCCGCCACCACGCCCAGCTAATTTTTTGTATTTTTAGTAGAGACGGGGCTTCAGCCTGTTGGCCAGGCTGATCTTGAGCTCCTGACCTCAAGTGATCCGCCCACCTCAGCCTCCCAAAGTGCTGGGATTATAGGCGTGAGCCACCGCACCCAGCCCAACAAATTGTTTTTCATAGTGGCTAAACCGATTTACATTCCCACAGTCTTGTATAATACTTTATTGACATTTGGTTTAGTTAGACTTTGTTATTTCTGTCCATCTACTGCATATAAACAGTGCTCTCATTTGTATAATTCATAGTGTGGCTTGGGATCTTTTCACAGTGACCTTATCCTAAACTTTAAGGTGATACCAGGACTTTGTTTTATTTTTATTTTTTTAAGTATATATACAGACAGGCCTACAAACTTACTTCTTCCTGAATCCACTCACAGTACAGCCATGGCAGCCAGTGGTCTTGGCATGCTGACCTCAGACACAAAGGTCCCAGAAGTGGCACAGCCCTCTATGGGCCTCAATCTTCTTCAGTCGCTCCGGGTCTTCACAGCGCTTGTTGTCCAGACCAGGACCTAGCTATAGTTTCCATCCTTTACATCCTTCTGTCTGTTCAGGAACTAGTCTGGGATCTTGTACTGGTGTGGATTCTGCACAAGGGTGATCCTCAAGGAGTTCCACTTCATCCTCAGTGAATTCTCCTGCCCTCTTGGGGAGGTCGATGTCTGCTTTTTCAACTCCACATGAGCATAACTTCAGCACATACCCTTCATGGCAGTGATGGCAAAGGCTATTTTCTGCCACACATTGATGTTGGTGTTGACATGCTGGAACTTCTCAGTGATCACTAAAGACGCAGTGGCAGCATGAGTGGCGATGCACAGGCCTCCTGTGGAAGAGCTATGTCAGTGCTTTGGATGACCAAACATCAAGATTAAGTCTGCACAGCTCCGACTGATAACCTGTCCTATCCACAGGCTCAAAGGCTGAGGAAAAAATATTTTAAAATAAAGGACACAACTTTTTGTTTGTTTGTTTGTTTTTGAGATGGAGACTCACTCTGTTGCCCAGGCTGGAGTGCAGTGATGCAATCTCGGCTCACTGCAACCTCCGCCTCCCAGGTTCAAGCAATTCTCCTACCTCAGCCTCCTGAGTAGCTGGGATTACAGGCGCCCGCCACCACGCCTGGCTAATTTTTGTATTTTTAGTAGAGACGGGGTTTCAGCATGTTGGCCAGGCTGGTCTTGAATTCCTGACCTCAGGTGATCCGCCTGTCTTGGCCTCCCAAAGTGCTGGGATTATAGGCGTGTGCCACCACGCCCGGACAAGGACACATTCTTATGTTGATTCTGACAGATTTCCCCACAAGGTGTTTCACATATAAGTCATGAACTGGGGCTGGGTTCCAAACCCACATGCTTCTGGTAGGGAATATTGATCCAAAAAACCAGATCTGTCAAGTATGAAAAGCAACCTGGAGTTTATAAGCTGTTTATTATATAAACTGACCTATTATTTATGGGAATAGAGAATTGTCCTCCTAAGTATGAATCAGCTTTGTATTTAGGGTAGGCTTAAAATAAATCTGATTATAGAAAACCTTTAGCCTTATATTAGTCCATTTTCACACTGCTGATAAAAACATACCCAAGACTGGGCTGGGCGCGGTGCCTCACGCGGGTAATCCCAGTACTTTGGGAGGCTGAGGTGGGTGGATCATGAGGTCAGGAGATTGAGACCATCCTGGCTAATATGGTGAAACCCCGTCTGTACTAAAAATATAAAAAATTAGCCGGGCGTGGTGGCAGGCACCTGTAGTCCCAGCTACTTGGGAGACTGAGGCAGGAGAATGGCGTGAACCCGGGAGGCCAAGCTTGCAGTGAGCTGAGATTGCGTCACTGCACTCCAGCCTGGGCGACAGAGCGAGACTCCATCTCAAAAAAAAAAAAAAACGAACAAAAAACCCGCGAGACTGGGCAATTTACAAAACAAAAGAGGTTTAATGTACTTACAGTTCCACAAGGCTGCAGAGGCCTCATAATCATGGTGGAAGGCAAGAAGGAGCAAGTTACATCTTACATGGATGGTAGCAGACAAAGAGAGAGCTTGTGCAGGGAATCTCTGCATTTTTAAAACCATCAGATCTTGTGAGACTCTTTCACTATCATGAGAACAGTGCAGGAAAGACCCACCCCCATAATTCAATCACCTCCCAGCAGGTTCTTCCCAAGCCATGAGGGAATTGTGGGAGCTAAAATTCAAGAGGAGATTTGGGTGGGTACACAGCCGAACAGTATCAAGCCTGTTATTTGAGGGTTCTGATTTCCTGTACCCGATCACAGAGGGGCCTGGGATCAGCAAAGATCAGAGTGGTTTCTCCTGGATCACACGGCCAAACAATCTTTCTGCATGAGATACTGACCACACCTTTTGGGAGCAAATGCACCCAAAATGTCATTGCTTGATTCCATGTCGTCAGCTTGGTTGGTGGTAGGGAGCTCACTAGCCTGGTTCAGTAAGCAGGCTTAGTTGTTGGAGAGGAAAGATTTTGACTAAGATTGTTTTCTTCTGTTAGTCTGCCTCAGGAACAGTCCCCAGGAACTTACGGCTTGGTCCTATAGAGAAGGGGGGTGTACATTAAAACTCCTTGAGGAGTGGAGGCACAAGCAGTTCTTCTTTCTTTGTGGCCAATCTGTGGCCAGTATTTCTTTGTTTGTCTCCCAGCATCCTCTCCCTTGGTGCAGCAATGTTCCCTGACTTCCCCACCCTCTCCTAGTCATGTTGTTGGGGTGCAACACATGATTCAGCCTTGGGCAGTCAGCATAGTTCATTCCCTGGCTTAGGAGTGGGCTCCTCACCTGAGTTGGTCTGATGAGAAGAAACCCAAGACTCCTCTGCAGAACTCCCAGAAGAGAGGCTTTCCTTGTACTGCCTTGGAGGCCATTAGGTTATGATGGTTTGCCCTTGCCTAGAGCCTAAGAATGCTGGCAACACAGGGAACAGCAGAGCAAAGAGATAGAAAGAACCCAGAAGACATCACTCGAGCTCTGAGCCCAGTCACATCTGAATGTAAAGCTCCTCTTGGGATTTTTTTTTAACACTATACTTTTAAATTTTTATTTTTAATTATCTATATTATTTGTACATATTTTGGGATACATAAGATATTTTGATACATGCATACAATGTGTAAGGATCAAGTCAGGGTAACTGGATATCCATCATGTCAAACAATTTTCTTTTCTTTGTGTTGGGAACATTACAATTCTTCTCTTCTAGCTGTTTTGAAATACACAATAAATTATTAACTATAGGCCAGGCGTGGTGGCTCATGCCTGTAATTCTAGCCCTTTGGGAGGTTGAGGAGGGCAGATCACCTGAGGTCAGGAGTTTGAGACCAGCCTGGCCAACATGGTGAAACCCCATTTCTACTAAAAATACAAAAATTAGTAGTCCCAGCTACTTGGGAGGCTGAGGTGGGAGAATCAGTTGAACCCAGGAGCCGGAGGTTGCAGTGAGCCGAGATCGCGCCACCGCACTCCAGCCTGGGTGACAGAGCAAGACTCCGTCTCAAAAAAAAAAAAAAAAAAAAATTAACTGTAACTTCCCATTACACTATAAAATACTAGAACTTATTCCTTCTATCTAACTGTATCTCTGCACCCATTAACCAACTTCTCTTGATCTTCCTCCTGCTTCCTTTCCCAGCTTCTGGTAGCCACCATTCTACTTTCTATGTCCATGAGGTCCACTTTTTTAGTTCCCACATATGCATGAGAACATGTGATGTTTGTCTTTCTGTGCCTGACTTATTTTCCTTAACATAATGACCTCCGGTTCCACCCATGTTGCTGTAAATGACAGGATTTCATTATTTTCCATGGCCAAATAGTATTCTACTGTGTATATATGCCATATTTGCTTTATCCATTCTCCTGGTGATTGACAATTAGGTTGATTCTGCATCTTTGATATTATGAATAGTGCTCCAATAAAGATGGGAGTGCAGATGTCTCTTTGATATATTAATTTCCTTTCTCTTGAAGATATACCCAGCAGTGGGATTGCGGGATCATACGGTAATTCTATTTGCTTTTTAAGGAACCTCCATATTGTTTCCTGTCCTAGATGTACTAATTTGCATTCCCACCAACAGTGTGTGTTCCCCTTTCTCCATATTCTCAGCAGCCTTTTTTTTTTTTTGTCTTTTTGATAATAGCTCTTCTAACTGGGGTCATATGACATCTCATTGTGGTTTTGATTTGCATTTTCCTGATGATTAGTGATGTTGAGCATTTCTCAAATACCCACTGGCCATTTGTATGTCATCTTCTAAGAAATGTCTTCAATCACATAAATAGTATCTTCCTTTTGTTTACTTATTTATTTTTTGCCATGGTCAGTTTGAGTGTGATTTTGCTGACACTTGATTCAGAAAATGTCCCCATAGGTAACCACCTAAAAGAGGTGTGAAACAAATTCAGGAAAAGAGAGGCCATCTTCCTTTTCTACCACAGCATTTAGGGGCTCCAGTGGCACAGAAGGTGGCAGAAGCCCCCAGCCAGGAATCGTGGGGTCTGCCACAGTGGCCCCTGTAGATGCATGTGAAGAGGCCAGTAGAAGTAGTGATATCTTGCAAGGGCAGTGGTGTCTGGAGGAGATCCCCAGCAGAGGAGGCTCTAGCAGGAGGAGGTGAGAACGTGGTCTATGTGATGCGTATCCCAGTCTCCTCGCCCCAGGGCTGTGGCTACCAGTGTGCTTGCTGCTGTAGTTGTCATCACTTCATCTTCTCATAGTGCCAGCAGCCTCAGCCTCCCCCTGGAGAAAGCCTGCTTCTACTTGGCTTCTATAACCCTTGTGGGGACAGCACAGGTGCCCAGATTTTTCCTTACTAGACCCACAGCTGCTGTGGCTCCTCCCACACTTCTGGGCTCAGGTGAAGGCCGCATTGGAGGACATGGGATTCGGCCTCCCTATCAACTGCATAGAGCAGCCACATAACTCAGCCAGAAGAGTGGGGGAATCAATACCCTGTGTAGCGAATCTTAACAATGACAGAAGGTGAAAGACCTAGCAGATGTAGACCTCTCCTTTTTCACCAAGAGGGACATTTCCAAGGCATAGTGTGTCTACAGGGCCTGTCTAGACAACATTCCGCACAACTGGGCAGCCGCGCTCTTTCCTTGGAAGCTGTGGGCTGCTAATCCAAGTGCTACCTTGCATTCTCTTTCCTTTCTTCCCTGCCTTGCCCCTGCCCTGGGATTTACAATGAGCTGTAGCATGTGAAGCTTGCCTCTGCTCTGTTTTTCTAGAAAACATGGGCTGAGGGAGTAACTGATAGTATTTGTCGTGAACACATGTCAGCTGTTCCCTAAAGGGAGCATTGCTAGATTTAACAAATAAAAACACAAGGCCAGATGCGGTGGCTCACGCCTGTAATCCCAGCACTTTGGGAGGTTGAGGTGGGCGGATCACCTGAGGTCAGGAGTTTGAGACCAGCCTGGCTCATGTGGTGAAATCCCATTCCTACTGAAAATACAAAAAAATTAGCTAGGCATGGTGGTGCACACCTGTAGTCCCAGCTACTTCTGAGGGTGAGGAAAGGAAATCACTTGAACCCAGGAGGCAGAGGTTTCAGTGAGTAGAGATCCACCACTGCACTCCAGCCTGGGCAACAGAGTAAGACTCCATCTGAAAAAAAAAAAAAAAAAAAAAACCAGGACACTCAGTTACTATTGAATTCCAGATGAATATAAAAAAATGTTTAATATACATATGTCCCAAATATTGCATGGGATGTAGTCATGCTAAGAGGAATTATTTGTTATTTACCTGAAATTCAAATTTAACTATGTGTCCTGTATTTTATCTGGCAACCTTAGCTGATAACTCCCAGAAATACCTGGGGGAAAAGGAGGACCTAGGTCTCTGGTGATGTCATTAAGGCACTGCACGATCTCTGGACTATATTTCTCCGGACTTCTTATAGTGTAAGAAAATGAAACCCCAATTAATTAGGGCTACAAATGTCAGGTTTTATTTCACTTGCAAAAAATTGATTAACCTCTCTAATTCATCTTTGTTTCTTTCTTTGGAACTTAGCACAGTGTTTAAGCCCAGAGTAAGTGCTAAATAAATGACTGTTAAATCATTTATATTTAGAGGAAATAAATTTCTTTCCATGCATAGACTAGGCATCATATACTTATAGTTTAAAACAAGGGAGACTGGGCACGGTGGCCCACGCCACTAATCCCAACACTTTGGGAGGCCGAGGCAGGGGACTGCTTGAGCCCAGGAGTTCACGATCCACCTGGGCAACACAGTGAGACCCTATCTCTTTAAAGCAAACAAGCAAGGGCTGAGTAATTTTGTCAAGTTTTTATTAAGGAAAAATTTAAACATATAAAATAACATAATAAGCCCTGAAATCCCATGTA
Source organism: Rhinopithecus roxellana (assembly GCF_007565055.1). Lineage (NCBI taxonomy): Eukaryota > Metazoa > Chordata > Mammalia > Primates > Cercopithecidae > Rhinopithecus > Rhinopithecus roxellana. The sequence goes on along the minus strand of NC_044556.1, from coordinate 117,555,092 downwards.
CATATCACCCAGCTTAACAATTGAGGATAAATAATTTAATGCTTTATGACTATGTATTACATAAAATGATACTTTATATCCATCACTGATAACTTTCTTTTTTTTGAGATGGAGTCTCACTCTGTTGCCCAGGCTGGAGTGCAGTGGTGCAATCTCGGCTCACTGCAATCTCTGCCTCGTGGGTTCAAGCAATTCTCCTGCCTTAGCCTCTCAAGTAGCTGAGACTACAGGAGCATGCCACCACGCCCAGCTACTTTTTTTTATTTTAGTAGAGACGGGGTTTCACCGTGTTGCCCAGGCTGGTTGCGAACTCCTGAGCTCAGGCAATCCACCTGCCTTGGCCTCCCAAAGTGCTGGGATTACAGGTGTGAGCCACTGCGCCCAGACCATCACTGATAACTTTCTTTTGTGAGGGTGATCACTGTTCAATCGCCATCCATCTCAAGCATCCTGAGATAATAACAAATATGTAATTGGTTTTTTACCAAATTAAATATCACCATTTAGACTCCTTCAGCAGATACAAAGAGAAAGATTTTCAGAATTTTATAGAGTCAAAACCAGAAAGCCATAGCAGAAAGAGCAATACCGGAAGTCGAAAACTCTTTGGGTCAAACTGTGTCTAAATTTCTCATCCATAACAAGTAGGGTCTGAAACGGAATCTCCTCTAAGGGTTTTCCAACTCCAACAATACATGAGTTTTGAGAGAATCCTAAACGTTTACTAGGCAAATGGCATTTGATCCATACACTCAAGGTGTGAGTTCTGCTTTGAGTCTGCACTCAGATCCTGCTTTAGGTCAAGAATGACTCAAGCTGCTCTGCACAGACTTTTTCAGAGAGGATGCTGTGCCTCAGATACCCACTTCCAACCCCTTTCAGGACTGGGTCACTTATTTCCTCATTCGCTCAGAGTGTTGACAACTCACAGCTGGCAGTTGAGGCCCTCTCTGGAGATTGCCCTCAGCTGGTGAACACAGCTAGTAAAGGCAGAGTGTGTAAATGTCTAGCCCCCTTGCCCCAGTGTGGGAGGGCTACGAGCCATCTCAGCTCCATAGGACCAGTGGGATTGGTTCAGGCTTTTGATGTGACTACGTCACAGCTTAACTTCTCTTGTTGCCCCATCATGCTCCCTTCACTTCCCCTGGGGATTAATTTTAAAAAGCACTCCCCAATAAACCTCTTTTTCTTGTTTTTGTTTGTTTGTTTTGAGACAGAATTTCACTCTTGTGGCCTAGGCTGGAGTGCAATGGCATGATCTCAGCTCACTGCAACCTCTGCCTCCCAGATTCAAGCAATTCTCCTGCCTCAGCCTCCCAAACTGGGATTACAGGCATGTGTCACCATGCACCTCTTGCACCTGGTCTCTTGCACCTGGTCTCAGAGTCTGATGCCCAGGGAACCTGATCTGTGGCAGTGTGGGGACTCGTCCAAGAATGAAGACTGTTTGTAAATTGGGATTTGAGGGTGGAGTCATCCACTGGCCAGCGAGCCGTGAGGACCTGCCGCTGGTGGTTGGGGGTGCACAGATGGCCTCAGGCCTGCTGTACTGCTGCAACTATTAAAACTCCACCATGGTGGACGTGGAAGGATGGCTGGTGGAATAGAACATACTGTCAAGTAGTGTTCAAATGCCTGTATCAGGCATTTGAGAGATACAGGGAAATAGTCATTATAAAGACAATAGAACTAGATAGTTTTTGTTAGGAAATAATCTATTATTTGGGGCAAGACAGTAAAAGGCTGAGGATAATTGGTCACCTATTACAGGTTAAGTCAGAGTTTCAGAGGACATCCTCAGAAGCATAAAAATATACCCTCATCTCCTATCACTGGAGTGCAGGAAAACCTGAGGACTGAATTTAGGATTTAATTGTGGAAGCACAGAGCTCCAGAGAAGGTTGAGTTCTGAGTTCCACAGACCAGCTCTGCCAAGGTCAGAGCCCTAATTATGAAGGAGTGGGACTGTAATACATGGGATGTGGATAACTGATGTAGAATTTTTTCTTCTTGGTCACTTTGCAAACCTGAGACCTCCAGGCAGTGATGTCCGCCCAGGGCTTGCTTGGCCATGCTGGTGTGCCTCAGCTCACCTGTGTTATAGCTTGTACCCGCATTTGGTTATTCTCAAGCTCTTGTACCACACCCAAGAAGAATGAGGATATGCTGCACATTGAAGGGTGAGGAGGGCAGAGAAGAATTTTACTGAGCAACGGAACAGCTCTCAGTAGAGAGGGGACACAGGGGATGGTCCCTCATCCCCACAGTCCGGTGGTTCTCTCCTCCTTGTGTAGCTGTGTCCGGGGATTTTTATGGGCTCAGAATAGGGGAGGGGCAGGCCATAGGTAGTATTGGAAAAGGCAGCATTCAATTGGTTCAAAAGTATTATTCAGACCCTATTGATTTTTTCTGAATAATACAATCTATACAACCCAAAGAAATCAAGAGTAGATGATTAGGAGACTAAAAGTAGCCACCACAGTAAAAACTTAAAATCTCTTTTTTAGTTTCCAGACCTGAGCCAGTTTTCTGACCTAGCACCCATTGATTGAAGGAGAGTCTAAATCCCCAGGAAGGCCTTGTAACACCATAGCAAGTATAAATGGCAATGATTCCCCTAGTCTTCCCCCCAAAATACTAAGAACTATTTATTTTGGTAATTATGTACTGGGAAAGGGTGGTACCCAAATAGTTTGAAGATACAGAGTCCAAGCTAATATTGGCACCTGGAAACCTAAGACATTATGAGAGCCATCTATTAGAGGAAGTGTGAATGGGCACCAGGTAATAAATGGTCCTGGCCTATGTCGAGTTCACACTTGGTTCCCTGGGGTCCACAGACTCACCCAGTGGTCATGGTCCTAATCCCCAAATGTGTAATTTTAAATGGACATACTTGAGGGTTGGCAGAAACCTTACATTGGTTCATTGGCCTGCAGAATGAAAAGTATCACAGTAGAGAAGGCTCAGTGCAAACCTTGAACTATCCCTTCAGCCCATGCAGATAAGACAGAACAGGAACTCCTTTTCGGAGCCTGTACCCACCTTCCCCTGAGCATGAAAACAAAGGAAAATCTTCCTTCAAAGGAAATTCGAGGCAACTAGTTAGCCTCAATAAGGGAACAACTTAATAAGCAAGAAGGTAATAGTAACTTAAAACAATAGCCAAGGAAGTTAGAGTCAGCAGATGTTTTGTTTCTTATAGAAACTAAAGGTAACATCCTAACATATGTCACCGAGTTGTTTTTCAAAAACCCGGATCCCCACCAAATGGATCCATTAGCACTCAGGCCTCAGATAAGGAGGAAATGAGGACTGAACTCCTACCGCTGTTCTTTGTTCTAAATTTCTTCCTAAGGGGCCTGGAGAAGGTCACACCCATGAGCCAGAGCTGATGTTCTTTATTTAGAGACAAACTTTGCCTCCTTAACTAATTGCAAATGAGAAAATCTTAGAGTCTACCACCAACCTATGGGCTCCTGCTTTGAGATATCCCACTTTTTTAGGTCAAACCAATGTATAGCCTCCATGTTTTGCTTTATGACTTTGCCTGTAACCTCTGCCTCTTCACCTTTAGAAAGTCTTACCTGTAAGTCATCTGGAAGTTCCGGTCTTAAGTATGAGCTGCTCGATTCTTCTTGCTTGGTGCCTTGCAATAAATGCCTCACTTTCTCTTGATGCTATGCCAATGTTAGCGTTTGACTTTGCTGCCCCGGGCAAGTGGACTCCAGTTCAGTTTGATAACAAAGGTAAGTAAATCAAAACCAATATCACATTCTGGGGGAAAACAGCAGCTGAAAACATCTGCCTCCTCCATGGTCATATTCCCACATCCAGGGGCAGGCCAGTCCTGGAGGATCAGGACAATTCTGAAAGGCCATCCTTCATCTGGAGCCCTCCATGAGATTGGCTGAGACCATTGGTGTGACCGTGTCACACCCCAATTCTCCTTCTGCCCAGTCTGGCTTTCTCTACCCCTCACAGGTGTTGATTCCCAAGAGTCCCTCCCAATAACCTTATTGCATGTGAATATATATTTCAGAATCTGCTTCCTGGGAAATCTGACATGACAGAATGAATCCACAACATTCATTACCAGAAGACACTCTGCCTTTGAACTGGCCTGCCCATGGGCTTTTCCCTGGACCTTGGGAGCACCTCTGATCAAAAGTTAATACCCAGAGGCTCAGAGGTTTCACTCAAACACTGCCCAGGAAGGAGTCACTGAAAATCCTATGAGGAAGGGAAGTGGGGGAACCTGGGAGGGAGGAAAGTACACAATCTGAAAGATGTATAAGTACAAGGTTTCCATAAGTTTGGGGCTTGAATCATATACCTGAGAGAGAGAGATTGCTAGGAATGAAAAGAAGCAAGCCACAGTAGGCTTTTCATCAACTACCTAAGCCAAGCAGTGGGCAGATCTACCAGCTGGCCATGCAGGGAGTGCTGAATGGCTGTCAGTCTTGTGGGCAGGACATCCCAACTATTCTGACCCGTCACTGCCATTTTGAGCACAGAAGGGAGGACTATGGGGCAGTCAGCCTCAAGGCACTTAGTCTTCTACTCCTTTTCTCTTCCTTTCCAGTTCTTTAAACTGAGAATCAGGGTTTATGTCCAGTCCCAGAGTGACACTTAATTACACCACTTTGTTCTCTCTCTTTTTTTTTTCTGAGATGGAATTTTGCTCTTGTTGCCTAGGCTGGAGTACAATGGTACAATCTCAGCTCACCACAACCTTCCCCTCCCAAGTTAAAGTGATTCTCCTACCTTAGCCTCTCAAGTAGCTGAGATTACAGGCATGCACCACCACACCCTGCTAATTTTTGTATTTTTAGTAGAAACAGAGTTTCTCCATTTTGGTCAGGCTGGTCTCGAACTCCCAACCTCAAGTGATCCGCCCGCCAAAGTGCTGGGACTACAGGCGTGAGACTACAACATGGTCCAGCCCTGATGCCTCCCTTTTCCTCCACCCTCATCTAAGTTGAGAAGATTCTTAGCTGTAAAACTGTCATGAGCTGACTGGAGAGGTCTATATTTTGAGCTTTAAATGCAACTGGAGAGCATATTTTTGCTCTGAAGGTGCCCAGACATGGAAGAATTTAAACAATTTCTAATTTCCACTTTCTACAGGACTCAGAGGAAGAAAACCTACCTGAGAGGAACTTTTTTCTCTTACTCGGTGTCTCAGTTTCCTAGGGCTGCTGTAACAAAGCACCACAAACTGGGTACTTAACAGAAATGTCTCGTCCCATAGTGCTGGAGGCTAGACATCTGCAGTCAAGCTGCGGGCAGGGCCAACCTGCCTTTGAAAACTGTGGGGACCCTTTCTAACCTCGCTGCTAGCTTCTGCTGATTTGCTGGCAATCTTTGGTGATTTGATTTTTGGCTTGTATCTGCATGACTCCACTCTGCCCTCATTGTCACATGGTGAGGGAGAACCCTGTGTGTCTCTGTGCCTTCTCGTGGCCATCTTAAAGGATACCAGACAGATTAGGGGCCCACTCTATTCCAGCATGACCTCATCTTAACTAATTGCATCTGCAAGAGCCCTGTTTCCAAATGAGGTCACATTCTGCGGCACTGGAGGTTAGAACTTTAGAATATGAACTTGGAGGGCACGCAATTCAACCCATAATACTCAGTGAGGATTGCATTGCCACCCTTTCTCTGAACCCCTGGTAAAAAGAAAAGAAAGAAATCGTGCTTGGGATGAAATGAGAGGTCAGAATAATTGGAAATCTCACTCTTTCAGGCACTCCTGGGTGGTAGTTGATTGGGAGTCAGTAAAAAAAGAAGAGCTCAGCTGGGCACGGTGGCTCACACCTGCAATCCCAGCACTTCGGGAGACCGAGGTGGGTGGATCACCTGAGGTCAGGAGTTCAAGACCAGCCTGGGCAATGTGGTGAAGCGCCATCTCTACTAAAAATACAAAAATTAGCTGGGTGCGGTAGCGCGCGCCTGTCATCCCAGCTACTCAGGAGGCTGAGGTGGGAGAATTGCTTGAGCCTGGGAGGCGGAGGTTGCAGAGAGTTGAGATTGCACCACTGCACTCCAGCCTGGATGACAGAGCGAGACTCCATCTCAAAAAAAAAAAAAAAAAAAGAAGAAGAAGAGAAGGGCTCAGGCCGGGCGCGGTGGCTCAAGCCTGTAATCCCAGCACTTTGGGAGGCCGAGACGGGCAGATCACGAGGTCAGGAGATTGAGACCATCCTGGCTAACATGGTGAAACCCCATCTCTACTAAAAAAAAAAAAAAAAAAAAAAATACAAAAAATTAGCCGGGCATGGTGGCAGGCGCCTGTAGTCCCAGCTACTCAGGAGGCTGAGGCAGGAGAATGGCGTGAACCCGGGAGACAGAGCTTGCAGTGAGCCGAGATCCGGCCACTGCACTCCAGCCTGGGTGACAGAGCGAGACTCCATCTCAAAAAAAAAAAAAAAAGAAGAGCTCAAATATGTTATTAAATACAAATTCCCAGCAGAGTTGTTGGATGATTACAAGACATGTAATAAAAAGTCATATTTTCAGAAGACATTATTCTCTAAGTAAGTACCAAAGGCTAGCACCATATCTGGGCTTGTGGAAATAAAATGTTTGATTTCAATGTTGGTCTAGTTCAGAAGAATGTAACCTGCTTAACGTTCACTAGAATTTTTATCTGTGCTATTCCTTGTCACAGAATGTTATCCAGGGCACTTTGACCCAGGAATAAATGTAGTATAATATACTAACATTTATCAAGTGCTGATTTTGTACCAGGTACTTTTCTAAGAACTTTATCTGTGTATTTAATCCTCACAACAATTCTATTATTGCCATTTGACAAATTAGGAGATTGAGGTACAAAGAGGTTACACAGCTAGGAAGTGGCAGCATGAACAACAAAATAAAAAATTAGATAAACTGGACTTCCTCAAAATTAAAAACTTCTGTGCATCAAAGGACATTATCAAGAAAGTGAAAAGGAGACGTGTAGAATGGGAGAAAATATTTGCAAATCACATACCTGATAAGCATCTAATATCCAGAGTATGTAAAGAACTCTTGTAGTCCAGCCTAACATGAAAAGGACTACCCAATTTTAAAAATGGGCAAAGGACCTGAATAGACATTTTTCCAAAGATATACAAATGGCCATCAAGCACTTGAAAACACACTCAACATCATTAGTCATTAGGGAAATGCAAAGCAAAACTTCAACCAGCTACCACTTACCCATTAGCATGGCAGTAATCAAAAAAAAAAATAGCCAATTACAAGTGCTGGTGAGGATGTGGAGAAATTGAAACTCTTGTTCATGGCTGATGGAAACATAAAATGGTGAATCCACTATGCAAAAGAGTTTGGTAGTACCTCAAAGAGTTAAACATAGAACTTTCATTTGACCCAGCAATTCCAGTCTTAGGTATATACTCAAAAGAATTGAATACCGGTACTGAAATCCTTGTACATGAATGTTCACAGTAGCACTCTTTAGAATAGCCAAAAGTTGGAAACAACCCAAAACTGCCTCAATGGATGAGTGGATGAACGAATGGTGGTATATATATATATACAAAGGAATATTATTCAGTCATAAAAAGGAATGAAGACTGACACAGGCTATGACATGGATAAATCACAAAAACATCATGCTCAATGAAAGAAGGCAGTCACAGAACAGCATACACATACTGTATGGTTTCATTTATTTTAAGTATCTAGAATAGGAAAATCCATGGAAACAGAAAGCAGATGGATAGTCTCCTGGGAATGAAAGTAAGGGGAATGGGCACAACTGCTTAATGGGTACAGGGTTTTATTTGGCAGTGATTAAAAGGTCTTGGGACTAGATAGATGTGATTGTACAACATTGTGTATGTACTAAATGCATTGAATTGTTCTGTTTTAAATGATTTATGTTATGTGAATTTCACCTCCATTGAGAAAAAGCTTTATTCTACAAGCAATGGGACATAGTAAAAAGGTTTCAAAGCAGGAGAATGCCCCAAATTCTTGTATTTGTAAAGTCATTCTGGCTCCTTTGTGGAGAATGGACTCTTGGCAAGGGTGGCAAAAGTAGGGACGTGGAGGCACTCAGGAGGCTACTACAACCATCCAAGTGAGAAAAGGGTGCCTTTACCTTTGGTGCTAAGAAGGGGTTAGGGAGAAGGCATGGGAGGAAGAATCAGCACAGTTAAGTGTTAGATGAAGGAGGAGTCAAAGATGGCTCAGGTTTTCAGGTGACAAACCAGCAGTGTACCCTTTAATTCAGTTAAAAAATACAAGAATAAGATTGGGCGGGAAGTTTGTTTTTAGACTTAAGGTTGAGAGTCTTGTGACACATTCAAGTGGAGCTGCTAATTAGGAAGCTGGAAATACAGAGCCAAGAGCTGTTATCCTTCTGGTGTCTAATGAAGCCACGGGAGAGGATGGGAGTGCTTAGGGAAAGAGTGTAGAATAAGAAGGAAAGATGGCTTACAACAGAGCCTCAAGGAACTGCAAATTTTATGGTTAAGTAGAAAAGGAGGAGCAGGCAGAGGAGATTAAGATGTGCCAAAAAATAGTAGAACAGGAGAAGAAAATCAGCGGGTCAAAGGAAGAGAATGTTTTGAGAAGAATGAAGTTAGCAGTTGTGTTGAATGCTTCTGAGAAGTGAAGTGTCCACTGACTTTAGTAACATGGGAGTAATTGTCACCTTTGTATGGAAGGATGGGGAGGAAAGCCAGAGTCCTTAAGTCAGAGTGGGAACTGTTATTTCTTCACCCTCTTGGCTTCCAGGCCACTGCAGGATTGTCTTAGATTTTGTCCTCTGACTTCTCACTCCTCATTCCTTATTCTTCATTTTTTCCCCTGTGATGCACAATTTTTTGCGCCTTAGTTCACCTAAAATCCAGGTCCTTGTCTCATGACCAAGACAAATTAGGCATGCAGACACACTGAAAAGTGAGGAGGGTGGAAAGGAAAACCCTCAACAAGAGGGGTCCTGCACGCAGGTTTTCCACCTCAAAAATTGAATACTAGGCCACCACACACACGAGTCGAAGAGGCCCAGCTCCCACCTGCATAAGGCACGAATTCCTGGTGGCTCCACCCCGTTCTTCCAGTGCGTATGTGGGCCCTTAGTCTGAGTCACTCCACATTGACTTATTTTCCTTACTGCGCATGTGTTAAGGGATGGAATTTTCCACTGTGGCCATGCTTATTTTTTTATTCTACTTTATTTTTTTTTTGAGACAGCGTCTCACTCTGCCACATGGGCTGGAGTGCAATGGCATATCTCGGTGCACTGCAACCTCTGCCTCCTGATTCAAGTGATTCTCCTGCCTCAGCCTCCTGAATAGCTGGGTTTACAGGTGCATGCCACCACGCCTGGCTAATTTTTTGTATTTTAGTAGAGACAGGGTTTCACCGTGTTGCCCAGGCTGGTCTCAAACTCCTGAGCTCAGGCAATCCACCTGCCTCGGCCTCCCAAAGTGCTAGGATTACAGGCATAAGCCACTGCACCTGGCCCACTGTGGGCATGTTAGGGAAGCCCCCTGTGCACAATGACCTGGATGGCATTTGGCTGTCTCCTGCTTCTATCACTCCCCACCTAAAGAAATACATCTAACTACCATTAGAATAAGGATAAAGATAAGGATGAAGACTAATCTTAACTGCTTCCTGCTGACAGGATATGCTGTTTTGGGAAAATGGTAGTCAGAGCTCCCTCAGAGACCTATGTAAGGATCTGGTAAAAGGGGGCATCGTCCAAGCCTCCAGTTGCATGACCATTTGGAGTTTAATGGCCTGAAGGTTAGAAGAGATAAACCAGGTTATTAGAAGACATATATTGAAACAAAACAAGAGGGCAAGGATGGCTCAAAAATCCCAAGGCTGCTGACATACCCAGATAACTTGTGGCTATAGTTATGCTTGCTAAGATTTGGGTGCATGGGGCTTGGCTTTGATTAGCTCCCTTGCTCTTATTTTCTCAAAAAAGGAAACCTCCGGGTGATGGGCACCCTATTTACTCCTATCACCTGGAAGGATTTGTAGGATAATTCCCAGAACTAGAATATTGACCCAAGCACTTATCCTTTTTTAAGTCAATTGATTAGAGCTCTTTCTATAGACATCACACACAACACGTATATAACTATACAGAGAAAGAAGATCTGATAGCTATAAGACTTTTTATTTGCCAATCTCCTGATTGTATTATTGGCCTTCAGGTGGGGCCCTTTAAGAGCAAGGCTAGGAAAGCATGCTGTTTCCAGGGCCCAACAAATAGGTATCGCTGGAAGACAAAAACAAATTTTGAAACGGACCTATCTGTTTTTAATTCCTGGGGTTCCATGAGGAAAACAGAGGTTTCTCCCAAAATGGAATCCATGGCACCTTTTCTGTTTTTTCCAAGGAGTTCCAGGCCACCAGAAATTATCTTAGAGTCTCTCATGCATTCATTAAGAGTGGCAACGCAAAATGGAGAAAAGTAATTCAGTCAACTTTTTCTAGCAAAACAAGATCCAAGAAGAGAAAAACATAAAGTCCTTTTAAATACACCTATAACTGGGATATCAAGTTTTCATTAAGCTGAGTGCTCTTTAAGAAAGTCCTGTTGGGTGTGGTGGCTCAAACCTGTAATCCCAGCACTTTGGGAGGTCAAGGCGGATGGATCACTTGAGGTCAGGAACTCGAGACCAGCCTGGCCAACATGGTGAAAGCCTGTCTTTACTAAAAATGCAAAAATTAGGCTGGACATGGTGGCTCATGCCTGTAATCCCAGCACTTTGGGAGGCCAAGATGGCTGGATCACCTGAGGTCAGGAGTTCAAGGCCAGCTTGACCAATATGGTGAAACCTTGTCTCTACTAAAAATACAAAAATTAGCTGGACATAGTGGCATGTGCCTGAAGTCCCAGCTACTCGGGAGGCTGAGGCAGGAGAATTGCTTGAACCTGGGAAGTAGAGGTTGCAGTGAGCTAAGATCACACCACTGTACTCCAGCTTGGGCCACAGAGTAAGACTCCATTTCAAAAAATAAAACAAACAAACAAAAAGCAAAAATTAGTCAGGTGTGGTGGCGTGCACCTGTAGCCTGTAGTCCCAGCTACTTGGGAGGCTGAGACAGGAGAATTGCTTGAACCTGGGAGGCGGACATTGCAGTGAGCCAAGACTGGGCCACTGTACTCCAGCCTGGGTGACCAGGGCTGACATTCCTGACCCCTTAGAGTGTCAGGGTTGGGAGATAGGGTGCAGTTTCCTCTGCCTTAAGTCTGACAAGAAGGCTCAGAAACAAAAGGGAAGGAGATTTTTGAGTCTACATTTTACTCACCATTTTTCAGGTCCCTATATGGGCACCAAAATAATGCAGGATTTTTTGGTCCTTAGTTCAGCTAAAATCCAGCTAAAATCTTGTCTTACAACCAAGAAAAATCAGGCATGCGGACTCATTGAAAAGTGAGGAGGTCGTAATTTATTAAGTGAAAAGAAAAACTGTCAACAAAAAGAGGGGTCCTGCACACAGGTTTTCTACCTCATAAAATTGAATACCAGGCCACCACACACAAGCTGAAGAGGCCCACACCTCCCCTCCATAAGGCGTGAATTCCTGGTGGCTCCACCCCATTCTTCCAGTGCACATGTGGGCCCTTGGTCTGAGCCACTCCACATTGATTTATTTCCCTTACTGCGCATGTGTTAAGGGATGGAATTTTCCACTGTAGGCATGTTTAGGCAAGCTCCTTGTGCACAATGACCTGGACAGCATTTGTCTGCCTCCTGCCTCTATCATCTGGATGACTTTCTTTATGTCTCTCCTTCTTCTTAACAGGTAACAGACCCTCCTCTCATATTGGGCACGGAAGTTTGAGGCAAATTTGTCTCTGGTGCAAGGGCATGGTTGCCCAAGAAGCACATTCAATATTATTTTCCACTTTCTAGTACTAGGGCAAGAGCCACCATTCACACAAAGCCCTAGTAATCAATGGTGTGCTAGTAAGTGTTTAACAACCAACTCTCCAGGTAGGAATAAAAAGGGCCCACTTTTCAGCATTTGCTAATATCTGTGGTGTAAATACTCTCAACATGGCCAATTTCAAGCCACTGTGAGGTGACTGAACTTGGAGATAGGAAGCTACACGTGGAATCGGCTATTAAGAGCTGGTACATACCGGCTCCAGAACACCACCGCCTCTGCACCTACCTCCAAACTTCTGTGTGGAAACCAGTTGTACATTTTTTTTTTCAAATCTACTTCCTCCAGAATGTTATCAACAGATTTGGCTTAAGAAGCATGCTTGACACATAGGAGCTATTGAATTGTACTTGTTGAAAGAGTGAAGGAATGTATGAAATCGTTTCATGCTCTACTAACTGTGTGTATATAGCATGAGGCAAATGGTACTCATTGAAGAAAACATAGTTTATTTGAAAGGCAACCTAGACATAGCAAGTGCACTGAACTTGAAGTCAGAAAACTTAGGTTTAAGACCTAGCTCTCTCACACATTGTGAATCTCACTTAAGGTACGTCTGTTAATGGCTCTGGACTTGATTTGGATCATCTGTAAAATGAGGCTAATAAAAATGTGCCAGAGGCTGCTGGCAAGATGGCCAAATGGAACAGCTCCGGTCTGCAGCTCCCAGCAAGACCAACACAGAAGGTGGGTGATTTCTGCACTTCCAACTGAGGTACGCTGTTCATCTCACTGGGACTGGTTAGACAGTGGGTGCAGCCCATGGAGGGTGAGCAGAAGCAGGGTGGGGTGTCACCTCACCCAAGAAGTGCAAGGAGTTGGGGAGCCTCTCTTTGCCAGCCAAGGGAAGCCATGAGGGACTGTGCTGTCCGGCCCAGATACTATGCTTCTCCCACAGTTTTTGCAACCCACAGACCAGGAGATTCCCTCGGGTGCCTACACCACCAGGGCCCTGGGTTTCAAGCACAAAACTGGGCTGCTGTTTGGGCAGACACTGAGCTGGCTGTGGGAGTTTTTCTTTTTGTATCCCAGTGGCGCCTGGAACCCCTGTGAGACAGGCCCGTTCACTCCCCTGGAAAGGGGGCTGAGGCCAGAGAGCCAAGTGGTCTCGCTCAGCAGGTCCCACTCCCATGGAGCCCAGCAAACTAAGAACCACTGGCTTGAAATTCTCGCTGCCAGCACAGCAGTCTGAAGTCAACCTGGGACGATTGAACTTGGTGGGGGGTGGGGTGTCTGCCATTACTGAGGCTTGAGTAGGCAGTTTTCCCCTTACTGCTAAAAAGGCCTGGAAGTTTGGAATGGGCAGAACTCAACACAGCGTGGCAAATTGGCTGTCGCCAGACTGCCTCTCTAGATTCCTCTTCACCGGGCAGGGCATCTCTGAAAGAAAGGCAGCAGCCCCAGTCAGGGGCTTGTCGATAAAACTCCCATCTCACTGGGACAGAGCACTGGTGGGAAGGGGTGGCTGTGGGCATAGCTTCAGCAGATTTAAATGTTTCTGCCTGCCAGCTCTGAAAAGAGCAGCGGATGCTGACAAAGAGGGTTCTACCAGCACAGTAGAGCTTGAGCTCTGCTAAGGGGCAGGCTGCCTTCTCAAGTGGGTCCCTGATCCCTGTGCCTCCTGACTGGGAGAGATATCCCAACAGGGTGGACAGACACCTCATACAGGAGAGCTTCAGTGGGTATCAGGCCAGTAGCCCTCTGGGACAAAGCTTCTAGAGGAAGGAGCAGGCAGCAATCAGAGGATGCAGAGAAATAGGAACGCTTTTACCCTGTTAGTAGGAGTGTAAATTATTTCAACCATTGTAGAAGACAGTGTGGCGATTCCTCAAGGATATAGAACCAGAAATACCATTTGACCCAGCCATCCCATTGCTGGAGTATATACTCAAAGGATTATAAATCATTCTATTATAAAGACACATGCACACATATGTTTGCTGCAGCACTTTTTACAATAGCAAAGACTTGGAGCCAACCTAAATGCCCATCAATGACAGACTGTACAAAGAAAATGTGGCACATATACACCATGGAATACTATGCAGCCATAAAAAAGAATGAGTTCATGCTCTTTGCAGGGACATTGATGAAGCTGGAAGTCATCATCCTCAGCAAACTAACACGGGAAGAGAAAACAAAACACTGCACGTTCTTACTCATAAGTGGGAGCTGAACAATGGGGACACAGGGAGGGGAACAACACACACCAGGACCTGTTGGGAGATGGGGGGCAAGGAGAGGGAGAGCATTAGGATAAATACCTATTGCATGCGGAGCTTAAAACTTAGATGACGGGTTGATACGTGCAGCAAACCACCAGGGCACATGTATACCTATGTAACAAACCTGCACGTTCAGCACATGTATCCCAGAACTTAAAGTAAAATTTTAAAAAATTATACAAGAATCTAGAACCAGAAACACCATTTGACCCAGCAATCCCATTACTGGGTATATACCCAAAGGATTATAAATCATGCTACTATAAAGACACATGTACACGTATGTTTATTGCAGCACTGTTCACAATAGCAAAGACTTGGAACCAAACCAAATGCCCATGAATGAGGGACTCAAAAAAGAAAACGTGGCACATATATACCATGGAATACTATGCAGCCATAGAAATGAGAACATGTCCTTTGCAGGAACATAGATGAAGCTGGAAGCCATCATTCTTAGCAAACTAACACAGGAACAGAAAACCAAACACCGCATGTTCTCACTCAAAGTGGGAGTTGAACAATGAGAACACATGGACACAGAGAGGGGAACATCACATAGTGGGTCCTGTGGGGGGTGGGGGGCAAGGGGAGGGAGAGCATTAGGACAAATACCTAATGCATGCAGGGCTTAAAACCTAGATGACGGGTTGATAATTGCAGCAAACCACCATGGCACATGTATACCTATGTAACACACCTACACGTTTTGTACATGTATTCTGGAACTTAAAGTAAAATAAAAAATTAAAACCAAAACAAACAAACAAAAAAGAATGTGCCTGACATAACAGGAGTGTTGTGGGTCATATGAAATTATACTGAGTAAAAATTCTATGGTGCTATTTTATTGGCAACACTGCACAGCAGAATTGGAAATTCAAAAAAGCTATGAATCTGTTTGTAAGAATATTCACCAAAAAGTAAAGTTAGTAAGTGTAACTATAAATTCAGTGTAGTGAGCACAGGCACTGGATCAGATGGATGTGGATTTGAAAATAGTCTCCACCACGTGTTTGCTCTGTGGCCTGAGAAAATTACATCAATAACATGGAGATAATAATACCTGTTTCAGAGAGTGATTGCCAGAACTACAGTTAGATAGTATATCAAAGTAGGCTAGGCTATACTATGGTAACAAATAGCTCTTAAATCTCAGTGACTTCAAACAACAGGTTTATTGTTTATTTCCCACTCATAATACGTGTTTACTGTGGTCCCTGCAGACCAGCTTTGGTGGGAGGGGGATCTACTCTACATTGATCCAAGACACAAGTGGACAGAGCACCCACAATCTGGAACGTAACAACCTAGGTTGAAGGAAAGAGCCTTCTGGAGGGTCTGAATGGAAGTGATACACATCATTTCCAGTTAGATCTCAGTGGCCAGAACTAGTCATATGGCCCCACTGACCCTAAGTTGGTCCCCCTTGTGCCCAGAAGGCAGACAACCAGAAATATTAGGTGGATGGTATAATGCCTACCACAGATAGCACACGATTACCTTTGGCACAAAATGCCCACTCAGATGTTCCTCCCCCACACACAAATGTTACATGCACACACACACACACACACACACACACACATTTTTTTTTTTTTGAGAGTCTCACACTGTCACCCAGACTGGAGAGCAGTGGCATGCTCACAGCTCACTGCAGCCTTGATCTTCTGGGCTCAAGTGATCCTCCCACCTCAGTCTCCCTAGTAACTTGGGCTACAGGTGTGTGCCACCATGTCCAGCTAATTTTTTTTTTTTTTTTTTGTATTTGTTGTAGAGATGGGGTTTCGCCTTGTTGCCCAGGCTGCTCTCAAACTCCTGGGCTCAAGTGACCTGCCTACCTTGGCCTCCCAAAGTGCTGGGATTACAGGCGTGAGCCACTGTGCCCAGCCTTTCCTCCCTTTCTATGGAGGAATAAGATGAATTTAACCAATATGCTTGAAATTTATTTGATCAGCATATACTGATTAACTACTTAAAGTCTCCCTTTGAAATTTTGTAAATGTGAAAGAGGGAGTTTTAAAATAGGCCCAGAGTTCCTTTAAAAGAAGAAATATATTTCATTTAACAAAATGCTCAGAAAGCTGTTTGGTTGTGGGAAAATAGCCCTCATGCCTCGGTGGCTGTACTAGGAAAAGACACTAAGCAAAATTATTGTACGTATTAAAGGGAAAAGAATTTCAAGTTTCTTGAGGCAGCCTGGGAAACGTTATAGAATAGAGACTCAAACATTCCATTTTAAATAATCTGCAGTGGTACATGCAATGTAACGCCTCCCGCAAAGCTTCAACAAAAACCTGCTACGCTTTGGGTAAGCAGTGTTTGTTGCAGGGAAATTAAGGCAAAGTAGTGTTTGTTGGGTTAATTCAGGACAAGAAGCAAAGAAAGCTTCAAGCAAGATAAAAAATCTAGCAGAAAACTATTGTAAACAGCATATACCCCTGGGAATCCTCAGTCATTCTGTGGGGAAATGTTGAGTTTCCAAGCCCAGAGTATGAAATATTTCCATTTAAATGTTAAAGGAAAAAGTGACCCCACTAAACTGAAGGAAACAGGGCTCTCTAGGCTGCTGAGTTTTAAATAACCAGTATAGCCCTCCGATATTGGTGGGTTACTTTGTAGTTGGCTAGCATTTAAAAAATCATAGTTGAAGCTGATTTCTTTGACAAATGCCAGCCTCTTATTAAGCAAGTTCAGTATATAAAGTATTGAAATGAGTTCCCTGCAGAGACTTTGCTATTATAATACAGCAAGTCAGGCAACCATTTCCCTGTGCGGTTGAGATGGGAGCTGCTCCAGCCTTTCTTCCCGAGCATCCCTCTGTTCTCCTAATGAAGTCACTCTGTAACCCACAGCCCTCCAGGGCAGCTGAGCCAGCAATAAGAAAGGAGGTTAATTTACCTCTACCTGCCTCCTGTCAAACAGAAAATCACATGTTTGAAATCCACACGAAACTTAGGGTCATAATAAGCTTATAGGTGAAGAATGTAGGTGGTCTGGGCTGTTTGTAGAACAAAACTAGGCTCTGTGAAGAGGTTGCAGTGAAATAAACATTTTATGGAGCCCTTCCTGAGGTGGTTTTTTTGGTTTTGTTTTGTTTTTTGGAGGTAGGGCCTACTTAAAATGTTTGTAACACATCTACTTTTAAAAACACTTGCCCGTCTTTACCCATGAAGTATTGAGAACACTTATTGAGGGTTAAAGTGCTTATTAGTGGGAGTTCACCTCATGGCTGCATGGCCAGAGAAGCCCTGCAGTGGGAAAGGGCTGCCCTTGTTGTCTTGCCAGATCTTGAAGGCCTGGCCAAAGCATGTTACTCTCTTTAAGCATTTTTCTTTTTACTTTCAATAAGGGCTCAGGCTTATAAAAACATCCTATGTCATCCTTAAGGAAAACATAAAAATAAATGACCGTGAATGGCCAAGGAAGTCTATCAGGGAGGAAATATAGTGGAGAGAAAAACAACCACAGGCTCTCTCATCAACTCTTGGAGAGGCAAGAAACATGGCAACGTCAGGGTGAGTTTTTACTCATCCTTGACCTCTGTCTGGAGAGGGGCAGTGACTCCACCTCCCGCCCAGGACAGGATGCTGTGGACGTCAGGAGGGCAGCTCTGGGGATAGCACCTACCTGAGGCCATGCATTCCTTCTAAGCCTCTCGGGCACCTGGGAGTGACTTTTGGAATACAGGATGTTTGTTAGTCTACTCACGAAATGCTAGATCTTGGGCAAGATCTGTAACCCCCAGGGGCCTCGGTTTCCTCAGCTGTAAGATGGGGCTGAGAAAAAGAGCTTGTAATCCCTTACCCAAGACCCTTGGGTCAAATGTGTCTCCAAATTCAGGATTTTCAGATCTGAGAAGGGCAAGAAGCTGGCCAAAAGTATCCATCGTATGTACTACACAGAAAAGAAAAGAATTTCACATTTCTTGAGGCAGCCTGGGAAACTTCTAGAATAGAGAAAGTGGTGTCTGGAGCAGTACTTGCAATCGAATACACTGAGAGACACACTGAGGATGGAGAAGTTTCCACTGAGGCCGTGGCATGTCCTCGTCCTCCACAGCCGTTTTTCCACCCACTCTAACACATGACCTTAGCCCCTAACTGCTCCTCCTCATCCCTCTTAATGAAATCCAAATTGCCTGAACAACGGTGGTTGATGTGCAAGAAGAATTCCTCTCTCTTCTAAAATCCATCCCTCATCTACCATTCCTGAACTTCCTGAATTAGGGCTGACGCCCCTGCTAAGGCCCTATAACGGCAACAACAACAACAACAACAACAACAGCAACAAACAACAAACCAAAAACCCTCCCTCCTCCCCCAAGGTATTTGAGAATACTCCTTTCAGGGACTGCTCCTGCCTGGCAGTCTGGATTAAAGTCTATGGTCATGGTGTTCCGGTTGCGTTTCCTCCACAACATTCATAGTTCTGCAGTGAGACATAGGAACACCTGTGGTGCGTAGGAATGGATAAAAAACACGAAGAGCCTCACCGAGGGAAGGTGTGCTGGTAAATGACTGATGAAAATGTCCCGTTTTCAGAGCTTTTTGAATTTTAGAAAGGAGGATGTGAAATTGACGACCTTTGGTGCTGTGTGGTCGGGTTGATGTGAAAATGAAATGAGACAGTACATGAAAGTATTTGGAATAGTATTGGGCACAAAGAGCTTAATAAATATTTGCCATGGTGATTATGCTGAGAGTTTTGTGTAACCAAGGAGCTGTCACATTGGGGTTCAGACTCACGGGTGCACAGAGGGACCACAGCTTAGGACAACACCATGGGAGAGGGCATCCTCTCATCCCTGCACCCTGAAAAACTTTGCAAGGGCAGGTTTCCAGCCATACCTGCATCTGGCTCTAGGCTGCCTGTTTCTGGGAGAGATCCTGTGCATCCTCAATAGCTCCACATAGAGGCTCTGAATGCCGCCTTTTTGCAGAAGACTCCAGTTTCCCAGTTATCCAATGATTTATTTTTGCACAAGGCAATTGTAATTGAAGAGCAGCCCAGAATTCTTGAGCTTCTTACTGGGGCACATAGATAGAAAGAATATATTCTTTTGATAGAAGTATAAGAATGTAGAGTGATATCATCTTAAATTGTACTTCAAGTTATACAAACTATAGAAGTAAACATAGCTAAAATCATTTAAAACAAACTTGTACAACCCGTGGCCCATGGGTTGCACAAATTCGTAAACTTTCTTACAACATTATGAGATTTTTTTGCAATTTTTTTTTTTTTTTAGCTCATCAGCTATCATTAGTGTTAGTATATTTTACAAGTGGCCCAAGACAATTTTTCTTCCAATGCAGCCTAGGGAAGTCAAAAAATTGGACACCCCTGATTTAAAACATGGCCCATAATTTAATCATCCACATATTAATTCATTTAACAGTCAGTGCCCGTGCACCTGTGTGGCCCAGGCACTGATCTATGCCCAGGGATTCAGAGCTGAACAAAACAGACAAGTCTCTCCTCCCATGGAGTTTCCATCCTAGTGAAGACAGTGGACAAATAACTAAATAATATAATTGTTAATTGTGGTGGGTGCTAGGAAAAAAACAAAACTGGGTAATGGAGCTGGGAGTGTCTGGAAGTGGGTATTTTGAATGGGGTAAGTCAGGAAAGGTCTCTATGAAATTATCTTCAACAGTTGAGAAGGGGGTTGGAAAGAAGCTGGCTCATGAAGACCTCAGAGACGAAAGTTCTTAGCAGAAGGAGGAGTAAGTGTAAAACCCCTGAGGCAGAAAGGATTGGAGACGTTTGGGGAGCAGCCAGGAGAGGCATGTGGATGGAGCTGGGGATTGAGAACAGGAGGTGTGGTTGGAGAGGTGTGCAGGGGCCTGCTCCACCGGGTCAGACCCTGCAGGCCATGCCAAGCAGTGTAGATAGTAAGTGTAAGGAGTAGCCACTGGAGGGTTTAAGCAAAGACATGATACAATCTCATTTATAATTGCTTGAGGAGCAGGATAATTATTTTCTATAGTTCCGTTTTTCACACACCCTTAAGGGAATTTGCTAGGCATAGCTTTTAAAGGGCTCTGAATTCATTCTGAATTCATTCTTGTGACTGTATCTGGTATTCTAGTAGTCACCTAGGTCACTAACAGTGCCTTGAGTCACCACCTCCAAAATTAAGCCATCCCCACATATGAAAACCTGTGACTATCAGACTTAATGCATATGATGTTGTGTGGCTTTTTCTACTGTACAAAAAAACCCCTTACATTAAATATAAATGCACATTAAATATTTAGCAAACACTTGTTTAAGGAATGATGCACGTGGAGAAAGAAATAAATGGCATAAGCTCCCGACATACAAGTCACATAAGATCATGACAATTCAACCTTACCTGTCACTACTTAACTTTCATTTTCCTTCTTGCTTTTAGGAAAAACAGCCCTAGCATTCCATATCTCCTGACACCTCCCTGCATCACACATCCACATTTTGGGTAGAAGGAGACTTTGACACCCAGCTCAAGACTCTCGGAGGTTGTAGACAAGCAACAAGGGGAAAGTAAGGACCAGCCAGTCTGGATTCAGTCCAGCAGCTGCCCAGTTGACACCTCGACCAAAGCCAACTTCTCACTCACCTCCAGCATAGTTACTATCTATCTAGCTGATGATTTCTCCTTCCTTTCAATGAAAGCTTTACCTACATAAGTGGCTTCTGTTTGCCTGGGAGACAAAGTGGGTCACATTCACAGTAGCACTTTATATTGATGACTATTGTCTCTCCTCATGTGGGGCCTCTAGTTCTCCTCCAAGTCGCTCCTATCACCAGAGGCACCTCATTTCTGAGCTCAACCTCCATTGCCTGCTGGGGCCACCTCTGCCTGCACAGCTGCACAAGGGCCCTTCTTCTGTTGTCACAGCCCTCAGATGAGCCACTTTCATGGGGAACTGTTACACCAGATACTGCAGCTCTGCACTGGCCTACAACCACCAGGCACCATCAAAGCTGGGCCTCCACTGTTGCCAAACATTATTGCCAACATATGCACTTTCAGTTCATGTTGTTGAGGGTTTTTTTTAGCCCCTCCTTCCCCTTTCCATCATGTTCCACTTCTAGACTAAGGCATGAGACCAGGGGAGTATGGTCGTAAAGCTGGACTGGAGGATAAATATAAGTTGTAGATGTTCTTCTGTCTGCTTTGTTACCCCTCCTCTCTGAATACTGGAGTAGTATAACAGCAGCAATCACATATGCTTGCTTTCCTCACCTCCTGGTAACATGCCCTGTGTTAATCTCCTCTCCTTGAATGACGGAATGTCATTCTGAAATTATGAAAAAATTGTAAGACTCCAGTGGAGCCCTGAGATGACTGCAGCGCCAGCCAACAGCTTGATTGCAACTATTACGATAGACCTTAAGCCAGAACTATTTAGTCAACCCACACCTTGATTCCTGACCCAAAGAAATAATGAAATAATACATGTTCATCATTTAAGTCACTAAGTTTAGGGGTAATTTGTTAAGGAGCAACACAAACATAGACACATAGAAGGATATAAATCAAGTGTAGAGCTCAGTGATTATTTCATAAGGTAAGCACACCTCTATAAGCACTGCCCAGTTCCAGAAATGAACATTGCCAACAGCCTCGAAGCTCCCCTCATGCTCTCTTCCAGTCATTATCTCCCAAAAGGAACTGTTGTTTTCATATTTAGACTTTAGAATTATTTGTCTACTTTTGAATTTTATATAAGCAGAATCATACATGTGTTTTGTGGCTGGCTTTTCTTGCTCAGCATCATCTTTATGTGATTCACTCATGTTGCTTCATGTAGCAGCACTCATTGCTGAACTATTCCACTGTGGGAATAGACCACATTTTATTTTCCATCCCACTGTTGATGGACATTTGGGGGCTATTACAAATAATGCTGCTATGAATATTCTTGTACACATCTTTTGGTCAACATATGTCAGTATTTCAGGCTGGGTATGGTGGCTCATGCCTGTAATCCCAGCATTGTGGGAGGCCAAGGTGGGTGGATCACTTGAGTCTAGGAGTTCAAGACCACCTGGGCAACATGGCGAAACCCTGTATCTACCAAAAAGTACAGAAAATTAGCCAGGCAGGATGGTGTGCGTCTGTAGTCCCAGCTGCTTGGGAAGCTGAGGTGGGAGAATTACTGAGCCCAGGAAGTTGAGGCTGCAGTGAGCCGAGATCGTGCCACTGCACTCCAGCCTGGGCAACCGGAGTGAGACCCTGTCTCAAAAACAAACAAAACAAAACAAAATATATATATAAGTATTTCAGCTGGGTATATACTGGGGAGTGGAACTTCTGGGCCATATGTTTAATAGACACTGCTAGCTGGGCTCAGTGGCTCATGCCTGTAATCCCAGCACTTTGGGAACCTGAGGCGGGCGGATCACAAGGTCAGGAGATCGAGACCATCTTGGCCAACATGGTGAAACCCTGTCTTTACTAGAAATACAAAAAATTAGTTGGACGTGGTGGTGCGTGCCTGTAATCCCAGCTACTCAGGAGGCTGAGGCAGGAGAATAGCTTGAACCAGGCAGTAGGAGGTTGCAGTGAGCTGAGATCACGCCACTGCACTCCAGCCTGGTGACACAGGGAGATTCTGTCTCAAAAAAAAAAAAAAAAAAAAAAAAAAGACATTGCCAATCAGTTTCCACCCTGGCTGCAGCAGTTCAGATTTCCGCCAGCGGTATACAAAAGTTCCCACTGTTTCACATTCTCACCAACACTTAGAGTTTAGCTATTCTGGTGGGTATGTAGTCATATCACATTGCGATTTTAATCTGCATCTCATGAGTCATCATGCTATTGCTCCACTTCCGATGGACCATCTACACTCCAGAACTCCTTATGAAGAGGGGCTTTGTCAGGCCTGCACTGCAGGTTGGCTTCTCTCTCTGCCCAATCCTGCTGTCACCCTTTTTTTCCCCACCTATGTTGATCCTTAGTAAGTACAGCTGCTCCTCAACTTACGATGGGGCTCTGTCCCAACAAGCCCATCGTAAGCTTGAATATTATAAGTCAAAATGCATTTAACTTAAACCTGCCTACCTTAAACGTGCTCAGAACACTTACATTAGTCTACCGTTGGGCAAAGCCATTTAACACAAAACCAATATTGTAATAAAGAATTGAATATCTCATGTAATTTATTGAATACTGTACTGAAAGTGAAAATAGAATTGTTGTGTGGGTACTCAAAGTATGGTTTCTACTGAATGCCCATCACTTTTGCACCATCTTAAAGTCTAGCAATCGTTAAGTTGAAGCATTGTTAAATCAGGGACCGTCTGTGCTCTGCAGGCCAAACTCTGTCAGTGTCTCCTTCTGAAGAATCCAATCTGTAACAATTTGCCTGTTTCTACCATAGTTCCTACAACTGTCTCAATTACTGTCATGTACAGTATGTTTTAACCTATGAACTTTTGTCAATGAACACATATATATTTGTTTTTCATGACACCATAAGGTAGCAAAAATCAATCTAAGTCCTACAAATGGTATTGTAATATGTTTGTTAAAATTATGCTTTAAAGCTTTAAGTTATATTGTTACGTTTTCTTGGAGAGATTACAGTATGAATGATATTTATAGTGCAATTTCCCCCTCACTGCTTTTCTTTTGCAAAAGTATCTTAGTTATCCCCATAGATTACAGTTCCAAATAAATTCCAAAACCAGCTCATCAGTTTCCCTTACAAAATTCTGTGGAGATTTTGGTTGGAAGTCACTGAATTAATAGGATAACTTGGGGAGAACAGATATCTTTATAAAATTACATTTTCTCTTTCTTTCTTTCTCTTTCTTTCTTTCTTTCTTTCTTTCTTTCTTTCTTTCTTTCTTTCTTTCTTTCTTTCTTTCTTTCTTTCTCTTCCTTTCTTCCTTTCTGTTTCTTTTTCTTTTTCTTTATTGTTGAGACAAGGTCTAACTCTGTCACCTAGGCTGGAGTACAGTGGTACAATCTTGGCTTACTGCAACCTCCGCCTTCTGAACTCAAGTGATCTTCCCACCTCAGCCTCCCCAGTAGCTGATACTACAGGTATGCACCACCATGCCCAGTTAAATTTTTTTGTATTTTTTGGTAGAGATGGGATTTTGCCATTTTGTCTAAGCTGGTCTTGAACTCCTGAGCTCAAGTGATACACCTACCTTGGCTTCCCAAAGTGCTGGGATTACAGGCATGAGCCATCGTGCCTGAACTGATCTTTCTAACACATGAATTTTCTATGGCTTCCCAAAGTCAAAATCTCTTATTGGTATGATACATTTCCCCTACCCAGCTGAACATGCTCATCTCCCCGCATTGGTTCTTCACATTCTCTTCAACTTAAAATGGCTTTTTCTGACAAATCATGTCTTCTTGCCTATGTACCTACTATTTCCTCCGTGTAAAACTCTTCCTCTCCTTCTCTCTCTCTCACCTCCTCACTGTCTGCCATGCTTCTATTTATTCTTCAAGTTTCCACTCAAGAATACCTCTGATATGAACATTCCCTTGAGACAGGCCTCTGCTCCTTCTTCCCTGGCCCCTTTGCCTGTGGATAGCCCTCCACATTGCACTAATGACATCGAATTATAATTTGTCTCTGTGCTTATTTGTGAATTAATTAAGCAGAAATTTTTCTTAAAATTAGGGATAATGTCTGTTAATAATTTTCATTCTCAGCACCCATCACAGCACCCAGGGCTTGTTTGGCAGTCAATGCATACTTGTTAAATGCATACATATAATGTACAAATGCATAAGTAGTGCAATTATGGGCATCTGGCAGGCAAAGTGGACAGATATTTTGTTACAGGGCACTCTTTCATTTGTGCTTTTAAAACTGCTGTGGTGATGATGTGAAAGGCTGGCCTTGTTTTAGTGCAAATTCTGATTTAATTATTTTCTTCTGACTTGCAGGTAACTTTCTTTTCCTGTTTAATATGACTGATAGATTGGTACACCATGGAATAATATGTAGCCATAAAAAAGAATGAGTTCATGTCCTTTGCAGCAGGAAGCCATCATTCTCAGCAAACTATCACAGGACTAGAAAACCAAACACTGCATGTTCTCACTTATAAGTGGGAGTTGAACAATGAGAACACATGGACACAGGGAGGGGAACATCACATACCAGGACCTGTCGGGGGGGTGGGGGTAAAGGGGAGGGAGAGCATTAAAGCAAATACCTAATGCATGTGGAGCTTAAAACCTAGATGACAGGTTGATGGGTGCAGCAAACCACCATGGCACGTGTATACCTATGTAACAAACCTGCATGTTCTGCACATGTATCCCAGAACTTAAAGTAAAATTAAAAAAATAAATTTTACAAATATATTGAAATACTGGGATGACTACTCTTTTAAAGCTTAGTTACTGAGTTTTTGATTAAACAAATGCAATCCAAAAGATACATATTAACATGTCTTTCTATGTACCAAGCACTGTCAGGCATTTGGAAAACATGTCCTCCAGATTGAAAGGAGTCAAGAATTGTTCCCCAAATGTCTGGAAAATAATTGTTATCCAAATGTAAATGTGCATGAAAGAGAAAAATGTAAAACTCAAGGCAGTCAGCAAAAGGGCAAGTTTTCATTGCTACCTTTTAAATTCGGAACACTTGATTAAAGTGAAGGGATGTGAGAAGAACCATGGGGAAAGGCTATCTGCTTAATGAAAAATAATAGGCATCAGCATTTTCTCCCTCAAAGCTGGGGTGAGCTATGAAAGTTCTTCCTCAATAGCTGCCTGGGGACTTTCAAGACGTTTTATAAAGTTATTTTTTTCAAGAGGTTCCTTTTTTCCTGCAGAGGCCACAGTGAAAAGTGTGAAAAATCTATAGAGAAATTAAATGAAGTAATCTACAGTTTTTTAAAGTAGAAAGTGAGAACAGAAATAGTGGAAAAAGGCCGGGTATGGTGGCTCATGCCTGTAATCCCAGCACTTCAGGAGGCCGAGATGGGCAGATCACCTGAGGTCAGAAGTTCGAGACCAGTCTGGCCAATATAGTGAAATCCCGTCTCAACTAAAAATACAAAAAATTAGCTGGGTATGGTGGCACGCGCCTGTAATCCCAGCTACTTGGGAAGCTGAGGCAGGAGAATCGCTTGAACCCTGGAGGTGGAGGTTGCAGTGAGCTGAGATTGCACCGCTGCACTCCAGCCTGGATGACAGAACAAGGCTCCGTCTAAAAAAAAAAAAAAAAGAAAGCAAAAAGAAATAGTGGGGATAAAAGCTAACACTTACTAACACATAGCTAACAACTACTGAGCATCTATTCTGTTCTAGGCACTATAATGGATATTTTAAATGCATTCTCTCATTTAATCCCCATAAAAATCCAGTGAAGGAGGAGCTATGATTTTAATGACAGGGAAATTGTGGTTCAGTATCATCCTATGTAAGGTCATGCTTAAGTGGCTAACTCCAGAGCTAACTCTCTTCACTGTTTCATTCGCTATCTACTATTTGAAGCATGCATACCACAAAAGAGAGGTTTTCTATTCTTTAAAGACTAAAGCCTGAGCTACGGCAGACAGCCTGGGAACCCTCTGCCCTTGGTGTGACTGTTCTGATACAATTCATTTGTCAATAACATGTAATGGGTACCTGCTGAATGCCTGGGTCTGTGCTCGGTGCTGGGGCACAGAAAGGACAAAGCCACCGCTTCTAACCCAGAAGGAACCGGTGGTGGCCTAGACAAATAAACAAGGGCAACACCATGTAAAAGAAGGAGTTGGCAGGGTGGGTTCGCCACAAGGATCAAACCTCGGCAGAAGGAAAAGATAGCTATTCCACAGTGGGCCTGTGGGGATGGGGACCAGTGTAGGCTGTTCAAATGAAAACATAAAGTCAGGATGAGAAGCAGCAGGATCTGGAATGACTATTTCAGCCACTCCTGGCTGAGGGCTTCCCCTAATATCCCAACGAAGAGGATTTGCTAAGCAAAAGCTGGAGTGTCTGGTTGTTAGCTTATGCTGATTTAGTCATCCTCAATTCCTATTACATTTATACAGCTCTATGTGCAAAGAATTTTGCCAGGTATTACTCACCATCAGGTAGTCATTCAATAAATATTTATGTAGTGCCCACTCTGAGCATTGGGAATATGAAGGTGGACAGGATAGACAACATTCCTGCTCTCCCGGAGCTCCCATTCTACCAGTGGAGACAATTAACACGTAGCTAACAAAAATAGATAAATACTGTTATGATAGTATTTATTTTTGTTATGATGAATTAATGATTGCTATGAAAGAAATAGAGTTGGCTGATGGAGAGTAACTGGGGAAGGCCTCTCGGAAAGAGTGCTCTAGGAATCACTACTGAGGAGGGACATCTAAGTGGAGGTCCTGATGGGAGTGAGGCAGCCATGCCAGCAGCTGAGGGAAGAGCATTTTGAGCATAGGGAACAGCAAACACAAAGACAGATACTGAGGTGGTGTGCTTAAAGCCGGAGGGTTTGTAGACCTCATTCTCCTGCTCTGATGCCTGAGACCAAGCTCTAGGCTCGTGTTTTATAATGGAGTTGTAAGAGGGTCTTATTGCTATTTTGTATGCCAGCAATAAATGGTGTAGCAATAAATAAATGTTTTCATCTTCTTGGAAAAAAATTCACATTGTGAAACTTACAAAGGGCTCATAATTTGCATGTTAATAGAAAAATAAGGCCAGGCATAGTGGCTCATGCCTATAATCCCAGCACTTTGGGAGAATGAGGTGGGAGGACCAGTTGAGGCCAGAAGTTCAAGACCAGCCTAGGCAGCATATGAGACTCCATCTCTACAAAAAATTAAAAATTAGCCAGCTGTGGTGGCATACATCTTTAGTCCCAGCTACATGGGAGTCTGAGGTGGGAGGATCACTTGAGGGAGGATCACATGAGCCCAGGAGTTTGAGGCTGCAGTGAGCTATGTGCCACTCCCGCAGTGTAGCCTGGGTGACAGAGCAAGACCTTGTCTCAAAAAAAAAAAAAAAAAAAAAAAAAGAAAAGAAAAGAAAAACAAACAAACAACCACAAGGAAAAAGAAGATGCAGGGCTACGAGAGGCATCAGATGTTAATATCATCTAATCCAACTCCTCATTTTAGATGAGAAAATTGAGGCCCAAAGATAAGATAAAATCACATGGTCACATGGCAAGATAGTGGCAGACCTGAGATTAGAACTCCAAATGTGAGAGTATTCTTTCCTTAACAGGTAAGGGATGAAATGTTTATAACTGGCAGGTACTCAAACTATTTGTATTAATCATTTGTTTTTAAAATGATGAACCCAATTTTCCTCCTTTTGAACTTCTCCCACTTAGTTTTCCATCTATTTTGAAGTTCTTCCAAATTCAGTTGTTATAAAGCAAACCAACTTTGATTAAGGATCCTTCTACCCCAAAGTCGAAATCAGGGTGTGTGACATCATTTGGCCACCAGAGGGCACTGAAGTCTCCTATTCAGAGTAGATGATCTTGCTTCTGATACACAATTCCTACTGAGTAGCCTGAGAAGTTGGCTGAATATTAGGAGGCTGGGTTTGAGAAGGGAAGTAGCGGTGGGACTTTGGCTCACACACCTGTTGCCCACAGCTGCTCACATGACTGTCCAACAGCAGCTGAGTGAAATTACTTCACCTCTGTTACACAACTCAGCCTCACAGGACCAGGTGTCTGCCAGAGCCAGCTTTACAAGATGACAAACTCTTGCACTAACACCACCATACAGTCTTTATAACAACAATTACAGTGGAAATTTGAGGCCAGGCCAAAAAGATTAAGACTTGCTCCAAAAAGACGTGACCAAAGCTTAAAGTCATGAAGAATGGAGGCCAGGTGCTATGAGCTTATTTACCAGTTTCTAGAATAGCAGAATCAGGAGCACCCCTGAAAGAATGAGACAGGTCATCCTAGAAGAAGCAAAAGGAATGTCTCTTACATGGAGCAGGGAAGGGCAGCAGGGGCAATAAATTCATGAAACCACTGACCCCAAGCTTTATGTCTTAACAGGTCCTGAACTGGTAAGTTCAAATTTATAGTCAATAATAATTTAAGTGTACATTTAAAATAACTAAAAGTATAGTTGGATTGTTTGTAACACAAAGGATAAATGGATATCCCATTTACCCAGATATGAGTACTATGCATTGTATGCCTGTAGCAAAATATCTCATGTACCCCATAAATGTATACACCTACTAAGTACCCACAAAAATTAAAAATTTTAAAATAAGTAAATAAAAAATTTGTAAAGGTCTTGAACTTTTGGGTTTCTGCCTAACTTTACTACTAGTGTAAGGGGGCCCCTTGAGATTTCAGCACCCCAGCATTTGTTAGTGACTGAAATAATGAAACTTCTGATTAGGCCCTTGCTTGCACATGTTAACAACTCTCTTTTTGCCCAATATCCCTTGTTCCTACAACATAATCATAAACTGCTGATGTACTGTATCTTTCTCAAGCAGGAGGAGATAACTTCAGGGTTACGAAAAAGTTTGCAGGAGGAATAAGTCCTTTGAGGTACATTGTGACCAGCTTCTGACGCCCAGAAATCTGATTGTTCAAGGAATTATCTGAGATTGAAGAAACACAGACTTTTTCCCTCATTCCCCGAAACTCCTCCTCCCCGACTCTCTGGCCTCATGAAGACTCTCTACTTCTTCTTTTTGTAAAGGCGGATTTGAGAGATCTTGCCCTCCCGCCTTCTCGCTTTGGCCAAATCGAATAAACGTTTATCTCCAAGCACCTATATGTCAGTATTTGCTTGACCCTCACTGTTCTTTGGAGCTGATGGTAAATTCAACAGAAAAGAGGCGCATGGGTAGAAAATGCAGCATTTCCTTTCAGATGCCAGATATTCATTTCCAAAGGTATTAAAAGGAGGGGTGTGTGCCTGTGTAAAGATGCTGGTCTTTTCCTAGCAGTACCACTTGGGCAAGTTGCTGAATTTCTTCAAGCCTTTCTTTTTCCGCCTGTCAAACAAAACAAAACAAAATAAATATCCCATTTAGGACAAATTCACAATAAAGAGGGCGGGCGGAGCGATTGGAAGGGGGATGAACCAATCGCGTCTCCTGCAGGTTGCGGAACAGCAGAGGGACCCCGCCCCCTGCATTGTGCTTAGCTCTGATTGGCACATCGCGGAGAGGCGGGGCCTGGGCGCGCTGGGTTCACGCTGGGTCGCTGCAGGTGTTGGGGCCTGGGACTCTGGCTGGAGACACCGCCATGGCCGGGCTAGCCCGCGGGTCTGCGCGCGCCCTGCTCGCCGCCCTGCTGGCGTCGACGCTGTTGGCGCTGCTAGTGTCGCCCGCGCGGGGTCGCGGTGGCCGGGACCACGGGGACTGGGACGAGGCCTCGCTGCTGCCGCCGCTACCACCCCGCGAGGACGCGGCGCGCGTGGCCCGATTCGTGACGCACGTCTCTGACTGGGGCGCTCTGGCCACCATCTCCACGCTGGAGGCGGTGCGCGGCCGGCCCTTCGCCGACGTCCTCTCGCTCAGCGACGGGCCCCCGGGCGCGGGCAGCGGCGTGCCCTACTTCTACCTGAGCCCGCTTCAGCTCTCCGTCAGCAACCTGCAGGTAAGCTGGGGCCCGCGGCTTCCCCAGGCGGGCTGTGGCGGGGCGGCCACCGAGCAAGCCTTCACCTTGGCCCAAATTCTTCCCAGGAAGTGGAGCGTGGCTCGAACGTCTGCCGCTTTTCTGCAGCGCTGGCGGGTGGGCGTTGCAGCGTCCCGGATGTTGGGCGACTAGGTACCAGGAATTTGGCACACGCCCCTGCGACTGGGCCACGCACCTGGGGTATAAATTCTCTGTCAGCAGCCCGAGGACTTCTCATCCCTGAGTGGTCCTGAGTCGTCTTGGGGCACAGTGTCTCTTTTAACTGTGCTCCTGTTCTTTTTTTTTTTTTTTTTTTTTTTTTTTTGAGACGGAGTCTCCCTTTGTGGCCCAAGCTGTAGTGCAGTGGCGCTATCTCAGCTCACTGCGACCTCCGCCTCCCAGGTTCAAGCGATTCTCGTGCCTCAGCCTACCGAGTAGCTGGGATTACAGGTGCGTGCCACCACACCCGGCTAATTTTTGTGTTTTTAGTGGAGGTAGGGTTTCACCATGTTGGCCAGGCTGGTCTCGAACTCCTGACCTCAAGTGATCTACCCGTCTCGGCCTCCCAAAGTGCTGGGATTATAGGTGTGAACCACGGCGCCCGGCCTGGGCTCCTATTCTTAAAGGTTTTACAGGGCATAGAGATTGTTGGGTATTTAAGCACTTTAATATGTGACTTCAGGGTTTCTTGCTCTTTCTTTCTTTCTTTCTTTTTTTTTTTTTTTTTTTTTTTTTTGAGACGGAGTCTCGCTCTGCCGCCCAGGCTGGAGTGCTGTGGCCAGATCTCAGCTCACTGCAAGCTCCGCCTCCCGGGTTCACGCCATTCTCCTGCCTCAGCCTCCCGAGTAGCTGGGACTACAGGCGCCCGCCACCTCGCCCGGCTAATTTTTTTGTATTTTTTTTTTTAGTAGAGACGGGGTTTCACCGTGTTAGCCAGGATGGTCTCGATCTCCTGACCTCGTGATCCGCCCGTCTCGGCCTCCCAAAGTGCTGGGATTACAGGCTTGAGCCACCGCGCCCGGCCGCTCTTTCTTACGCTTCCCGAATTAAGCTTTTCCCTCCTGCAGCAAGAAGCTGATGTACAATATCGTGGACGATTACAATGATTACTGCAGTCTTTAGGCCTCCACAGGCATAGTGGCTCCTCAGTAAGATGCAGAGCTAATTGAAGGTCCATCTCTTCCTCGCCCTTTGCCCACCTTCTGGTGCAGGGCCACACTTACAACTCTGGTGGACCTCTGCTGTCTCAGGGATGGGGTCACAGACACGGCTTGGGAGGGCGGAGACGCAGAGAGTCCAGGAACGAAACCTGATTTGATGGAGGGTCTTTTTGACAAAGCTCTCACATTTGAGTTCAACTCTGAAAGTACAGCGTTGTTGAAAAAGACAGGACGTAAGAAACTGATGCTTGATTCATCACTTTTCCATTCGCCTTCCATTCATTGTCTCTTCTGTTAATTATTTGAAGTAGGTATTATATACCCCATTCTGCAGATGAAGAACTTGAGGCCTACCTAGGTTAAGTAACTTGTTTAAAGCCAGCGGGCAAACCCCTAGTTTCATCTCAGGTTCATCTTTCTTCATACCACATATCCCAGGCTGGCGGCCCATCAGCTGAATATGTCCCACAGACTAGTTTGGCCCACACGTTCTGTTTTGTTGTTAATAAATTTGAATTTGTGACCAACATTTTAAAATTTAGATTTTACTTTAAAATGTAAATCTCTAACTTTTCTTGAAAAATGGGAAGATCCAGTGACACTGTGGGCCTGCATTCTCTGAGCCAAAACAGAAGCAGTGCCCTCTTTTAGCTAAGGCGGATACACCCCAGTTCACCATTTTCTCATTCCCAGCCCATTCCACACCTCTAGGCATTTGCTCAAAACAAACTCACTCCACTCCATCAGCGGTGCTCAACTTTGACTGCAAATCACAGTCACTTAAGAAGGCTTTAACAGTGGGATGCCGAGGTATTTTATTGAAAACACATTTTATTTTAAGACAACACCCCTTCCCCCTGCCCCACAAACCACTCCCTGATGATTCTAATGGGGAAGGAGGGAGGTTGAGCAATACATAATCATATTTAAATTTGTGAGGTGACCAGGGAGTTGCTGGTATTATTGTCCCCATTTCAGAAGTGAGGAAACACAGACTCAGAGGTGCAGGGACTTACCCTGTGACCAGCCAGCTAATGGCTGTCAGGTAGGACTTTAGCCCAGGTCTTTCGTGTTTCTAGAAATAGATAGGACAGTGGCAAGAAACCTACCCAGGGCTTCAGGTTTCCATGATGGCAGTGAAAAGAAGTGGCCACGTCAGAATTTGTCTGACTTGGTTCCATCAATTAGCCAGTCAAAGTTTCTGCTTTTTTCTTTTCCTTCTTCTGACCTCCAGGGTGCTCTACGTTTCTTCTCATTGACGGGTGAAATTTTTCAGAAGGAACAAGAAGACCTAGGTTTGGGACCATTTCTCACGTGTAAAATGCCTGTCCTATGTAACTTAGAGATAGGTTGTGAACCGCAAATGGACTTACCACCGGGATGTGTCTTTTGTCTGTCTCTTTCTTTGTGGCATTTTTGTATAGTAAATGTCTGTAGGACAGAGTTGCTGATGTTAGCTTGTAGCAGGACCATGTTTGGCTGCAGAGCCAGTGAGTCAGAAGGGAAATCTTGGGGTTTGATTATCTGCACTAAGACCTCTTACTCTTAGCCCCCCTTCCGTTTTGGCATTCTTTTCTTGTGATGTGCCCTTTGTGTTCTCGTCACTCTTGATTTTTTTCTCTGACCCACTAAAATAAGTATCCCTCAAAGTCAGTTTCCTACTCTTGTTCCCTGTAATGATCCTCAGAAGATTGTATACACTCTCATTGTGTACACTCTCTTCTAGTCCTTACTAGGACTCACTTCCAGATGTATGTCCATTTCTGACCTCTTCACAGTTTTCTGTATTTCTGCTTGCTGTTCATTTTTACTTCATTAGTTTGCCACCACCTCAAATTCAACATGTTTAAATCCAGTCCTTTCGCTTCCTCCTGAAACCAGCTGCTTTTGATCTTCTGCATTTCTGTTAGTGGAATTACTGTTTTCTCATTAAACCCAGTTGGTTCTCACTGCCTCCCCAAATCCCTCGGTTCCCAAGTCCTGACAGTTTTCTGTTGCCTTCTTTGCCTCTGTCCTTGCCCCTTACTCTTTATTCCTGCCACCTCTTCCTTAAGCTTATCACCTCATGCCTAAAAGTACTAGAACAACTCTTACATAGTCTTCCTGTCTGCCCCATCCACCTTGCCTACCCAAATAGATTAACAAAAATACCTGTCACAGCGTTGCCCTCTGGCCAGAAACCTTTAACAACACCCAACTGCCTAGAGCTGCAGAAGAGTTACCTGGAATGTTTGTTTAAAACGCAGATAGAGGCAGGGTACGGTGGCTCCAGCGTGTAATCCCAGTACTTTGGGAGGTCGAGGCGAGCGGATCACCTGAGGTCAGGAGTTTGAGACCAGCCTGGCCAGTATGGTGAAACCCACCTCTACTAAAAATACAAAACTTAACTGGGTATGGTGGTGTGCACCTGTAGTCCCAGCTATTTGGGAGGCTGAGGTGAAAGCATCACTTGAGCCTGGGAGGCAGAGGTTGCGGGGAGCTGAGATCACGCCATTGCACTCCAGCCTGGGTGACAGAGCTTGATTCTGTTTCTAAATAAATAAAATGCAGATAGAGGACAGCTTGGTGGCTCATGCCTGTAATCCCAACACTTTGGAAGGCTGAGGTGGGAGATCACTTGAGTCCAGGATTTTGCTCCCAGCCAGGGCAACATAGTGAAACCCCACGTCTACAATAATTAAAAAAAAACATTAGCTGGGTGTGGTGATGCACACCTATAGTCCCAGCTACTCAGGAGGCTGAGATGGGAGGATCACATGAGCCCTGGAGGTCGAGGCCACAATGAGCCATGATTGTGCCACGGCACTGGGTGACTGCCTGGGTGACAGAGTGAGACACTGTCTTAAAAAAAACATTGCAGGCCAGGTGCGGTGTCTCACGCCTGTAATCCCAACACTTTGGGAGGCTGAGGCGGGCAGATCACAAGGTCAGGAGTTCAAGACCAGCCTGGCCAACATGATGAACCCCTGTCTCTACTAAAAATACAAAAATTACCGGGCGTGGTGGCACACACCTGTAATCCCAGCTACTCAGGAGGCTGAGGCAAGAGAATCGCTTGAACCCAGGAGTCGGAGGTTGCAGTGAGCTGAGATCGTACCACTGCACTCCAGCCTGGGTGACAGAGCAAGATTCTGTCTCAAAAAAAAAAAAAAAAAAAAAAAAAAAAAAAAAAAAAAAAAAAAAAATTGCAGTTATCTGGGTTGGGAGTGAGGCCTGTTTCAACATTTTAACCCAAATCAGCATTTTAACAAGCTCTCCAGGCAGGTGGTTCTTCAAAAACACTGCCTAAGGCTGGCCTACAAATTACTATCTAGACTCCTTAACTTGGGTTTGAGCCCTCTCCACTTCCAACCCCAGCCTCCTCCCATAGGAAAGCCCCTCTTTCCAGCAAATCAGGTTTCTTGGTACTCTTTATCAAGTCTTAGGCTCACCCAGTTCTGTGTTTTTTGCAGTCAGCGTCTCCTCTCCCTGTAATACATCCTCCCACCTTCTATCCTGGTTTTGAATGTATTATAAAGCCCCTTATAGTTTTTCTATCACTCCAGTCTATGCTGGACGTACACTTTTGTTTATGTCTGCCTTTTCAACCAGATTCTAAACTCACAGAGGCAGTTTACCTGCGTGTCCCCCTCCCCCTTTTTGGTCTCCTGTGGTGCCTTGCCTAATAGTTTCTAGACAGTGACTATTTGGCTAAATGATTTCAAAGAAATCTTGTTATGACTCTCTGTTCTGATGGATCACTGTGAAATGGCACAATTCTCCACACAAGACACTTAGAGCTTAAAGAGCTAAATAGTCTAAAATGCAATGTGTGAATTTTGCTATCATCTGTCAACAATGCCTTTTATGAAGTCGATTTCCGGATAAGAAGGCATTAAGAATTTTACTTGTGTTACTTTTTGAATGTGGGATAAGACTTACTGTTACTGAAGCAGGAATGAACAACTTCTCCAGTTTTGAAATCACATGACAGTTTCTGCTAATGTAAGATAACCAAGCAGCATGATTCAGCTACTTTCTTGCTTAAATCGCATAGTTAGCCAGTTGAGCAACTCTGGTGTATTAGAGTTTATGGTTCTGTATTAGAGTTTAACCCTTTAAATCTTTCAGTGAAGCCTATAGAACAGCCTTGAATT
This sequence comes from Rhinopithecus roxellana, assembly GCF_007565055.1. Taxonomy (NCBI): domain Eukaryota; kingdom Metazoa; phylum Chordata; class Mammalia; order Primates; family Cercopithecidae; genus Rhinopithecus; species Rhinopithecus roxellana. The sequence goes on along the minus strand of NC_044556.1, from coordinate 117,519,060 downwards.
TGGGTGTCACTATAATTATAATTCTTCTGATGAATATGGATTAAATTCAGGGTTTCAGAAAAAGTATATTGAAATAATTTTTACCAAGTCAGTTAATTTTAAATATGAAACCCCCCCACCCCTTTGGGGAGTGGTCAGGATACTATCCAAGTATTATTTTCCCCTGAGTGGAAGGTGATGTTTTACAGTTCATTGTTTCATGGAAGACCAGTCAAGTTCTAGGGACATAACGTATGCAACTTTTGAAATTTACTACCTCTCCAGAAACCATATTTCACATGAGAGGATCTTCATTTTCTCTCTACAGGAGAATCCATATGCTACACTGACCATGACTTTGGCACAGACCAACTTCTGCAAGAAACATGGATTTGATCCACAAAGTCCCCTTTGTGCTCACATAATATTGTCAGGAACTGTGACCAAGGTAAGTAGTTATCCTACAGGAAGGGAGATAGTTCCAGAACACCATCGTATTCACAATGAAAGAATAAATCTTTTTTCTTTTGAGACAGAGTCTCACTCTGTCTCCCAGGCTGGAATGCAGTAGTGTGATCTTGGCTCACTGCAACCTCTGCCTCCTGGGTTCAAGCGAGTCTTGTGCCTCAGCCTCCCTAGTAGCTGGGATTACAGGCACGCATCACCACACCCAGCTAATTTTTGTATTTTTAGTAGAGATGGGGGTTTCACCATGTTGGCCAGGCTGGTCTTGAACTCCTGACCTCAAGTGATCCACTCACCTTGGCCTCCCAAAGTGCTGGGATTACAGGCGTGAGCCACCATCCCTGGCAGAATAGATCTTTTGAGAGTGAAATGCAGTTGATTTGTGAATGCCATGCCCAGTCAGGACATGTTCTATTCTAATAGGTGAAGTAATTCCATGAAAACCAAACGTTTTAATAAGTTGTTTTCATATAGGTGTCAAATAAGATATGAGGAAAATGAATGATTTTCTGAAACCAAGCAGATGTAACAACTATGAAGCTCCTGTATATAAAGTTATTCTTACTAAAGAACATCTGGTTGACCAAAGCCGTCTACTCTCCATTACATTTTACATTGGTATAATGTTTCTTCATGTCTGGACTCCGTGTCTCCATATTTTAACAGTGGCTTAAAGCAGAGAAAACATATTAAGTAGGGCAACCAGAGGACTGTCCGTTACTGAAAACTGGAAGTGAATTTAGTTTGGATCACCTGCTGAAGGGAAGAGGTCAAATACAATCTCAGGAAGAGCAGCGGGCACGGTGTCAGGAGCGCTGATCTGATTACCCAGCCAGCAGATTTGATTTTTGACCATGTCGATCATTAATTGACACGGTCAATCATTAATGACAAGTGTTATTTATGGTCTGAAAATTCTTTGTGGATGCATCTCTGTAGCTGAGTGTCCTTCACTGGCAGGAAAACGATGGAGGAGCAGCACATGCTTTTGAGTTCTGTTACGTGGCTTCCAAACATTTTTATCCTTCAGTACATGCATCTGTATGTTTAACATGTCCATGTTATGAGGTAAATATGCTAGACATTACATGTCTTAGGCACCAGTAATGTTACAGTACTTAGTGCTGGTTATTCTAATAGCTCAAAATGCCTTTTTACCAATGGAAGTTGGTATTATACTTACAGTGGTTTCCCACTTCGTTATATCTGTTTTCACCAACAATTGAAATCTTTATTCTCTGCATTCTTTACATTTCCTTTGTTTTCTCTTGATTCCATAAGGTTAAGACCAAGATTTACAACTAAGTAAACTCTTAGGATTTATAGAATGCTAGAATCACACATTCTTTTTTTTTTTTGAGGTGGAGTCTCGCTCTGTCGCCCAGCCTGGAGCGCAGTGGCACGATCTCGGCTCACTGCAAGCTCCGCCTCCCAGATTCACACCATTCTCCTGCCTCAGCCTCCCAAGTAGCTGGGACTACAGGCGCCCACCACCATGCCTGGCTAATTTTTTGTTTTTTTGTGTTTTTAGTAGAGATGGGGTTTCACCGTGTTAGCCAAGTTGACCTCGTGATCGCCCGCCTCAGCCTCCCAAAGTGCTTGGATTACAGGCGTAAGCCACTGCGCCTGGCCAAATCACACATTCTTAACAAATGAGAAAATGAAGTGTTACTGCTATAAGAATGTTTATTTCATGTATGTCCTTTAGGTGAATGAAACAGAAATGGATATTGCAAAGCATTCATTATTCATTCGACACCCTGAGATGAAAACCTGGCCTTCCAGCCATAATTGGTTCTTTGCTAAGTTGAATATAACCAATATCTGGGTCCTGGACTACTTTGGTGGACCAAAAATCGTGACACCAGAAGAATATTATAATGTCACAGTTCAGTAAGTACTTATACATCTTTCACCTAAGATTGCTGCCCTTACAGCCATCCTCAGCCTTCTAAAGCGAGGGGGGTTTAACCATATCATGTACCCTGGACCCCCTGGGCAGTCTGGTAAAGGCACTGACCCCTTCTCAGAATAATGTTTTAAACACATAAAATACATAGAATTAAAAAGAAAATCAGTATAATGAAATACATTTATAAAAATATTTGTAAATGTGTGATGTAATAATTCATTGTTTTATTAATTAATATATTAAATATAAGATCTAGTAATGCGTCTATTACTTTTTCCTTTTTTTTTTAAGACAGAGTCTTACTGTCACCCAGGCTGAGTGCAGTGGCACCATCTCAGCTCATTGCAGCTCCAACTCCTGGGTTCAAACAATTCTTGTGCCTCAAGCCTCCCAAGCAGCTGGGAATACAGGCACAGACCTCCACACCCAGCTGATTTTTTGTATTTTCTTAAAGACAGGGTTTTGCCATGTTGCCCAGGCTGGTGTCTTCACTCCTGAGCTCAAGCAATCTGCCTGCCTCAGCCTCCCAAAGTGCTAGGATTATAGGCATGAGCCACTGTGCCTGGCCTTTTCTGTGCTTTTAAAGTAGTGAGGATTGAAGATGATATTTTAAGACATCTGTAACACCTGTAACATGATATGAAAGTATCTGTGATTTCTCTATTTCTGTTGGAGGCAGTCACAGATATGCTGTCACCCTGTGGTTTATTCCCTACATTCATTATTGAAGGAAATGATACATTTCAGTTAGAGCCTAATGAAAATGAAAAAAAAAATTTTTTGAGCCAAGTTCATAGACCCCCTGAACTCTTGTCTACAGGCCTGGATACCAGGTTGAGACTCCATTTTAAGGTTGTGCTTGTTGGACCCTGGACAGAGCCCAGTTATGACCCACAATGGCATTTTCTCATGAGGCTTAGACTCGGGTGCTCCTGGACTGTGAACGTCCTTCATCTGAGTCTAAGCAAGTAACCCCATCCCATCAGCCCCAGCACTGCAGATGCCTGTGGGGATTGTGGTTTATCCCACCAAGAAGTGCTTGGAAGGGAGGAGGCTGAGACAAACGAGGCCATGGGAGAAAATGAAGCCCAGGACCTAAAGACAGAAAGGGAAAGGAAAGAAGAGTGTAATCAGAGTCTTTGGAGTTAGTTCAGGGTTCAAATGAAGGCATACAAGGGACTGGTGCTTCTCTCAGGTGACACAGGGAATTCTGGCATATCTGGGGAGGTGATAAGAACAGTAACAATAACAGCTAGTGTCCATTGTTTATTACTGGCTGGCTGCTGTACTGGATACTTTTCATGTGTTAACTCATTCTATTCTCACCGCATCCCTATCTTGCGCAACCTTCCACTGCAACAGGTAGGTGCTGTTTTTCTCATGTGTGAAATGGAAAGCTGATGCACAGAGACAAAACTGGACTAAAGTCTTGCAGTCAGGAAGTGGTGGTGCTGGGATTCAAACCCCAGCATTCTTGCTCCAGAGCCATCACCTGACTTCTGTTCATGATGCTGTACTTCTCCTCTGGGTGCCTCACTGGTAGCTGGCCAGGCTCCTAACTCAGTGTAATTTATAATGCACATTCTGCTTGTAATGATTGACTGCTGTTTCAGGAGATTATGGTGATGATACTAAGGTAGACTTGTAAGTTGTAGGTCATTTGAGGGCTTCAATTCTTAGCATTTATTTAATCTGTGTCTTTTTCAATTGTAGAACAGTTCCATGTTGAACTATTGACTCCCTACCATGATTGGAAATTTCTTGACAGTGAAGCTCAGTTATGTTTTGTTTCTATTTTTAAAACATTCTGAGCAGGGCCTAAGACAGTATGTGTCACAGAGCAGGTGTTTAGGAATGATTGTCTGGCTCATTACTTGAGGCAAACACTCTCACACTCTGTTGGGATAAAGAATCCGACAGTCCTGGCACTTGTTTTGCTGCTGTGCATGCAGGAGAGGCACGGGCCTGTGATTGTCTTCTGGGCTGGTGAAGCCATCTGACTTCGTAGGAATAGAGGGGTAGCAATTACAACTTTATTCCCCGGCAACAAATTATCAGGATGACTGTTAAGAATGACAGGCCTGCTCTTTGAAGTTACAGTTTACTTTCACAGGACATAATATCTGAAGCGCAGTTATCTTTGTATAAATAACATGCCCAAAGGCAGTGCCTGGTTTAATAACAAAATAAAACTGTTTTCCCATAAGTCTTCACACTGAATAAGTGAGTAAAACAGATACTTTTGAGGTTCCCACTTTATTATGCAGACAAAGAAGCACTCTTCTGCAGCACAGAGATAGAACATTATTTCCTTGTCCTGAGAGGAGGCCCAAAGGCTAGAGCAGGATGGGACTCTTCTGAGGCAGTGCACCAGAACCTGAGGGATGGGCAGTCTGCTAGGAGTTGTCCATCACCAAGTCTAGGAGTGCCCCCACTAATCCCACCCACCAGGTTTGCCACCAGAGCTGTTTAATAGTCCAGGGAGTGTACAGTGATATCTGTGAGGACCAGAGCCCCCATCTTCTTGGGGAACCACTCACAGGGGCCTCACAGGCATTCTGGAGCATCCCCCCCTTGGCAGGCACTTTACTTGGCTTGTCCACATGGGTTTAGGAAGTTATCATTCCTCCAAATACCACAAAACCCTCTGCATCTGAAATCTGTTTCACACAGATGGAGACTGCCACTTGTGAGAGCTGATAAGGAGCTTAACTGAATGTGGTTTGCCTCATTGGACTGTTGGGTGAAGACCCCGTGAGCATGTTTGCATGCTGAGTGGAAGGCTTAAATGTCTACACGAAGCATTTGCAGGCACCCTGGAATAAGCAGTTCTTTTTTTTTTTTTCAGACAGAGTCTCACTCTGTTGCCCAGGCTGGAGTGCGGTGGCGCGATCTCGGCTCACTGCAAGCTCCGCCTCCCCAGTTCACGCCATTCTCCTGCCTCAGCCTCCTGAGCAGCTGGGAGCACAGGCTCCCGCCACCACGCCCAGCTAATGTTTTGTATTTTTAGTAGAGGCGGGGTTTCACCGTGTTAGCCAGGATGGTCTCGATCTCCTGACCTCGTGATGCACCAGCCTCGGCCTCCCAAAGTGTTGGGATTACAGGCATGACCCACTGCGCCTGGCCAATAAGCAGTTCTTATAAACATAAGCATTGCTTCCAACCACTATTAAGTCTGGACAGCAGCATGTTTGTGCTAAGCCTCATTTTATCTCCTCTGGCGCACATCCAGATTATTTCCTAGCAAACACACAGTTAACAAAAGGTCATGGATTACAGACTTGCCTAGTCTTGATACTTAGAGATGGATTTCCTGGTTGGTGGCAGCAGGCAGGGGGAAAGTTCACCTCCCAGCTGGGGTCAGTATCACTGGGCAATGGCTAATCACTGCTCTTCTGCCCTGATGTTCAGGACCCCTTCTGTTCTCAACTATTTTTGTCTTTAAACCTTCAGATATTCTTAAATGAGATAATAGCAGCAGCCACGGCAATGGCCTGCTTCTTGCTACATCCTAGTAGAGTTCATCAAAGTGTGTCAGAATCATACTTGGAAAGGAGGGTTGCTTGTTAAAATGAAGATTCCTAGGCCCTACCCTCAACCTATTGAAGCCAAAACTCAGGAATCTGCATTTTAACAAACTCAAGCAGTTCTTTAGTATATTCTGGTGGCTGAAATGAACTCAAAATCTTATTTTAGATCAGAAATTTTATCTAGTCCTTCCCTAGGATGAATTAATTTTTAAAATGTGTTAACTCAGTTTAACAAAATAATTCTTCCTCTCTGTTCCCCTTTCTAGGTGAAGCAGACTGTGACGAATTTAGCAACGCTTATGAAGTTTCTTAAAGTGGCTCATACACACTTAAAGGGCTTAATGTTTCTCTGGAAAGCATCTCAGAATATTAGCCAGTTTTCTGTCACATGCTGGTTTGTTTGCTTGCTTGTTTACGAATAGAGTTGACCTGTTACTGGATTTCTTGGAAGATGTGGTTGCTACTTTTTTCATATTTTGAAGCCATTTTCATAGAGAAATATCCTTCACTATAATCAAATAAGTTTTGTCCCATCAATTCCAAAGATGTTTCCAGAGGTGCTCTTGAAGAGGAGTGAGTACCAGATTTAAATTGCCCATTGGCATTTGAAGGTACTTGAGTATGTGTTCTTTATTCCTGGAAGCCACTGTGCTAGGTAGAGTGCGTCACTCACCACAGCTGCCTCTCGAGCTGTCTGAGCCTCGTGCAAAAGAGTGGCCCCCATTATGGTGCGCCTGAATAAATCTTGCCTAGATAGACAATGATGAAACTCAAATGGAGCTTCCTACTCATGTTGATTTATGTCTCACAATCCCCTGGGTATTGTTAATCCAACATAGGGTGAAACTAGTACTGATAAAGAACTTTTTGAAAAACTTTTTACACTCGAAAGTGATACTCAGAACAAAAGAAAGTCATGAAACTCCTGAATTTAATTTCCCCACCTAAGTCGAGACTGGATTATCAAAACACATGTGCACACAGATTATTTTTTGGCCTCAAAACTGGATTACAAAAGAAAGAGGAGAAGAATATTTTGTGTGTTACTGGTATTCTTTTATAAGTAAAGTTTACCCAGCATGGACCAGCTTCAACCAGGGACAAAATCCCCTCCCAAACCACTCTCCACAGCTTTTTTAAAATACTGCTACTCTTAACAATTACCTAAACCTTCCTCAACTGCTCCAAATCTCTTAATAGCTTCTAGTGCTACTACGATGTAAGGTCACCAGAGGGAAGAGAACATAGCATTAAAAGAATCACATCTTCAGAAGAGAAGACACTAATATTATTACCCATATACATGATTTCAGAAGATAACATTCCTCTTAAAGAGGAAATGTCAGGAATCAAGCCACTGAATCCTTAAATGGCAAAGAGAAAAGTTGAATATGAGTCATTGTGTCTGAAAACTACAAAGTGAACTTAACTGAGATCTAGCAAACAGGTTCTGTTTAAGAAAAATAATTTATACTAACTTCAGTAAAATGGACTTCTTATTCAAAGCATCAATAATTAAAAGAATTATTTTAATGAAATGTGTTGGATTTGTTTTCTTAAACATAGACATGAATATTTATTATACTTTGTTTTATTGTCTACCATCGAAATAGCATGCTCCTAAATCAGTCACTGGCTGTTTCGAAACTTGAAGTGAATAATACCACTCTTTCCAATTGGCGAAAAGCTCGTATGTCCTAAAATTCTGGGCATGGCCAGAATCTAACCTTTGTCACAGGTTTTGCCTCAGAGATTTGGTTGCCAGTGTACCTTGTGATAGAATTAGGTTGAGGGCTGGCTGGGCGCAGTGGCTCACGCCTGTAATCCCAGCACTTTGGGAGGCCGAGGCGGGCGGATCAGGAGGTCAGGAGATGGAGACCATCCTGGCCAACACAGTGAAACCCCGTCTCTACTGAAAAAAAAAATACAAAAAATTAGCCGGGCGTGGTGGCGGGTGCCTGTAGTCCCAGCTACTCGGGAGGCTGAGGCAGAAGAATGGCGTGAACCCGGGAGGCGGAGCTTGTAGTGAACCGAGATCGCGCCACTGCACTCCAGCCTGGGCGACATAGCGAGACTCCATCTCAAAAACAAAACAAAACAATTAGGTTGAGGGCAGCTATTTGGTTTTCTCCCTTTACCCACTTACTTTTTTCTCCAGCATTTGGAACCACATAGATATATATCAACATTCAGGTAAGATGCAGTTATCATACAGGGTAAAGTCAACCAGTGTTTCTGCAGATTCTTTTATAATTGAATGTACCAGAATATGTCGCTGTTAATATTCCGGTCAGCCACTAGGGGGCACTGTGGACTACTTTTTGTGCAGGTGTGGGTTTCTTACACAGCCAAATTAAGGCCCTAGGAATGATTCCCTGGGCTGGGTTAGGAGCTGGAGTAAATGCAGCTCAGAAGGGGCAAGAGGAGAAGCATTTGCTGCTGCTGCTAGGTTTGCTGCTGCTGCTAGGTTTTCCTGGTCTTATCACTCCCTCCACACCATGTGTTTCTACATCAGGCTTCTGGTCCTCTTGCACCCCACCTGCTGCAGAAGGAGAACAGATTCCTAGTCTCAAACAGCTAGGAGATGCGTGTCTTAGACTGGGTTGGGGAAGGGGAGTCAGCCTTGGTGCAGAGAGCAGGACAGGCCCTGATAGAGAAAGATAAAAGTGGAAAGAGGCAGTGGCTCAGGAGCCTGAAGCTACAGAGTCCAGACAGCTGCCTTTGGCAGATGCTGTCTTGGACCATCGATCTACACTCAGCTGGTCAAGGCCATTTGTCTTTACCGACCATGGCCAATAATCATAGTTTATTCTGTCTTTTAGTCTAGGTTCAAAGAGCTTGGCAGGTATGTGGGGGAGTGGAGAAAAATCTGAAATGTGACGAGGTTCAATGAAATAAATGCATCAGATATTCTGAGATTGCTAGTGTGATGTTCCCTTCTTAGCAATATTTAGACTGAAGATCACAAAGTAACTGAAAAGGAGACTACTTTCTTTTAATGGAGCCTAGTTTTCGGTTTCGGTACTGAGGAAATCATGCTCTGTGTAATGCTGGTTGGCCAGTGTTTCCTAGGGGAGTTCCAAACGGTCACTTCAAAACCAAGTGTTCTATCAATTTTCATTAGAAAAGACAATTATAATTTAATTATAATTTCTTTTGCAATTAAGGGGGGTACAAATCAACAAAATGTAAAGTTTTTAGTTTTTAAGATTTATTGTAAGACACAGGAAATGTGGAGAATAAAAAGTTTGAATTTTTTTTTTTTTTTTTTTGTATTTTTTAGTAGAGACGGGGTTTCACTACAGGCGAGGTGGCGGGCACCTATAGTCCCAGCTACTCGGGAGGCTGAGGCAGAAGAATGGCGTAAACCCGGGAGGCGGAGCTTGCAGTGAGCTGAGATCCGGCCACTGCACTCCAGCCTGGGGGACAGAGCGAGATTCCGTCTCAAAAAAAAAAAAAAAAAAAAAAAGTGTGAAATTTGTAACCTCACCAACCAGTGTGGCTGCTAGTATTTTGAGTGTGTTTTCTTGGGAGCGATGTTTAAACGTAGTCAAGATCTAGCTTTTTAATGATTGTGTATCAGGCTTCTTTCACTTTATCATAAAAAACTGTGTTCCTAGAAGCCATTCACAAGGATGGCTGAGAATGGCTGCAGAATGTTTCATCAGATCAATATAAGCAGACCACCAAATAATGATCTGTATTGGGACTCTGTTGCTAGTGACAAGAAACCCAAGTGAAAGTTGTTCAAGCAAAAAGAGTTCATTGATCTTACATTATTCAGAACTTGGCCTTCATTTCGTGGCTCCTCTTTCTGCCATGTTGGTTTTGATTGCAGCCAGCAATCTTATGGCAAAGAGGATGTGTCCTTCCTAGCTGGGCCCTAACCGTTCCTGAATAATCACTGTGTCTGGGAATGGGGTGCCCTCTGTGGCCGAACTTGAGTAGTGTATCTTCTCCTGAAGTTGCGGGTTCACTCAGCACCATCAGAATCACAGAGACTGGGAGAATGTAGAAGGGGGACTCCTGCAAGGAAAAGGGTGATTATGCGAACTGAAGGAACACTGAGCAGGCAAAAACCAAAGGCTATTAGCATTTTCTCCAGTTTTTGGACATTTAGGTTACTTTCAGTTTTTTCCTGCTACAAAAGAAAAGTCTTTACACATAAACATTTTTTACATTTCTGTTTTTTTCCTTAGATTCCCAGCAGTAGAATTCCCAAGCCAAAAGCTTTTGGAACATGTTATAAATTGCTTTTAAGAATGTATATTGATTATAATGTCTAGTATTTGCTTTAAAACATTCTAACAAAGAAAAAGGTGTAGGGGATTAGATGAGGAGAAATTGGCAAAATGGTAAAGTTGAAGCTAGGTGATGTGCCTGGAGATTCATTTTGCTATTATTGTCTTTTGTTATGTCTGAAAAATACAAATATTTCTAAATTGAGTTGAAAAAAAAAAAAAAAAAGAATTGGGGATCTGGAGAGGTTGATGTTCCCAAGCCCACCCAGTTCTGGTCTCCAGGCTCGAAGTCCTGGCCATTTCTTCTACTCCATACTAAACTGGCATGTGATTATACTGTTTGAGACACAGGTTATGCCAGCACAAGGCTTCCTGACTCTTCTTTACCCCACAACACACCAAGGCAGGAATGCAGAGCTAATCTATGTTTGTGGTGGGGAGGGGGCATGAGTAGTGGGTGCTAGGGAGCTAGATAACAAGTTTGACTTGGTTATTCAGGAGTTCAGTAGAGATTTCTTGGAATGATGTTTTCAGTAAAATTTTGGAAAATATATAATAATGGGGGAGGGGAGAGAATTTACATCAATGAACAGCCCTGCAAGCAGTGTATGAAAGTGCTTACTCTGTGATGGGTTAAAATAGTGTGTTATTTTAATTGGCAGTTCTTAAGGATACTAATAACATTGAACATTAAAATTTCTTTCGGTTTATTTTTCCTCATTGGAAACTGTCAATTTATATTCTTTGTCCACTTATGTTTGGGGGATCATTTTAAAAAATTGATCTTGGTGAATTCTGTATATTAAGTCTATGAAATCATTTAGTTAGTAAATTTGTTGCTAATACTCAGTTTTCCTTTTAAGTTATTTTGTTTAAAACCTATAAATTTTCTATTTCTATAGAAAAAATTAACATATTTTCCCTTTGACTTCTTTAATTTCCTTTAAACTTAGTATGTTTGTTTCCTTTGAGAAATTTGATAAATGTCAATTCAGATTTTCTCATTCTTATGTTTAATTTTTATACTTTACTCTTCAATCCTTTAGAATGCATTTTGTATACAATGTTCTTCAGTTTTTTGGATGACAAACCCAGATTATACTTAGCTTTTTTAGTCTAGATGTGGACCCAAATCTAAGCATAGCTCTCTCAGCAGTGAGGATGAAAGTGAGTTAGGGCCGTCGGCCTAGCCTGCTGGACAGTCTATCTGAGAGAGACTCTGTATCCCTTAGCTTGAACTTGAGGGACTGGGATTGGCAAAGAAGCATGGTTCTGATAATATTCTCATAACCTTTGGAGGTTGTCTATCACATACACTCCTTAGCTAGATTCTCAAGTCCCACCACAACAAAACTTTAGCTGGCTCTCCCAACATTATCTGCCATTCCTCAGTGTATCCTACGCCATGACCAGCCAATCTGATCTGGTCATGCCCCAAACTTTTCCCTTTGGACTCTTCCACATGCTCCTCCCTTAGCCAGGCATCTCCTACCTCCTCACCTCCCTCACTTTTCAGGAGTAGGTAGTCTTTTGAAGGCCGAGTCTGCATCTGATTGATTTATCACTGTAGCCCCAAAACACCAAGTGTCAATATTTCATTACATGGAGTAACTCCTCAATGAAATTTTAACAAATGTTTTGCTTGCAGACTTTCTACTTTAGTGAATATAGTGGAAGATGGAGGTTGGACCTCCAACTTGCTGTGTGACTTAGAATGAAGTGATTTATTTCAGTGAAGGCACATTTAATCCCAAGCGCTTGGCAAATCTCAAGGAGACTTTGCTTGGCACCTCAGACATCAGACTCCATTAAGGAACAGCATTCCACATTACAGGCTTGGATGGAGATGTCTGTCTCATGGGCACGCTTAGCAACTCTGCCACTAACATTCCATGAGGAAGCAAAGGATTTCGAAGTGAGTTCATTATCGTGTCTTTGATTTTTCGGATTTGGGGGACTGTCGGATTTGGGGGACTGTGCCTCATTGTTCTCTTCCCAAAACCTGATGTGTAGACGCTGCTCAAATACGCTCGAGGAACGAGGGTAGAGCAGCTTAACCAAGAAACAGTCTCCCGTCTCTCTACGGCTGCTCTGAGAAGGACAATTCAGCACATTATATGCATGCCCAGAGTCGGTCAACACAAACTCTCCTATTTGGTTGCCAAGAGTCATCTGTGTCCCTGGGATTTATCTTTGTCTTAGTTTGCTCAGGCTGCCAGAACAAAATACCATAGACTGGGTGGCTTAAACCGCAGATATTTATTTCCCACAGTTCTAGAGACTGGACATCCGCGATCAGGGTGTCAGCATGAGTGGGTTCTGGGGAGGGCTTTCTTCCAGGCTTACAGACGGCCGCCTTCTTGCTGTTTCCTCAGATGGTGGAGAGAGATCTCTTTCTCTCTTCCTCTTTCTCTTCCTCTTCTTCTAAGACCACAGTCCTGTCAGATCAGGGCCCCAACCTTCCAACCTCACCTAACCTTAATTAGCTCCTAAAGACTCTACCTCCTGATGCAGTCATAGGGTGGGTTATGGCTTCAACATATGAATTTGGGGAAAAACAATTCAGCTTATAGTAATTGTGTTTGGAAGAGAATAAATGATAAGGCTTCTTTGTTCATCCCAAACCTTTCCCGCTTTGATAACTCCCAGGCCCACCCATGCAAGATGTATCCTCAATGGTTTCTAGTCCATTCCTGCTTAGACTGTGGTTTTATGGGCACGCTTTTGCAGGTTGTATCCTGCACAAAGGCCCCAGCTGAGGGGAAAGCAGGGACTGAAACCCAGCCTGAGCTCATGCCCTTGTCGTGGTGTGAGCAGCATCACCCCAAAGGGCATCTTTCCTAAAATCTCAATGGCACTTTATGGGTTGGTAGTGCCTGGCTTTCGGGCCATTTCTTTCTTTAGGTTTGTTTGTTTCCTATGCATGGAATCTCAGAGAGGGCAAAAAAGAGTGTGAATAGAGCCCAAGGGAGTCCTGGACTGTGGGGGGCCCCTCCGGTGGATGGGTGGGGGGAGCAGCCGAGCAGGAGCAGCATAGCAGAGGTTAGGAGCGGTTCGGCTTTGAGAGTACTGGGTTCTAAGCCAGTCGTGCACTTGCTGCACGTGGCCCTGGGCAAATCATTCTACTTCTCGGAGCCTTAGACCCCATCTGTAAAGCAAGGACAATACTTCAAGGTGGGAGTGCAGGTTAGCAAAAATGTTCACACATCACTTAACACAGTGCCTGCCAAAGCAGTGATCCTTGTTAGGGGCAGTAAAAGAGGCATTCTCAAGCTCTGGTGGTCCTCATAGCATCCTCTCTCTAAGGCTGGAATGGATCCTTGAAGAACAGCAGAGTGAGTGTCAAAATCAAGCACACTGGCTCTGCAGTGGGACTGCATAGGAGCAAATCCTCGTTCCATCACTATTTCATCACGGACAAGGTGCCTCCCCTGTGTGGGCTGCAAGGTTTTCATCAGTAAAATAGAAAATAAAAATAGAATTTGCCTCCCTGGTTTGTAGGAAAAAATTCGAGCTAATATGTAAGAAGTACACAGAACACTATCCAATATAACAAACATTCGATAAATACTGGTTGCATTTTTTTCTTTAACTTCAAATATCAGTTGGTAACTACAGGTTGTTTTCACAAAAATAAAAGTTATAATTGTCAACTTACTTAATTTTTTTTTTTTTTTTTTTTTTTGAGATGGAGTCTTGCTCTGCCGCCCAGGCTGGAGTGCAGTGGCCGGCTCTCAGCTCACTGCAAGCTCCGCCTCCCGGGTTCACGCCATTCTCCTGTCTCAGCCTCCCGAGTAGCTGGGACTACAGGCGCCCGCCTCGTCGCCCGGCTAGTTTTTTGTATTTTTTAGTAGAGACGGGGTTTCACCGTATTAGCCAGGATGGTCTCGATCTCCTGACCTCGTGATCCGCCCGTCTCGGCCTCCCAAAGTGCTGGGATTACAGGCTTGAGCCACCGCGCCCGGCCAACTTACTTAATTTTATAAAATACGTTCATACGTGGCATTTCAGCTAACCCTTGCAACAAGCCCTAGAGATAAGCAGGACACTCTTTATTTTTCTTATTTCATGGAGGAGGTTGGATTCCCAAATGGTTACCTTGGGCAAATTTACACGTGTCAGACCCATTCCTTCAACCTAGCTCTGTTTCCAAGAATCCAGTGACCCCTCAACTGCTGGTGACACATGGATCCTTTGAAGAAATGTCTTCTCACTTGTTATTTTTTTTTTTTTTTTTTTTTTTTTTTTTTTGAGACGGAGTCTCGCTCTGTCACCCAGGCTGGAGTGCTGTGGCCGGATCTCAGCTCACTGCAAGCTCCGCCTCCCGGGTTCACGCCATTCTCCTGTCTCAGCCTCCCGGGTAGCTGGGACTACAGGCGCCGCCACGTCGCCCGGCTAGTTTTTTGTAGTTTTTTTTTTTTTTCAGTAGAGACGGGGTTTCACCGTGTTAGCCAGGATGGTCTCGATCTCCTGACCTCGTGATCCGCTCGTCTCGGCCTCCCAAAATGCTGGGATTACAGGCTTGAGCCACCGCGCCCGGCCATTCTCACTTGTTTTAAAGGTGCCTCATATAGAAATGGCAAGTGCCATGTGCTAGAAAACACCAGGTTTTCATGAGCACACTCACATCTTTGGGGGCAGGCAGTATGAACTCTGAAGTCAAGCGGCAGCGTTCAAATCCCTGCTCAACCACTTAGCTGGGTGGCCTTAGGCAAGTGCTCCTCGAGAGGCTCCCCTCTGTGAATCAGGAATGCTACCTAGGATAGATGGTGATTATTAGTATTACTTAGTATCCATCCAGGTATGGAATGTCCTGAGGCTGGTAAGGCTGGAGACCGCAGTTTGACAAAACAGCCGCTAGAGGTCCCCATGGAGCCGCATTGAACATCCAACTGGAAGGCTCTACCCGGGACAGGAGAATTCTGTTCAATCCTGTCTTGGGCCAGACCAGCTGCCTGCTGGAAATGGGGGCCCATCTTTGTCCTGATAAGCACTCTTCCTTCCCTTTAAGCTGGTGACCCTTCTACGGGGCTGTCAAGGGCTAATGCTGAGACTCACAGGTTCCTGACCTTCAGTCCCCAGAAGTGGGCCCTCAGGTTTAATCCTGAGGCGAGGGGATGCAGGCCTGTTCCAGTGGATTCCCAGGGGCCAGGCTGGGCTCTGTGAGGACTCCAGGTCAGGATGTCTCCACCCTGGGCAAACTCAGGCGACCTTTTCGTCTTTCCTTTTTAGAAAAGACAAAAATGTAATCTGCATGACATCAGGGCATCTCCAGCACAGTTAGACTCCGCAGACCCTGCAGGCCAGGAGCCAGACCCTCACATGGAACCCTGGACATGGGCCATCACTGCCTGCCTGGGATGTGGCCCAGAGGCAGCACACAGCACAACCCTGTGGGGAGGTAACAGCTAGTGGAGCTGAAAGAGAAGGGGGCGCTGGAGAAGCAGGAATCATTATACGAAAATGTAATTTCCAGCTGGAAGACATCTTGTGGAGACTATCTAGTTCAGCCCTTCATTGTATAGCTGAGGACACCCAGGCCCAGGGAGGGAAAGTGATTTGGTTACAGTCACACAGCAAGTAAAGGACAAAGGTGAGAGCAGATCCCAGGTTTGTGCATTCCCGTAGCAGCTGCTTTCCACACACCCCACTGAGGGAAGACCATTTGGTCAAGTCAGAGCAGGGGGGTGGGGGGGTTTAAAAAGCAGAGCTGAGGAACTTAGGAATACACACTGCTTAGCACATGCTTATTAGCTGGTCCTTCAGATGCCCCAGGGTCTCAGCGTTTGAAGCTTCCTCATTCCACAGGATAATTTTGTGTTTGCTCAGGTGCCTAGCAAAAGCCTTTTTAAGATTTCTGAGAATCAACTCATCACCTTCAACAGTCCCAGGAATTGCAACAGTCTGTTCATAACGAATGAGAGGCAGGTGCATTAAATTCTGATCTAGTGCTCAAGAACTTTGGAGGGATAAAAAGAGGAAGCACACAGGTCCCTATTCTAGGGGTGTGGGGCCTCCTCCCCTCCCCATAGGAGGGCTTGTCCACACCATCTCCTCTTTCCTCCTCTTCATCTCCCACCCTTTCCACCAAGACAGTGACCCCATCCCCCATGCTGGGTTCCAATCATTCCTGGAAGGATTTTTCCCAGAGCACTTGCCGGCAAACATTTTACAGTCCTCTCCTCCTCTCCGTGATGTACCATTTCCCAACACCTTCTATATACTAGGCATATAACCTATACATCTTACTCATTCCTCCAACAGGACAGTACAGTGGGCATTGTTAGCCAATGTGGGACACAAGATTTCAGATATTTATTAACTTGTTCAAAACATACAGCCAGCTAGTAGATGGAATTTGGAATTTGAATCTAGGTCTAACCTGTTCTAAAGCTCATGTTCTTTCACTACTGTGAACCAGCACCCAGAAAACTTGAGTTTTAGTTTTGATTCTACCAGCTTTGTGACCTTAGAAAAATTACTTAATTTTAAGTTTCCTAAACTACAAAATGGAAACTGGCTGGGCGCGGTGGCTAACTGGTAATCCTAGCACTTTGGGAGGCTGAGGCAGTCAGACCACTTGAGGCCAGGAGTTCGAGACCAGCCTGGCCAACATGGTGAAACTCCATCTCTACTAAAAATACAAAAAAATTAGCTGGGTGTGCTGTGGGGGGTGCCTGTAATCCCAGCTACTTGGGAGGCTGAGGTAGGAGAATCTCTTGGACCTGGGAAGCGGAGATTGCAGTAAGCCAAGATCGCAGCATTGCACTCCAGCCTGGGCAACAAGAGCAAAACTCCATCTCAAAAAATTTTTTTTTTTAATTTAAATAAATAAATAACATGGAAACTGCACACCAATATTGACAACCTTACTGAGTCATCAAGATTAAAAAGACAATATGGCTGGGCATGGTGGCTCATACCTGTAATCTCAGCACTTTGGAAGGCCGAGGTGGAAGGATCCGTTAAGGCCAGGAGTTCAAGACCAGCCTGGGCAACACAGTGAGACCCCTATCTCTACTAAAAAATAATTAAAACATTGGCCGGGCATTGTGGTATGTGCACCCATAGTCCCAGCTACTCAAGTGGCTGAGACAAGAGGGTAGCTTGACCCCAGGAATTTAAGGCTGCAGTGAGCTCTGACTGCACCACTGCACTCTAGCCTGAGTGACAGTAAAACCCTGTCTCAAAAATAAATTTTAAAAAAGACAATATATTAATACGTGAAAGTGACACACAAATGTAAGACACCCCCATTAAAGCAAAAAAGGTGATTTTCTCCAATGGAAGGGCTTGACTATCAATAGCAATCTTTAGTAGGTTATATGTAACTATAGTTGACCCTTGAACAACATGGGTCCACTTATGCGTGCATTTTCTTCTACCTGTGCTACCTCTGAGATGGCAAGGGCAACCCTCCTCATCCTTCTCCTCAGCCTACTCAATGTGAAGACAACGAGGATGAAGACCTTTGTGATGGCCGAGCACAGAGGCTCATGCCTGTAATCTCAGCACTTTGGGAGGCTAAGGCGGGCAGATGACCTGAAGTCAGGAGTTTGAGACCAGCCTGGCCAACATGGTGAAACCCCATCTCTACTACAAATGCAAAAAATTAGCCAGACATGGTGGTGGGCACCTGTAATCCCAGCTACTTGGGAGGCTGAGGCAGGAGAATTGCTTGAACCTGGGAGGAGGAGGTTGCAGTGAACTGAGATCACTCCACTGCACTCCAGCCTGGGCAACAGAGTGAGACTACGTCTCAAAAACAAAAAAAAAAAAAAAAAAAAAAGAAAGAAAAAGGAAGAAAGAAAGACCTTTATGATGATCCACTTCCACTTAATAAATAGTAAATGCATTTTCTAATCCTTACGATATTCTTAAAAACATTCTTCTTGCTTTAGCTTACTCTCCTGTTAGAGCACAGTATATAATACATACAGTGTACAAAATAGGTGTTAATTTACTCTTTATGTTGTTGGTAAGGCTTCGGGTCAACAGTAGGCTATTAGTAGTTAAGTTTTTGGAGAATAAAAAGTTATACGCAGATTTTTTTTTTTTTTTTTTTTTTGAGACAGAGTCTTGCTCTGTCTCCTGGGGCTGGAGTGCAGTGGCGCAATCTTGGCTTGCTGCAACCTCTGCCTCCCAGGTTCAAGCGATTCTCCTGCCTCAGCCTCCCAAGTAGCTGGGATTTCAGGTGCTTGCCTGGCTAATTTTTTGTGTTTTCAGTAGAGATGGGGTTTCACTATGTTGGCCAAGCTGGTCTTTGAACTTCTGACTTCGTGATCCACCCACCTCGGCCTCCCAAAGTACTGGGATTACGGGCTTGAGTCACTGCGCCCGGCTATACGCAGATTTTTTTTTACCGCATGGGGTTCAGCAGCCCTAACCCTTGAGTCATTCAAGGGTCAACTGCAATTCATCTTATCCATTCATAGTATCTCTCTAATCTTACCCATGTCCCCAGCTTATTTTTTGCCATCTTTCACCATGGTTTTTGATATATAATCTTTGTGTAGTCTTTTACTTTTTTTTTTTTTCTGGGGTGTTTGGACATTAGGTGTGTTTTTCCTCCTTAGTGTCTCCCTGAAAAAAGGCCCCAAAATTGTGTGGTTAATTTTTTAAAGGGCAATTAGTCTTTTGAGGGGTATGGCATACTAGGTAAACCTCCCACCAAAGTGAACTTGTGCCAGCTGTGAAGTTTGCAAACATGTCTTTAATAGCCATGCAATTTCAGCATCTGTAATACTCAAGACCATTTCAATTCCAAGTTGCAGAATCAAAGTCAAATAACTTAAGAAAAAAGTTACTGGCTCGTGAGATGGAAAAGCCCCTGGGGCAGGCAGCTAGGCATGGGATGATCCAGGTTCTCAACAATGCAGCAAATGCTGTCTGTCTTTGCTCAACTCTTCTCTGTGTTGGCTTCAGTCTCAGGCAAGCTTCTTCCATCTGGTGAGAAAGATGGATACCAGGTGTGCCTGATCCTCCCAGAGGAAGAAGGGAGCATGTTTTCCAACAGCATTTCTGTGAGAGATGGGATACTAAGGTGGCCTCCAAGATTTACACACCGTGGTACCATCTCCGTGATTATAGGAAGAACCTGTGAATACCATGAGTTATCACTCCTGTGCTTATGTGGTTTTATATGGCAAAGGGAGAGTGGTCTAGGTGGACCTGACCTGATCAGGCAAATCCTCTAGAATCAGAGTTTTCTCCAGCTGGTTCTAGAAGACTAAGTCAGAGAGATACTTTCTGGTTGGCCCAGAAGAAAGCAAACATCCACATTGTGAACTGCCTATGGGGGCCACCTGGCAAGGAACTGCAGGTGTTTTCTAGGACCTGAGAGCATTCCCTGGCCAATCATTAGCAGGAAAACAGGAAGTCACTCCTATAATTGTAAGGAAATAAAATTTGCCAACAACCATTGAGCTTGGAAGAAGACCCTGAGCCTCAGATGAGAACTGTAGCCCCAGCCAACACTGATTTCAGCCTTGTAAGTACCTGAGCAGAGAACTCAGCCATGCTGTATCAGGACTTTTGACCTATGTTACTGTGAGATCATAAATGTGTTGTTTTAAGCCACTACATATTGATAGTTTGTTATGCAGCAATAGAAAGCTAAAACAACTTCCAAAAATTCTACTGTGTAAGTTAGTATCCTTTGGTTGCAAGCAACAGAAATCAGCTCTGGATAGCTTAAGCAAAAAGGAAATTTGCTGGAACAGTGTTTGTATAGTCACAGAATATGAGCATCTCCTGGGATGGACCCAAGAAAGAGAAACAAACAAGGGTTATGTCAAGGTCTTGTTTCATTCCGTTAAGATTTAAATTCCAGGGGAGAAAGCAGCTGATTGACATTACCTGAGATTATAATCGGCAGGCATGGTGGTTCACACCTGTAATCCCAGCACTTTGGGAGGCTGAGGCAGGTGGATCACCTGATGTCAGGAGTTTGAGACCAGCCTGACCAATACGATGAAACCCTGTCTCTACTAAAAATACAAAAATTAGCCAGGCATAGTGGCAGGCACCTGTAATCTCAGCTACTCAGGAGGCTGAGGCAGAGAATTGCTTGAACCTGGGAGGTGGAGGTTGTAGTGAGCTGAGATTGCGCCACTGTACTCCAGCCTGGGCGACAGAGCGAGACTCCATTAAAAAAAAAAAGAGATTATAGTCATGGAGAATAACTGACTCTTCAAAGCAAAATTGATACTGTTGCTAGAAGATGGGGGTCTTAATGCCAGGCCTGCAAAAACATCCCTGCATTAATATGTTCTTCGCCTAATCAGTTACAATGGCCAGGAAGACAGAATACTCTAATGGAGGAGGTCTAGTCGTGTGACCATCCCTGAGTGCAGAGAGGCTATGGGCTAGCTCCACTTGTACTGCATGGGTTAATATGGGGGATCGGGGAAGGAAGGGATGCTGGGTGTAAATGTATGTATATAATGTCTATTATGTCATCCCGTTTACTGAGAATCAGAGCACTTCAGTTACAGTCTGGACTCTGAAACTAGCAATTCTGTATCTTCAGTAAGTCATGTTACCTTTCTGGGTCTCAATTCTCTCATTTACTAAATAAAGGTTAGACTAAATGATTTCCAGGCCCCATCTAACTGGGACAATGGTCTATGACTCAGTATTTAACACAAAGGTAGAAATAACTGATAAGGCTTTATATCTCTCTCAAGGGCATGTGCTTCTGAGTGGAAGAAAAGCGTTCAGTCAGTGGTGTGCTGGGGCATACAGAATGAACTTTTATATATAATGTCTGCCCCCACCACAGCCAATTTCAAGTTACCGATGATCTAACAACCAAATGGAAAAACCCCTGAAAATTTAACAGCTGGTTCTCATGTGCTGATATCAGCCAGCTCCCGCACACTAGTATTATAATTTTAGCCAAAAGAGTGACTCTTTAAGCATGTATTTTTGGGTGGATATTAGTGGGTGAGTGGAGAGGGTGTGTTTCAGGGATCAGAAATCCACTGAAATTACATTCTATATGCAGTCATATCCTGGGCCACACTCGAAGTCAGCCAAATTCAGCTCAGATAAAGACTGGTGCTGGGTGTGGTGGCTCACGCCTGTAATCCCAGCACTTTGGGAGGCCGAGGCAGGCAGATCACTGGAGCTCAAGAGTTCAAGACCAGCCCGGGCAACATGGTAAAACCATGTTTTTACAAAAAATACAGAAAAAAGTTAGCTGGGTGTGATGGTACACACCTGTGATCCTCACTACTCGGGAAGCTGAGATGGAAGGATCATTTGAGCCCAGGAGGTCGAGGCTGCAGTGAGCTGTGATCATGCCACTGCACTCCAGCCTGGGGTGACAGAGTAAGACTCTGTCTCAAAAAAAAAAGGACCAGCAGTTACTGATATGTCAGTTTCCTCAGCCTCTACTCGCAGCCAGTGGGGGCTCCTTGAGGCTCTGCCCCCACCTCCAGCTTTGGTCAGACATGAAAGAGTCATGGAACCCAAGGAGTCAATCAGAGCCATAAGATGTGGATCTGTGTGCAGGAGGTGACAGGAGGGGGCCTTGCTTGGCCCAAATTTAGTGTCTTAGAAGGCAGGTTCTACCTGGGATACCTTCACTAAAGGGATGCTTGGCCCCTTCTGCAAACCCATTCCCCTCTCTCCCCTCTTGATAACAGTAGTTGGGGTCATGCCCCTGCATTCCTTCAGTAAATTTTGATGGAGCACCTTCTATGTGCCAGGCACTGCATTCAGTTCTGGCCATTCAAGTTGCCTAAGACATGGTCTCTGACCGTGGGGACTGAATTTCCCAGAGAGCATTTAAATTTTGTTTCCTGCTGCTCTCTGTCCCATCTAGTTTTCGGGTCAGGAATGGTCCTGTCTCTCTCCCTTCCTTCCCTCCCTCCCTCCCTCCCTCCCTTCCTCCCTTCCTTCCCTCCCTCCCTCCCTCCCTTCCTCCCTTCCTTCCTTCCTTCTTTCCTTCCTTCCTTCCTTCCTTCCTTCTTTCCTTCCTTCCTTCTTCCCTGCCTTCCTTCCCCGCCCTCTCATATTAAGTATCAATTATGTACTGGACACTATAGATTGCAAAATGAATAAGACCCCATCCATGCTCTTGAAGAGCTTGGATTATCATCGTGAGAACATCTGTGTAAACAAATAACCAAGGCAAAAAAGTGACAAGTGTTTTTTAACGGAGCACTAAACAGTATGCGATGGACATAGCTAATAGGCTTGGTAGGTGTGGGCCAGGCTTCACAGGGAAGGGATATTTACACCTTGTCTAAGAGCAAGCTCCGCGGGTGGGGAAAGGAGAGAAGGGCCTTCAGACAAAGGGATTCTTGTGAGCCAAGGCTTGTGGTCACAAAATGAAGGGCTGACACACAGGCTATGACTGGGGAAACTTCAGGTTGAGGCTGAAGAGACGAGGCTCCATCAAGGTGTTTGGCTGGGATCCTGCCAGTGGAAACGTGCTTTGTGAGGGAATAGCCTGTGTGGGCCTCCAGCTGCTTGCCAGGCCTGGACCAGTCAGCTGAAGGGGGCACAGGGCCTGGATCAACATGCTGGGGTCTCAAGGGCTGGGGAAGTGCTTCCTCTCACAGGGGTCTTGGGAGACGCTGCCTCTGGACACCCCAAGGGACAGAGACCAATCCTCTTTTTTGTGCTGCTTTCTCTGATGATCAGGAGCCAGGGAATTGCGAGGCTCAGTGCTGAGTCCCTGTTGCCTAGAAGGAGCTGTTGTAGAGAAAGAACCCCAGGGAAATCTGAAGCCTGGGAGGGCCCCTTGGGAGCAAGCGTTGTGAGAAGAGACCCAGCTCACCTGAGGCACGATGGCGCCTCAGAACAGCCTCTCCTCTAGGTGCAGGCAAAGCTTTCCCACTAAATTCTGATCAATCGACCCAAAGAGCAAAAAGGGGTATTTATTGGCTCCTGTAATTGATAAGAGGACAATGGGAACCATCCTTCTCTTCCTGTCTCTGGGCTCTGCTTCGCTCTTGTTGGCCTCATCCTGTCAGGCTCTCTCCCGGTGGGAAATAGACGGCCTCCACTGCTGCAGGCTGCACTACCCCATGATCACCATTCTCCACAGGAAGATGATGCCCCTTTCCCTGGAGTTCCAGCAAGAATCTTGAAAAGGGCTCTCCTGGGCCCTCCCTGAGCCAGTCTTTGTAGACAGCAGGATATGATGTCTGACTGGCTGTCATGGGGTCCCATGCCCATACCTGGAGCCAGCCAGCAGCATACATCCCACTTTTGTTCAGGGAATATGCGTTCCCCTCCAAGGGAAATGAGGTCACTTCCACAAAAGGGAGGGGAAGAGATGCTGGACAAGTTAAAATAATTACTTCACCAGAATTACTTATTTGAAAAATTATGATAATTTATTTAGCACCAGCATCTCCTTCTTACCACATGGCTGCTTATGTTCTGCTTGGCCCTACACTTTGAATTGTTCCTGCCTGTAGCTGTAGCCATTTGGCTTCCATCAGTTCAGTCCCAGTCCTGAGCTCCAATCCCTTCCCCCATACCTTGTCTTTACATTTTCTTTATGCTACCCAATTTTCCAGTCAGTCAGTCGCAGGGGCCTTTTTCTCTAATGACAATGACAACTTTTCCAGCTAAGAGCTCCATTCACCAGCTTCTGGGTTTCCCTTGCTATGCTCTTCCTGAGAGGAAGCTGGAGCATTCTCCTACATATTATTGGACTTCCTGCCATCCTGAATGTTACCATCCACCCTCCTACCCATTCATCCATCCAGCCACTCACTCACTGGGTCACCCAACCATCCATCCATGCATGCATGCATGCATGCATCCATCCATCTATCCATCCACCCACCCATCAGAATATATCAGGAAGTAGGGATTCAGTCATGAGGAAGAGCCAGAGCGTCCCTGAAGAGAAACTCATAGCTCCCAGTCATCACATTCTATCCAGCTTCCTCTAAGCTCCAGCTCCTGGCCTTGCCTGTGTGCCCCTCTGCAAAGTGTGAGCCTCGTTCTAGTTGCCAACCCCATCCTACTGCACACACCAGGGCAAGGCTGGCTGTTGTGGACAGTCATTGTTGCATGTATGCCCAGAATCCTTTCTCCTCATTTCTTCTGTTACAAATGATTCTATAAAGCTGTTAACTAGAGTTTACCAGCTCCAATCTCGTCTTGACCCCCTAGAAGCAATGGTTAGCCCAAAAAGTGGGCATATGGCCCAAGGTGGACCAATTAGAGCAATTCCTGAGATTGATATGGGGATATTGAGTATTTTGGTTATCATTTGGTATGTCACAATCCTCCCAAACTCAGTGGCTTAGAACAACAACCGTTTTAGTTCATTATTCTGTAGGCCAGCAATTTAGGCTGGACTCAGTTAGGCAGTGCTTTGTCTAGTCTCACCTGATGTCACTCACATGGCTGCAGTCCTCTGTTGGTTCAGTTGGGTCTGGATGATGTCAGAGAGCCTTACTTGTCTGGAAGTCAGTGCTGGCTGTCAGCTGTGAGTTTCCAGAGGGTTAATACAGGCTTCTTAGTGTAGAGACTGGATTCCTAAAGCAATAAGAAATATGGCAAGTTCCAATGTGCAAATGCTATATAAGTCTTTGAGTTTTTTAAGACGAGAGAAGTAACATGCTTGTATACTGATAGGAATGTTCCAGTTTAGAGGAAAATACTGACGTACAGGAGAGAAAAAAGAGAATTTCTGGGGCAGTGTCCTTGGGAAGCAAAGGAAGACGGAACCCAGCGGAGAAGTTGATAGCAATCTGATATGTAAATAAATGTATTCACTGTAATTTTAATTTTGATTTTTACCTACTATGAGTGATTTTGGTAATTTTTCATTCATTTGAAAGCTATGTGTTACTTTTTTTTTCCCCCATGAACTCTCTGTTCAAGTCCTTTTCTCATTTTTCTAACATTGTTTTAGACTCCTGTCAGCTTGAACATTTCACGAGGGCAAGGATTCTGTCTATTTAACTCTCAGTTATATCTTCAGTGTATAGTACCATGCTTGGCACCTGTTGGACACTCAAAAATTATTTGCTAAAACTGAATAACGTTTGGGTGCTCTTTATGTACTAAGAAACTAAGCCCTTCGTCACAGTGCTGCGAGTGCCTTTTCTTAGTTTATAGTTTGAAATCTGTTACAACAGATTAATTTAGATTTTGTAGAATTTCCTATAAGTAGAATCTTTCAATATGTACTCTTTTAGCCTGGTCTCTTTCACTCAGTATATTGATTTTGAGATTCAGCCATGTTATATGCACTAGTAGTTTATTTTTCTTTTATTGTTCAGTATTATTTCATTGAATGGATATACCATAATTAGTTTTTCCATTCATTTGTTGATAAATATTTGGGTAGTTTTCCAGTAGTTTATTGCAAATAAAGCTGCCATGAGTGTTGATGTACAAATCTTTATATGGATATATATATACACACATATATGTACATTTTTTCTCTTGGTTAGATACATGAGTGCAATGGCTGGATCGTATGGTGAGTGTATGTTTAACTTTCTAAAGAAACTGCCGGATCTTTCAGAAATTGTTGTACCATTTTACATTCCCCCCAATCAGCATATGAGAGTTTCAGTTCTTCCATATCCTCGGCAACGCTTGATAACAACCAGTGATTTAATTTTAGCCATACTCACAGGTATGTAGCAGCGTCTCATTGTGGTTTTAACTTGTTTTTCTTTAATTATTAATGATATTTAGCATCTTTTCACATGCTTATTGGGCTGTTCATTTATCTTCTTTTGGGAATTGTCTATTCAAACCTTGTGCCCGTTTTCTTATTGAGTTGAATACCTTACTATTGAGTTAAAATAGTTCTTTACGTATTCTGGGTATAAGTCCTCTATCTGATGTATGTGTTTGGAAATACTTTCTCCTAGTCGATGGCTTCTTTTTCATTTTCCTCCTGGTGTCTTTCAATGAACAAGAGCAAAACCTTTTAATTTTGTTGAAGTCCAGTTCACAAGTTTTTTCTTTGATGGTTTTTACTTTTTGTGTCCTGTCACAAATATTTTTCTCCTATATTTAATTCCAGAAATTTTATAGTTTTGGCTTTTACATTTAGGTCTATGAGCCATTTCAGATAATTTTTGTGTATGGTATGAACTGAGGGTCAATTTTTTTTCAATATAGATATCCAGTTGTTCTACCACCGTTTGTTGAAAAGACTACCATTTCCTGCTGAATTTTTCTTGTATCTTTATTGAAAAACAATTGACCATATAGGTTTAAGTCTATATTACCCTAAGTACTGTCTGATAATTACACCCCTTTTAATATTTGATATCTGGTAGGGTTATTTCACTCTCTTTACTCTTCTTTGCAAGAATTTTCCTGACTATTCTGGTGTTTGTTTTAGCATTATTTTTGCATCGAGATATAATTCAAATAACATAAAATGTATCCTTTTAAAGTATATACTTAAATGGTTTTTAGTATATTCACTACGTTGCACACCATCACCACTGTCCAATTCTAGAACATGTGCATCATCTCAAAGGAACCCTCATAGCTATTGGCAGTTAGTCCCAATTCCCCACTCTCACCATCCCCTGGCAACTACTAACCTGCTTTCTATCTGTATGAATTTGCTTATTCTGGACATTTCATATAAATGGAATCATACAATATGTAACCTTTTGTGCCTGGCCTCTTCCACTTAGCATAATGTTTTCAAGGGTCATCCAAATTGCAGCATGTAACAGCGCTTCATTCTTTTTGATGGCCGAGTCGTATTTCATTGTTTGGATACAGCACATTTGCTTATCCATTCCTAGTTGTGGCCATTCGAATTGTTTCCAGTTTAGGGCCACTATGAATAATGCTGCTATGAACATTCTTTTATTAGTTTCTGTGTGAGCCTAGGTTTCTGATTCTCTTGGGTATATACCTAGGAGTAGAATTGCTGGGTCACATGATACTATGTTTAACTTTCTGAGGAACTGCCAAATAGTTTTTCACAAGGGCTTCACCATTTATATAACCCACAAAAACTATATGAGAATTCCAGTTTCTCCACATCCTTATCAACACTTGTATTGTCTGTTTTCTTATTTTAGCTTTCCTAGTGGGTGAGAAGTGGTATCTCACTGTGGTTTTGATTTGTATTTCCCTAATGACTGATGATGTTGTACATCTTTTCATGTACTAATTGGCCATTTGTATGTCTTCTTTGGAAAAATGTCTATTTAAATCTTTGGCCAATTTTTAATTGGGTTATGTTTTTTTTTGTTGAGTCATAGGGGTTATTTATATATTCTGAATCCTAGACCCTTATCAGTATATTTATAAATGTTTTCTTTCATTCTGTGGGTTGAGTTGTCTTTTCACTTTCTTTGTTCTTTCTTTTGTCTTTCTTTGTCATCATACTTTATGATTTCTTGTGAACCAAATATTTTCTAGAGGACAAGCATTGTAAGTATTAACATCGGAATCAGTGAAAATGATCAGTATAGATCAAGTTTTTAAGCGATACTTTCTCAGAAATGTATGTGTACAGGCCATTGAAGATTATCTATAAGCAATTGGTCTTGGGACGGGTGGATCGTGAGGTCAGGAGATTGAGAACATCCTGGCTAACACGGTGAAACCCCGTCTGTACTAAAAAATACAAAAAACTAGCCGGGCGAGGTGGCGGGCGCCTGTAGTCCCAGCTACTTGGGAGGCTGAGACAGGAGAATGGCGTGAACCTGGGAGGCGGAGCTTGCAGTGAGCTGAGATCCGGCCACTGCACTCCAGCCCGGGCAACAGAGCGAGACTCTGTCTCAAAAAAAAAAAAAAAAAAAAAAAAATAAATAAATAAATAAATAAATAAATAATTAAAAAAAAAGGAAAAGTATAATTTTTGAAGAACTCTCTTGCCCTGCGAGAGTGATCTAATATGAATGAATAAAATATATTTCCGTAGTTGAACTGAAAATAGGTACATCTCTGTTGTTGAATTCTAATAATTTTATTCTCTTTAAAAATTCACATAGAGTACAATTACCAGTGTTCTTTTGAACTTGCTATTTTCTCAAAATTCATATAGCTATCCCAATAACACTCTTAAAGCCTTAAGCATGGTAATTTTATAAAGCCTCTTCTTTCAATGTGTCTCCTAAAGTCCCCTTATAAAATGTCTTCTTTTAAAATAGCCATCTTCAGAATACTTTATGATGCAGAGTTTTATTTATGTATGTTGGTTGTTTCAAGCCACTTCACATCATGGTTGTTGTATGATCAATGTGGCAAGAGTGAATATAAGACAATGCAAATATGGACCACTAGTTATGTTGAAACTCAGACCCTTTGAGGATGCAAAAGAGAACCAGCAAGTATGCATCCTTCAAGTTGAGTAAAAGTTAAACAAACATACACCAGATAGAAACAAACAACAACAAAATCCTTATGGCTTTGTTGATCACCGTGGTGTTTAATTGACTCTATTTTAAGACGTTTCTGCACTTAGCCCTCTCTCCCTACTCAAGGTGCAGCAAATCACTTTCTTGTTAATAATGCATGTCTATATCTTATCTTGGCTGTGTCTGTATTGCAGTCCACGGTTCAAGTCCTCAAGGCCACTGCCAGCACCCTGGCACACAGGGGCCCTCTGCTGTCATTGTTGTCCTGTTGACTGCTAAAGAACTCAGACTAACAATGGTACTGCCCACATTCATAAGTTACTTTGTGCTTGTTGCCATCTGTTGCCTTTCAAGTCTTTTCTGGAATCTAATGGGTTTTTTTTTGTTTGTTTTATTTTGTTCTGTTTGGTCTGGAACCCAGAAGACATTTATCTAGTAAAATGTTAGGTGATAATTTCCTAAGACTTATTTCAACAGATTTAAACATTTTTTCTTTAACATAGGTGAGTCAAAGTCACACTACACAAAAGTTAAGCATGTTTCCATCACCACTTTGCAGATAATAAAACCTTTTCATTTCCATGTCCATGGGGAACTATGCACCCCAAGGTCCTCCACACATGGGAGGGAAGAATCTGTTCAGGAACTCTCTGAAGTCAGTATTCATCAAGAAATGGGTATTTTGGATGAGCACACCACATGAGCATTTCCACGAAGCGGACATTTTCACTCCAGGCTTCAATGTCCTTCATTCAGTGAGAGAAAAGTCAAAGGCCTGAAGGTTTTCCTTGATCCTTTCAGGATTAAAGCTTTTAGGAATGACAGCCACCCCTTGCTGGATGTTGAAATGCAAAACAACTTGAGCTGTCATCTTATTGCACCTTTTTAGAAGTGCACCCTTTAACGAAGGCGGAGAAGACATATTTGTCAAGGTGGGATTCCTAGTGGTCTCCAAAGGGCTATATGCAATCATGACAATGTCATGTTATTGGCAAAATTTCAAAAGTTTTGTCTGGGTGTAATATGGGTGGCACACAATGTCGTTGCTGACTGGCTTGGGTTTGAGTCCTGGGTTGTTCTGGATGAGCTCCAGCTGGCCTGCTGTTAAAACTGGATACTCCGAGCGATTTCACCAAGCCAGCATCTTTGCAAGCTTCCAAAGTTTCCTAAGTGGCACACAGATTTGACTTGTGATATAACCATTTGCCATTCTCACGTATAGGGTAGACTTCATCTCCTGGCTTACGGACCATGGGTATTTCAATGATGTAAAGATCCACACAGTCTAGCTGGAGGACCTTGAGCATCCTCTCTAGGCTTGGGCAGACCAGCTCTGGGTCATGATTTGTAGCCCACAGCTTTCCACAGTAGAAGATATCCTTCCTCTGCACCTTTCCTTCTGCTATTTCCCCTGATGGCCTCCCCAACTGTGTCTTCATTTTGGTAGATGTAGGCTTCATCAGTGTGTCAGCACCTCAGGTCGATGACAACCTTCACTGATGCAGACCCAGACTAAATGTAGAGACAGACTACTTGGGCTTTAGTGACATCTCTACCTACCACCTATTTGGTGTGTGGCCTTGATTAAGTCATTGGCTCTCTTAGGGGCCAAATTAGACTCTGAGTAGGTACCAAGTCTGACGACAGGAATGCTGTTTCCATCACTTAGAGGTATGTGGTGATTTGCAGGACTCACTTCTTCATAGTGTCCTTTGATGCACAAAAGCTTTTAATTTTGATGAAGTCCAATGTATTAATTTTATATTGAATTGCTGTGACTTTGGAGTCTTGGCTATTCTTGTACGTTAATTTTTTCATATCAGTTTTGGAATCAGCTCATCTTGTCCTAAAACTTTTGTTGGTATTTTCAATGAAATAGATTGACTAATTAAGGGAGAAGTGTGGTCTCCTTAAAAGAGAGCTTCCTATCAAAGAAGGGTATGCCTTTCCATTTACCCAAGTCCTTTTGGCGTTCTTCAGCAATGTTTTAAAGTTTGTTTCATATAGATATATTACAATTTTTAGACGAAGTTTATGCCTAGGTTTTAATGTTTTACTATTCTAAATTACTCTGATGTTTAAATGTTGGCAACTAACACAAGTGTTTAAAATACTATGTGAGCTACAGTATTTCAATCTATTCTATGATCCAAATTCAGGCCAAGTTCAGATCTGCAAACTCAGATCTACTCCAGCTCTTTGCTTTATAGATAAGGAAGCTGAAGTCTAGAGATGTTGAGTGACTGACTCCAGGCCACACAGCAAGTAGATGGTAGGTAGAGATGCCACTAAAACCCCAGGAATCTGTCTCTACATTTGTCCTGACTCTGAATCCAGGGCTCTGTCATTTTACCAGCCACCATAAAATATTTGATAGTCTAGGAAAACGGCAAATGTTCTTATATCCATCAAGAACTTGTATTTGCCTAGAGATGGACTTTACCAATCAAGATAGGAATTAGATAAGAATTATTTTTTAATTTTTTTTTTCATCTTTTTTTCTGAGATGGAGTTTTGCTCTGTCGCCCAGGCTGGAGTGCAGTGGTGCGATCTTGGCTCACTGCAAACTCCACTTACCAGGTTCACGCCATTCTCCTACCTCAGCCTCCCGAGTAGCTGGGACTACAGGCGCCCACCACCACGCCCGGCTAATTTTTTGTATTTTTAGCAGAGATGGGGTTTCACCGTGTTAGCCAGGATGATCTCAATCTTCTGACCTAGTGATCCACCCACCTCAGCCTCCCAAAGTGCTGGGATTACAGGTGTGAGCCACCACGCCTGGCCAAGAATTATTTTTTTTAAAAAGGAACATTAAAACAATGGTCAAATGAGAGAAAAAGCAAAATTCAGACAGACAGATACATACACACACCCCAAACCCTCAGACCTCCAGGGCTTCCTGCCTGTGAACCGAAAGGGGGAGTGTGAGTTTCTTGGCCTGTCGGCAGGTGCTTCTCAAAGGCCCCACAGTCTTCCACTTCCTGGGGAGGTAGCAGCAGAATAAAACCAGCAGACACTCCTTTTCTCCTCATCCTCCCGGCCACCGCTGCCTCAGCCTCTGCCTCCCAGCCTCTTTCTGAGGGAAAGGACAAGATGAAGTGGAAGGAGCTTGTCACCGCAGCCATCCTGCAGGCACAGTTCCCAATTACAGGTAGGGCCGATGTGTCCACGGCAGGGAACTTCTAGAAACTCTTTGTGTATGTTATGGGGGGGGGGGGGGCGGAGGTGGGCGTGGGTAGTGGAGGGTGGTGAGGGGCTGGGGTCTCCTTCGAATCCTGCCCTCCTCAAATCAATGGGCAAGTGAGCAGTGAGGGGTTTGGCCCGGTGCTGGCATCGGCTCCATCACAGCCGAGCTGGACATCAGTTCAGAGCCAGCTGCTAGAAAACACAGCTCCTCC
Organism: Rhinopithecus roxellana; assembly: GCF_007565055.1. NCBI lineage: Eukaryota > Metazoa > Chordata > Mammalia > Primates > Cercopithecidae > Rhinopithecus > Rhinopithecus roxellana. The sequence continues at coordinate 117,487,209 of NC_044556.1, read as the reverse complement.
GGGTACAGATTTTTCCAGTGATAAGAGAGGAAGGAAGAAGGAAACAAGAGAGCAAACAAGGCAGGCCCAGGGTGGAGAAACGGAGAGGGAGTGTTTCACAGAACCTGGACAGGATCAGAAAATGTCAGCCAGGCCGTGTTTCGTGCTGCGACCTTCTAGTCTCCTCAGCTTCTTTCACCCTCTGGCTGGCTCCGTCACTCAGCCCCTTTTTTCTTCCTTCGCCGACAAAGATTTCATTGGTCAGTCAAGGTCATGGCCTCAAACACCCCAGTGGGCCCGGGAGTAAGTGGGGGTAACCAAGGACGAAAGGGGCACGGGCAGGAAGCACTGGGCGGCAGCCTCCACGGCGCCTTCGCTACCTCATGGCCAAGGGTCCGTGTCTAGGCTCAACCCTGTCATGGCTGTCCCCACACCCCACCGCCTGGGGCTGCCGGATGACGCACCGTCCCGGGCTCCGTGACTCACGCCAACCCGCCCCTTAGGCGGCCATCTAGCCCAGCCAGAGGGCCAGGCGTTGACAGAACATGGGGCAGATGAGAGGATGTGCCTGGTTAAGTCACCACCAGAAGCAGCGCCCAGCCAACAAGAGCGCTCGCTCCTCACCTCATTCCCGTTCGTGGGAGCTCGGCTTTGCTGCAAGCCTTTAGCTTCCACCATGTTTTCTAGCCTAGGTAATGAGGAAGAAAACCAGTGAAAAGAGGGCAAGACAAACTGCTCAGGGGGGATTGGCCTCGTGGCATCTTCCTGAGAAGTGGGGCAGGCTGAATTTCAATCTAAAGGAACAGGGAAGGTGGAGCAAGCAAGTGTCCTCGGCCCACCTGACCGCTCCTGGAAGCTCACCTTGGTGTGGGAATTTGTGTAGGGGCCCTGTTGGGACGGCAGGAGAGGCCATGGGCACTTCTGCTCCCACCAGGGAGCAGGGCACAGCCCGGACTAGCGCCTGGGGGATTCTGAGGCCTGTGCAGCTGCAGGGGTTTCTGTCAGATCACAGCTGTTTTCTCAGAAGAGGCTTGTGGGGTCTGAGTCACACACACAGTGTGGCAGAGTGAACGTGCCTGAGCTTGCTCAGAGCAGCCCATCCTTATGTGCTGGGGACAAGGGGACGCAGAACAGCTGGAATTTAGTGACTGCAGGGGAGACAGCCGGGGCAATAGCTCCAGCCTCTGAGCTTCAGCCTTGGGACACCCCACCAGGGAGATCATGTAACCTTTTAGGGTCTTTACCTGCAGTTTCCTCACTGGTCCATTTGTGTTCAGCTTGGAGAGACCAAGGTAGGGGCAAAGTGAAGTTAGAAAAATGAAAGGCTGCTGGGTGGATGTGGCTGCCAAGCGTAGTAAACAGAACCCCACCCAGCAGACAAGATGGGGGCCATGCCCCATTTCCACAAATAGGGGGCAGGAGGAGAAAACTGCACATTGGCTGGATTTTTTGCTTCTCAGTGCCACTTACTTTGCCTCTGTGGAGACTGACATTTTAGCTATTTTAAATAAGGCTAATAGACAAAAGTTTTTCAAAGTATAATAGCCCAGACAACAGGTACGGTAAGACAAGGTGTGACTCAGAGAGGCCTCAACACCGAGGGCTGCGGTGGTGCTTGTGCTGCCTGAGGGGACACCTCCACAGTCTTCTAAGAGCGGAAAGTCCGCTTATAGCATTTCAGTCAGGTCTTCTCTCTCTTCTTGCTCAGTTAAGTGACCCATTGCATACGCCCCTTTTAAAATGTCTACTTTTTACTAAGCTATTGCATTTGCATTTCTTTGGAAACGACCAGATTATTAGGATCAAAGCAAATGATGACCTGGTCTGTCCACATGAGGAGGCCTCGCTAAGAGAGAGTCTACCAAGACGGTCACCCGGGCTTGAGGCCAGAAGAACCTATGATGGCATGCCTGCTGGCATGGGCACACTTGTGCCTGCAGAGCCCTTAGTGCCTCTAACTCCCTACTCTGCAGTAGCCAAGAATGCACCCGGCGGTCAGTGTGGTCTTTGTCTTTTATCAGTGAGGAGATGCAGCTCTGACATGCAGCCTTGGGAAACACAAGGCTTCCAGGCTTGTGAGCAGCTCTGCTTTTAGGAAGGTGGCTGGACGTGGTGGAAAGAGCCAGGCTAATCTCAGGTGGTGTCCCAGCGCTGCCGCTTCCTAGCTGTGCAACCTTAGGCAAGTGACTTAACCTCTCTGGGCCTTGGTTTTCTCATGTCTAAAGAAAGAATTATAATACCTTCTTTGCAGAGATGTGACAATGAGAAGTAATGTAATGTGTTCAATACATAGTAGACAGCCAATAAGTAAAAATTGTATTTACTATTACCATTATTACATCTTGGACTGTCTTCTTGTTCTCAAAACCCAGAAACAGGAGATGGAAACTCACGGCTGGGATTCTTAATTTGCTTTCAATGTGTTGTAAAGCAGCAGTGGGCATTTTCTCCATCAGTTGCAATCCAACTCATCCCTCTTCTGATTTCTGGGCACACCCATACCAGCACAGAAACATAACAATGATCCCGGGGGTAGGCCTGATGGTGAACAAGGAGCAAAGCTCTGGCTGGTCATAGGATGACTGTTACATCCACCATTTTCATTTTTTAAAGATACTTATTCTGTAGGGGAATATTCTCCCGAAGTAAAAGCATGTCTGATAAAATATATACAAGATGGGGGCCATGCCCCATTTCCACAAATAGGGGGCAGGGGAATTGGCTGGATTTTTTTACTTCTCAGTGCCACTTACTTTGCCTCTGTGGAGACTGACATTTTAGCTATCTTAGATAAGGCTAATAGACAAAAGTTTTTCAAAGTATCACTTTGAAGGGAATTAGAAACAAAATCCACCCAGTCATCACTGGTCGGGGTAGCCACCTAGATTCTGAAGCCAAAGGGCTATTGCGGGTACACAGTGACTGAGTATCTAAATGCAAACTTCTTGAACACAAAATCTTTGCTAACATTGCTGCGAGGTGAATGTCAGGCAAGCTGTTAAGTGACACCAGTACACATTTTTCATCAAAGGCATTCTCACCATCAGATTGCTTCGCCCTCCAATCGCCTAGCTCTGCTCATCCAAATGAACTATTTCATTTTTCGATTTTAGCGTTTCTCAGGCTTACTAGCCTAAAGGTCACATCTGCTGCTGCTAAGCATCCGCCAGAAACAGTCCTGGGGAGCTCTGGCTTAGGTGAATAACCACTGCTCTACTTAATTTTAAATTCTTCGTATTTTTGCTTTTGTTCTTTAAAAAAATGCATTTAATTGTTATTGGATATACAATTTTCCAGTCAAAAGTTACCCAGCATTGTGTCTCTGCTTTGTTCAGAAAGGTCCAGATGCTCTGAGGGAAGTCTCTTAGATTAGAGTTGTCCAAACACGCACTTTGGGAATCCTTTCTCCCAAGCCTTATTTATCTAAGGCTTAGGACCTTACATAGGTCAGATAATTGATTTAATAAATACTGGAAATAGTTCAAAATAAATTTCTTAGCTCTGCTTGGGCCAAGGCTAATTTTTATTAACACTGAAGTGATGGTGTTAGTCACTTTGAACAAACATTCAATTTGGTTAAAAAAAAAAATTGAACCGGTCATTTGACCTGTTAATCGAAACAAAATGATCACTTTAGTCAGTGCATGTACATAGTATGTAGTATGTCTTCCGGTCTAAAAAACAACTTTAAGTTCCCTGAAAACAAAGACACCCCTGTCACACTCACAGTTCTACCCAGCACTTAGCATGGTACCTGGAGCAGAGTCAATGTGCAATAAGTATCAATAAGAATTGTTGAATGCACATTGGGAGGCCGAGGCGGGTGGACCACCTGAGGTCAGGAATTTGAGACCAGCCTGGCCAATGTGGTGAAACCCCATCTCCACTAAAAAATGCAAAAAATTAACTGGGCATGGTGGTGCGTGCCTGTAGTCCCAACTACTTGGAAGGCTAAAGCAGCAGAATCACTTAAACCTGGGAGGCGGAGGTTGCAGTGAGCTGAGATCGTACCACTGCACTCCAGCCTGGGCAACAAAGCAAGATTCCATCTCAAAAAAATAAATAAAATTAAAATAAAATAAGAATTGTCGAACGAATTAAAAGGTGAGTGAATGAAGGAGATCTAGATGCTTTCATATGATTAAATTAACTTTAATAGTTTATTTGGCAGGTATATTGAATTGGCATTATTTGGACCTTTCCTCTAGAGAACGTAGTATTAAACAATGTATTTTAAAAACAAAACAAAAACCAGAAATTAAACAGGTGGAGGGGACAGGGCAGTTTGAGTGATTAGAATTATTTGAAATGAGTTGCAAGGATGGTTTAAGATAAAACCCTGCCGTTATTAAAATTTTCTGGTTGGACCATATGAAATTTCCACTATTTGTTTATTTCAGATCTACAAAAATGATAATTTCATATGATTCAACTAACATTACAACTAAAAATAAAGAAATATGTTCATTTTTTTCTGATTAGGCTTTAACACTGGAGAAAAGCAGAAAATAAACAAGACTAACACTGTTGGAGATTGTTAACTAATGAACTAAGAATAAACTAATGAAAGGCATCAAGTAGAAAAAGACTGGATTATAGTATAAATCGCAGTATCCAATCCAATCACCCAGTTTCCTCAAAATATAGAAAGAAAAAGCAAGATACTTACTGTTAGTCTGGTTTGATCCAGGTTACTAAATAAATATTTCAGGCAGCCAATATTTTTCTCTTCTCTTAGTTTGAGATATTTTAATAAAGATATAAAAACCACTGAAAGAAGTTAAATTTTTTTCAAAATTCCTAACAAGCCAGCCCAATAATATTGCATTCTCACTTCTTTATATTCCAATCCAACTTTTTTTACAAGTGAGTACATATCTTTTTATAGCTATCATAAAAAAGTTTCAAGTGCTTTTTTTCTTAGTATTTTATTGTAAGCAGTGTTTTCATGTTTAGCCTTTGTGATTGTTTTTAATTGCTATGTAAGCTTCCGTAACGTCCATGCATCGTATTTTCTTCACTATTTCCTTATTGTTGTACATTTGGACTATTTCTAATTTTTGTTATTTTAGCTAATCCTACAAGAAAATCTTTACATATGTAGCTTTTGTTACTTTCTTGGGCAAATCCAGGAATGACAATTGAAAGAATAGGTTAAAGTAAAACAGCATTTTGCAGGATACGCTAGACTTCTGTTGAAAACAATCCCATCAAGGAAAGAAAATGTTTCTCTAACTCTCTGTGACCATCTCCAAGCCTTTGTGTCTTCTCTGGAGCAGGCACTATGGTGGAGGGAGAGGAGGCTCTGGAGCCAGAAGTCCTGTGCAGCCTTCCCCTCCCCACCTCAGAACCCCGTTCTTCCTCTGTGAGATGGCGGCAATGGTGCCTCCTCACGCAGGGGACTGTGGAGCGGAGATCTGATTCGGAAGTGCCTAAACACAAAAGGCACTTGGAAAGCCAGAACCATTAGCATATGTGTCTCAGTTTCCCAATCTGCAAAATAGAATATCATTTTCCCAGTGCAGTAATGGGGAAACACTGGACTGACATGCTTTTTTTCTTCCTCTGTCATTACATTGCAGTATATAGCTGGGCAGAAATTTCTCTCTAGGCTTTAGTTTTAGCATCTGTGAGATAAGAAATGATGAGAGGGTTGAACATCCCTTTTAGCTACAAAATAAGTTGGGTGTGGTCTTGAAATTGCAAAGTTTTAAAGAACGTTTAATGACTCAGCCCCCGATCCTTACCCCACCCCACAGGTATTGGCTCTCAGAATTCAGAGCCTGAACTTCCTTCTTCCTTGCCTCTCCAAATAGTTTTTAAATCTGGGTTCTCACCTTATCACAATATTTTTAACGTTCTAAATGGGAGCCTCTGCTGTGAAAAATCCAAGGACAAAGTCCATCCCTTCTGCTTGTGCATCGGCTGCAGATTTATTGGGTGCCATGCAAGGACTTCGGTTGGTGAGAACGGACTTGAAGAGAAAGCAAATTAGTGCCCGAAGCAGCCAAATTGCAGTGGTGAAAAAGTTAGGCGTTTGCACTGTCCACTTTGCTTGCCTGTTATGATTTGTGCTACTCAGCAACTAATTTTCAGGCTCAAGCAGAAAAAAATAAATAGAAAGCTTTAGAACAAAGACAAGCAGGACCCTTGCCAGTCCAGACCGCCGTTCTCTGAGTGCAGCCATCCCTTTATAGTTGCAAAATGCATTTCCATGCCTTTGTTTACTGGATCCTCATAACCATCCTATGGCAAGTAGCAGAAAAGGTAGCAGGATTTATCTCTTCTCATAAATGAAGAAAGTGAGGCTGATAGGTCTGGTGACTTGCCTACGAGTAGAACCAGGCCACAAGCATGGTTTCTCGGGGCCCTTGTACAGGGCCCGCACCCTGAACAGTGTGCAGCTGCTCGCCCAGGTCCGTGCACCGTCATATACCCAAAGACTGAATTCTGAAGCCTACTATTAAAAATATTCCCCTTACTAAGCACTTAATCTTTTCCTCTCAATTTTTATAGTAAAAAATAATTATTTTGATGCTGAACATTCTCATTTGATACACATTTTCTGCTGAGTATGAATATTAGGTTATTAATATAGAACTATGTTTTTCTAGAACATATTATTATGGTTCTAAATGGAGAACTTACACTTTCTCCAAATCTGATAAATCCATGGTTTCCATTTTACTCTCAGAAAATGTATCTATTTTGGAACTACTTGAGAGGGATGGGCCTCAATTTGCAGTTCAACCCACTCCTGTGTGTGCAGGTGTGCACTGCTCACCACGCCACCTTATGCAGAGGTTATAACTAAAATGTAAGTTAAATCATATTTGAGAGGTTTTGCCCTGAATGAATTGCCCATAATTAATCTGCTTGGTAAGAGTGGATCTCCATGTGGTGTGAAGGTTTTATGTGTATGAGATTCTCTAAAAGAACAGCACGCCGTCACGCACAGACTCTGAATTGAGATTTGTTTTTTTGCGAACTCCTCCAGGACTGGGAGAGTTATCTTTGAATGACAAATGTCTATAATCTATTCACAATTATTTATGTCACATTTTAGCCTGGGGTTCACCCGCAGGCTTGGCGCAGGTAGTGCAAATCCTTGTGCTGTTGACTAGAGCAAAGCAAAAGATGGTTTTCTGGTGCTCAGAACAAATGCATGAAGCATTAAACAGCTGGAGATGTGAATATCTGAGACTCTTAGTGGGCTACCCCCAAAGCTGGCTGAGAGGAGGGCTGGGAAGAGGGGAAGTATTCAAGTGCTGCAGCAGGATGTCTGTGATGGGCTGTAGGTGCTGTTGCCTTTGCCAAGCCATGGCAGGTGGGGAGGAGGGCTCAGAATGGAAACCAACATCACCATTTAAGATTAACAAACCTCTACTCCCCTCTTTTGCTGTAGACACTAGAGTCTACTGTGTCATCTTGTATTTTGCTAATTCCCCACCATGCAAAATTGTACTGGCTCCAAGACAGAATGTGAATGTCAGCGCTCAGTTAGACCTGCCCTTTCGTCATCTGGGTTGGGCATGATGGTGGAGAATGGGTGAGAAGTATGATAGGGGAAAGAGTGGAAAAGACAGACTGGGGGAGGGGTGGAGGTTGCAACCTGTTCCCCTGGGTTGATTGGCCTGAGCAGCCCGCTGCAGGGAGAAGGCAGCTGAGCCAGGTGACCCATTATGGGAAGAGCCTGAGCCCAAGCCCCAGGGGTTGCAGGTCAGTGTGGGTGCTGGCAATGTGCACGCCAGCTTGTGTTTACCCATATGCTCTGGTGGTTGCAGGTGTCTGTGCCCCTGTGGGCATGTGCTGGCACATGTGGTGCTGTGTTTGTAGATGTGTCCTGACATGCATGTGCAGGCGTGCATGCATTGGTGTGTGTGTGGTGCATTGTATGCTCACCTGTATGCTGATGGATGTGAGCCTGCGTCTGCAGGGAAGTGTTTTTATGTGCAGCAGTGAGTGATTTTGTATGTATGGTGTGTGTGTTTAGGAGGGGTTTGGTGGCAGCAGGACAGCTCCATAGAAGGAAGGGCAAACATTACTTGAGCTCAGGGCTGGCAGTCTGGGTTCTGGGTAGGTGAGCAGAGAGGCGGAGATGTCACAGATCATGTTCCAGGGATTCTGCAGAGAAGGGAGACAAGAAAATCTCTGTCGGATCATGAAGAGGTGTGAGTGGCTTCTTCATAGCTGCATAGACTTTTCAGGTTGGTCTGGTCTGACTCCCGTCAGAGCTCTCTCATCTTCCAAGTAAGCCTGGGGTCTTTCCTTTTTTGTAGCTTTCTTCCTCTCAATTCTCCGGACTTAGAATGCAGACCCCACCCCATCCCCCACCTGCAGAAACGCTGTTCACCCCTTAATTCTAAGCCCAGATGTGTGGGGATCTCCCAGACCCACTGTTGACATTGTTACCAGCGTTAAAGTGACACAAGCAGGTGGAAAATTGTTGTTCTCAGAATTCAGGGTTAAAAACCCAACAGAAATAGTTCCCTAGAGTGAGGCGTTCCCAGAGCAGAGACTCGGCACCCAGATAGTTTCAGGAACACTTATCTGTCAGCAGAAAATGTCACCAGCTCCCCAAATTCTCACCAGTTCTTCCCACAGTGACCATCCTACGTATTTTGGCTAAAATAGGCAAAAATGCATTTAATGTTTTTATTTTTTCACCCTCGGAATAGGTTGGCAAACAATTCAATAAGGTGGTTCCCAATGACCTACTTTGCCCAGCAAGATAACCAGATGGATAATGATTTTTTTTTTTTTAATTAATTAATTTTTTTTTGAGACGGGGTTTCGCTCTTGTTGCCCAGGCTGGAGTGCAATGTTGCGATCTCGGCTCCCGCAACCCCCATCCTGGGTTCAAGTGATTCTCCTGCCTCAGCCTCTCAAGTAGCTAGGATTACAGGCATGTGCCACCACGCCTGGCTAATTTTGTATTTTTAGTGGAGACGGGGTTTCTCCATGTTGGTCATGCTGATCTCGAACTCCCGACCTCAGGTGATCCATCTGCCTTGGCCTCCCAAAGTGCTGGGATTATAGGCTTGAGCAGCCATGCCCAGCCGTGATTTTTAATATCTGATTATTTAAACCATCTGACAGGCCACTTGACTTAGCAACTGAGTAAATATTTACCAAGCACCTCTCATGTGCCCTGAATCAAACAGTCCTGCAGATGGTTGGCTCAACCAGCCCACTGACCAGGCCAGTGTCTTGAAGATGAAGGTTACATGATTGAGAGCCCGTAAGCAAAAGAAAGTGTCCCTGGTCCCGGAAATCACATTCTCGATTTTTACAAAAAAGTCTAAATTTGTCTTCAGGCTCACTTCTTTATGGTCTCATCTAATTTTCTTCATTGTGTGGGCCTGTGCTAATTTCCATGCTGAGTTTAGTAGCAAAAGAAGCGTATGTGGGGGATACCACCCAGGATTTTTGAGTCAGCCAAGAGAGCTTCAGAAATTCCTCCTTTGATTTCCTCAGAGTCTAGAGAAATCTTTGTCTTTTCTCCCACTTAACTATCAACGTTCAAAGCCCAGACCTACATAAAATACACAAATGCTTTCTGGACAAAATGAATCTTGTCCGTTTTCTTTGGGTTTCATTGGGAACAATAAAGATTGAGCTACAAAAGGTTGGCAAAGAGGATTATCCTTTTTCTTTCTATTAAACATAGAGGCTTCAAAAGAACAGCTCAGAAAGTCAAATAATTGTACTCACTATCGCTCACCCATCCATCTCCCTGCTGACCTGGCCTGTGAAATCCCCTTTAAAAACTTGGCCAGCTCTCACCTGCCCATTGCAAATGCTGTATTGTTAAATGTTCCCATCTATAATTCCATGAGGGAGGCTGCTATAAAGCAAACTCCTTCCATTTCAATGGAGCATCTCGTCGGGGAATAGCTCTTTGGGGTGGGAGTGGTGGGGTGCCTCTAATTTTCAAAGTGTCGTAATATCTTGTTGGAAAGGGAGCTACTTGGAAACCAGAAATGGGCTGTGAATAGAGTTATAGCCACAAGCTCTTGCAGTCCAGAGGGGCTGGTCAGAAGGACACAGAGGGTAAGATTTTGGAAGCCGTTTTTGATCTTCATGACAATTTCTTGATTTTGTTGGTTTGGAAGACACATCTGTTAGTTTTTAGGTATGGCTGTAAACACAAAGTCTCAGACTTGAAGCTGACCTAATTCTTCGTTTGGTTTCAGACCATAGCTTCCTCAGAAAATTCCTGTCAGCCATTTTGAAGAGCACAAAATGGCTCCTATATGCCAAGGGATAGAGAGAATTTGCTATTTAGGGATTTTTTTTTGTTTTGTTTTTTGTTTTTTGTTTTTTTTTAGATAGGGTCCCACTTCTTCACTCAGGCTGGAATGCAGTGGTGTGATCACAGTTCACTGCAGCCTCGAAATCCTGGGCTCAAGCAATCCTACCACTTCAGCCTCCTGAGCAGCTGGAACCATAGGGGCACACCATTGTGCCTGACTTATTTTTTCTTTTTTTGTAGATATAGGCTCTCACTATGTTGCCCTGGCTGGCCTTGGAAACTCCTGGGCTCAAATAATCCTCTAACCTTGGCCTCCCGAAGTACTGGGATTGCAGGCATAAGCCACCATGCTGGCCTATTTAGAGATTTTTAAATTTGGAGTTTAACATTTAATAGCAGCATTCAAGCCTGGAATAATATCAATTAAGAAAGAAAAGAATAGAAATCTAACCTTCTAATTGGCCAACCATCTAAAATTCAGTGTAGAATGATCAACAAAGGAAGACGGTGTTGAGCTGCTGGGTCCTCTCTACAGAGTCAGAAAAGAGGCCTGGTTCACTTGGCTATCCATGTTTTCCCTGTAGAGTCCTTCAAACCCATGGTCTTTCTCCACCAACTTTGACCCTGGGTCATCATCTCTCTCTCCAATCACCATTCCTTCTCTTTGAAGGTTAAAAAGAAAAAATTTCAGGCCAGGCATGGTGGCTTACACCTGTAATCCCAGAACTTTGGGAGGCCAAGGCAGGTGGATCACCCGGGGTCCAGAGTTTGAGATCAGCCTGACCAACATGGCAAAACCACATCTCTACTAAAAATAAAAAATAAAATAAAATAAAATAAAAAATAAAAAAAGCTGGGTGTGGTGGCATGCTCCTGTAGTCCCAGCTACTCAGGAGACTGAGGCAGGAGAATCGCTTGAACTTGGGAGGCTGGGGTTGCCATGAGCCAAGATCGCGCCATTGTACTCCAGCCTGGGTGACAGAGCAAGATTCCATCTCAAAAAAAAAAAAAAAAAAGAAAAGAAAATTCACAGGGAACATATAATAAGCCTTATTTAATAGAGTTCTGAATTATGTAAGTTTGAAAAAAAGCAATCTAAAAAATTCATAAAGTCTCACTATTTGTAATATTCAAGATAATGTAAGATTTTACATTTATTCCTATGAGAAACTAATCAGAATTTTGCAAAGTCTTTAGGAATGCATCTCTCATGTAAAGTGTAACTACTTTGTAGTCAGAAGTGGCTTGTGGCAATATCATGATTAGGCTGGGGTAGGGTTAGGGGTGGTGACACTTAGTTCTACCTTTAGTGATAAGAAGAGTAGACAACCAGCCTCAGCAACATAGCGAAAACCTGTCTCTTCTAAAATACAAAAAAAAAAAAAAAAAGAGACAGAGAGAGAGAGAAAATATTCACTGGGCACGGTGGCACCCGCCTGTAGCTACTTGGAGGTTGAGGTGGGAGAATCGCTTGAGCCCGGGAGGCAGAGGTTGCAGTGAGCTGTGATCACACTATTGCACTGCAGCCTGGGCAACAGAGTGAGAGAAGGAAGGAAGGAAGGGAAGGAAGGGGAAGGGGAAGGGGAAGAAAGAAATGAAAGAAAGGAAAGAAAGAAAAGAAAGACGGTGTCTCTCTGGGAAGATTTTCTGTGACCAGAGTGGGACTGGGCTGGTATGTCAGAATCTTGGAATATTTGAGCTGGAAAATATTATAGTTACCTTCAAGTTCCACTTCTGGATTTTATCAGGGGAGAAATCATGGCCCTACAGAGAAAAATAATCCAGATCAAGAAACTGCCATGTCATAAGGAAATGGCAGATTCAGCCCTTAAACCCAGGACTTTTGATTCTTGCTCTAGCTGCCTGTCATCTGGGCTGCCAAGCTGCCCTGTTATAAGTAAATGGTGCTTCTGGAGCTAGTCACTTGGGTCTCAGGTGTGTGTGATGAGACCCCACACTAGAATGACAGCCACAAAAGAACTGCAGGTGGCTAGGCCACCTTAGCTCATCCTGTCCTTGAAGGGGATGGCCTTCAACTGTATCAGGGGGTACAAAAAGGTATTGGGTCATCCCTACAGTGAGGAAACCCCTCTCCCGTCCCCCTACCAGGTAGCTGTCAATGCTACTGAGAAGCCTACCGTGGTCTCCCTCCACTCCAGCTTCTGCAGGCCAAATGGCCATTGTTGCTAGATTTTTTTGCCCTATAGTGCCATAGGCCCTGACCTGCCCACCTACTGGGCAACAGGCTGCTGGAGGGTGAGGGGCAGCCCTTGTGCCTTGCCTCACATGAGCTGCACTCACGCCACCTTCCAGGGAAGATGAATTTAGCCTTCTACCTGAACCCTTTCAGGAATGAAGCAGGCAAGCAGGCAGGCAGCAAGAAAGCTATAGACACACACAAGTAAATGTAGCCAGAGTGCTTTTAGTCTATAAAGATGTTCAGTAAAAGTTTAATGAGTGAAGAAATGACAAAAATACCATGTATTATTCGTATATTCTAGGCTCAGACAATGTCTTTTTTTTTTTTTTTTTTTTTTTGAGACAGAGTCTCACTCTGTCGCCGGGGCTGGAGTGTAGTGGCCGGATCTCAGCTCACTGCAAGCTCCGCCTCCCGGGTTTACGCCATTCTCCTGCCTCAGCCTCCCGAGTAGCTGGGACTACAGGCGCCGGCCACTTCGCCCGGCTAGTTTTTGTATTTTTAGTAGAGACGGGGTTTCACGGTGTTAGCCAGGATGGTCTCGATCTCCTGACCTCGTGATCTGCCCGTCTCGGTCTCCCAAAGTGCTGGGATTACAGGCTTGAGCCACCGCGCCCGGCCAGACAATGTCTTATGGTATGTAAACGATATCTCAACAACAACAAAAAGTTACTCAGGAGGCCGAGGCAGGAGGATTGCTTGAGCCCAGGAGTTCCAGGCTGCAGTGAGCTATGATCATACCACTGCAGTCTAGGCTGGGAGACAGAGCAAGACCCTGTCTCTAAAAAAAGAAAAAGAAAAGAAAATGTCAGCTATGTGTAAGGGAACCTTCACTCACCAGAGGAAGCCCTTGGAAAGTTTTGTGCAAGAGAATATTATAACAATACGTAAATATAGGTAGGATATTTAAAGAAAAGCTGTAGTGAATTATTTGCTACTATGAGGACTCTCCTAATCTACTTGTTTTCATGAGTGTGAATTTTCATTTATTGAATTTTTGTAGAATCGACAGATACATTAACTTTTCAAAAATAGAGATGTGCCCAGACTTGCCTGTCAGTTGTTCACCAGTGGATGAGATCTCAAAAGGTAGGCAAGATTGATCGCTAGGTTTTAGAAGGGTTTCCTTTTAAGGGCTTTTTAATGAAGCCCATTCGAACTGAGATTCCCACTGCCCCACTGCCCTAGCATCCCATTAATGACAAGGAGGGGCAGATAAATGCCTCTTTGTGCCAATAAATCAACGGCATCCCTGATTCTCTGCAGGGACTGTCCAGGACCATGGTGACCATAAGGACAGTGACCCACTGATCTTAGGCCTTGGCAGGCAAACTAGCCTTTACTAGTGACGGTGTGTCCTGTCAGGCTATGCTAGCTGGGGAGAGAAGACTAAAAACAATGAGAGAAAAACAAGTAATTTTCCTTTTAGTGAAGAGGGCATGTTTTAATCATGCATTTCATCATCAGAAATATTATCAGAGGTAGAAATAAAATGCAGAGCATAGCTGCACATTAATTCATTTTAAATGTATTTTCTGAGCAAGCACGATTGTATGTCAGGGGCTGCATTACAGTTGCTGCTCTCAAAGAACTCACATATTTCTAGAGGAGAGGGATATGCCTGGCTGGTAAAGTGATAGAGGAGTGGTAACTGTGAACACTTATGGAGCCGGGGCTTGTTTTATATGCTGTTTGCATGCATTAGGTCAACTAATCCTATGGCACTTTTATTGATGTCCCCACTTGATAGGTGGGGAATTCAGCCTTGGGGGTCCATGGCTAGCAGGAGCACAGCCAGCCTTTGGCCCCAGGCAGCCTGCCCTCCCTATCCCCACCATGAACCGCATTGCCTATACACAGTACCCCAGGAGCCCAGAGGTAGGAGTCTCCCTCATATTTGCTTGCCATGGACTTGGAGGCAGGAGTTGAGGTTTGTCTGCCACAGGGAGAAGGGAATTAGCAAAGGGAATATCTGGTGGTAGGAATAGGATTTTCTGCCCCAGAAAACCAGGAAACATCAGCTGTGACTCTAGGTAACCCCTATTCCATCCCTGAACCTCGCTTCCCACCCTCAGGCTGGATGAAGAGGGGGGTTTGGGGGCATGGCCCTTCGCACCCTAACTGGTAGCTCACCCCTCCTCCAGGCCAAGTCCTCACCTGGCCCCATGGTTCCTGGTCCCAGGCAGACCCTGTTGCCACCTGCTTAGATGTGTCACCCTTCCTTGTCCCAAGGACCTAGCTCCTAAAGAATGTGTTCAGTGACGTTTATAACAAAGGCACTCTTCCCCAATCTATGTTCAGCAAAATGTTAATACTATACTACAAAAAGAAGGAACGTACATTTTGGAAACATTAGTTTAAGTGCCCTGAAGAAGGGTTTTGTTTGCTGTTGTTTAAGTGCAGGACTTTTCCAAACCTTCTGTCGGCAAATGTGCATTACACATTCCCGGGGGAAGGGAGGAAGATATGGTTATGCAATATAATACAAATTAATTTCACCCCTCTTGGCATCTGGTTTTTCAGGGAACACCTATTAAGTGACCTGCAGAATACAGAGTGAGGGTTCTAAGAGGAAGTTATAAGAAGGCTAGGCTAGAGGAGTAAAAGAAAGCATCCTGGGAGGTAGGATTTAAATGGGTAGGATTTAATGCAAAAAGGAGGAGGAGGAAACTTTGCAGTTAAGGGCATGGCCTCAGCCTGATGACAAATGCCCCAGGGGGACCTCCTAAACTCTGTTCATTTTGAATACCTGTAGGAGAAGACACAAGCTGCCACCCCCTCCTGTGTAAGGCTGAGGTGGTTCTTCCACAGTTTCCTGGGACTTGCCAGCAGGATGCAGTTCCAGTTGCTAACCGCAGTAGCTAGCCTCATAATGATTCCTTTCTTCGCCTGCCTCACTTCCCATGTTCTTACTGTATTCATTTCCTAGGGTTGCCTTAACAAAGTGCCACAAATTGAGTGGCTTAAGTAGCAAAATTTTATTGGCTCACAGTTCGGAAGGCTAGAAGTCCAAAGTCAAGGTGTCTGCGGGGTTGGTTCCTTCTGAGGGCTGTGTGGGAGAATCTGTCCCCTGCCTCTCCCGAGCTTCTGGTGGTTGCTGGCAATCTTTGGTGTTCCTTTGCTTGTAGATGCATCACCCCAATCTCTGCCTTCATCTTCATGCTGCATTCTCCCTGTGTGTGCATAGTTGTCTCTGTGTCCACTTTTCCCCTTTTTATAAGGACACCAGTCATATTGGATTAGAGCCCACCCTAATGACCTCATCTTAACTTGATTATCTGAAAATACCCTATTTCCAAATAAGGTGACATTCACAGGGGGTTAGGACTTCACAGTTCAACCCATAACACCTACCGATGGTTCCTGGAATCATCTCTCAAAATAAACTATCTGTACTCTAATCTTTGTTTCAGGGTCAGCTTCTAGCAGAACTCATGTAAGACACCCTTTTAAAGATGGTACCTCGGAGGTACAGAGAGATTGTGAACCTTCCCTAGCACAATGTAACAAGTTCCTTGCAAAAATCCTGATTTGAGTCAACATTGTAATTTCTTACTTAAATCTAAGAATACGCCTCCCAGCTTCTTCCAAGATTATCTGGGGGAGTTGTTTCTAGGATGGCTCAATTTATTTGTTTTGAACGCCAATGGCCGTTCACCACACTGTGGCTCAATGAGTGTTGAGGATACGTTCACATGCAATAAATGCATAGGGCTTTGCCATTAGGCATCATTAGGGGAAGGACACTTCCAGCGTACTGCAGAGGCATTCTCTTCCAGCCTGGTTGCCTATCAAGCACCTGCTGAGATGACTGGCCCAGACGGAGATTGTGGGGTTGCTGAGCCAGCCCTGTCCCCTCCTTATCTCCGGAAGATGGAATAAATGCGTGTCAGAGGGGAGGTGCCTCCCACCTCGGGAGCACCGGGGTTGCCCTTCAGAAAAACATTGCCTGCACATTTTGTAGTCTTGAAATGAATCTGAGTGGTAATTCAAGAGGCAGAGCTTGTTTTGGATTTTAGACAGTTCTATCTGCGTCCTCCTCTTCCCTGCTCCAGCTCTGACATCTTGGCTCCACATACAGTGGTCTGAACTGGCAGACGGAGCCTGAGAAGAGGAGAGGCCAAGGTGGCAGCTGTGGCTGGCCCCTCCTGCCTTCTGGTCTCCTAGGCTGGTGAGGGAAGTACAAACACTGTTGTGTTTCCAGGTCACAGCTGCCAGGGCTCCACCTGTGGGGTGGGTGGCTCCAGTTCTGTTCTGAGTTAAGAAATGTTGCAAATATGTTCTCCTTGAGAGAGACACTAGGAATTGACCAATTCTTTCTGCAACTTTCTGTAGCCAATAAGCATTTGAGAAACTGGAGAAGAGTTTAGCCCTGACTTGCAAGGGAAGACTGTGTGAGTGTGTTTTAGTTAAGAAAAAAGTTAATTATAGTGAGACCTGCTTGTTTACAAAACAGATGTATAGTCCAGACAGATGTACAGGGATGACCTTGACTTTTTTTGTCACTGCAGGAAGGTGGGATATGTATGACCCCTGGTTAAGAACAATAGGAGGCTGGGCATGGTGGCTCATGCCTGTAATCCCACACTTTCAGAGGCCAAGGTGGGCAGATCACCTGAGGTTGGGTGTTCGAGACCAGCCTGACCAACATGGAGAAACCCCCTCTCTACTAAAAAAAAAAAAATACAAAATTAGGCAGGTGTGGTGGCACATGCCTGTAATCCCAACTACTCGGGAGGCTGAGGCAGGAGAATGGCTTGAACCTGGAAGGCGGAAGTTGCAGTGAGCCGAGATTGCACCATTGCCCATTGCATTCCAGCCTGGGCAACAAGAGCAAAACTCCATCTCAAAAAAAAAAAAAAAAAAAAAAAAAAAAAAAAAAAAAAAAAAAGAACAATAGGATCAGAAGTCAGATGGCTGGGTCCATGTATACCTCCACCTCTCAGTTTTCCATCTCTGTGTTTGAAAAGAAGTCTGTCTGAAAGCCTCTGCCCACCTCTGCCTGTTCCCATCCCATAGCACCAGGCTGACTTAGGCAGCCACACAGCTGGGGTGCGAAGTTGGCCTCAGTGAGCAGATGGTACAGGGGCTGAGCTTAAAACAAAAATCACACACATTTCTTGGGGGTATCCTCAAGGCCGATAACCCTCTTACTAGAGTGAAATGGAAAACCAAATGTGATTGAGCTGCCTGAGCGATAAAAGCATTTGTTGTTATTCTCTGATTCGCTCTGTTCATGGAGAGTTTAGTCATAGGAGTTTCTATTCTCAGAAACTCACAGCACATCGCAATACATAGCTCATTTGTCCTCAAAATAATTCTGTCCTGCATAAACGGGTGTGTATGTGTGGGGGATGGCAATTATAAGAAACCATGTGTGTTGGAATTGCTGTCAGTTCTTTGAGATCATCAGATAAAAGCTAATAAACAACACATACGTGTACAGGCCACCCCTCTAATTCATACCAGAAGTGCTGGTTGTAATCAAAGCATGGCATATTTTATTTTAAACTGTTTTCTAAATAACCTTTGAAACTGTGTTGATTGTGAAAGCCAAAGATCCGACGTCCTGTTAAGGAAAGATGAAAACAGGCTAGAATTAAAGAGCAACATGAGTCTGGATAAAAGCGACAGGAATTACTGTAGTACAGTAAAGCACTGGGTCATGTCAAGTTTTCGTCACATGGAGAATGGAAAGCTGCATCATAAATGCTCTCCACCTAATCATCCTGGGCATTCTCAATTTAGTGTGATGTATTGTCCTCTTGGAAGCAATAACCTCCTTTGGGTCGTGAGTAAAATAAGTTGGGTTCAGTGTTTCCATTTCATGATCTAGAGAATATTTCTCCAGTGCAGCATAAGAAATAGAATATCACCCAGGAGAAGCTTTACATAGGCAGCGATAATGTGGAAAACTCTAATAAAGAGAACCCACGTACCCCAGAGAGGAGAAGCCCTCTGTGTGTGTGATTGTTGTCAGGTGAGCAGTTACGGCACACTTTGTAGTTTTGCCAATGCTTTTATGTAAATTACTTTATGAAAAATCCACAGCCCTCTGCGATGTGTGGGTATAGCCTCTGTTACTGATGGAGGAACTAAAGCTTCAGGAAGGCAAGTGATTTGCTCAAGATTGGTTATCAGTAGAGTTGGGGTTTGAACTCCATTCTTCTGGATTCAAATCCAAGCTCGCCCTCTGCACAGTTACATGTGGGCAGGCTGTGCATGCATATCTGTGGCCTGGAGGAGTGGGTGAGTAACCTTACAGGAAGGAATACCCTGCAATAAATTTGCACCTAAGCTTCCATTATTACACATACTTTTCATTTTCTGTTTGTTTTCCTCTTAGAGGTTAAATTTTCCATTCTTGATTTTAACCCAAAGAAAGGCTAAGTAAATTCCAGGGGCCACTCTCGAATAAGGGCAGCTGGAAAAAAATACACAGTGCCCACCATCTAGCTTCACAGGAGGTGGACACCTTCAGTCATGGCTAAATCTGTACAGTTTAACCCTAGGAACAATTTCCCAGAAATGAAACAGCTGCTCTTTCTGATATTTGGTTAGTCTCCGGTTGGGTCAAGTCCCTCTTGATCGAATGTTTGGAGCAGGGTTTCTCGACCTCTGTACTAAAACATTTGGGGCCAGATAATTCTCCGTGGCCGTGGGTACTGGGGAGGCTGTTCTGTGCATTGTAGAATGTTTAGCAGAATCCCTGACCTCTACCCACTAGATGACAGTAGCACTTCCCAAGTTGTGACAACTCAGAATATCTTTAGACTTTGCCAAATGTTTCCTGGGGGCAAAATCTGCTCCTGGTTGAGAACCAGTGGATTGGAGTCATCATTTGAGTTGATCAATCACTTCATGATGATTAGGCTATGATGGACAATTCAGGCTGACTTTATTTTGCTCATTAAGTTGACCAGAAGGCTGGCAATTGATCCATTGCTAAGCACTTTCCTGACACAGCTGAAATGATGTCCTTAGGGACTCCATGTGAGCATGGCTTTTGGGATGGTTCTTCCCAAGGAGGACAGCCATAAACCATGGAAAACAATCACTTGACTCTGGGTGTCCCTGGTTTGCAAGCTCCTCTTGTGTCTGCCATCTGCATTTTTGTCTAGATGGTAAGGTTGAGGGAGGTCAGTTTCAGCAGAAAGTGAAAAGAGCATAGATTCATGAGGCAATCAGACTTAAATTAAAGTTTTGGCTTTATCACTACCCAGCAGTGTGATCTTGGGCATGTTTCTTGTCCTCTCTGAAACGGCCCTCTTCTTTATAAAAAGATTACCTACCTTGCAGGGTCATTGGGAGATTTAGAGACAATGTGTGTTATGGGCCCAGATGGAGCTAGGCCCATAGCAGCACTGTAATAAATGTTTTCGATTACTGTAAATTTTAAAAGAATGAATGCCTGAATGGAAACATAGAAAGGCCCTGAGTGCCTGAGGCATCTCCATGGAGGAGGGTGCCGGCGGCCATGTCTCTCTGTGGCTGACTGCAAGACTCTTTTGATGGTCCCTGAAGCCTGTGCTCATCCTCAGCTCTCTTGAGGCCCTCTTCACCTGGCCTCACCCAGTGTCCCTGCTCCTCTGACTCCGAGGGACCTGAGCATTCCAAAATAGATGTTAGGAAGATGTGGATTCATGTAGAAGGCATTGTTGGTTTTAGCAGTTGATCTTACCTGGGATGTGAAAGACAACCGAAGTCTGTGAGCAGCAGTGATAGAAACGTGAGCACATGGGCAGGATAGGAAGGCAGTTCTAGACCTGAGCAGCAGCAGAAGCCACTGCCTTTGGCCAGGACTGGAGGAGATACAACAGAACAGGACTGACAGAAGACACCACAGCCCAGTGTCCCCAAGACCAAGCTATGGCACCATCACCCATCTACAGCAAGATCTGTAGCAGGCACCAGGGAGAAAGGTCTAGACCCTTAGTAAACTCTATGGCCAGGACAGTCTGAGGTCAAGCCGTAAAAGAGGCTTTTTTGGCATCTTTTTTCTTCTCCCTTGGGCATCATGGAATCTGTGCTTGGTAAAGAACCCTGGAGATCCCCTTTGCCTTGATTTCTTTGTTTCACTGGCCCTGAAAAAGGAGGTGGCAGAATCACAAAGCTGGTGGCTGAGCCAGAAAGATTGT
Organism: Rhinopithecus roxellana; assembly: GCF_007565055.1. Lineage (NCBI taxonomy): Eukaryota > Metazoa > Chordata > Mammalia > Primates > Cercopithecidae > Rhinopithecus > Rhinopithecus roxellana. Next base: position 117,466,640 of record NC_044556.1, on the reverse strand, counting down.
AGGTGGAATTCAGGTTATGGATTGGGTTGGGTTCTGCTTGAAGAGGGAGTACTGAGTTTGTTCCATTGAGAATTTGTGGTTCTAGTTCTGTAACCCGGGACTGAGTCTCAGCCCGGTGCTCTTTCTGTTATGTGAGGACGCCTCCTCATCCTATATCTTATTTTAACTCATATTGTTTCCAAATCAAATACCAACAACATTTACAACCTTTACTTTCTTATTTATTTAATGCTGCCCCGAAAGTAGTAATTTGCCACTGAGAAAACCTGCCCTGCCTTAGAATACTAAAGAAAACGAGAACTTGGCTGGGCGCCATGGCTCATGCCTGTAATCCCAGGATTTTGGGAGGCCGAGGTGGGCAGATCACAAGGTCAGGAGATCGAGACCATCCTGGCTAATACGGTGAAACCCCGTCTCTACTAAAAATACAAAACAAAATTAGCCGCGCATGGTGGCAGGCGCCTGTAGTCCCAGCTACTCAGGAGGCTGAGGCAGGAGAATGGTGAGAACCCAGGAGGTGGAGCTTGCAGTGAGCAGAGATTGCGCCACTGCACTCCAGCCTGGGCGACAGAGTGAGACTCGGTCTCAACAACAACAACAACAACAACAACAACAACAAAAGAAAGAAAACGAGAACTAGGCAAAACAGGACCTGTAGTCAAAAATTTCACTGTATCCTATTTAAACTGAAATGGACTTTATTTTCTGCTCTGAGAACCTAAAACACCACACTTTAAAAGATGATATTTATCGTATCTTACAAGGTCAAAGCATAGTTATTGTGTAAAACTTGGAAAAGGTAGAAAAGAACAAAGAGAAAATAAAAATCATTTAAAAAAATGTTACCCCCAAGACTCATTAGCATGTTGGTGACTGTCCTTCTAGGTACATTTAATTTTGTAACTGTTCTTTTTACTTTAACAATAAATCATGGTCATCTCTCCCTGTCATGAAATATGTCTCTACATCAACTTTAGTGCCTGTAAAATGCCATAATTTATTTTACCACTGTCTTTTGTCGGACATTTAGATGGCTTCATGTTTTGACGAGTTATGAATAGTGTCACTGTGGACATTCCCATGCATACATCTGTTCTCATCTTTGCGGCTATTTCTTTGGAATGCACTCTTGGCAGTGGGGTTGCTAGGTCTCCCCTCACTGCCAGTGTCCCTGCTCTCCAGGGCCTGTCTTTTGCATCACCTGCCTCCCCATAAAGATTCCTAAGTTCCAGGACTATCTCCTTCTGATGGAGATCTCCCGGGTGATGTGGTGCACATCATCCACACCCCTGCCACCAGCCTGCTGTCCAACAGATGGAGCTGATAACCAGTGAGGAACAATCCTCAAACTTCTAACCAGCTCAGTCCCTGATTAGACTTCTTGTCTTGTCTTATTCCTGGTTATGTCCCTTCTCCCTCCCAACCCTTGCCCACTTCTCAGCCCCATGCAGGAGACCCAGTTTGTCAGCTGGCCTTGCTAATTTCTCTCTTGACCTGGCCAGTCAGAGATCGTCCAGGTTCTTTCTTCCTACTCTCTGCCCGCTCTGTAGAGTCAGACCCTCCACAGGATGGAGAGCTTCGAGGCCAGAGAGATGCAAAACCTTCTTACTTCAGGATCCGGGGACAAGCTGCAGCTTTTGAGCAGATCCCCTCTCAGGCAGGTTCAAGTACTGACCCAAAGAGCAGGGGGGTTGCAGGGCTCTAGTGATTCTTTTGTGGCCCCAGCAGAATGGAGCTGGTGTAGCAGTCAGACATTTGGTGATATCTACAAAATCATCTAGTCCAACCTCTCTTCCAACAGAACTCACACTCAATAGCTTCTTTGATGAATGGAAATCCAGACTTCTGGGAACACTACTCTGATGAGCTACTCACTACCTTCCTTCCTTCCTTCCTGCCTTCCTTCTTTCCTTCCTTCCTTCCTTCTGCTTTATTTCACAATTCTTGCCACACAAAATGAACAAACACACAAAAACCACTACTGATGTTATTCATTCATTCATTTATTCAACCAATACTTATTATTTACTATGCAGCAGGAACAGTCTAGTTGCTTTGGAAACAATCATGAACAAACTGAACAACAACAACAACAAAATCCCAGATCCCATAGAACTAACAATTAAAGACAGAGACAGGGAATAAACGAGGTAAACTGAAAAATATATAGTTGTGATACATGCTGAGAAGAAAAATAACACAGAGAAGGTGCATAGGAAGTGTCAGGCTGGTGGCGTGGTGATACAGTTTTGGGTAGGGTATGCAGGGATGTCCTTGCTAAGATGGTGGCATTCGAGTCAAGCCCAGAAGGAAGTGAGCGAGCAAGACAGGTGAGAACCTGGAGAGGGTGGAGGCGGCAGTGCAGACTGGTGTGTTCCTGGAACTGCAAAGAAGTGGTATGAGCGAGGGGAAGGCCAGTAGGAGGTGAGGTCAGACATACGGAGTTCTGGGGGGGATGGGGAGAGAATGATAGTTGTAAACAGGCTTGAAGGACATTTTGCTGTAAGGGAGGTGGAGGTCAAGGACTTGGAGCAGAAAAGATACATGATTATATGTTTTGGCAGGATCATTCTAGCAGCTGGGCAAGGAACATGCTGAGGGGGAATAAGGGCAGAAGTAGGCATTACTTAGTGATGTTTGTTCAAGAAATATTTGTTGCGTTCCTATGTGCCAAACACTGCATACATGATAAGGATAAAACAGGAGCTCACTCTTCTTCCCTCCAGTAGGTCACTGCAACAACTACTCCCACCTCTGTCATTAACGAGTCCTTACCCGGTCCCAAGCTCTGGGCTGAGCACACCCATCCATTATTGCATTTATTCCTTTCAGCAAACTGTAAGGTAACAACCCCAGGATATCCTCATTTTACAGATGAAGAAACTGAGGCTTAGAGAGGTTATGTAACATATCATAAACCACACAGATACTAAGTAGACAGCCAAGATTTAAACCCAGGACAGTCTCACTTCAAAGCCTGCAATACTAATGACAATGCTGTTGCTGGAAACTTTTTCTTACGCTGGCCTTTGAAAGTTTGCCTAAGACAGCATGAGAAGTGATCATATCTTCCAGGAAGCCACCTGGGCCGCCAGCCCTCCCCTCCTTGGGATCTGCCTTCCCACTGTATCTGAATTGAGGGTCCAACACTGCTCCTCGGACCAAGGTCCAGGCGGGGAGAGAACAGAGTCCAGCCCGACCAAGGCAAGTCACCTGGGCTCTCTGGAACCTAGACTGCTTTGCTGTAGAGTAAAGCCCTGGAATAGGTCTCTACCCCTCTTTCCAGCTCTGAAATCCAAGGCGTATGTGATTTGAGGTAATCATTGTCTTGCCTCTCATGCTTGGTTTTTGATGAGACCTTCACATTCTTTAATAAACATTTATCTGCATCCAGGAGTTATAGGAGATACAAAATGCAAAGCAAAGCCCCTACCCTCTGAGGAACGCACGACTCATGAACTTTTTTGATCCTTTTAACAATCCAGAGACATGGGCTGTGTAAAGCCACATTGCAAAATAAAACTAGGAAAACACAACAGTAAGACCACTATAGCTTTGAACGGTGCTGTCCACTAATTATTACCTCCCCACCCATTTTCTAACCTGACCCTCACAGCAGCCCTGTGAGGTCGATAGGGTGAGGACATTATCCCCATATCACAGATGGGAAAACTGCAGCCCAGAGAGCTATGCGATTGCTCCCGTGGTCCTCCTCACACTAGTGTAGTGGCGCCGCTATATTTATTGACCCCAAATCCAAGTCAACCCAACAGTCTCTAGCACATTCCAATTACCTGGCCAGTCCTTATTTAGGAGAACATCTGACTCTTTCAGAAAAGATGAAACAAATCCCTAATTTGTTGGCAGAGGTTTTCCTGAACTGGCCCTGGGGATCCAAATTGATCGTGGCCATCAACACAGGCAGCAAAGCCCCTTCAGAAGTGTTTTATTAACTAGCCACCTCCATCCCCCAGCCCTCCATCATCTAAAGTCTCTCCTGACTCAGTTCTCTCCCCCTGCTTGTCCTCTTCTCCTATTAGCTCTGGGGACCCAGTCCAGATCATAGCCCCAAGCTCTGTCATCCTTTTGCAACCTCCAGCCTCCCCCACCCCACCCAGCAGAGGCCTGGGAAGAAAGTCCTGGGTCCCTGAGGCTGCACCTGCAGACACAACAGATTCTGCAATGGTGAGAACATATAGGATATTGTGGGTCTCCGGGGGGTGGTGGTGGGAGGGGAGGTTTTGCTGATTCTGTGCCTGGCCAGGGCACATGCTTCCTGGAATTAATATTCTAGATGGAGAAGCCTAGCAGATGCCCACCTATGGAAAACACTTCTTAAATAAGAAGAATCTCGGAATTAGGAGGCCAGCTTCTGGTTCTCAGCACTGCCCCTAACTAGCTGTGTGGGGCCTCGAACATGTCACTTGATGCCTCTGGTCCTGTTTTCTTCTGTACATTATGGAGGATTTGGACAGAGACGATCAGTAAGGTCCCTTCTAGCCAGACTGTCAAGGTTCAAATCCTAGCTCTGCCACATTCCAGCTGTGTGATCTTGGACAAGTTACTTTATCTTTCCTAAGCCTCAGTATCCCCATCTATAAAATGGGCACAATAGCACCTATCTCATATGGCTGTTGTGAAGACCCAAAGATACAATGCATGTCAGCCCTCAGCACAGGGCCTGGCACAGAGACAGTGCTCAGCTAAGTAGCTGTTTCTAAGTAGTTTATGATTTGAAGCTGAGGATAGAGATGCTTCTTCTGAGAAGCAGAAAGGAACAGATGGAGAAGGAAAAAGAAAGATGGGACAAAAGGAGAAAAACTGACTGGGTGCGGTGGCTCACACCTGTAATCCCAGCACTTTGGGAGGCCGAGGCTGGCGGATCGCCTGAAGTCAGGAGTTCGAGACCAGCCTGGGTAACATGGTGAAACCCTGTCTCTACTAAAAATGCAAAAATTAGCTGGGCATAGTGGTGGGCACCTGTAATCCCAGCTACTCAGGAGGCTGAGGCGGGAAAATTGCTTGAACCCAGGCAGTGGAGGTTGCAGTGAGCCGAGATTGCACCACTGCACTCCAGCCTGGGCGACAGAGCAACACTCCGTCTAAAAAAAAAAAAAAAAAGGAGAAAAATTAAGGAAAATAGGGCAAAATTGGGGATGGAGAAAGGCAGGAAAAATTGGAGGGTAGAAACAGCAATAACTTCAACAGAAAAGTAGAACGATAAGCATACACCCCCGCAATACTCAGCCCTTTCCTGCCTCGCCTTCCTCTCTGCCCCCAGCAGACTCCATGGTAGCTCCTGGAATGACGCCTTTTATAACTGTGGGACATGTTCTTCCAGGCTGACACCTTCTCGGGGGGTCCCTGAACACAGCACGATCTCAGCCTCACTCCCACACACCCACCCCGGGAGGCATCTCTTTGAGATGGATCTGAGTGGTTTCCCACCTCCTTCTAGGCATGAACTGTCAGTTCAAGAAGGAGGTTTAGGGGGATGGGATGTCCCCTACCTGGGGCTAATGGGGAGACTGGGAAGGTGGTTTATGAATTGAAGCCGAAGACAACAGCCTACGTGACCAGAAAGGAAAATTCCCCTCCCTGCTAGGTAAGAAGCTTCACAGAAGCTCACCAGCCTGTTGTTTTCTTTCTTTCTTCTTTTTTTCCTTTGTGCATACATAAGCTTCTAAATTTTGCAAACTGTTGCCTACCTTTGTCTCTGAGAGCAGTGGAAAATATTGGACTAACAAAAATAAGTAACAGCCAGTGGGAGAATAATAGAGAGGCCAGGTCTCCTGGTCTACTTGGCGCTGCAGGGGTTAAGCCTTTCTGTTGGTGAGGCAGCCTAACAGCAACCCCTGAGCCTGCTGACCTCTTCCGGCTCTCCTGGCCCCTCACACATGCGAACTGTGGGCATGCTCCAACACTGACAAGACAGTCTTACGCCTGAGATCATTTTCATAGCATAGGCTGCTGATTTTTCCTCCCGGTTGTTTGTTTTTTTTGCCTGGTAAAATACACATAACATAAAATTTACCCTCTTAGCCATGTTTAAGTGCACAGTTGAGTGGTATTAAGTACATTAATGTTGTTGTGCAACCATCACCACCATCCGTCTCTAGAATTCTTTTCATCTTGCGAAACTGAAACTCTGTACCCATTAAACCATAACTCCCCATTCCCCCCTCCTTCCAGCCCCTGGCAACCACCATTCTACTTTTTGTCTCTATGATTTTAACTACTTTAAGTAACTCATATATGTGAAACCATACCATATTTGTCTTTCTGTGTCTGGCTTATTTCACTTAGCCTAACGCCCTCAAGTTTCATCCATGTTATAGCATGTGTCTGAATTTCCTTCCTTTTCAAGGCTAAATAATATTCCACTGTACGTGTCTCCTGCATTTTGCTCATCCATCCATCTGTCGATGAGTGCTTGGTGCTTCCACCTTTTAGTGATTGTGAACAGTGCTGCTATAAACATGGGTGCACAAATATCTCTTAAAGACCCTGCTTTCAATTCTTTTGGGTATATAACCAGAAGTAGAATTGCTAGATCATATCTGCTAGATCATATAGTAGTTTTAGTTTTTGTTTTTGTTTTTTGAGACGGAGTCTCACTCTTGTTGCCCAGGCTGGAGCGCAATGGCACGATCTTGGCTCACTGCAACCTCCCCCTCCCAGGTTCAAGTGATTCTCCTGCCTCAGCCTCCCAAGTAGCTGGGATTACAGGCATGCACCACCACACCCAGCTAATTTAGTATTTTTAGTAGAGACGGGGTTTCTCCGTGTTGGTCAGGTTAGTCTCGAACTCCGGACCTCAGGTGATTTGCTTGTCTCAGCCTCCCAAAATGCGAGGATTACAGGCGTGAGCCGCTGCGCCCCGCCAGTAGTTCTATTTTTAACTTTCTGAGGAACCACCAGACTGTTTTCCACAATAGCTATACCATTTTACCTTTCCACCCACAGTGCACGGATCCTTCTCCACATCCTCACCAACACCTGTGATTTTCTGTTTTTTTAACTAGTAGCCATTTCAATGAGTATGGGGTGATCTAAATTTTTTAAGAAGCAAAACATGCCAAAACTAGGATTTCAAAAATTGTAAATATAGAATCAAATAGACTATTTTAAATGTGACAAATTAACAAATTAATTTTAGACTGCTTATATAAGTTCTTTCAAAGATACTTTCTATTTATTTATTTATTTTGAGACGGAGCCTTGCTCTCTCAACCCAGGCTGGAGTGTAGTGGCACGATCTCAGCTCACTGCACCCTCGGCCTCCCACGTTCAAACGATTCTTCTGCCTCAGCCTCCCGAGTAGCTGGAATTATAGGCACCGGCCACCACACCAGGCTAATTTTTGTATTTTCAGTAGAGACAAAAGTTTACCATTTTGGCCATGCTGGTCTCGAACTCCTGATCTCAAGTGATCCACCCGCCTCAGCCTCCCAAAGGGCTGGGATTACAGGTGTAAGTCACCGCGCCCGGCCTTCAAGAATAATTTATTTTATTTTATTTTATTTTTATTTTTTGAGACGGAGTCTCACTCTTGTTGCCCAGGCTGGAGCGCAGTGGCGTGATCTTGCCTCACTGCAACCTCCGCCTCCCAGGTTCAAGGGATTCTCCTGCCTCAGCTTCCTGAATAGCTGGGACTACAGGCAAGCACCACCACGCCCAGCTACTTTTTGTATTTTTAGTAGAGACCGGGTTTCACCATGTTGGCCAGGATGGTCTTGAACTCCTGACCTCGTGATCCACCCACCTCGGCCTCCCAAAGTGTTGGACGTACAGGCGTGAGTCACCGCACCCGACCTCAAAGATAATTTCTAAAGGAAGAAAGGGAGATAGAGAGGGAAAGATAGAATGAGAGAAGAAAAATTAAGAAAGATGAGGTCAGATGGCAGGGAAGGTGGAGAAGCTTTGCAGGCAGCATCTGGAATACTGTTTTTGGAAATGTGAGGACAGGCCCCGCGCCTTCCTAATGCACCCCATCTTTCCGCTGGCTGCCGTAGGTCCGGATATATGGATTTGCTTGGGGACATTGCTTGCCTTCACAGGGAGCCTCTGTGCTAGGCAAGGACACAAAGATGAGCGCTGCACAGTTCCCTATTTGGGCCAGAAGGTCAAAAAAGGGGGTGGGGTGGGGGGCACAGGCAGCTAAACTGGCTGTGTCTCCTGGGGCCAAAAGGCCAGCTTCCTCCCTGGGCCTGGCTGCCCAGAAACCTCGGCGCGGGCACAGGTCAGAGGCCGAACTGGGTGGTATTCAATCTTGGGTTTAATGCATTTTAAAAACTGCTTTTGAAGGCGCAAATGCATCACAGTTCTTTCATTTCAGGGAAACCGCCTGTGAGAAAGGGGGAGGTGGGGAAAACGCTGAGCCCAGGAGGGGGCTGCCCTGGGCTTTTGTCTGACAAAGCCGCAGCTCCTCAGCAGCAGGGCTCTTGCCCTTTGAAAACCAATGGGGCAGGAACCCTTCAGCCTCCTTTCTGAGAGCCAGTCACATCACATTTTACAGGTCTCAGAAAAGAGAGCCAAGTCCCTGCGCTATGTCACTCTGGGTTTGCGTCCCACGTCTCTGACACCCTGTTTTTCTGAGCAAACAGCCTCTAGGTGAACAACAGTATTTTACTTCTCTCATCACTGAATAGGGTCAAACTTCCCATGGAATTCCACTACCAAACCAGATGAATAGAAAGAAAACTGAGAGATACTAAATAGGGCATTGCTGCTATCTCAATGGGAGTGTCACCTACCCACAAAGCAGGCAGGAAATCTTTAATTAACCCTGTTTCTAGACACAAAAGCCCTCAATAACATTTCATCCTATTTAAATAAATATTTTCAAAGAAGGTGATGTAGGAACACTTATTTTTGCTATTGGAGTGTTAATTTAATATCATATGTAGTTTAAATTATCATATAAGAACCTATAAGCAGAGTTTGGGGTGGGAAAGGGGGGTTGGATCCTTCTAGGAACTCTCCTTTATCTCTTTCATTTTTATTCCACTGTGACACTTCCCTCTTGGGAAAATCCTGCCCTGGATTTTTATTAGTCTTTTGTCTGCTGTCGGGTATTAAAACCTCACAAATCCATTATGTGCTTCTCGGCGCTGCCTTTCAAGTTGCCTCGCCACGAGGTGTGGACTAATGAATCAAACAGCAAGGGAAGCAGCTGCCCTCAGCCCTCTCAGAAGAGGCTGGGCCCATAGCCATCCTTCAGAAAATCCTCTTGGCCGGCCCTCCCTGTGCTCAGCTCACCCTTGCTTCCCTGGGTTTTTATTCAGAGCTGTCTGAGCGACAAGAACATATTCACATACTTGGCATAAAAACACGCATGCACGTGCAGAAAGGGAAATACTTGTTTGGCTCCATCAGAGAGAATATTTTTTTCAAAAATATCTCAATATTGTCATTATATCAACTGCTAAAGATTCTCTGATTGACTAAAACTTAATCAGGCTTCCAAACTTTCTCCTAGGCCCATCCGTGTACTTTCTTGCAAAATCCAGGTTTAGCAAAGAACTCTGCCAAGTTAGTTGAGCACAACTCGCTCACGACCCTCAACCCTCAATATCTGGTCCCCCTCAGTGTCAGATCAGGGTCCTCATCCTCCTCCATCTCCCGAGTGAGGTCTGATCCCCCTGGCCTGTGTTCAGCTAGAGTCCTGTTAAGTTGGTTTAGCCAGAATCCCTCTCACTCCTGATATTTCCTTTTGGTAATTTTCTATCCATTGGCCCCCTACCCTGCTCCTTGGCATAAATGCCCACTTGCTGTACTTGGAGTTGAGCCCAATCTCTCTGTCCTACTGCAAGACCCCATTGCAATCGTCCTTATACCTGTCATGACAGTTTTGAATGAAGTCTGCCTTACTGTGCTTTAACAGGTATCATTGAGTTATTTATCTTTAACACATCTTAGCAGTAAAATTATCTTTAAAATTTTCTTAGAATGTATGATCATCGTCTCTTATAGCTGTATCCTGATTTCCACTTCACAAAGAGTACTCATATTATCATCTCATTTGTGCCTTTTAACAAACCTTTGGGGGTAGCAATTGTTATTTCCATTTGACAGATGGAGAAACTGAGGTTGAATGAGTTCCTCAGGGGGATACAGCTAGAAAGTAGTATTGTGGGGCTGGCACACAGTGGCTCATGCTTGCAGTCCCAGCCTTTTGGGGGCTGAGTGGGGAAGATTGCTTGAGGCCATGAGTTCGATACTGACCTGGGCAACAAAGTGAAACCCTCCCATCTCTACAAAAAAAATGTTTTTAAATAAATTAGTCAGATGTGGTGGTACATACTTGTAATCCCAGCTACTCAGGAGGCTGAGGCAGAGGGATTGATTGAGCCCAGGAATTTGAGATCACAGTGCACAGTGATTGTGTGCCACTGCACTCCAGCCTGAACAACACAGTGAGACCCTGTCTCAAAAAAAACAAAGTTGGATGGTGGGACTAGGACCCACACTTCTCACTGCTAGCCTGGTGCTTATTCTTTTTGATCATGCTGGTGTGTCATGAAATGGCACTCAAAAAGTGTTGTTGGAATGGTGGTTTGTGCCTGCCTCATAGACTGAGATCGGAGCCCACTTTGGTCAGTGCCTCCAGTAAGGTTCTACGGTTTAAGCATTGGATGGAGGTGCCAGGCTGAGGCTACCAGTGGGTCCTGGGACCCACCTGTACCTGCTCCCTGGCAGTGTGGGTTCAGGGATGCCCACCTGAAGGAATGGGCATCAGCTGGCCTGAACCTGCCAGCCATGGAACTGCCTTTTCTTCCTTTCTTTTTTTTTTTTTTTGAGATGGAGTCTTGCTCTGTTGCCTAGGCTGGAGTGCAGTGGCGCGATCTCAGCTCACTGCAAGCTCCACCTCCTGGGTTGAAGCAATTCTCTGCCTCAGCCTCCCAAGTAGCTGGGATTACAGGCGTGTGCCACCAAGGCCAGCTAATTTTTGTATTTTTAGTAGAGACGAGGTTGCACCATCTTGGCCAGGCTGGTCTTGAACTCCTGACCCCGTGATCCACCCGCCTCAGCCTCCCAAAAGTGCTGGGATTATAGGCGTGAGCCACCGCACCTGGGCATTTTCTTTCTTTCTCTCTCTCTCTCTCTCTTTCTTTCCTCCTTCCTTCCTTCCTTCCTTCCTTCCTTCCTTCCTTCCTTCCTTCCTTCCTTCCTTCCTTCCTTCCTTCCTTCCTTCCTTTCTTTCTTTCTTTCTTTCTTTCTTTCTTTCTTTCTTTCTTTCTCTCTCTCTTTCCTTCCTTCCTTCCTTCCTTCCTTCCTTCCTTCCTTCCTTCCTTCCTTCCTTCCTTCCTTCCTTCTCTCTCTCTCTCTCTTTCTTTCTTTCTTTCTTTTTTTTTTGAGATGGAGTCTCACTCTGTCACCCAGGCTGGAGTACAGTGGCATGATCTCGGCTCACTACAACCTCCATCTCCGGGGTTCAAGTGATTCTCCTGCCTCAGCCTCCCAAGTAGCTGGGATTACAGGCATCCACCACCACGCCCGGCTAATTTTTGTATTTTTAGTAGAGACAGGGTTGTACCATCTTGGCCAGGCTGGTCTTGAACTCCTGACCTCAGGTGATCCACCCGCCTCGGTGTCCCAAAGTGCTGGGATTACACAGGCATAAGCCACCATGCCTACCCAGAGCTGCCTTTTCCAACTCACACAGAGGTATTAGAGCAACTTGCAGTGGCCCGCGTAAGTGGCCAGAGCTCTTTCCTGGGGGTTGCAAGGGTTTTCTGTGCTGACCCCTAAGCAGGCAGCAAGCCCCACAAGCCAGAGAGAAAGGATGTGGTAGCAGAAACTGGCCTCTGAAGCGTGGGAAACAGATCTGCTTGTCGTCAGTGGCATGCCTGCCAAATCATGCTATCCGCAAACTCAAGGCGGGCGCTGGACCGGGGGCTGGGCCTGAGGTCATCTGGGCTCTAGTCCTAGTTCTGCTGCTGACACTCTTTGGTTTTATCTTTTTCAGTTTACAAAGTGTTTTCATATAAACAGTCTCAGCTGATTTTCACAACAACACTCCGAAGTTGTCCCATCCCTCGATTTTGCTCCAGTGCTCTGAGAGGTTAAGCGACCTGCTCACATCCCGCAGCACTTTCTCTCCCTCCAAGGCCAGGGCACTTTCCCCAAAGTTGCCTCTCTCTGGCTGTGGTGATTCAGGCAGGTCCTGTGTCCCTTCTGAATTTGACTTCTCATTTGACAACTGAGGGGGCTGGTGCAAGAACAAAACCAGTGTCTTGATCTTGCTGTGATGAAAACATGTTTTCTTTCCACTCACTTTTCCATGTTGCTAATTTCTTTGGCCCGACAATGCCTCTTCTCTTGCTGTCTTGAGAGCAGCAGAGCTGAGGCCACCTGCCCCTCAGAGCGTGGTGGTGTGTCCTTGCAGGGGTCAGAGTGGTGTGTGGATGGCAGTGGGGGCCGTGGAAGGAGGCTTCTGGAAGGTGGCCCACAATGACTCTTAACCCTCCCCTCCCCAGCCTCCAGTCGTTTTCTTTCGGCTAATTACCTGGTTGTTCAACCTTCTCGGCAGCTCCATAGCTTCTTTCCCCACCCCCAACATCCACAGCCCTCCTGGTATCTTCAGAGCTTAGCCAGAAGGAGGCAGAGAGTAAAACTCATATTGTTTTGGTGGGAGATAGTTAAGACAAGTTTTACCCACCATTTGTGGTGGGTTGGATTTGGGGCTGGTGACAGGACTGAAAGGAGGGATTCCTGAGCTTGTACCCCTTAATTTACCTCCCCTCTGCCCTGGCGTTAACCACCTAGTAAGCCATGCCGGGGTACCCTCCCCATGGGAGCCCAGCACAGCAGCCAGCATGCTGACAAAAGGAGGAGTAAGGCAGCTCCCTAATCTCAGGCAGCTCTCAGCCTTTCAGGAAAGGCAGATGTGTGAACGGGTCATTTTCCTGGGTCTCCCTCAATCCACACCCTAGACTGGGTTTTCGCTGCTGCTTCCACCCACACTACAATCCAAGGTGGGAGCTTCCCCACCCAAAAAACAAACCTTAGCCTCTCTGCTTTATCCTTCTCCTTCTGCAATGCCAAGTGGTCAGGCCATCCCATTCATTCATTCACTCAACAAATATTTACTGAGCTCTCCAGACACAGTGCCAGGCCACAGTGGCACAGGGACAGAGCTGTGAGCAGGGCGTGCGGGGGTCTGTCTGCTCTTGGATGGGCTGAGTTGGCTGCTCTCCCTGCAAGCTCCCTTTTCATTTTCAAATGCCCCCTTTAGATCTTCCGATAGGTCCACAGAAGGCAGAAAAGACAGCAGGTGAGCGTGGGTTGTAACCAAGCGAAGGAGTCCATGCCATCTGCATCCATAAGGGTGTGATGCGTCTGGTTGTCTCTCACAGTGGGGGCTAAAGGATGGGGACTAAAGGATTCAGGAGAGGGCCAGCGTTTGGCCTGACTGTTATTTCCTGGGTTCTCTAGATACCAAATACCTGGGTTCTGCCAATGTGAGGCTTTTGCTTTTGAGCAGTCTGACAGCAGAGCAGCAGAGAATGAGACCCTCCCTGGACAGCCAAGGACCAGGCAGTCCCCCAGCCTCAGTCTCAGCTGGAGAGTCATCCCGCCTCGTTTTTCTTCTGAGGCTGTGAGAGACAAGTGAACCTCTAAAAGCCCTTCTTTTTGTTTTGTTTTGTTTTGTTTTTGAGACAGAATCTCACTCTGTCGCCAGGCTGGAGTGCAGTGGTGCAAACTCAGTTCACTGCAACCTCCGCCTCCCTGGTTCAAGTGATTCTCCTGCCTCAGCCTCCTGAGTAGCTGGGACTACAGGCGCCCGCCACCACGCCCGGCTAATTTTTGTATTTTTAGTAGAGATGGAGTTTCACCATGTTGGCCAGGATGGTCTCCATCTCTTGACCTCGTGATTTGCCCACTTCGGCCTCCCAAAGTGCTGGGATTACAGGCATGAGCCACCATGCTTGGCCTTTAAGCCTTTCTTAAATTCTGAATCATCCCACAAGTGGTAGGGCTTCCATCCTGTCATGCAAGGTGGGGGATGGCAGGTGGGAAGGGGCAGGTGTTCCCAGCACCACCCTTGGGCCACTGACCACCACCTTGGGGTCATCTGCAGGTGGCCCAGAATCTCAGGCAGAGATGTCTTCCCTTCAAGACCCAGACCTTTATTTTCCTAGGGTGGTAAAGGTAGCAGGTCGGGGGATTAATGAAGAATGTAGCTTTTTTTTTTTTTTTTTTTTTTTTTTTTTTTTTTTTTTTAAGACAAAGTTTTACTCTCATCCCCCAGGCTGGAGTGCAATGGCACAATCTCTGCTCACTGAAACCTCTGCCTCCTGGGTTCAAGCGATTCTCCTGCCTCAGCCTCCCGAGTAGCTGGGATTACAGGCACGCACCACCATGCCAGGCTAATTTTTGTATTTTTAGTAGAGACGGGGTTTCACCATGTTGGCCAGGCTGGTCTTGAACTCCTGACCTCAGGTGATCTGCCCTCCTTGGCCTCCCAAAGTGCTGGGATTACAGGCGTGAGCCACCGCGCCCGGTTGAACGTGGCTCTTAAAATGCTCCTGCCAGAGCACTCCAGACAGTGCCTCCTCCTCCAGGAACTTGACCTTGGCCTCTGGGTTCCCCGAGGGGAAGAGTGTACAGAGGGGACTTCAGGGAGCTGGAGAAGCTCCTGCTGTCCTTGTGACTGAGATGGAGGTTTAAGGAGCCCCCACAACACAGTCAGCCTGTGGGGAAGAGGAGGAAACAGAGGGAAGGAAGATGGGCAGGGAGCAGGTGGTGTCTGCTGACTGGGGGTGAAGGAAGTGGTCTCTAAAAGGCCAGATTACCCCCAGAGAAGCAAAAAGGGAACAAAGGGAGGACTCAAGGCTCTGCCTGTGTGGGGCACAAGGAATGAGGCTTGGGAGAGTTGTGATCTCACCTGCAATTTTGTGTTCTCCACTCTGCCTCTGAACCCCACAGGCCCCGGCCTGGCCCACCATTCAGGTTCCCCAGCCCTGACTCCCACAGGGCACCAGCGGCAGCAGAGCAGTGGGACACTTGCTGTGGGCAGTCTGGGCAGCCTCTGTTCAGGAAGCCTCCTGCTACCACTGCAGCCAGCCAAGTGGGCCAGCCATTTCTCCTGTTCCTCCAGAAGTGGCTAAGGTTGTGTGTGCTGGGGAGGGAGTGGGGAGGGGTACCCCTTCTTGGACTCAGTGAGTGCCCTGGATTCAGAGCTGAGGGGCACTGCTGCAAAGTGCTGTGCAAATATAAAAATCCTTTCATAGTCATTGTCATCGCCATCACTAGGCATATTGTTCCACCTCCCAGAGCAGGTGCTGCCCTGCAGGTGATGTGGTCTTCCTATCTTATGGAAGAGCTCCTCTACCAACTAGCTGTGTGACCTCAGGCAAGTAAGTTAATCTCTCTGAGCCTCTGACTCCTCTATGAGATGGGGAGAGTGTGGCCTATTTTCTGAACCAGTTCTGAGGATTAAATGAAATAAACATTTATAACCAGTGTTAGGAATGTAGGAGATAATAAATTCCAGCTCCCCTGTGGGAAGAATTAGCATGAATCTAAAAAAAAAATCAGAATCTTCAGGGTTGGTGGGAAAGCAGGGTAGGGAGGGGGAGGGAGGCTATTTTTAGGGTCTAGACACCACAACCCTGAGAAGAGCCCTGATTTTCTTCAATGGACACTGTGATTGATCAACTGAAGTCATTAGAATATTGGTTAGCTCGCTGGGTGCGGTGGTTCACGCCTGTAATCCTAGCGCTTTGGGAGGCCGAGGTGGGTGGATCACCTGAGGTCAGGAGTTCAAGACCAGCCTGACCAACATGGAGAAACCCCATCTCTACTAAAAATACAAAATTAGCCAGGTGTGGTGGCACATGCCTGTAATTCCAGCTACTCGGGAGGCTGAGGCAGGAGAATCGCTTGAACCCAGGAGGTGGAGGTTGCTGTGAGCCGAGATCACGCCATTGCACTCCAGCCTGGGCAACAAGAGTGACACTCCGTCTCAAAAAAAAAAAAAAAAAAAAAAAAAGAATATTGGTTAGCTCCTTTGCAACCCAGTCTGTGTGGTTACTGGATCAGATTAGGTACCTCAGAGAGAGCCAAAACCATGAGCCAAACAAGGGCTTACCCAGGCCTTCTCCCTCCCCACATTTTAGTTTTTCACCCATCCTTGAGTAGACCTGGGCTCTGTCCTAATGGGCTATGGTAGCTTGGGCCAGATAAACTACCCCCACCCCATCTTCCCTTCTCAGGGTACGGGCAGCCCAAAGCCTCTCCCTCAAGTGAAGAGGCACACAGCCCTTTGGATATGTGTCCAGAAGGATTCCTTAAGATCACTCCATGGTCCTCCATGGTGCTGGAGGCCCGAGGTCCCAGCCTCCCCAGAAGTTGTTGCTTTCCTAGCAGCTAGGTTTCCCCTGCTGTGGAGTCACAATTCTCTACTCTTAGAAGTCAGCCCCTGCCCCAGCCAGCAGGGGCTTTGCTTCTGGAGAGGCTGAGGGGAGAAAGGAAGGGAGTGGCAACCCCTAGTGCAGACCTGTGTTTGGAAGACACCCAGAGAGGAAAGACGTTCACTCCACCCACCCCCACAGAGGCCAGGGCAGGTTCAAAACAAACCCCGGCGGAGCCCTAAACAAGCTGCCTAGACTGTCAAGCAGCCTCTTGGCTGTTGGTGGGGAAGACCCGCCTTCTTTCTTGATCATCAGAATCTTGTGAGCACCAGCGGGGAATTTATGGGCCTGGTAGCTTTAGGCTCAGAAAGGTCACTGAGAAAGGAGATGCCAGATTGATCCCTTCATTCCAGAGCACCCAGGGATGGCGTTGTCTGCAGTTGGGTGGTGTTGGGGAATGACCCTGCTGTGAGTTCATGG
Source organism: Rhinopithecus roxellana (assembly GCF_007565055.1). NCBI lineage: Eukaryota > Metazoa > Chordata > Mammalia > Primates > Cercopithecidae > Rhinopithecus > Rhinopithecus roxellana. Next base: position 117,449,799 of record NC_044556.1, on the reverse strand, counting down.
TCATCCTTAGGCCAGAGAACTTTTCACAGGACCTGGAAGACCTCTCATTCATGCTTAGACAGTTCAGAGGCTGAGCCTCCTTCTAAGAGTTGTCCAGAGGGTAAAAAGGAAGGTCCCTAGGAAGTCTTGGTTGAGAGGCAGAAGAGAGAGTGGGCAGGTTCTTAGGCAGGGATAACACACAGTAAAAGATACAGGCAGGTCCTGCTGCAGAAGACCCCAGATCAACTTGGACAGAGGCCTAGAGTCCTACTCAGCACCCAACCTTGGGTTCCATCGCTGCCTGCCCTGGGCCTCAGTGTGTCCCCTTTGAAATGGGGCAAACAGGAGTCCCTGGCCACCCTCACAGAACTGAATGCAGTGACAGGTATGGTCCTGTGACACCTCCTACCACTGCTTTTCCTGGAGGAAATTGGGACAGTGGTACCATTTTCAGTGTGGCTCCATCTGGAGTATCATGTGCACCAATCAATTCAATGAGCCCCTTGTGCTCACTGCTGGATTGTGTGATGAACTTACTGCATCTGTCCTCAAGAAATGTATGGTTTAGAAAAGAAATAAGACATTTCACACAAAATGATCAGAGCAGTCATTCTGAGTTTTTCTTTCCGCCCCCACCCACATTATAGATGGCACCAAAATGTGTGTTTCTCATGAGCTTGTATGAACCCATCCTCCCCCTGCTCCCAACTCTCTCCCCTGCATCACGAAATCTTTTGGAAAGCAAATGAGTAAAAACGATTTTAATATAGGTATAGGTTTGACTCTACCTGTTCTAATGGAAGTAAGTTCTTTCCAGGTTTTAGTATTCTAACTACTATAAATGACAGTTTTCTTTCAGTGCCTCTTTTTGTTTGTTTGTTTTTGAGACAGAGTCTCTCTCTGTTGCCCAGGCTGGAGTGCAGTGGCGTGATCTCAGCTCACTGCAACTTCTGCCTCTCAGGCTCAAGTGATCCTCCCACCTCAGCCTCCTGAGTAGCTGAGATCACATGAACATGCCACCACACCCAGGTAATTTCTGTATTTTTTTGTAGAGATGGGGTTTCACCATGTTGCACAGGCTAACCTCAAATTCCGAGGCTCCAGCAATCTACCCACCTCAGCCTCCCAAAGTCCTGGGATTACAGGCATGAGCCACCATACCCACCTCAACACCTCTTAATGGATAATGGTTGAGAATCAATATATGTACTAGAAACCAAGTCTAAGACAATGTTATAATTGTGCTATACGTCACCCTTGTTGTTTCACATGTAAATCTCACATGTGAAAATAAGCTGTAGGTTAGAGTTTTATCTCGTCACAAATGTTCCCGAGAATACACAATAAAAGCCAAGAAATTGTAGCTTGTCATGAATTAAACAAATTACTTGTAACCAAATAATTTCAAAAGCAAAATTATAAAAATGCTTTCAACTGTTTTTATAGGAAAATAAATATATATTTAATGTTTAATGAACATTTTTCATCACATTTGATTTAATGCAAGGTGAGCTGAAGAGTTAAAAGGGTTTAAAAGGTCTTGCTTAAACCATCCTCTAACATATGTCCCTATTTTCTTTAAAATCACCTGAGCAGGATATCCCACAGTCACTCTTGTTTACGTGCTCCACAGCCTGAAGTTTCAGGTTTAAGAAGTTACAAAACAACCTTTCGGAGCTGGAAAAAATCTTGTTAGCTGGAAGGCTCCTGGGCTGGTTGAGCAGGAGGAGAGCTCTGGGGGCGTCAGGGGCAGGCCGGGGACAGGAGATGATCTTAAGAGCGGAAGTAGTACCAGTAGCGTGCATGCTGCCTCAGTTGTTCTTGGTGTATTAAAGACTGGTGTGGCCTCATCTCCACTCCTCCAACTAAATTAACCCTATTCTCTTTATTTTTATTCCACTTTCTAAACGGTTTCCCATTTTCATGGCCCTGCCGAGACCTCTGCAGCTCTCTAAACCAAACGAAATGCTCAAAGTGAGAAAACTGTTTCTTTCTCTGCAGGGGAGGATTGTGTCTTAACTGTGAGACTGCCCTGACAAATCACCTTGAACTCACAGGTCTACTATCCTTCCAGATCTAAAGAATGTCGGCCCAATCGGTTCTTGGCTGATTTTGGAATGGGGCATCAGATCATATGCAGTGGTCATTGAGTAACAGTGATCCAGCTGGTACTGTTTTGGGTTCTGAGTCTGCTCTCAGCAGCAAGCTAGATGTTTTGGTTTGGGGCGTAAGAGGCAAAAGAGAAGTAGAAAACGTGGTTCTGCAGTCATGAAGCTCATGCCAAAGAGGGGAGGCACAAAGCAGTAAAGAATGCAGTCGTGCTAAATTATTTGGTGCAGGCGAAGAGCTGGCATTTGCAGAAGCCCAGTGCCCCTGGAGCATCCTCAACCAATGGGTAGAATGTGGATTGGCAGGAGAAAGGGGCATCCCAAGTTAGGGGTCAGCGGCAGTCCAGACAGGGAGAGGGTAGGTGTTAGTGAGTTCCCAGAGGGGTGGACCTGGCTGGATGGAAGAGATGTGGACTGGGGATGCAGGTGGAAAGTGAGCTGACCAGAATATGAGGCCCTACAGCCACATGATGCGGCGGGGAGGTCTGTGATGTGATGCAAAAACAAACCCGAACTCCTGGGGTGGTTTTTGAACAGGGGGAGGCATGACCACCACTGGGCTGTAGTGTGCGGCAGATGGAGGCAGATATGTCACATCATGTAATTGGCACCATTGTGTGGTCACAGAATCATGGTCATGGAAACTAGATCAGCAGGTCTATGGGAGCCATAAGCTAATCTGGACTGAACTCCTTTTTTAAAAATTTCTTTTTAGTTTAGTTTCCATTTCCAATTAATCCCACTCCCCCCCGTTTTCAAAGTAATGCACATGTAATTTAGAAAATTCTGAAAGTCCAGAAAAGAATACAGAAACAATTTCTCATCCACATCCCCAGAGTAACCATAACCAGTGTCACCTGTTGCCCTGCATTCTGCATCTTTACGTGCTACTTTCTTCATATGGTTGGGATTAAACAGTATGAATAATCCAACTGTCCATTAGTTGTGTGAGTTTGAATACTTTTTGTAACAGGATGGTTTATCTTTTTTGGTAACTAGGATCTCACTACATATTTAGGTATGCCATGCCTTTTTAAATAGACAGCAAAATAAAAATGTTTTTCCATTATGAAGTAATATATGCTTATCTAGAAAATATGCAATATTAAAAACTGTAACGCTCTATATCACCCATAATCCAACTGTTCAGAAATTACCACTGTGAATATTTTGGGGTATTTTCTTCGAGTATTCTTCTAAAATAATGTGCATTTTAAAAACAAAATTGAAATTACACCATATACAATTTGAATCTTGCTGACTTTATTTATCAAATCGTAGACGTTTCCATTTCCACCTCACATTTATTGGGTACTTAGCATGAACCAAGCTATTCAAAGCATTTTACCCATATTAACTTACTTAATCCTTACAACAACTTTTTGAGATAAGTGCAACTTTTTAATCTCGCTTTCACAGACAAGGTAAGAGGCACAGACAGGAGGATTTGGAGACAAGTAGTCTGACTCCAGACTCTGCATTCCTGTCCACAATACTGCCTCTCCAATTGGTTTTTAGTGAAGCTTCCTTCTACCAATCTGACCCGCGTTCCACTAGTCCTTGTTCAACCCCTCGAAGCCCCCCACCAAAAACACACACATACATAAGTCCAATCTCTTTTCCATGAGACAGCCTTTCAAATAGGAAAGCAGCTTTAAAGTCCGCAAGACTTTTCTAGGCTTAACATTCTTATCTCTGCTGTTTTTCATGTCCTGAAGGCCCTTTGCCATGTTAGGTACTCAGGCAGGTCTGGTTCTTCTATGTCCCATTAACTGAGTAGCTAGAAACAAATGCACAGCTGTGGTGCAACCTGCCCAAGGAAGTCTGGGGCCAGCCTCTCCATCTGTGCGTGAGAGACATCAGACAGCCGTCAGTGTAGCCGGAGGTGCATTGGCTTTTCTATATAGCAGCTGTGCTGCAATGAACAGAGTGCTTCTCCACATTCTTCAGCCCCTCACAGCTCTATGGTCTGGCTCATCTGGCTTGTTGATTCTTTGCCTGGTCTGCAGAGCGCAGCCCAGAAGGAGAGAAGAGTTGCCAAGGGCTTTAGCACAGTTGGGCTAAGAACTTTCATGACATCCTGGTGGGGACCAAAATGGTCATCACGACAGAGGGGGAGACCAAGGGCTGGTCACAGAACTGGCAGCAGGGACAGCAATTGCCCCCTCAGCACCAGCGTTTCTCCAGATGGCTTCCAAGTTTTGCACTAAGATATACCAAGAAATTTTCAAGACTTCAGAGCCAGGCCAGGCCCAGTGGCTCACACCTGTCATCTCAGCACTTTGGGAGGCCAAGGCGGGGGAATTGCTTGAAGCCAGGAGTTTGAGACCAGCCTGGCCAACATAGCAAAGCCCCATATATACAAAAAATAAAACATTAGCCAGAAGTGGTAGTGCACACCTGTAGTTCTAGCTACTTGGGAGGCTGAGGCAGGAGGATCACTTGAGCCCAGGAGGTTGAGGCTGCAGTGAGCTATGATCTGCTGTGCTGGACCGCCACTGCACTCCAGCTTCCTGGGTGACAGAGCAAGACCCTGTCTCATGAAAAAAACTAAAAAACACTTCACAGCCAGTGTGCCAGAGTCCAAGCCCACAGGAGGGATCAGTGAGGCAGGAAGCTCTGGACACTGGAACTGCACAAATGGCACATTCAAGTCAGGGCCATCTTCCATCTCTGGGTCTGTTTGGAAAAAAGAAAAGCAGCTTTGCTTGTCTTTCTTCTGGCACCGACCACTGGAGGTTGGGCTCAAGGCAGGCTCCAGGTAAAATTGTCAAGGTCATGGACTTTGTTCTTAATGTCTTTTTCCCTTTTGCTTTCTCCTGGCCCAGCCACTCCTATTTTCTCTAAGGGTCCTGATAGAGGAGGGAGAGTAACCTGATAATTTCATATTAAGGCATTCCGAGAGGGCAGAGGTTTAATGTGTCACCCCTCTCAGAGTAATTTCCCTTTTAACAGTAATCTCTTGGATTCTAAAATGCTTCTAGCTAAAAATATTTTCAGCAGGAGGACAGCTTTCAGCTGTCCCTCAAATTACAACAGTGGGGCCAATAGCCTCTTCCATCTATGTATGATAAGAACAAATACTACAAATTTGGCACTGTGACCTTTACATCTTTGCCCCCTAACTTCCACATGTTCCACACATGTGTGAGATGAGGCTAATCATAGAATATACTGCGTAGGGTTTTATGAGAATCAAATGAGATAATGCATAGAAAGCCCTTAGAATGAACGTGAAACATAATAAAACTTCTATATGTGTTAGATATTATTATTATTATTATTATTATTATTATTATTATTATTATTATTATTTTGAGACAGGGTCTCACTCTTGCCCAGGCTGGAGTGCCGTGCATAATCATGACTCACTGCAGCTTTGACCACTTGGCTCAAGTGATCCTCCCACCTCAGCCTCCCGAGTAGCCGGGACTACAGGCATGTACCACCACGCCTGGCTAATTTTTCTATTTTTTGTAGAGATGGGGTTTCACTATGTTGCACAGGCTGGTCTCAAACTCCTCAGCTCAAGTGATCTGCCCGCTTAGGCCTCCCAAAGCACTGGGATTACAGGCGTGAGCCACCATGCCCGGCTGCTAGCTATTATTATTACTCTGAATTGTTATTTTAATCACAGAGAAGATTCCCATATATTATACTATTTTATCTTTACAAAAATCCTGTGAATTAAGAATCATTGGTCCTATTTTATAGATAAAGAAAGAAAATTAAGAGATTATGCAGCTAAGTAAGACGCGACACAGTCAGGAGCTCTCTGAAAGACTCATTCCATTTGCTTGGTGGGGCTTGGGGAGAGTGCACAGTGGGCCATCCCTGGGCCTGGTGTTCCAGAGGGTATAAGAGAAGCCAAGATTCAGAGTCTACCCTCAGGAAGCTCAGCAGAATCTGAGAACGTGTCAGCAGCCTGAGAAAAGTGCCATTTCAACCCATAATGTTATAGTTGCCAGTGGCGCTTCACTTCTCACCAACTACTTTTCTTCTGAAGGGGGACCCCAGGACTACTTTCCAGGGCAACTCTTCCTTTTTCAAACATGTAGAAAAGTAGAGAAAATAATATAATAAACTACATATACATACTTTAGTGTGTATTTCCAAAAGATAAGCACTCTTAAAAAAAAATTCCTATACTACCATTATCCCTCCTACAGAATTTACAGTAATTCCTTAATATCATCAAATATCAAGTTGGTGTTGAAATAATTCATCTTATTGCCTCATGTTTTTTGTTTCTACTTCACAGTTCATTTTATCCAACAGAGACAGTTTCTCTGTCGCTTGCATATCTAGAATTCCTTCCCTCACAGCCCGACCCCTCTCTTTCTTTCTTTGAACTGTATTTGTTGAGGAAGCTAGGTTATTTGTTCCCTAGAATCTCCCACACTGTGAATTTTTGCTGATTGCATCCCTGTGGTGTCATTTAATGTGTTCCTCTGCCTCCTGTGTTTTTTATAAACTGGCTGTTGAATCTGGAGGTTGATGTGATTCAGGTTTAATGTAGCAAGAACATTTTAAGGTGGTTATTGTACTTTCCTCAGGAGGCTTTCTGTCCTGCTCTTTCTTTTGGTGACACAAAAAGCCACTGATAATCATTGCCTAGAGCTTCTATTTCATTAGGGATTATCTTTTCTTTTTCATTTATTTGCTGGAATATTTCTATAGAGAGAAACTTACCCTTGTCAACTCTTTGGTTACCCTGATAAATGCCCAGGATAAGTGTTCCCTTTATTTTCTTCCCTTTATTTATAATGATTTATTATTTACAGATCAAATGACATGATGCCTGTGATGTGATAAATCCAGGGGAGAGGGGACCGGGTGGGGATATAGAAAAACAAGAAGAGCCGTGAGCCGATCGTCGATGTTGTGCAGCAGGTGCACAGAGGCTCATTCTACGATTCCACTCTTACGTGTGTTCGATCATTTTCTAATAAAAATGGTGGGGGTTTTTTTTTTCCAGGAAAAAATAAAGTAATAATTTGGTTCCTTAGCATCCTCCAAGGGTGAGCAATAAATATGTTGGTTGATTGGTTTTAGGGTTGTGATGAATGTATGAACATAAAAATATTTGACAGTTTTGGCGGGCGCGGTGGCTCATGTCTGTAATCCAGCACTTTGGGAGGCTGAGGTGGGTGGATCACCTGAGGTCAGGAGTTTGAAACTAGCCTGGCCAACTTGGTGAAATCCATCTCTACTATAAATACAAAACTTACCTGGGCATGGTGGTGGGCGCCTGTAACCCCAGCTACTCGGGAGGCCAAGGCAGGAGAATCGCTTGAACCCGGGAGACAGAGGTTGCAGTGAGTGGAGATCACACCACTGCACTCCAGCCTTGGTGACAGAGCAAGACTCCATAAAAAAAAAAAAAAAAAATGACAGTTTTAACCCATGGTGGTCGTTTCTCTTATACGCTCAAGTTGTTCCATCTTTGGCCAGTGGGAGCCTCTTCAAGCTGGCTCCCAAATACTTTTTGAACTGAACCCAGTAGTCTTCGCTGGTGTCCGTGCTTTCAGTGGGCCAAGGTGTCCCATTTGTTGTGCATTTCCTCCCCAGACTGGGGCTCAGCCAGTTTTCTGAAGTAGGGCTCTTGTCTTTCACTAAAAATCTTTTCTGTGGCGTAACTCTCATCATTCCTGCCTGGCCACTCTTATCTAAAAAGATCTCTTTGAGCCTCCAGTTAGGTTCTGTGGCCAGAAGCAGAATTTTTCTCCCCACACCCCAAACAAGTGTGCCTCTGCCACCCCCTAACCCCACTACCGCCACCCTCCCACCCCTACCCAAGCAGGTGTCTCAGTGATGCGTTGACTGTGCTGGTGGGTGGGTGGAGGGGAAAGGAGATTAAGGAGATTAAAATCTCACTTTAATGTCTCAGGCAGTAACTTTGCCTGAGGCTGGCTCCCCCTTCCCAGCCCCACCCCCAGACTCAGAGCCAGGGAGAAGAAAAGGAGGGCAGTGAGACTATACAGTATCTCTATCCATCTATAATTCGGCAGATTTCTCTTGCAAATGAAATCAGAGAGAAATATTTAGGGAGAAGGAAGTGGGGTACTTCTGGTTCACATGGCTTTATCTAGTCTTTCGGGGGTGGCAAAGGGAGAGGGTGAGCAGAGCAGGCAGAACCCTCCAGAGACAAGCGCAAGATGAAAACGGCATAGAAGACCAAAGGGGCACAGGCCAGGAGCAGCCATCAGATACGCAAGGTGCAACCAAGTAGAAGACAAGAGTGTAGTGGTTAATTTCCAGGGCCAGAGCTAGTAGATCCGTGAGTCAGTGTGACAAGGAGGCTGGTGACCAGTAAAACTCCCCAGCAAAGAAGTGAGGGGCTGCAGTGTGCAGGAAGGAGTTCCCCTTCACAGTGAGAGCTCCTCAAAGTCTGGAAGGTCTCCAGTCAGGAATGCTTACGAGAGGGGTTTCTATATGCTGACCGGACACACATCATCATCTTGCAGAACAGAGTGACCATTGGCTCAAAGAGAGAACGTGGACTTGCCTGTGGCAGAGCAGAAAAGACCTAGGACTCCCAGTTCTGCACGAATTCACCAGCTGTGTGAACTTGGTCTGGGCTGTTCCTTCCCATTTTTTTTCTAATGGGAATAATAACAGCGCCTCATTCTCAAGCTGCAGTTGGGGTTGAAGGAGTTGGTGAGAAGCTCCGTGAATCACTGGCTGTAAGCGCGGCTAAGTGACATTTCTCCTAGTATCCTGTGGGCGTGGGTGGTCTGCAGGTAGGCAGGAAGCAACCTTATTTTCGAAACAACATGCAGGTTGCAGTTGCCCTCAGATGGGCCTTGGAGGAGAGAAAGGCTCAGAGTGAAGGAGATGGCAAGCAGGGGACAGGAGAAGCCACACTTGCCCCCTGGGCAGTGGAGGGCGGCTCGGGACAGCTGGCTATCTCAGGTCACAGAACCACCCAGAGGGTGTAAGAGGGAGTCTGAATATAGAACCACAGCTCTTTAGGAAAGGCCTCAGAATAGATCTCCCTATAAGACTACAGAGGAGTGTGTGTGTGTGTGTCTGTGTAAAACTTGAAGAAGACACCTAAGGAGTAGACCTCTGATATCCTTCAAGGCCCCAGCGGTAGAATACTTGTGCGAACTGGAGGGCAAAGGTGGTCAGGCCAGAGGAGCAGGTGGGCAGGGCTGCTGGGAAGGCCAAGGAATTCCACATACTAGCAAATGTTCACTGATCCTTCATGCAGGCTGCACAGGGGTGGACACACAAAAAATCCTCTCTAGGGCCATGGAGGTCACTAGGCCATGAGGACACCAAGCCAAACAGGCCCTCACAGTGTGTGAGAGTGGCAGCATCAGACACAAGAGGGTCAGACACAAGATGAGTAATGTTGTGTTTCCCTCAAGAATATCTGCATATTTAGAGCGCTTCTGACAGATGCCTTTGCCCACTTTGATTTTACTTCTTTAAAGAAAACTGCGATAAATACACAATCTGCAGGAGGACCTGATTTCAACAGCCAGCAAAATCCTACTAGATGTGCAGCAATACCCTCCCTAACACAGCTATGAAACAGAATTCCTGGCTTCGTTGTTACTGTCCCCTTGAAAAAAAAAATCTATATTTTGCTTTCTTAATTGTAACGCATTTAAATAGATAAAACAAATTTTGCTAGACTTGCCTTCCCCCATGTGCACACACTGTGTATGAGTGCATACAAACACATTTGGCCATAGGCATAATTCTGCCAACCTGAACTGCAGTCTAAAACACTTCCTAATTTTTTATTGTGAGCATTTTATCAGGACATTGAAAATAGTACCCCCAAGAAAATATAAGTGGATGATCTTTGATCTCAAAATGAGGAAAGATTTTCTAAGCATATGAGTAAAAGCAAAAATTTGATGACTTAAATTTCAATTTCTATGTGTCAAAGACACCAAATAAAAGGTAGATGGTAAAGAGGGAAAATATTCATAATATATACCATAGGAAAAGGGTGAATCCTTAATATATAATATGCTATTAGAAATCATTTAGGGCTGGGCACAGTGGCTCATGCCTATAATCCCAGCACTTTCAGAGGCTGAGGCAGGCAGATCACGTGAGGTCAGGAGTTTGAGACCAGCCTGGCCAACTTGATGAAACCCCATCTCTACTAAAAATACAAAAAATTAGTTGGGTGTGTTGGTGGTCACCTGTAGTCCCAGCTACTCAGGAGGCTGAGGCAGGAGAATCTCTTGAACCCAGGAGGCAGAGGTTGCAGAGAGCCGAGATCGCACCGCTGCACTCCAGCCTGGGCGACAGAACAAGACTCTGTCTCAAAAAAGAAAAACAGGAAAAAAAAAAAAGAAATCACTTTGTAAGAGGGTACATCAAAAGAAAAATAAAGCTGAGTGTGGTGACTCATTCCTGTAGTTCCAGCTACTCTGGAGGCTGAGGCTGGAGGATCGTTTGAGACCAGGAGTTCAAAGCTGCAGTAAGCTAGGATCATACCACTGGACTCCAGCCTGGGAGACAGAATGAGACCCTGTCTCTAAAACAGATAAACAAAAAAATAAGCAAAAGGCATCACCACACAATTCATAAAATAGGAAATACACAGGGTGAAGAAAACACATGAAAAAAATGTTCAACATTACCACTATTCAAAAAAATGCAAATTTTAAAATTAGACTATTTTTGCTTACTGGTCAGGTTGAGTTGTTTCGTTTGCTGTGTATCTGTTTAATGATAATACCCAGTGTGGTGAGAACACAATGAATTAGAGTCTCTCGAAAACTGCTGAATGTAAATTGGTTTTGTCTTTCTGGAAAGTAAGTCAGCCTAAGTTTAAATAGCCCACAAAATGTAAAGCTGAATTACTTTCCAGAAAGATAGAGCCAATTTTCTTTAAATTTAGGGGTCAGTTACTTTCCAGAAAAATACATTTTTCTTTTTGGCTACATGTTTCCATGTGTCTTAATTTATTCTGAAGAAATAATCAGGCTGGGCACGGTGGCTCACACCTATAATCCCAGCACTTTGGGAGGCCGAGGCAGGCAGATCACGAGGTCAGAAGATCAAGACCATCCTAGCTAGCATGGTGAAAACCCACCTCTACTAAAAATACTACAAAAAATTAGCCGGGCATGGTGGCGGGTGCCTGTAGTTCCAGCTACTCGGGAGGCTGAGGTAGAATTGCTTGAACCCGGGAGGCAGAGGTTGTAGTGAGCCGAGATCGTGCCACTGCACTCCAGCCTGGGTGACAGAGCGAGACTCCATCTCAAAAAAAAAAAAAAAAGAAGGAATCAGTAGAATAAAATATTTATGTTCAAGGATGTTGACTGCAGCACTGTAATACTAAAAATCAACAATAACCTGTATTTCTAACAATAAGGGCATGGCTGAGTAAATTATTATACATAACAATACCTCAAAATAGTCAAAAAATAAGTAATACTAAGAAAAATCAAACAAACACAAACCTTAACATATGATCCTAATTTTGAAAAAAAGAAAGCGTTAGAAAAAAACAGAAGAAAATATAGCAAAATGTTAAAGATTATATTTGAGTGGTTGGTTTTTGGCTAATTTTTATTTTCTTTTCAACACTTTTCTATATTTTCCTTGGTTTTTTTGTTTTGTTTTGTTTTGTTTTGTTTTTACAATTAACATTTTTACTTCTGTAAGCCCAAAAGTCATATAGGAAATAAAAAAAATATCGTCCCCAGTTTTGGATTGAGAAATCCAATTCTTCCTCATGTTACCCAGTGACCCCAGAAAGAGCAGGTTTGTTGGGGAAGAACTAAGGAGTTCCACTTAGGACAAGTAGAGCTGAGTTGTCCATGAGATATTGAATGAATGTTCAAGTCTGGAATTCAGGAGCGAACTGGGGCTGTAAATCTAAGTGGTGGGGTCAACAGTATATGGATGATATTTTAAAGTACCGAGAAAAGGCCAGGCATGGTGGCTCAGGCCTGTAATCCCACCACTTTGGGAAGCTGAGATGGGCAGTCACCTGAGGTCAGGAGTTCGAGACCAACCTGGCCAACACGGTGAAACCCCATCTCTACTAAAAATCCAAAAATTAGCTGGGCATGATGGCATGCGCCTGTAATCCCAGCTACTCAGGAGACTGAGGGAGGAGAATCACTTGAGCCCAGGAGGCGGAGGTTGCAGTGAGCTGAGATCATACCATTGCACTCCAGCCTCAGTGACAAGAGTGAGACTCCATCTCAAAAAAGTAAATAAAAATAAATAAAAAATAAATAAAGTACTGAGAATGAATAGATGAAATCACAAAAGAAGTGTGTAAGAAGATTAGAGAAGAGGTCCAAGGCCTGACTCTTGATTCTCTCCAAGACATCTAGGAGAGGCAGAAATGTCATCCAAGAAGGCTGTGCCCCAGTGACTATAGGAGGCCAATCACAGGCTTTCAAACAGCTCTGTAATGACTAGGACATATTTTTTCTAGAACCTTAGATCACTTGTTTGAACACTTTCCTTTATCTCTTACTCTGCTTTCAGGCCTAATTATTGGAAGAAAAAAAAGGGTGAGGAGGGGAGACATGCATTGTTCTTGAAAATAAAATTGCTTGGAAAACAGAAAATGTCAGATTAAAATATGCAGAGTCAATGTCTGTGACTGTCTTAATAAGTGTAGTAAGTGTCCCAACATCAACAAGAACCATTTAAGCATATTGGGAAGTAATCCAATGCCAGAGGACAGGGAAAGACTCGATTTCCTTCTCCAGTGAATTCCCTTGTTTAACTGGATCTTACAACTGAAAATCAAATACGTCCCCATCTTCAAACCCAACTCCTTAGCCCTGTGGGCTCTTGGTGTGGATCTGGACATTTGGACGATTTAAATGGACTCAGCGCCACAAATGTATAAATCCTGCTTGCCAAACTTTGGGAGGCTGCATTTTGGGAGTACTTTGGAAGGCTGAGGGGGGCAGATCACTTGAGGTCAGGAGTTCGAGACCAGCCTGGCCAACATGGTAAAACCCTGTCTCTACTAAAAATACAAAAATTAGCCAGGCATTGTGGCACACACCTGTAGTGCCAGCTACTCGGGTGGGTGAGGCATGAGAATCACTTGAACCCAGGAGGTGGAGGTTGCAGAGAGCTGAGATTGTGCCACTGCACTCCAGGAAAAAGACAAAACAAAACAAAGCAAAACAGATCGTGTATTTTTTAGTGGTAGGAACTTCTGTTTTTTTTTTTTTATTGCAGTTTGCTCTTCTCTGTGTTTGGGAATGTAGCTTCCTTTCCCTGCTTGGAAGTAAAGAGAGCACTTTATTTTTTGGTTCCCTTCATTCACAACAGGTCAGCCAGGTGGAGGATCTCTGTCTAGGAGTGACTGCATGACTGGGAATTTTAGCCACTGTGGATTTGTTGGTTACAATGTAGCAGAAGGCAGGGCTAAGAACAAAGGTGGGAAAAGAAAAGTGAGGGTTCTTAGCCTTGGTTTCCCTTTACTTGGAGCAAAGTATTCAGGGTGGAAATACCAGCCCTTCCCAGGGGTCTGGTGAGTTCCTGAGATGAGCCTGGTGATCTGAGCTCTCTATGTAAGTCACTGAGTGTAACTGAAGGAAGAAGACTCTAAACCAGGTCCTGCTGGGCTACCAGGAGGCTGACTTTGAGGCGTCTTCGAATTAGACTGATTGATGGTCTCTCCATGTCTGGAAGAGGTGTTTTGGCTTCATGTCAGAGCTCCCATCAGAGAGGCCTGAGCTATGAGAGGTTTGAAAAATGATTCAGAAGAAAAAATTGACTCTGTTCAATAATAAATTATAACAATGCTTTGTATTTATAGAGCATCCTTCAACTGAGGGAGCTCTAAGTTCTTTATGGGCATTAACTTGCCTTTCTCACAATAGAGAAAATATAATTTTGTCAATTCAATATTTGTGTATCTTTTTTCTTTCCTTTTACTGGGGGAGGAGGCTGGCTATTACAGGGATGTTTTCTTATATTAATTTGGAGGCAATAAATCTTCCCCTCATTTTTTTTTTTTTTTTTACTGGAAATGTTTTCTCATTGGATATCACATAAGGAATTAAAAATAAATAGCTACGCCTAAAATGTATGTGTATGTGCATTTATATGTCAGTGTGAGTGTAGTATCTTCATAAATATTTAATTTTTATGGTCTAAGCCTTCTCCCTCAGTTTTCATGAGCTCGAATTTATTAGCCACTGAACACTGAAGCTATTATTATTTGCTTTTTCGCCTAAATGATTTAAAAGTCAATTATGAATTGGCTAAGGGGATTGGAGAACTCTGGCATGTAATATGCCTCTCATGCTTCTATTTGTTACCAAATGTCTAGAATGAGAAAGTGTCCATGATGGGAAATAGCCCACAGAAGTACCATACCGTTATTAAAGTGACCAGACGGAGGCCCTAGGTCACTGGCATATGAACAACTGTGCTGGGGTTCGTGTGGGTGGGTTAGGAGGCTGGGGAGAGCATGACGGGGGATGTGCAGACAGACAAATAAATCCGATAATAAAGCAGAAGCTTAGAACTGTCCAAAATGATGACTGAAAGCCAGCAGCCCAAGGAGAGGCTGCTCTTAACAGCCAGCTCCCAACACTTAGGGCTGTGCTCTGCACCAACCTGCCCTAGTGTCCTGGGGAGGGAACGTAAACATTTCAGTGCTTTCTATTTAACTGCAAAGTGCTCATCTTCTGAGTCACCGAGGCAAAGAAGCAGGCTGGAAGGTAGTAATAATCCAATCCAACAGAATGATCTGTTGAACAGAAAATCCCCTTTGGAATTTGTGTCCTTGGAACATTCCAAATGGTTTTCAGGTGGGAAAGCGAGGCACAGTGTCATGAGTCAGGGTGACTCTGCGTTTGCATGAAGGGCGGCAGAAAAGCAGATTAACCTTGAAATTAGCCAGGAGCGAATGGCAAATCTTTGTTAACAAGCTTGGAGAACACGATAAATTTTAAAAGGGCACCAAAATGAGTATCTGTAATAAATCTTCTGTTGCCTCCTGGTTCAGGTCTGGGACTGAAAACGATAATGTACTTCTAGAACAGGAGGTGGGCCTCCTGAAGCCTTTGCACATTAACTAACTAATCAAGGGGCTCCAGCCTGTTGGGCTCACATTGCCTGGCATTTACTCACTTGACTCCTTACAGGCCCGGCTCTTGAAAACTGAAATTGCTACATGGTACTCATGACACACACGTATGTATATATGTGCATGTGAAAATACATTTGCATAGGTACTATCCATATGTATATACACACATACACACATGTTTTTCCTCATAAGGGTTAAATTTTATTTTCAGTATTCGGTTGACTCTTAAAACTGAGGGGAGCCAGACGCGGTGGCTCAAGCCTGTAATCCCAGCACTTTGGGAGGCCGAGACAGGCAGATCACGAGGTCAGGAGATTGAGACCATCCTGGCTAACACAGTGAAACCCTGTCTCTACTAAAAAAATACAAAAAACTAGCCAGGCGAGGTGGCAGGCGCCTGTAGTCCCAGCTACTCGGGGAGGCTGAGGCAGGAGAATGGTGTAAACCCAGCAGGCGGAGCTTGCAGTGAGCTGAGATCCGGCCACTGTACTCCAGCCTGGGCGACAGAGCCAGACTCCGTCTCAAAAAAAAAAAAGAAAAAAAAAAAAAAACCGAGGGGAAAAATTGGGGATAAAAAGCAGGACAAGGCAATAATTATTCTGTAGCTTATCTCAAAATGGAAATTTCCCCGATAACATTAGTTCTAAATTCTAATATTAAAAAAAGGCTACCGTGGTATAATATTAAAATGGACTTAAATTTAATACACAAAACATCTAGCAGCTTGGATCAGTACAAACTGATTTTTTTCTAAAGGCTGTCAGAGTTAACTGGCAAATAGTCAGAAAACTGTGAAAGAGGGAGGAATTCTTCTGTTTGTGCATTTGTTTGATTCTAGATACTTCTGAGTGCTGTGATTGGTAGTAATACTGAGATCTGTGCTGAGCCTCGAACTCCAAAGCTGCAACTCAAGTCCCTGATGAAGTTAATTAAGTCTGAGTCTTGGGCTCTGCAGCTAGTTGATGCCAGAATAAATCTAACGTGTTGTCAGCAGACTGAACCAGAAGAGCAAAGCTCCAAAGAGGAATTTCTATGCAGTAAATATCACTTAAATTCCTCTCAAAGTTGGAGCTGGTGTCAAAGTCCAGAAAAGCAATATTCCCTGGCAACTGCTGTCAGGAGTGTGTGCATGCGTCTGGCCATGCATCATCTGAACACTCAAATTAGCAGAGGAGAAAGATAGTGAGTTAATATCACCCAGTTGACTGCTCAAAGAACTGCTTTAACTGTAGCCAGAGAAATATGGAGAGGGCATGGCCAGTCATCAATGACCTCCAAATGACTAGATGCTCAGAAGTTTCTGGCAGCGTAGGCTAGATAAATAATTCCTGCTGCTATGAAATAAATAAATTCCCCCAAATAATTCAGGGAAACAAATTCTTTCACTTCCCAGTCGCTGAGCTACAAGAAACTAGAGAAACACTACAGGTGAAGAAGAAAGGGGCTGGGTGCAGTGGTTCATGCCTGTAATCCCGGCACTTTGGGAGGCCTAGGCAGATGGATCACCTGAGGTCAGGAGTTCGAGACCAGCCTGGCCAACATGGTGAAACCTCGTCTCTACTAAAAATACACACAAAAAATTAGCCAGGCCTGATGGCGGGAGCCTGTAATCCAGCTACTCGGGAGGCTGAGGCAGGAGAATCACTTGAACCTGGGAGGCGGAGGTTGTAGCGAGCCGAGATCGCCACTGCATTCCAGCAGCCTGGGCAACAGAATGGGACTCTGTCTCAAAAAAAAAGGAAGGTGGAAGGCATCTATGAGCGACTTTGTATCTCACTGATCTCTGGTTTACAAGGGACTGGCCACCGGCGGCAGGTTGGCCTAGCAGGGTGGGTGGCGGGGAGCGCCTTCTCCAACAACTCTGTGTGTGAGGCTTGTAAACACATGATTCTGTGTCTGGATAGGTCTTTGAAAGAGAAGAAAGGAGGTGGGGAAGGAAGGAAAGAAATAAACATATGGACAGGAAGATTGAGTATTGGAGGGAGAAGAGAAAAAGCAAGAGATAGTGAAACCAATAAAAAGGAAATAAATGTAAAATGGAGAGAGAGGGGAAGAAAGAGCTGGAATAACACTACATGGCTCTCTAAAGGGTGCTGCGGTTTTTTTGTTGTTGTTGTTTTTTTGTTGTTGTTTTTGTTTTTTTTTACAGAGCACACACTGCAGATAAATAGTGCAATCTTGGGGCCTTTTCGGTAACTGTACTTCTATTCTTCTTTCCCTTTGCTTTTGTCTAATTAAAAGTGTTTGCCTTGAAAACAGAGACAATTGAAGTTTCAAGTTAGTGTTGTTATCTTCTGTCCCCAGGCATTTCAGAGCTAGAACAACTACAGGCAAAATTCTCCTTTTTGTACCCCTCTTCTTCTACTCACTCCTGTTTCCCTAGCTTTCTACTTTTAGAATAAGAGTGGGGGCTGAGAATGATAAAAATAGCTTTTGAGAGTTCAAGAGATACTGGCCCCTGTTTTAGGAGCCAGCATCCTTGTCCAAAGCAGGAAGCAGCCAGTCCTGAGTTTGAGGGAAGCTTCTCTCCACAGAGTTTCCTTAGGGGACGATTTCTGAGCCATTCTTGGAGGAAGCAGCCCCCAGAGATGTTCAAAACTGGAACTAAATCCATCTTCCCCTAAAGAAAAACAGAGGTTTTTAGGAACCCATCACTCGGCAGGGAGGCCTCTGTATTTGGAGCCAAGTGTTTGGGGAAACAAACAAGCCACCTTCAGTCAGCCTGAGTTGGAAACGCAGGAAAACCGCATCTTCATGCTGGACTTCGGTGCAATCCCAAGGTGATTTTAGTTCAAGGAGAGTGGCATCTGCTTGGGGGAAATTAGAAACTTCTTATTTCCATTTATAAATTAGGCTTCACAAAGGAAGAGAACTTGAAAACAGTTTTATTGTTGTCCACTGAAAAGGCAATTACTTCCAGCCACAACTGGCACATTCTGTGGTAAAACTAGCACAATCAAACACACAACACATTCCACCACAGGGGCATCTTTTTGAGGCTGTTATTAAAGGCATGTGTCTTATTAGCCGGGGTCAGGATTTCTGGGATGTTTTATTGTCTCAAGAAATGAGAAGGCCATTTCCAGGACTGTGTGCTTCTTAAGACAGCAAACAAAACATGAAAAACAAACAAACCTCCTTTTCTTTGTCACCATTTCTCTGACCATCCCCTGTAAATGTGTAGGACATAGTACTCATAGAAAAAGGAAAATTCATTAGCCGAATGAATCACTGATTTAAATTCAGGCCATAGGTTGACATTCTCCTTAATTTAATAGTTTTAGAGAATTAATCTATGTAGATCCAGATCAAATTCTAACCAATCATTGCAATGGGGTCTTTTTTCTTTAATGTTCAAAGTTAATTTTGCTCCACAAAACAATGACTCTTTGGTGCCCAACTAATAAATTAGCACAGTTCAGTTCAAGTTCCCACTAAATTGGAGGCTGAAATGCAGGATCAAGAGAAAGGAGATGCAAGTTACAAATCTGGATTCTAAATATCCCAGCAGACTAACTCCATGAAACCATCTTTTATTTTTTGTGAATAAGTGTATGTGTGTTAGCCTCCCTCTCCCTTTCTCCTTTTAAAGAAAGAAATGATGACTTTTTCAGGTCCCTGCTTCCAGATATGAGGGGCTTTAGGTATTTGAAGTCAGAAGGGAGGCAGGAATGAGCACTACTAATTGGGTGCATCCTGGTGTGCTAATATAAAAGACAGCCAATGTAAGCGTGGGTTTGCTGTCTGTACCTGGCCTGCCTGGAGATTAAGAAAGGCTTGCTAGCCCCAGGCCATAGGTCACGTTGCAGACTTGACTGCAATTCCCTGGACGATTCCTGCTCCAGAACAGATAGTGTGACTTGCTATGCTAAATAGCTGAGAGCAACCCATGTTAAGTGGCAATGCAGAAAAGTCACACAGGGAACCCAGGAAGGGTTCCTGGGATGGCCCAGCAACTGTCCATCCTCCAGAGAGAGCTGGACCAAGCAAAAGAAGCAGTCCCCAAATTCTTAGGGCCAGCACTGCCAGGTAACCTGCCACCCAAGACTATCTGAGGAGACAGGCAGTGAGGCTATCAAGAGTAAAGATGGAAGAGCAAGCACAGATGATGGAGAAGAAAATAAGGCTGGTGGGAGGGAATTAGGGAGGAAAATGCAAGGAAGAGACAACTGAGAGAAAAACCAGAGGGAAGGAGTGTATCAGCCTGAAGACGGGATGACAAAGGAGAAGGGGAGGAGGAGGGCTGGAAGGGCTTCAGACCTGCAGGGAGGGAGGGCAGACTTCTCCAGGGGGTGGGAGAATCGCCCTGGCCCCCTTTTACTGCTCCCATTCTTTGGACATTGTAGAGAGAACTCAGGTGGGGGAAATGGCCCAGTGGGGGGAACCCTGGCACACCTCTCCGAGCAGCGAGCAGGGATCGGCCCCCAAAAGGAACAGTTCTCCTCCTTTTCTGGTTTAGACCAGGGCAGGCCGCCTGTGCAGTTCTCTCCCTTGAGTTCTTGTGTATGTAGATACACTCGTTTAAACACAGGCTCCTACACATGCAGAGACGCCTAGGTCCCCAACCTGGGTTGTGACTTCTGTGTCGAGGAGAGCCATAGGAGGCACAGCTTTGCCAGCATTCCTGCCCATTGCTGCGGCCTGTTCCCTAAACCACACTGGTCTGGCTTCATTGCTGGACTCACTGTGTGGCCCACAAAGACCTCTTCTATAGTCACAGGGCCCCAATGGCATGGGGTTTCAGGGATGCTGGCTGGTAACCCAAGAGCAACCCTAAATCCCAACTTAGTCCATGTCCTCGAATATCAAAGGAGAATGTGAAACCCTGAGTGGGAAGAGGAGCCTCCTAAGCTTGAAGAGAGCCAGGTGGGGAGAGGGCCTGGGCTCCACACAGGTTGGGCACCAGCTAGCCTGTGATGGTGGCCAAGTCCCATGAGACACCACACTAAATATTCAGCTTGCCTCCTGTGGGCATCCTATACTCTGTGAATTGGTCAGAACCAATCTTTAATCCAGCATCATATCAGGCATATTTCTCTCCTGAGGTGTGTGCCCGAAGAATGCAAAGTGATTTAGATATTCATTGACCTAAAGTGCAACTAAGGTTTGGAGGTGGGGGTCACAGAAGGGAGGTTAATACAAGGCATCAAAAATGTACTTTGACTATTTTGTCTTTTTTATTTTTATTATTATTATTATTTTGAGCCTGTCACCCAGGATGGAGTGCAATGTCGTGATCTCGGCTCACTGCAACCTCTGCCTCCCGGGTTCAAGCAATTCTCCTGCCTCAGCCTCCTGAGTAGCTGGGACTACAGGCACCCACCACCACGCCTGGCTAATTTTTGTATTTCTGGTAGAGACAGGGTTTTACCATATTGGCCAGGGTGGTCTTGAACTCCTGTCTTTGTTATCCGCCTGCCTGGGTCTCCTAAAGTGCTGGGCTTACAGGCGTGAGCCACCACACCTGATTGACTATTTTCTCTTATTTCAAAATTATATATTCTTACATCCTATAAAGCTTGGAAAATAAGGGAAAGCATAAAGAAAATTTAAATCAGCCATAGTTTCACAAACCAGAGATGAAACCACTGCTAACAGTTGCTGTAATTTCTTTCAGTCTCTTTTCTACAGTGAAACCTGTATTTCTAGCTGTCTACACATAGTATAAATCTAGATTTAGAACAAGCAGAAATAGCTCTAGGGTGCTGCTGATGCTGCCCTTGGCTCTGATAGTGGATCTCATTTATCCCTGGGTCCAGGTGAGAGGTCCTGAGGACCCACATTATGGGACAACAGAGAGAGAAAGAGAAGAGGTAGCATGCCTGGGGGCGGCCCAGGCTGAGTTTGGAAGCCGCAAGGTGAGCTCCCTCCCATGGGAGAAAGCTGCCACGGGAGGCGCCAGCCCAGCAGTCTGGCTCTCAGCCCATGATCGCCCACGTCCCCAGCATGTCCCCAGTGTGGCAGCTGCAGGCGAGGCAGGCTTTGTGGGGCCTTTGATCCACGCAAAGTACGTCATAGGCGAATGCTCACAGCGCGTGGGCTGGGCACATCGAGGGTTGCCAAACTGACAAACACACCTCCAGGAAAGCCTTTTGGCTCTGGCTGGGCTTCATTCTGGCTACCTGGACAGCATGGCCTGAATAGGAGACTTGCAAATGTGTGTGCCCTGTCCCCCTGGTGTCTCCCAGCCCAGACTCAGGAGCTCAGAAATAACTCCCTGAGAGTTGAAAAATGAGAACACACGGACACAAGGCAGGGAACATCACATACCAGGGCCTCTTGTGGGGTGGGGGTGCTGGTGGAGGGATAGCATTAGGAGAAATATCGAATGTAAATGACGAGCTGATGGGTGCAGGATACATGGCACACGTATACCTATGTATCAAACCTGCACGTTGTGCACATGTACCCTAGAACTTAAAGTATAATTTTTTAAAAAAGAAGAAATAACTCCCCAAGGTCATGGGAGTAGTTAGTAGAGGGGCATGGGGTCTGCTGAGAAGCTGGCTCTCCTTTCTGCACCTTTCGGCACACGGGGCAGATTTTTCTGAAGCACAGGTATATTGCCTTTCAACATCTGAGACATACGGCTCTTGGTCATAATCTTATTTCTTTTTTATTTTTATTTTTTAAGACAGGGACTCGCTCTGTCACTCAGGCTGGAGTGCGGTGATGTGATCTTGGCTCACTGCAGCCTGGACCTCTTTGGGCTCAGGTGATCCTCCCACCTCAGCTTCCCAAGTAGCTGGGACTATAGGTGTGCACCACCAAACCCAGATAATTTTTCTATTTTTTGTAGACACGGGATTTTGCCATGTTGCCCAGGCTGGTCTCACACCCCTGGGTTCAAGCCATCCTCCCACCTCAGCCTTCCAAAGTGCTGGGATTACAGGCGTGAGGCACCACACCTGGCCCATAATCTTATTTTTGTCAAACTTTCAGAGGATTAGGGAGACAGAGTAGAAAACACACGAATGATGCCAGGAAGTCCGCCATGGGTTCAGCCCCAAAGACAAGAATTCGGGGAGAACCGACCTGACTTGATCATTAAAATTCATTAAACCCTTATGATTGCTACTGCATGGTGGTTAGCTGGGGAGCGAAGAGTTAAAGAAGGATAAAAGATATCCCAGACTTTGTGGAATTCTCAATTTTTAATGGAGACAGACCTGTCACCAAATAATTAGTGAAAAATGTGCCAAGAACTACAGAGCATCTAAAAAGTTAGAAATATTACCATAAACTTACTTTTAAATCGAACTTTAGCCACATTTTCCAATAATATGCTCATGTTTTTCTTCAACCTTCACACACCTTTTCGGGAAGTATCTCTAAATTTTTTTTTTTTTTTTTTGAGACGGAGTCTCGCTCTATGGCCCAGGCTGGAGTGCAGTGGCCGGATCTCAGCTCACTGCAAGCTCCGCCTCCCGGGTTTACGCCATTCTCCTGCCTCAGCCTCCCGAGTAGCTGGGACTACAGGCGCCCGCCGCCTCGCCCGGCTAGTTTTTTGTATTTTTTAGTAGAGACGGGGTTTCACGGTGTTAGCCAGGATGGTCTCGATCTCCTGACCTCGTGATCCGCCCGTCTCGGCCTCCCAAAGTGCTGGGATTACAGGCTTGAGCCACCGCGCCCGGCCAAGTATCTCTAAATTTAAAGCAAGTCCAGTTGTTAATGTAAAAAAGGTACAAGAGGCCAGGGCACAGTGGCTCAAGCCTATAATCCCAGCACTTTGAGAGGCTAAGGCGGGCGGATGACCTGAAGTCAGGAGTTTGAGACCAACCTGGCCACCATGGCAAAATCCTGTCTCTACTAAAAATACAAAAATTAGCCGGGTGTGGTGATGTGCACATGCAATCCCAGGTACTCAGGAGGCTGAGGCAGGAGAATAGCTTGAACCCAGGAGATGGAGGTTGCAGTGGGCTGTGATCACGCCACTGCACTCCAGCCTGGTGATAGGGCAAGACGTTGTCTCAAAAACAAAAAAAAAGTACAAGAAAAAAGCCAGAGAAAGTAGTGTATTTCTTGAACTTTTAAAGAAAAATTAACAATTGGACCCATTTCTTTTTTTCTTTTTTTTTTGATCTTATTGAGATTTTTTTTTATTTTTTATTTTTTATTATACTTTAAGTTCTAGGGTACATGTGCATAACGTGCAGGTTTGTTACATATGTATACTTGTGCCATGTTGGTGTGCTGCACCTGGACCCATTTCTTTACATTTAGAGGTACTTCACCTGAAAAGGTATCTAAAGGTTACAGAAAAACATATTGACTATATTATTTGAAAATATAACTAATATACTGTTTAACAATAAATTCTCCCCATGATTTTTTTTTTTTTTTTTTTTTTTGAGACTTGGTTTCATTTTGTCACCAAGGCTGGAGTGCAGCAGCACGATCTGGGCTCACTGCAACCTCCCCCTCCCAGCTTCAAGCAATTCTTGTGCCTCAACCTCCTGAGTAGCTGGGATAACAGGTGCACACCACAACGCTCAGCTAACTAATTGTTTTTGTATTTTTAGTAGAGACAGGGTTTCACCATGTTGGCCAGGCTGGTCTCAAACTCCTGGCCTCAAGTGATCCGCCTGCCTCAGCCTCCCAAAGTGCTGGGATTTACAGGCGTGAGCCACCACTCCCAGCCAGTTTCTCCATGATTCTTGACTTTTAGGTCACTCCGTAGAACAGAAACAGATGCCCATTGTGAAGGTTCAGTGAGCCAAGACTGCACCACTGCACTGCAGCCTGGACAAGGGAGTGAGACTCTGTCTCAAAAAAAAAAAAAAAAAAAAAAAAACCAAAAAGAAAGAAAAGAAAGAAACAGATGCCCATCCAAGGGAAATGAATTTTGCTGAAAGTAGTGCAGTTTTCCCAGAGAAAGTAACATTTGAGCCGAACCTTGAAAGATGAGTAAAAGTTTGTCAAGCTGAAAAATTTCATCGTAATAGGAGTTGAACACAGGGTCATTATGAGCAGTTGGCTGGTCCCCCCTAGAAGGCTGGCAGCCCCTTTCAGGTGAACCTCCAGTCTGTTCTTTATTCAGGCACCAGTAGGACGCTGTGCTGGGTGGCATTCCTGTCCCAGCAGGGGCTAGGCCTGAGTCACACGCAGGGCAGGGGCCTGGTCACAGCCTGGGACCTCACCTGAGAAAGACCTGTGAGAAAACATCCCAATCCCACTCATTCCTGCCCACACCAGGGCCAGCCACATCGGGACAGCAGGGACGGTGAAGAGCATGTTTGGGAATGTGACACTCTGTGGTGGCTGCTTGTTAGGAAATCCTAAGTAGCTTTCTCCTGATGACTAGCCTGAACACTGGATCGCTGAGCGGGGCACAGTTGGAAGGAATCAGAAATTACTGTATTAACACCAGTATTTTGGAGG
This sequence comes from Rhinopithecus roxellana, assembly GCF_007565055.1. NCBI lineage: Eukaryota > Metazoa > Chordata > Mammalia > Primates > Cercopithecidae > Rhinopithecus > Rhinopithecus roxellana. Next base: position 117,425,277 of record NC_044556.1, on the reverse strand, counting down.
CACAGAAACCAGGGGTGAAGGAACTTCCCTAAGGTTACACACTTTAGGTGATAGCACTGGTGTAGGCTCCCATAAAAATGTTCTCTCAGGTCTCTTCCAACTCATAGGTTCTTGGAAATGTAAGGGGCAAAATTCATTCATTTTATGGCATTAATGACCACTAATCAATCAATCATTCTCTCAATTATCCGAGCAATTGTATAATTACTGAGTGCTAGTGATGCCCACAACTGGGCTTCTTACAGTCCTGCAGTGGTAGAAACAAAGGAACTAGAAATCATGGTGTTTATACCTTGGAGCAACCTGCAATCTAGTTGCATAGGAAATAACCCATTTGACACAATGAGAGTAACAAAAACAACAAATGCAATTGTCATTGGAATGGGCTGGAGCTCTGGGAGAAGGAATCCTTAGGGGAAGATGAAAGCTGAGAAAGGCTTGGAGACCATCAGTGGAGAAGAAGGGAAAGGGCAGTATCTGGATGGAGGGCTCTGGGCAATATTTAGGAAAACTCAAGAGCGCCTGCCCAGGAACAGACCGACAGACAAGCGTGTGCTCCCTCCTGAACTCACAGGCTTACTAAGGCTCAGCTCACAGCAGGGCTCCCCTTCCAGGCTTTGCAGGTGATATGGTTCCTTCTTCATCCAGGATAGCTCCAGTGAAGGATGGACAGAGGCAAGATTCTAGCTCCATTCCGGCTTCAATGTGTCCTTGTTCTTTTCTCCTTTGCTAGTCATTCTGGTCTGTTTGGGAACTGGACTTGTTGTCTTTGGCCAGCTAACCTCTAACCCTGCCAGGGGGACTAAGCATGCTACAGAGTGCCCAGGTCCCCCACCTCCCACTTCCATAGAGCCCTGAGCAAACCACTCAGTCTCTAAATGGCCCAGAGCAGCTTGTGGCTCCATTTCAGAAGCAAAAGCACCTCTGAGAATGTGCGAATGCAGCCTGAGACCCCCACCGTGCCAGCTCCTAGCCCTAAAGCAGGCTGGTACCTCACACTGCTTTCGGAATCTTCCAAGACACTGTGGGTGTGAGGTCTTCCAGGCAGACACCAGCACCCACCACGCTGGTCCTCAGAAAACGACTGGAGGTAGAGAAAGCAGGGCTGGAAAGAGAGGAAGAAATTTCAGGACTGTCCTCATTAGCATATTCTAAACGAAGCAGATCTTCAGGCAGCCGTGTTAGGTAAGATGTCCCTGTAAGAGTACACGTTAACATGGCAAAATTTGAGGAATGAACATTAGATGGCCATGCAGTGTCAAAGTCAGGGCTCGCTTGGGTGCTTCTCTGACAGAAGAGACAGAGTGTGGCACCAGTAGTCCCTGTTGGGTTCTGTGTCTACAGCAGAGAGCTTTGGGGCTGCCCTCCCTCACAGAGCAGGCTTTCTGCAAATGCTCAGGTAGGGCTGGGTATATTCGTAGAATCTTCCAGACCCATCCAACCTAGAAGGTGGTGGTCCCCGAAGAGCGGTGGTGTACATGAGAAGCTGGGGGAACGTGTGACAAGGCAGACCCCTGGGCCAGCCTTCAGAGAGTCTCGTTCACCTGCTCTGGAAATACCGCAGAGGACTTGGCCTCTTGCTGTGAGTTAAGAGGAAAGAAACCCCTCTCACTCTAGAACTACCTTTTTCTGTCTCAATCACCTTTTTTCCTGTCTTTTAAAAATTTCCAAAAGTCTCTGCATCTGTAGTTTTCATAAGTACTTTGTCATGCAACCTGGTTAGCTCAAGCCAGAGACAACCAGAAACAGCTCTATCAGTGGTTGTCAACGCGGCCACTTCCCTCGGAACCGTGGCCCCTCATTCCTGCAGTTGGGTGGGAGCCAACACAGCCCCAGGCACAGGCAGTGTGGGCATGGATTCCCGGAGCTCCACACAGGAATGTCCCACTCTAGAGGGGAAGGTAAAATTCGGTGCTCTCCATGCACTGGGTATGTGTGCCAGGAAAGCCCTGAAACTTTTGCTCACAGGGCTCAAAATGAAAGCAGCTGTTGATTCTGAGAGTGGCAGGTTTGACGACATTTGGAGTCCCCCTGTGTGAGAACAGAGAGACCCCTGGCGCTTCCTCGCTGCTACCTGAGGAAGGGGGAGGAGGCTGGGGGTGGGGAGGCCCAGCCTCACAGGGTTGCGTCTCTCCGGGGCTTCCTGAGGAGGCAGCGCCGACCTTCCCAGCCTGGAGGGCCAGCCGGAGCCAGGCCGGATCCTGGCCACTGTGCCTACCACCGAAGGCAGGCTTCAGGCCAGGTCCTCTCCTTGCCTCTCGGGGGGACGCTGGTGTCGGGCTCCTTTGATATCTAAAAACCAGACCCTCAGCCCCCAGCGCCCAAGCCCGGCGCAGATCCACGGCCTGGCCTCTCAGCGCGGGGGCCTGGGGGCGGGCGCGGTTCGGGGGCAAGGGACCGCAAGTGGGGGCGGGCGGCAGCGTGTGAGCAGCTCAGATGGGAGATCACGCGCGATAACCCGGGCCCTGGATGGCAGCGCTCGACAGGAAACCTCGAGCGAGGAGCCAGCTGGGGGCCGGCGGGGCGGGGCTGCTGCTCCAGTAACCGCACGAGAGCCGCGGCTGGCGGCAACACGGGGCTGGGAGCCCACCCTGGCTGCACGGGCAGGAAGGGCCGGAGGTTCCTTCCCAGGCCCAGCCTCCTCTCTGTCTTGCGGAGGGCGTCCTTCACGGGTGTGGTTTGTGACTTTGGGACGGCGGTCCCGGCCGCCTGGGCTTTGGGCGTGGTGGGAGAGCTGCCCAGCCCGCAGCACAACCGGCGTGGCTTTGACCGGGGAGGGACCCGACCCCGAGCCGGACGCGGGGAGGCCAGGGCGGAGGGGCGGCGTGAGCGTGGCTCGGCAGGCTCAGGCTCGTCTCTTTAAAATCCCAGTGAAATGTTCATCTGTAGCGTATCGGTGACGGTTTTAAAATCCAAGCGGCATTTCCTCTCGCAGCCTCCGAAAAACTCGGTGCAGTGGGCAACGGCTTGGCGGGGCGTCTTCCTGTGCCTTGCGCCCAGGCGGGCGACCCGCAGCGGGAGGGGCACAGGCGCGGGCACCGAGGGGCAGAGGCCTGGCCCCGGCTCGGGGAGCTCCGGGCGGAGGCGGCTCGGGCTAGCAGATGGATGCACGGGTTTCTGCTGGGGAAGCTGCAGGGGCCCCAGGAGCTCTGAGGAGGCGCCCTCAACAGCCTGGGGCCGGCGGGACGGCTTCCAGAGCCAGGGCGACCAGCGAGGGCGGCAGGCGCGGCCCTCCTGGCTCCCCCTCCGCCGCTGTCCTCCCTTGCGTTGCCCAGGCAGCCTGAGCTCCTGAGGCCCAGAGGGTCTCCAGCTTACAGTTGCAGTGGGGCTGATACGATGGATCGGAAAACCGCTTTCATCTCACTGGTCTGCTGGTGAAAGCATCTCGTCCCTACAGCATTGGATAATAACAATAGTGATCATGCTATTTACCAGCAGTAGTTGGTTTTTTGTGTTCATATATAAATGTAACCATATTCACCAAATACCATTATCGTGAAAGTTTCTGTATAGCTGAGGTCCTTCTAAACCCCGGCAGGTCATCACCAGAAATGTACTGAGCCAGGGCTGGGGGCGAAGCGCTATCTTCTATGCCTCCACTTTCTGCCCTGCCAGAATCTTGCCGCATACACCTCCTTTGATTTAAGGGTTCATGTTATTTGTTTTTGTTTTGGTTGTTTAGTATTATAAATATTATATACTATCATAGTTAGAGTTTCAAACACCACAAAAAGGTGTAAGGTGGAAAATAAGTGAAATTCACCCAGCCTCCCCCTCCCCTGGCTCTTCTGCAGAGTAACCGCGGATGACACTTTTGTGTGTGTGGCCCTCCAGATATACATATATTTTTAACCTGTTTTTGCTTGTTGTAAAATAATATAACATAAAATTTACCATTTTCATTTTTAAGTGTCATTCAGTGGCATGAAGTACATTCACAATATTATACAATCATCACCACTATCCATTTCCAGAACATTTTCACCATCCCAAACAGAAACTCCATCTAGATGTATTTTTATGTATATATACATATATATGCAGCTTACATAGTGTTTTTTTCATACACAAATATCTAGAGCTTGCTTTTTTTTTTTTTTTTTTTTTGAGGCAGGGTCTCACTCAGTGCCCAGGTTGGAGGGCATGGCATGATCACAGCTCACAGCAGCCTCCACCTCTTGGGCTCAGGCAATCCTCCCACCTAAGCCTCCAGAGGAGCTGGGGCTGCAGGTGTGTGCCACCACACCCAGCTAATTTTGTTATTGTTATTATTTGCAGAGATGGGTCTTGCTATGTCTCAAACTCCTGAGCTCAAGCGATCCTCCAGCTTCAGCCTAAAGTGCTAGGATTACAGGCATGAGCCACTGCAGCTGGCCACCTTTTAAAAAACCTGATTATCTTGAAGATCTTTCATGGTGGCACACGTAGAATTATCTGTTGTGTGTGTTTTTTTAACGGTTATATATGAATACACCAAAATTTATCAGGTTCCCAGTTGATGGACGTTTACATTATTTTCTCTGTGTGCTGAGAGTTTATCCTCAGAAAAAATTAAATTCTCAGAGAAATGGCAAAATCCTGCCTGGAATTTTGACATAAGAGGTTTGCTCGAAAGTAGATTTTTTTGAAGTGGTGCTAATTTTCAAGAGCAAAACAAGAGTGTGCTGTGTGAGAAAGAACAAAGGCCCGGCAAGACGTGGCCTCTTGTCCAGGCTCTGACACATGAGCTGTGTGACTGCGGGAGAGTCACTTCAACTCCCTGACCTTCAGTCTCTTTATCTGCAAAGTGGAGCAAATAAGATCTGCCCAGCTTACCTCACTCAATTGTTGTTAGGATCAAATGAAATAAAAAATATAAAAGGGTTTTGTAAACTGACAGTGTGGAGCAAATGTTTGGTAAGACCATGATGTTACAGCATCAGTTCCTGGAGTCAGCCAGAGAAAGCTACATGTCCAAGCTGGCATCAGGAGGTAAGAGTAAGTGTCTTTCTCTCTGTATATCTATAATATCTATATATATACACACACACACACACACGTTGCTCTCTATGTGTATATATACACATGCATACGTATATGTTTGTATTGTTCTATTTATGTGTGTATATATACACATATGTACGCAAGTGTGTGTTTGTGTGTATCTTATACTCTATGTGCCTGGCATATAGCAAGTGCTGTCTGCTAACCTGAGAGACTTGTCTGCTGGCTTGGGGGGCTGTGGGTGGAATGAGCGGAGGGAACTGAAACATATAACCTGCTCACCAAAGGAGGTCACTTGCCTGTTGTTTACTCCCAGAGCGTGACTGCAGGCATCGTCCCTCCCTCGTGTTTCCTTAGCGCTCTGTGCCCCTCTCTAGTGGGATGATCCGTTTCCTTGCCCACCTGTCTGCTTGACTGGGAGGCTACATCTATGTCTGTCACCTCCACCCTCACTACCAGCACAGTGTGTGTGTGACATTTTCTCCTAGTAAGGATGGCCACCACATGACCTCTCGTGAGGCGTCTCTCCTTGGCTTGTAGGTGGCCGTCTCTTCATGTCTTTACATCGTCTTCACGGTGTCTTCCCTCTCTACATGCCTGTGTCCTAATCTCATCTTTTTATTTATTTGTTCTTTTTAATAGAGTCTTGCTCTCTCGCCTAGGCTGGAGTGCAGTGGCACAGTCTTGGCTCACTGCAGCCTCCGCCTCCTGGGTTCAAGGGATTCTCCTGCCTCAGCCTCCTGAATAGCTGGGACTACAGGTGTGTACCACCATGCCTGGCTAATTTTTTATATTTTTAGTAGAGATGTCTGGTTTTTGTTTTGGTTTGGTTTGTTTTTTTTCTGAGATGGAGTTTCGCTCTTGTTGCCCAGGCTGGAGTGCAATGGCATGATCTCGGCTCGCTGCAACCTCTGCCTCCCAGGTTCAAGCAATTCTCCTGCCTCAGCCTTCTAAGTAGCTGGGTTTACAAGCCCCTACCACCACATCTGGCTAATTCTTTTGTATTTTCAGTAGAGACCGGGTTTCACCATGTTGGCCAGGCTGGTCTCAAACTCCTGGCCTCAGGTGATCCGCCCACCTCAGCCTCCAGAGTGCTGGGATTACAGGCGTGAGCCACCGCTCCCAGCCGAGATGGGGTTTACCATGTTGGTCAGGCTGGTCTCGAACTCTGACCTCAGGTGATCTATCTACCTCGGCCTCCCAAAGTGCTGGGATTACAGGCATGAGCCGCCTCGCCCAACCTAATCTTGTCTTCTTATAAGGACACCAGTCATATTGGATCAGGGCACACACTAATGACCTTATTTTAACTTAGTGACCTCTTTCAAGACCTTTTCTTCAAATACAGTTACATTCTGAGGTATTGGGAGTTAGGATTTCAACATAAGAATTTCAGGGGACAAAATTTAGCCCATAACAGAAACTGAGGTTTAGTGATTATTATGTGTTAATGGATGAGGAAGGAACAAAAGAGTGAATGGGTTTCACACCTTCAGGACAAACAACCACTTTCTGGATTGTTTGTGGGGTAAGAGTAGGAAGAGCTTGGTTTTGGGGGCCAGGGGAAGAAGAGATGAAGATGACTACGTATGGCTGAATGCAGGCAGATAATGGAGGCTGGCAGTATAGCCTGGATTTTAGGGCTGATTTGAAGCCTGTCCTGGGGCTTGCCAGGGCATCTCCAGCTAGACTAGGGGCCCAAGGCAGCTGTGAACCTTGCCTTGTTCCAACTGGCTTTAATTTTTTTCTTTGAAATGTTATTACCATATTTTAAATAAAAGGATAATGTGTCCTTGCCAAAAGAGAAAAGCCTGCAACTGTTGCCTATCTCATTCAGAGTAAAAGCCACTGGTCAAGGAAGTTCTACCTAACACCCCCACCCGCTTGTCGCCCTCTTTCCTGGTCTCCTAGAACTTCCCCTCATTCATGCTACCCTGGCTACACCCCTCCTTGCCTCTGACCACCTGTGAAAACCAGGAGCCATCTCTTTGTCACTTCGTACTTTCATTTCCTTGGCTAGCATTAAGACTGAATGTCTTTTTTTTTTTTTTTGAGACAGATGCTCGCTCTGTCACCCAGGCAGGATTGCAGTGGCTCGATCTCAGCTCACTGCAACCTCTGCCTCCTGGGTTTAAGCGATTCTCCTGCCTCAGCCTCGTGAGTAGCTGGGACTACAGGCGCCTGCCACCATGCCTGACTAATTTTTGTATTTTTAGTAGAGATGGGGTTTCACCATATTGGCTAGACTGGTCTTGAACTCCTGACCTAGTGATCTGCTCACCTCGGCCTCCCAAAGTGCTGCGATTACTGACATGAGCCACTGTGCCTGGTGTGTCTTTTTACATGTTCGTAAGTAATCTGCTTTTCTGTCTCTGAGAATTGCCTATTTATATCTTTTGCTGATATATCTCTTGGACTATTAGTTTTAGCTTTCATTTTCAAAGTATTATTATTTATTAACTTTTTTTTTTTTTTGAGACAGGGTCTCACTCTGTAACCCAGGCTGGAGTGCAGTGACGCAATCAGGGCTCACTGCAGTTTTGACCTCCTTGGGCTCAAGTGATCCTCGCACCTCAGCCTCCTGAGTAGCTGGGACTAAGGCATGCACCATCATGCCCAGCTAATTTTTTATTTTTTGTGGAGGCAGGGTCTTGCCATGTTGCCCAGGCTGGTCTCTTAACTCCTTGGCTCAAGCAGTCCTGCCAGTTCGGCCTCCCCACGTGTTGGGATTACAGGCCTGAGCCACCGTATCTGGCCCATTTTTCAAGCTATTAATGATTGAATTCCAAACCTGTAAAAAGCTTTAGGAATGAAGCTATTTATCTCAGAATTATTTACAATAGTGAAAAATTGGAAACAAATGACCACCAATGGGGAATGGTTATGTAGATAGTGGAAAGCTTATTAGGCAACCATTAAAAAGGATATTTATTAATGGTAAAATGACAAAGTAACATGAAATACACATATATGAAGTAACATGAAGTCTTAGATTATAACATAATACTAAATGAAAACAATGATTCTCCAGGAAATTTTTTTTTTTTTTTTTTGAGATGGAGTCCCGCTCTGTCACCCAGGCTGGCATGTAATGATGTGATCTTGGCTCACTGCAGCCTCTGCCTTCCAAGTTGAAGTGGTTCTCCTGCCTTAGCCTCCCAAGTAGTTGGGATAACAGGCATGTGCCACCATGCCCGGCTAATTTTCATACTTTTAGTAGAGATAGGGTTTCACCATGTTGGCCAGGCTGGTCTCAAACTCCTGACCTCAGGCAATCCGCCCGCCTTGGCCTCCCAAAGTACTGGGATTACAGGCGTGAGCCACTGCACCTGGCCGGGAAAAAATTTTTGTGTAAAATGATTACAGTTTATAAATAAAGACTTTGGATGGCCATCTGCCATCATATTAATAATGGCTGTGTTTGAAAGTGGTATTATGGGCAACTTTGATTTTTTCCTACTTTTCTGCACTTTTATATTAAGTTGATTTACTTGAAAATAAAAAGAAAAATGATCACAAGGCCTTGGCTCGGTGGCTCACGCCTGTAATCCCAGCACTTTGGGAGGCCAAGGCAGGTGGATCACCTGAGGTCAGGAGTTCGAGACCAGCCTGGCCAACATGGTGAAACCCCGTCTCTACTAAAAATACAAAAAATTAGCCAGGCATGGTGTCAGGTCCCTGTAATCATAGCTGCCTGGGAGGCTGAGGCAGGAGAATCGCTTGAACCTGGGAGGCGGAGGTTGCAGCGAGCCAAGATCATGCTATTGCACTCCAGCCTGGGGAACAAAGTGAGACTCTGTCTCAATTAAAAAACAAAACAAAACAAAACAGAAAAGAAAAATGATCACAAAGTATCACTCAAAACATAACAACTTTAATGGAAATAAAAATACAAGAAGGGAAACATTTGCTCATAATGTGCTACCCCTAAGAAACCACACAGCCCTGTTCTTCCCTCTTCCCTTGGAACCCTTGTCTATAGGAATACATAATTTGTAGGTAGTTTTGAACAAACAATCCAATTTTATAATGAAACATGAATATTTGAAATCTAACACTGAGGAGAGAATTAAGGAGGCTGTGGCAATTTTTTAAAATTTATTTATTTATTTATTTTTTTAGACAGAGTCTCACTCTATCACCCAGGCTGGAGTGCAGTGGCGCAATCTCAGCTCGCTGCAACCTCCGCCTCCCGGGTTCAAGTGATTCTCTTGCCTCAGCATCTCGAGTAGCTGGTATTACAGGTGCCCGCCACCACGCCTGGCTAATTTTTTTTGTATTTTTAGTAGAGACGTGGTTTCACCATGTTGGCCAGGCTGGTAGCAAATTAAACAGAGTAGTAAAACATTGTATGGTGCCACTAAATTATCTGGAGTTGTTCCACAGGTCAGGGTGATTGAGGTATCTCCAGTGGGTCATTGCTATGAGCACTGGGCAGTGTGAGTCCTGGCCTCACATTTGGTAGCAGGCCATCTGTATCTATCAGCCCCCCAGGCCTCTCAGCCCTCAATGAAAGAAAGCTAATTGTAGAGTCAAGAATATGACCTGCTATAATGGTTCGATCCTCGGAGAAGGAAGGACTCCACAGCCTGGTGAGGACCCCTCTCCCCAGCTCTGAGGATCAGCAAGTCATTCAAGGGCAGTACCAGGTGGTAGTTAAGACCTGGACTATGGATCCAGAAGTACCTGGGTTCAACCCTGGCTCTCGACATTAGGCATGTTACTAACCTCTCTGAGCCTCAGTTTCCCTAGCTGTGAAATCAGAGTCACTGTGAAGACTGAATGAGAAAACTCATACATGTAGTTCCTGGACCAGAACAAATTTTCAACCAGTGGTTATAATTATTACTCTGTGTGTCTATCCTGTATCTTTTCTGCTGCAGTGAAAGTTAGTTATTCAATGAAAGGGAGTAACCTGCTGACGAGGGTGGTCTGGGTGCCTCGATGCTGTGGTCACTGAGTTGGCATCACACTCAGCACCCTGCCCAACATAGACACCACCACCCCCCCCACCATAGCTGCTGCCACTGCCTTCCTAAGAACAGTGACTTCCTGTTTTCTAAGTTCTTACCCTGCAATGTCATCACCAGTTGTGCCTGAGCCTGGGGGTGGAGCTGGGCAGCAGCAGGACTCAGGGCTCAAAGTTGGGGGGTCAAAGGAAGGAAGGTTGGGTAGTAGAAAGCTGGCCACTCCTACCGGGATCGTGAGATACTGTGGTTCATGTTGATTCCATTAGTACCTACCAACTGAGCGCTTAGCAGGTACCAAGCCCTTTCCATTTGAGTGTCACACACCCTGGGAGGTTGCTGTGATTACTCAGTGATCACACAGTAGCAACGCCAGGACTTGGATTGCAGTTGTCTCCTTCGTAGGATTTATTCTTACCTGTAGGGCTTCCTACCAAAGTGGAATCAAGCTGGATGGGGGTGAGGTTTGAAAGACTGCCCAATAGAAATTGGAGGATCTGTGTGATTTGTGCTTCTGAAGGCAGAACTAGGTTCAAAGTTTTTTTTAACTCTGAAAATTAGAGCTCTCCACCAGTGATTGCTGGGTGCTGAGCTTCCTGTCACTGGAGATATTCAAGTGGAGGCCAGAAGTGCTACCAATGAAGAAACTCCTGGAAGACGTGGGAGGCCCTCTATATGAGAGGAACCCCAGAGGCACTGGGATAAGAGAAGGGACTTTGCATCAGATGCACTCAGAAAATCTCTAGCTGTGTGACCCATTTGAGCCACAATGTCATTATCTGCAAAATAGAATTGGTAATAATTCTGCCCGTATTGTGCAAGGTTGGTCTGAGGATTAAGCCAGATCATGCAAGTGCAAAGAGTTCTCTAAACTGTATGCTTCGTGCATGCGTTACATCATTATCATTTTGTGAAGTGAGGAGTTCTCAGAAAGTCTACACACTGCTGAGCTCCTACTGTGTGCCAGGCACTTTGTACATACCCATTATCTGTTTTTTTGTTTTGTTTTGTTTTTTCTTTTTTTTGTTTTTTTTGAGACTGAGTCTCACTCTGTTGCCCAGGCTGGAGTGTAGAGGTGGGATCTCCACTCACTGCAAGCTCCACCTCCTGGGTTCACACCATTCTCCTGCCTCAGCCTCCCGAGTCACTGGGACTACAGGCACCCGCCACCACGCCCAGCTAATTTTTTTTTTTGTATTTTTAGTAGAGACAGGGTTTCACCGTGTTGGCCAGGATGGTCTCCTGACCTCGTGATCTGCCCGCCTTGGCCTTCCAAAGTGCTGGGATTACAGGCATGAGCCACTACACCCGGCCCCCATTATCTGTTTTTATCTTCACACACTCCTGAAGAGTGGGTATCCCCATCCTGAGCTGGGAAACCTGGCCAGGTTCTGTCCCTCACTCTGGCAGGATGGGGTGGGAGGTCAGAGGGCCGTCCCCTGCTGCCACTGCTTGTATCTGCAGAGCCTCCCAGCATGCGCCACTGTGCAGGGCACCCCACAAACTTTACCTCATTGCTCCGCACCCATGAAGTCGGTCTTATCAAAGCCCTTTTGCAGATAGGAAAACTGAAGCTCAGAGAGGTTAAGAAGACTGTGCCAAAAGAAGCCAATAATGGGGCAGATTCCACATTTGAGTCTTAGAGTCTTTCTGACTCGAAGGCTTATGTTCTTTGCTCTTCTCTAAGCCTGTGATGTGCTGGTGAGGAGGGGAAACGAGCAAATGAAACTACGTGGCACCATCTGTCCTTGCCAGAGCCAGTGGTGGGGGAGGACTCGAAGTGAAACGTTTACAAGCCGTTGTGATTAAGTGTCAAAAGTGGGCAAAATGGCAAGGGCTGTGAATTCAGAGGTAGGTGGAAACTCTGGGTCCTGTGCCCACAGGTCAGGTGCATCGAAGGCATAAGGCTAAGAGAAGTACCTGGAGTCAGGAGACCCAGGAATTCCCTTCCAGCTTTGCCACTAACCTGCAGGTGTCCTTGGTGAAGTTGCTTCATTTCTCTGATCTCAGTTTATCCACCTGTGAATTGGGCCCCATAATAGCCCCCTGTTTGTCTCCTGGCACTCATAAGAATCAAACTCCATCAGACACAGGAAGTCAGTTTAAAAGTAGAAATTAGGGTTCGAATGAGAAGAATCCTTATTAGTTGGATGTGAGGGAGTCCTGCAGATGCCCAGCTCTGAAACAGGATTTGCTGGAGAAGGAGGTTGACTGGAGGGGAAGAGGGCACCAGTGTGTATTTGCAGCCTCAGGGTATGGCTGGACCAGGTTGATTAAGGCCTGATCCCTGTTAGCAGAAGTTCACAGTCTGGCTCAGAGACAATACAGTTCAAGTAAATCTCACCCAGAGAAACCAGATTCTGTAAGGATAGGTGTGTCTCCCCCAGGGTGCACTCTGGGGCCCCAGAATCTTCCTGTTAATGGCCAGTGCCATGAGACTTCCTGAACTCAGGGCTTTTATGAAGATGACAAAAGGTTATAAAGGGATGGTGAGGCTCACTGTCACTAATTAGACTCACAACACTTAGATACAATGACCCATATGCCTAGATACTCTGTGATCCTCTTTGTCTGCCCCCAGCCTCCTCTGAGCATCTCACATGGCCTATTCCTGGTATCTTGCTACAGGGCAAGAAGGTTCCAGCTTATTGTGCATGGGCTTAAAGTAGAAATCATGGCAATAACAATAGGTGACATAATGGAATACATACTCTTATGGGGTCCTTCGCCCCATAAGAATTATTTTATTTGATCTTCACCCCATAAGAAGTATCGTATTTGGCCAGGCACGGTGGCTCACGCCTATAATCCCAGCACTTTGGGAGGCCGAGGCGGGTGGATCACTTGAGTTCAGGAGTCTGAGACCGGCCTGGCCAACATGGCGAAACCCCGTCTCTACTAAAATTACAAAAATTAGCAGGGCGTGGTGGTGCGTGGCTGTAATCCCAGCTACTCGGGAGGCTGAGGCAGGAGAGTCACTTGAACCAGGGAGGCAGTGGTTGCAGTGAGCTGAGGTCATGCCATTGCACTCCAGCCTGGGCAACAGAGTGAGACTGCATCTCAAAAAAAAAAAAAAAGAAAAAAAAAAGTATCGTAATTAACCCTCACCACTATCTAACGAGACAGGTTGTATTGTTATCCCCATTTTACAGATGAGAAAACCAAGGCTTAGAGAAGTTCCATAATACACAGTTCAGAAGTACAGTGTATAAGAAGGACCAAAGCTTTAATTTTGTTCCTTCTATCTGTTTGACAGAAATTTACATTTGTTGTAGGGTGTAGCTGCATTCTATGGAAGGCTGGGCTTCCCTCTCACATGCTCTGGCCACTGTAATGATGCAGGTCTGAATCTCAATCCATTCATGGCCATGCAATGAAGTCCCCATGCTCAGGTTCCACTCCAGGCCACTTAAGTCAGAGCCTCAGGGGAGAGGGCAGTGGATTGAGAGTCTGCGTGAGAACGCTCTGTCAGTCTCTGGGGCTCCTTTCAAATGCTGAGGTTCTCCTGGGTGCTGTAAATCTTGGGTAGGGATCAGGAACATGAAATAAAACAGCTTTTCCACTTGTACAGAAAAGTACTTACCACGTAAAACCCAAAACCTCCTAGGAAGCAGCTGTTGGTCCCTTTGGGATGGAATTGGTAGAAATATGAAGAAGCCGCAGGAGGGCACGCAGGGAAGAAGCCAGGACCAAGAAGAGAGTGACGATGCGGTGCCTTTGAGCTGGCATCCTGCAAAACTGTCTGCTGTCCAGGGAAGCCCCTGCACCTTGTATGTGGCCTCAAGAGCTAAGCCTTAAGCCCCATGAGGGTAGGGACTCAGAAGACTTGACCCAAATATCAGACATCATTGTCTTTTGATTCTCATCACAACCCTTAAGGTAGATATGATTACCCTCCATTTAACAGATGAGGTAACTGAGGCCCAGAGAGGGGAGTTACTTGTCCAAGACCACACAGCTGGTAAGTGGCAGAGGAAGTACTCGAACCCACCTGCACGCAATCTAGAGTTCATTCCATTTCAATAGTTCCCCGCACAGAGCAGATGCCCAATGAATATTTCATTAATCGCATAACTGAATCAGGTCCTGCATCCCTGCATGGAGCTTTCTGGGCCATGACTGTCTTCCTCAGGCCCATCTCTCCCAGCACAGGCGTAGTGGGACTGAGGAGAGGAGGGTCCGACACAGGGAATTATATTGGGGTTGATATCCTCTCCTCCACCCAACCACACACACTTGTCATCAGTCATAAAACTATGCAGAAAGAAAGGAAGAAGGAAGGAAGGCAGGAAGGCAGGAAGGCAGGAAGGCAGGAAGGAAGGAAGGAAGGAAGGAAACTTGTTCATATTACTTATCTCAGGGAGGTGCCCAATCCCCCTGCCCCTCTACTGTGCTGAGTCTGCACAACACAAAGAAATATTTCTTATTTGTGCTAAATTTACTGTCCAGTAATTTTTCTGTTCTCATTTTCTGTGACAAGCAGCTGAGTGATTTTCTCCTGGCTTTTCTTCTGAGTCTCAACCAGTCCCATAAATCACCACTGTTATCTCCTCTGCAGTCCTAATAGCAAAAAGTCACCCCAGTTTTGGTGGCCTTCATGGGAGCTGGCTTGTCCCCGAGAGGCCTTTAGATCCTCCCTAGGTCAGTGAGGACTTCCAGCAATACCTGGGGGCCAGAGGGCAGGCACACCTGGGGCTGGGCCCAGCATCTTCCTCATCACTGAAGCTCAGCCCTGAAACATTCCATGATATCGAGTGATTGTCTACCCTGTGCCCTGCACTCCGATGCCGGGGCTGGAGGAAGAGGCAACAATGAAGACGCAGCCATTGGTCTCAGGTGCTGGCAGCCTAGATGGAGGGGCATCTGAGTCCTGAGGAGTTGGGTCTGTAGAGCACTTTGGGAGATATCGGCTCTTGAACCGACATCCTCTCACTTTTTCCTCAGGGGTTCAGGTGGTGGGACAGTCTGATTTCAACAGGTGTTGAGTGGAGGGGTAGAACACAGGCCTGGAAGAGGATCTAGCTCAACAGGCAAGGGGGTAGAAAAATATGGCTGTGTTCAAGGAAGAATGGGGTATAAAAGACAGGAGCAGAGGGACAGGGTGGCACAAAGCTGTGGTCTTTTCAGGCCTGGACTTGTTCTGGCAGAGCCCTAACATGGCTGGACAAAGAGCTTGGACTCTCATCCGAGTGGCTGGGTCTCTGGGGAGGGTCTGTGGGAGGTTTGCAGAGATCAGCTGCCTGGGGGCAAGAGGGGTCCTGAATTAGGGTTGGAGTCAAAAGCTTGGGGACAGAGGGATTCAGGGTGGTGGGTGTGGGAACACTGGCGGTTGCCTTTGAATCATCTGCTTCCATAGTTCGTCGGGGAGGCCAAAATGTTGCTGGTATGGAGGGGCAGGCAGGGCTGGCCCAGGGGCAGGAAGAGGGAGAGAGCTGCTAGGGGTCAGTCCTGGGCTGCCTGTCACTGTGTGCTCTGAACAGGAATCCTCGGTGCCTCTGTCAGAGAGTGGGTGGCAGGAGGATCTGACGATGATTACATTTAAGGCAGTGCCTGCAGAAATGTTAGTTTTCACCTGTTCGACAGAAGAGGCAGCTGACAGAGCATACATAACCTGCCCCAAATCACACAGCCAGAAAGAATGACAGTACTCCCACATATGGCCTCCACTCCCTCTGCCCGCATCTGGGTCCAAAGGCCACCAGAGGGCGCCCAGGCCTTGGGAGACAGACACTGGCTGGGCTGGCCTGGGACCTCTGCTCTAGTTACGAGGCACGGGTGGAGTGAGATGGATACCATGCCCTGTTTTACAGGTTGAGTTGTTGCACATTTACCTAGTAGGAAGTATGGTCAGACTAAAATCCAAATCTCCTCATTCACAGTGCCATGATGTTTCTAATAAAACCGCTAACTGTTTTTATTCTTTCTTTTTCTTTTTTTTTTTTTGAGACGGAGCCTCACTCTGTGTGCTAGGCTGAAGTGCAGTGGCATGATCTCAGCTCACTGCAACCTCCGCCTCCCAGGTTCCAGTGATTCTCCTGCCTCAGCCTCCAGAGTGGCTGTGATTACAGGTGCCTGCCACCACACCCAGCTAATTTTTGTATTTTTAGTAGAGACAGGGTTTCACCACATTGACCATGCTGGACTTGAACTCCTGACCTCAAGTGATCCACCCATGTCGGCTTCCCAAAGTGCTTGGATTACAGGCGTGAGCCACCGCACCTGGCCCAAAAATGCAAACTTTTAGTTAACCAGAGTATATACTGTATCTGCATTCTTCAGCCCATGGTACTCCAGTGGCAGTGCCAACTAAAAGTGCATTAACTACAGCTTGACAAAGGTTAATATGGCACTAGGAGTTAGGGGCCCCTGGGAAATTTGCAGTGGGAGAGGCTAACACCGAAGAGACCTTTGAGCTGCATTTTGTAGGATGCATCAAATGTTACCGAATAGTAGGGTTTCAAGGAGAGAGATGGAGGGAACATCAAGAGGGAAGAGTGCATGCAAGGCACAGGGCAAATAGTCCGGAAGAGCAAGGCATGTCCTGCGAATGCGGTGTGTGTAGTGGGAGGAGGGGAGACAGGGAAGGCTGAGGCCATGGAGCTGGGACTGGGGGGCAGGGAGATGCTGGGCCTAGGTGGGGAGGGGCACCAAAGGTACCTCTGTCTGTTGCCCATGAAACCCTTCAGGGCACAGGGAAGGGAAGCTGAGCACCAGATCCCACTGTCCTCGGTGGGAGAGTGCCTGGTACTGAGGTAGGTAGGGAGTATGGGGAGAGTTAACCCAGATTCTTGCTGTCCTAGTTAACTGTTAGATATTGAAATGATCTCATTTGACCATCATTTGACCTGTTGTCTCCCATGGGTAGGCCTCAGAGCCACACACCTCAGGCTAGGAGTACCATTCATCCAGATGTGAACACCTTCCAGAGGTTTCCAGAGTTCTTGGTTCACACAGGCACTAACATGGCTGGGCTTCTGCCGCTGAGGCAGGAGCTCTGTGCACAGAGAACAGCCTCATCTGCCCGCCTTGTTTCCACCTCCCCTCCCCAATATTGCTTCAGGTTATTTGGCCCCACAGGGGCCACATCTGCCATTGGTGCCAATAGGATTTCCAGGAACTAGCTAAGGTGGGAGGGAGGGAGGGGGTTGTGATCAGGCTGAAGCATGGGGATTGGATATAGTCTCCGTGTCATGATTTTGTTGGTCACAGTCAGTCCTAGTGCCACCCTAGGGTGATGGGGATGTGTTCTGGTTACCTTGGGCCTGGCTGACCAGCTTTATCTCTTGGCACAGAGGCACAGAGCTTTGGCCTGCTGGATCCCAAACTCTGCTACCTGCTGGATGGAATCCTCTTCATCTATGGTGTCATTCTCACTGCCCTGTTCCTGAGAGTGAAGGTGGGTACCACTGGGCTTTGGGAGGAGGGCACAGGGACCTCCACTTGATGGATGTTCAGAAGCGCCTTGGTCTTGCAAAGTCTCAAGCTTGGGTGGTGCCTGGGGCTTGGTATCCAGGAGCAAAGCAGGGACCAGCCAAGTGTGTGCCTTGAGTGGGCTGAGGAAGAGGTGGCAGTGTCTGGCTGAGATGGACAGGGTGGGAGGGAGAGCCTGGTGCTAGGCACCTCCCTGACAAGCTGTACAAATGTGTGCACATCAGAGTATCCCAGGGAAGGTGATGGTGCAGGCGACAAAGGGGCTTACACTTAGGCAGAGGTCCTGCTGTCCAAGTGTGAATGAAGGCCATGTTAGCCTTTCTCTTGAAAAGACTCTTTCCTCACCTGTAGTAGGAGAGTGGACAGAGCCTGGGTTTTCACTTGGTGCCTTGCAGACCCTGGATTTCTTTGTGGGGCTGGTCATGGTGTGGGCAGAGGGTGGAAGAATTTAGGAGTAAAGGGGAGGATCCAGTCTCAGTCATCACTTCGGTGCTCCCCAACCCATTTCTTGTTTGCATGTTGAACTTTGGCGTAGTATTTTATTTGAAAAACCAAATCTTACTGAGTTTCTTGTTTTAAGTTTGAAAATGCTGCCCTAGATGATTTCTAAGGTTGTTTCCAATGCTCTAGATCTGTAAGACATTGCAGTTTCTCCCGCCTGAAGCGGCATGAAGTGAAGCAAGAGTGAGCCTGTGTCAGCTTCCAACAGATGCTCAGGACACTAAGCAAACGCTAGGCTTCCTGGACACCAGTGCAGCAGGGCGATGGCTCAGGGCTGGGCGAGTGATGCACGTACAGCACCCTGCCCCCAGGGTCAAGATAGGAGGCGGGACCTTGACCAGCCGCCATCCACCCTGGATTGTCCTCAGAGTCCCCGGAGGAAGGGACCCTAGAGAATACTCACGTCCGCGGGGGCGCAGACCAAGAACCTTACACCTCTGCGCACGCGCGAGGGCGCTAGCCCGGGAAGAATAAACGCCAGCGGGTCCTGGGCCAGCGTGATGGATGCACGTGTCACAGGCAGGAGGAAAGACAGCTGGGCTCAGAAAAAGCGGCTGCCACGACCCGGTCCCTGCAAGGGCTCAGCCCCAGGAGGCAGGGCACGCATTGTTAGTTGCCAAGGAGCGGAGTAGGGCTGTCCCTCGGGTCGCCGCGCGCCCTGGCACCCCGGCACCCCTGCGCGCCCTCGCGGAGCAGTAACGCGCTTTGCTCTCTGTGTTGCAGTTCAGCAGGAGCGCAGACGCCGCCACATACCAGCAGGGCCAGAACCAGCTCTATAATGTAAGTCAGTCTCGCCGCAGACCCTCCGGAAAGGAAGGGCAGTCCCCTCCTCGGACCTAGGGAACATGCCCGCCAGAGTCTCGGGTTTAAGTCTGGTCCGCAGCTATCACCTCTGCAACCCGGCTGCAACTTGTTTAACCTCAGTTTTCTAACCCGTAAATCAAGTGTAGTAATTGTACGTGTCTCAAAGGGCGCCATAAAGATTACATGCTTCAATGGCTTGATACGTGGAAAGAGCTTAGTATAGTGCCTGCCATTAGTGAGCCCCCAAGCCATCAGCAATTTGCAAAGGCTAGAGATGGGTAGAGAAGGCATGTATTAGAATCTTCCCGGAGGAGGGGAAAGCGATTTCACACTCCCTGTGCAATGGGACTGTGGTGGAATTGACTACCACCTCTGAGCCCCAGCTTCTCTATTTGCTCATGAGAATGTTGTTCCTTATCCTGTTGGACTGATCAGCATATAGTTCTTGGTGACCTTTGGGGATCCCATCCACTGTCATCTTAATGCGTGTTCTCTGAGAGGTCCTCTGGGATGATGGTCTCCAGATGGACCAGTTACCATCCCCTCCCCAGCCGCTGCCCCTCTTTTTGTGAATCACCCCGGAGAGGGAAACCACACTCTCCAGACCAGCTGGCCCTATCCTTCTGAGGTTCCTCTGTCCTGTGTCTGACACTTTCTTGTTTGTTGTAGGAGCTCAATCTAGGACGAAGAGAGGAGTACGATGTTTTGGACAAGAGACGCGGCCGGGACCCTGAGATGGGGGGAAAGCCGGTAGGGGTTCCTCTATCTTCCTGTGTGTTCCTGCATGTGTGGTGGGGTTCAGCCCAGGCTACAGGGGAGGGTTCCTCAGCTCACTCGGCAACCGGACTCGACCCTCATGTGTGGGCCTGGGACAAGAGAAGAGATGGAGACCCACTCGCTGCCACAACCTGTTCCTTCCTCCTTGGCTCCATTCTGCATCTCAAGGGACCGCATCCCCGGAAGTGGTACCCACTGCTCATGTCTAAGCTCTACCCACTTCCCCTCAAACTGCTCCTTGGCCATCCTGAGATGCACACATGGTGGCACCATCTGCCCCAAGAGGACAGACCTGGTGAAGAGGTCCATACAGGAAGGGCCCAAGACCACTGGATAACCCACGTATAGTTGGGGTATGGTCCCTGGGGGGCTCTGATCTTTTGGCTTTGTAGACACTATACCCTGTGGGTAGGGGAGCAGCTGGATGAGACCACAGTAGGGTAGGGTCCTCTTTGTTTTTTCTCCTTCATTCTTATTTCCTTCCTTCCTTATTTCCTTCCTTCCTTCCTTCCTTCCTTCCTTCCTTCCTTCCTTCCTTCCTTCCTTCCTTCCTTCCTTCCTTCCTTCCTTCCTTCCTTCCTCTGTCTTTCTCTTTCTGTTTGTTTTATATTGACAAATTATAGTTCTACATATTTATGGGGTACGAAGTATTGTTATGATTTTTGAATATCATGTGAAATGATTAAATTAAGCTAATTAACATATTTATCACTTCAAATATTTAACTTTTTTGTGATGAGAACATTAGCAATTTACTCTTAGAGATATTAAAATGTATAGTACTCACGTATTAGCTATATTCAGCATGTTGTGCTGCTGATCTAAAAATAAATTACTCTTCCTATCTAATTGAGGCTTTGTACCCTGTGACTATCATCTCCCCATTCCCCATCCCCCCATTCCCCAGCATCTGGTAAACATCATGCTACTTATCCATGCTTCTGTGAGTTAAACTGTTTTAGATTCCACATATAAGTGAGAACATGCAGTGTTTGTCTTTCTGTGCCTGGCTGATTTCACTTAGCATAGTGGTCTCTGGATCCATCCATGTTAGAGTGAATGACAGAATTTCTTCCTTTTTAAAAGCTGAATAATATTCTATTGTGTGTATGTTCCACAGTCTCTTTATCTGTTCATTCTTTGACGGACACTTAGGTTGATTCTGTAACTTGGTTATTTTTTGTTTGTTTGTTTTTTGTTGTTTGTTTTTTTTGACAGTGTTTCGCTTTTGTTGCCCAGGCTGGAGTGCAATGGCACAATCTTAGTTCACCACAACCTCCACCTCCCAGGTTCAAGCAATTCTCCTGCCTCAGCCTCCCGAGTAGCTGGGATTACAGGCATGCGCCACCACACTTGGCTAATTTTGTAGTTTTTTAGTAGAGATGGGTTTCTCCATGTTGGTCAGGCTGGTATTGAACTTTCGACCTCAAGTGATCCACCCGCCTCAGGCAACCAAAGTGCTGGGATTCCAGGCGTGAACCACCACACCTGGCCTTGTTTATTGTTAACAGTGCTACAATCAACATGGGAGTATAGACATTTCTTCAACAAACAGACTTCAAATCTTTTGGGTCAATACTCAGAAGTGTGATTGTTGGGTCATATGGTAGTTCTATTTTTAGTTTTTTGAGGAGCCTTAATGCTGTTTTCCATAATGGTTGTATTAATTTACATTCCCATCAAGAATGTTCAAGGGTTTCTTTTTCTCTCTATCATCGTCAGCTATTGTTGTCTTTTGTCTTTTTGGTAATACCCATCTTAACAGGAGTGAGGTGATCTCATTGTGGTTTTACCTTTTATCTCCCTAATGGTTAGTGATGTTAAACATTTTTTCATGGATCTCTTACCCATTTTTATGTCTTCTTTTGAGAAATGTCTATTCACCTATGATTTATTATTAATATGAAGTTTTACAGTTTCAGGTCTTGTGTTTAAGTCTTTAATCCATTTTGAGTTGATTTTTGTATATGGTGTGAGATAAGGTCCAATTTCATTCTTTTGCATGTGGATATCGTTTTTCCAGTACCATTTATTGAAGAGACCATTCATTTCCCATTGTATATTCTTGGCATCTTTTGCTAATTGCTCGGCTGGGACCTATGTTACTATATTGAATAGAAGTAGTGAGTGTGAGCATCTTTGTCTTGTTTCAGATCTTAGAAGAAAGAGAGGAAAGGCTTCAGCTTTTCCCTGCTGAGTGTAGTGTTAGCTGTGGATTGGTCGTATGTGGCCTTTATTGTGTGGAGGCACATTCCTTCTATATCTAATTTGTTGAGAGTTTTTAGCATGAAAGGAAGTTAAATTTTGTCAAATGCTTTTCCTGCACCTAGTGAGATGATCATGATTTTTGTTCTTCATTCTGTTAATGTGGTGTATCATGTTTATTGATTTCATTTGTTGAACCATCCTTGCATCCCAGAGATAAATCCCACTTGACCATAGTGAATGATCCTTTTAATGTGTTGTTAAATTTGGATTGTTAGCGTCCTCTTAAGAGCAGGGCTCAGGACAAAGGCCAGGACTGTCTTGGTGGAAGGGCAGTGCTGCCGGATGCTGACAGTGATCACACTGTCCAGGCTGAGCCCTGTGCTGGTTGTGTTGTTGCTAGAGTGAAGAGGCAGTAGAGAGGCTGTTGATTTCATTGACCACTCCTCACCCCCACTATCCAAGCTTATCTTGCCTCCTCTCCTCTTGTCTGGACTAGGAGGGTGTGGGGAGGGCACTTCTCAGTAGGACCTCACTACCAGAGGCTGGCCCTACTCCAAATGATGGTATGTGACACCTTTTGTCTTCAGTCAAAAGTCCCGCTTGTCAGCTTGTGATGTGTGTGGTGTTCTGTCTGCAAAGGGACAATCTGCAGGCGTCCCCATGGCCTGCCCTGGGCAATGCTAGGGTTGGGTGGGCCCCTCTGGGAGAGCAAAGTGTGTATCCAACTGCAGGTAACCAAGTATGAGCCATGTAGTGCCGTGAGGGCCCCAGCAGTGGCCTAGGCAAGGCTTGGGTAGCACAGGGAGGAGAGAGGCAGAGGGCAGAGCCCCAGGGAGCTGCGGTAAGGGGGCAGGATGGGGTTTGCTGTAATTTCATGGCTTGGGTTTGTGTTTCTCTACCTCTAATGTCTTCCCTTTGTCTTTCCTAGCAGAGAAGGAAGAACCCTCAGGAAGGCCTGTACAATGTGAGTAGAGGAGACCTCACATTTGACTTTGGAAAGTTGGAGGAAGGACTGGAGGAAGGCTCCAGAGGAAGGGCTGCAGGAAGGGCTGGAGGAGAGCTCTGGAGGAAGGGCTGGAGGCTGGAGGAGGAGGGCTCTGGAGGAAGGGCTGGAGGAAGGCTCTGGAGGAAGGGCTGGAGGAGGGCTCCGGAAGAAGGGCTGGAGGAGAGCTCTGGAGGAAGGGCTGGAGGAGAGCTCTGGAGGAAGGGCTGGAGGAGAGCTCTGGAGGAAGGGCTGGAGGAGGGCTCCGGAGGAAGGGCTGGAGGAGAGCTCTGGAGGAAGGGCTGGAGGCTGGAGGAGGAGGGCTCCGGAGGAAGGGCTGGAGGAGGGCTCCGGAGGAAGGGCTGGAGGAGGGCTCCGGAGGAAGGGCTGGAGGAGGGCTCCGGAGGAAGGGCTGGAGGAGGGCTCCGGAGGAAGGGCTGGAGGAGGGCTCCGGAGGAAGGGCTGGAGGAGAGCTCGGAGGAAGGGCTGGAGGAGGGCTCCGGAGGAAGGGCTGGAGGAGGGCTCCGGAGGAAGGGCTGGAGGAGGGCTCCGGAGGAAGGGCTGGAGGAGAGCTCTGGAGGAAGGGCTGGAGGAGAGCTCTGGAGGAAGGGCTGGAGGCTGGAGGAGGAGGGCTCCGGAGGAAGGGCTGGAGGAGGGCTCCGGAGGAAGGGCTGGAGGAGAGCTCCGGAGGAAGGGCTGGAGGAGAGCTCTGGAGGAAGGGCTGGAGGCTGGAGGAGGAGGGCTCCGGAGGAAGGGCTGGAGGAGGGCTCCGGAGGAAGGGCTGGAGGAGGGCTCCGGAGGAAGGGCTGGAGGAGAGCTCTGGAGGAAGGGCTGGAGGCTGGAGGAGGAGGGCTCCGGAGGAAGGGCTGGAGGAGGGCTCTGGAGGAAGGGCTGGAGGAGGGCTCTGGAGGAAGGGCTGGAGGAGAGCTCTGGAGGAAGGGCTGGAGGAGGGCTCAGGAGGAAGGGCTGGAGGAGAGCTCTGGAGGAAGGGCTGGAGGAGGGCTCTGGAGGAAGGGCTGGAGGAGAGCTCTGGAGGAAGGGCTGGAGGAGGGCTCAGGAGGAAGGGCTGGAGGAGGGCTCCGGAGGAAGGGCTGGAGGAGAGCTCTGGAGGAAGGGCTGGAGGAGGGCTCTGGAGGAAGGGCTGGAGGAGGGCTCTGGAGGAAGGGCTGGAGGAGGGCTCAGGAGGAAGGGCTGGAGGAGGGCTCTGGAGGAAGGGCTGGAGGAGAGCTCTGGAGGAAGGGCTGGAGGAGGGCTCTGGAGGAAGGGCTGGAGGAGAGCTCTGGAGGAAGGGCTGGAGGAGGGCTCAGGAGGAAGGGCTGGAGGAGAGCTCTGGAGGAAGGGCTGGAGGAGGGCTCTGGAGGAAGGGCTGGAGGAGGGCTCAGGAGGAAGGGCTGGAGGAGGGCTCAGGAGGAAGGGCTGGAGGAGGGCTCTGGAGGAAGGGCTGGAGGAGGGCTCTGGAGGAAGGGCTGGAGGAGAGCTCTGGAGGAAGGGCTGGAGGAGGGCTCAGGAGGAAGGGCTGGAGGAGAGCTCTGGAGGAAGGGCTGGAGGAGGGCTCCGGAGGAAGGGCTGGAGGAGGGCTCAGGAGGAAGGGCTGGAGGCTGGAGGAGGAGGGCTCCGGAGGAAGGGCTGGAGGAGAGCTCTGGAGGAAGGGCTGGAGGCTGGAGGAGGAGGGCTCCGGAGGAAGGGCTGGAGGAGGGCTCCGGAGGAAGGGCTGGAGGAGGGCTCTGGAGGAAGGGCTGGAGGAGGGCTCTGGAGGAAGGGCTGGAGGAGGGCTCAGGAGGAAGGGCTGGAGGAGAGCTCTGGAGGAAGGGCTGGAGGAGGGCTCTGGAGGAAGGGCTGGAGGAGGACTCCGGAGGAAGGGCTGGAGGAGGGCTCAGGAGGAAGGGCTGGAGGAGAGCTCTGGAGGAAGGGCTGGAGGCTGGAGGAGGAGGGCTCCGGAGGAAGGGCTGGAGGAGAGCTCTGGAGGAAGGGCTGGAGGCTGGAGGAGGAGGGCTCCGGAGGAAGGGCTGGAGGAGGGCTCCAGAGGAAGGGCTGGAGGAGGGCTCTGGAGGAAGGGCTGGAGGAGGGCTCTGGAGGAAGGGCTGGAGGAGGGCTCCGGAGGAAGGCAGTTGCTCCACACTCTGTGGTCTTTGTCCAGACCTTCCCTTCTTGCGGCCTGCAGGAGCACCTGCTTCTAGGAAGCCTCCTTAGCTAAAAAGTGCCAAGTCGTCTCCCTTCCCTCCCTCCCCGACCCCTTCTGCTGGATTTCCCAGGTTGATCAGCCTGGGGTGTAGGGAGACACAGCAAGGTCAAGCTAGGCAAGGACAATGTGGCTGGCCCCTTCGAGGGGCTCCTGTTCTGGGTGCTGAAGTCTTCTGAGTGTCAGCCCTTATAGGAAAGTCAACCTCACACTCCTGGGTGTGACCCTGAACCCTGATTGTCGATCTGGGTTGCCATGCAGGAGACCCTTGCCAGTGGCAGCCTCCTGTTAGGGAGATGCCTGCCCACTCCTCCTGCGGGGAGGGAGGGTTGATCCACAGCCCGTTTGCCTGTGTAAAGAGACAACTTGCTCAGATAAATGATTCTGGGGCTCCAGGTGAGCCCTTGTTTTGCCCAGTCTCCGTGTCTTTGTCTAGAGCTCCACATCCTATCTTTTTGAGCCTAACTTAGCTCCTCAGCTCAGTGCAGAGAGCTGGCAGCTCAGAGGAGACTCCAAAGGGCTGAGGACAAGGTGGGTAGGCTGGAGCTGGTTGTGGGCAGAGAAGTTTGTGTGCATAAAGTTTGGAGCCTTGATTGTGGGAGCCCTCCCTCCCTGCCACTGCTGCCAACTTGGGGATCAAGAAGCTTCCTCTTGTAGGGGAGCCTGCTGCTTTCTTCATTAGTTGGTAAAAATCAGTGTTCCATGCCCTGTTCTGCAGGCACTGCAGAAAGATAAGATGGCGGAGGCCTACAGTGAGATTGGGATGAAAGGCGAGGTGAGTGTTGCTGTTTCTTAATTCCCACGGGAGTTCCTCGTGGTCCTCCAGACATGCCTGCTGCAGGCCCCCTTTCCCATCCACTTCTCATCCCAGCTGCAAACGCCCATGTGGCCATCAGAGGTGAAGGTGAACCTGGCAGTCACCCAGTCAGGCACAACATAAGAACTAAGGAAGGGCTGATGCTCTTTCAGGACTGAAAACCAAATCTAGATTCTATGACAGCCTAAGCTTTGCAAAAGCAGGTCCATTTTAATAATAGGAAGCATCAAGTGCTTAATATGTGCTGCCATGTTCAGTGCTCAGGACCACAGGTCCCAGGGCAACATGAAAATGTGGGACCCTCTTGTTCATCAACAATTAAGGATTTCAAAATGGTGAGTGAAGCATTGACCCCTTCCAAGCAGGGGTTCTCTGTAGTTTTATTTAATTCCCACAACAACCCAATGAGAAGCATGTGCCCTGCGAGGCACAAGGAGGCAGAAGACCTTACCCAAGGTCTTCTAGCTGGTAAAGAGGGGCGTGTGAGTGAACTGACTATGCCAGAGCTCGTAACTGCTCAAAACAGCTGGTTGTCAGTGAGCAAAAATGACTAGCCAAGAACTTTAAGAGCCGAAGGGAAGCCCATTTGTCCAAGCAGTGGGCAGCACAGGTCCTGTGGGTCTGGACCTTAGGAGTCTGATGTCTGTGGGGACCTGACTAGGGTGGAGCAAACCCAAGCCCCATCGTGGCCAGGCCTCACCTTACTCTGCAGAGATGAAGGTCTGAGGATCCTTCTCTCTCAGGGACAGGGGTGCGGCTGGGAGACAGTTACCTCTGACTTCCTGGGTACCTTGGGAGGGGCCCTTGAGCAGAAATGCCACTACTGACTGCCTGACTTTCTAATCCTTTTCTCATTTCACTCCCAAAGAACCAGCGCCGGAGGGGCAAGGGGCACGATGGCCTTTACCAGGTAGGAGCTGCCGGCATCCCTTCTGCAGAAGGGGCACCACCTGACAAGGGGCAAGACCAAGGCCCCCACATTTTGCCTGCCGGTGGCACCAGCTCTTACCAACAGCTGGGCAGGGCAAGCCCAGGGCACCCATTTAGGCCAGCGGCAATGCCACTGCCAATAAGTCCCTAGAGCACAGCTGGGACTCAGCCATTCAAGCGAATTACTTGGCTCCAACCATGCCTTGCTTGGCCACGGCAGCTAGAGCAGCAGCTGTCCAGAGAGTATGCGGCCTCCCCGCAGGTGCAGATGGAGGCAAAGGACCACAGAAGTGATTATCCTAGCTCTTTGGGTTCTTGCAGAACCCTCACTCTGCGTCATTTCCTTAGGCCTCGTAAGATGAGAGGTTGGCTGGGAAGACTGAAGGAAAAAAAGCTAAGAAAAATGGCAGCTTCAAAAAGAAAATGTTATGTAGTTAGGTGCCTGGTTTTTGCAAATCAGTGCAGGCAATTATGTAAACTAAGCACGGTCTACTTCTCTAAAATATGATCCCCAGCAGGTTGTCATTTCTCTCCTTCCGGCTCCCACGGGCTGTTCATAGCTCACTCTTCTGACTCCCGTGTCAGGATGCCCAGCTTGCCTGAGTTGAGTGATATCAAAATGGCCCCAGAAACTTACCTGTGTGTGGCTGCTGTTGATCTGTCTCCTTCCTGGCCCCCGGACCAGGGGGACAGGCATTCCAGCAGGTTTGGGGCCAGCCTTGTGGGACTGTTCCTGACCAAGAAAATACTAGAATCACTGGGCCTGGGAGGGAGGCTCGCAGAGGGCTGAGGTCAAGGAGCCCCTCTTCTCCCTGTGACAAGTCCAGGGAGACAAGTCCTTTGGGCCCAGGTATCAGGGACAGCAGATTCTCTGGAGCAGGCCTGGGCCCTTCCCCCTGATTCCTGCCCAGTATGGGAGGTGGGAGACTCCTTTCTCTTAGGTCCAACAGGAAGTTGGCGGCGCCCAAGCACTGTAAGGCACAGCATTTGAGGAGCTGAGAAGAGGGGTGAGAATTTAGCTGGAAAGGAGTTGCTGCAGGGATGTTTCCGGCAGGGCACAGAACCCATCTACCAATGAAGCTGTTGCAGCCAAGGCTCCCGCCCGTGGAGTCAGGGGGATTTTTCCTGGGCCTCTGGAGGCTGCGTGGGTGGTCACGGGGCTGTGCTGCAGACACCTGTTGGCCTCCGGGTTGGCTCCTGCCCACACAGGCTACTGACCCATTTTTGTTTTCTGATTTGTTTTCACCAGGGGCTCAGTACAGCCACCAAGGACACCTACGACGCCCTTCACATGCAGACCCTGCCCCCTCGCTAACAGCCAGGGGATTTCACCACTCAAAGGCCAGACCTGCAGACACCGAGATTATGAGACACAGGATAAAGCATTTACAACCCGGTTCACTCATCTTCTCAGCCACTGAAGTATTCCCTTTTGTGTACAGGATGCTTTGGTCATATTTAGCTCCAAACCGTCACACACAGACTGTTGTCCCTGCACTCTTTAAGGGAGTGTGCCCCCAGGGCTTACGGCCCTGGCCTTGGGCCCTCTGGTTTGCCAGTGGTGTAGGTAGACCTGTCTCCTGGTGGTTCCTCGTTCTCCCTGGGAGGCGGGCACGCTGCCTCTCACAGCTGAGTTGTTGAGTCTGTTTTGTAAAGTTCCCAGAGAAAGCGCAGATGCTAGCACATGCCCTAATGTCTGTATCATTCTGTCAGTGTCTGAGTGGCTTCACTCCTGCTGTAAATTTGGCTTCTGTTGTCACCTTGACCTCCTTTCAAGGTAACTGTACTGGGCCATGTTGCACCTCCCTGGTGAGAGGGCCGGACAGAGGGGCAGATGGAAAGGAGCCTAGGCCAGGTGCACCCAGGGAGCTGCATGGGCATGGGAAGGTGGGTGGGCAGGGGAGGGTCCGCCAGGGCCTGTGAGGGTTGCGGGAGCCTCCCTGCCTTGGGCCGCTGTGCTGCACCATTGAACTGTACCATGTGCTATGGGGGCCAGAAGATGAACAGACTGACCTTGATGAGCTGTGCACAAAGTGGCATAAAAAACAGTGTGGTTCCATGTGTGAATAAAGTGCCAGGGAGCAAGAGGAGGCCCTTGATTCACCTCACACTTCCAGTGAATGACAAAATCATCATTGTGAAGGCCTCGGAGGAAGACCCAACACATGGGACCTATAACTGCCCAGCGGACAGTGGCAGGGCAGGAAAAACCCCAGTCAATGTACGAGGACACTGCTGTGTCATTACAGGCCACAGGCCATGGATGGAAAACGCTCTCTGCTCTGCTTTTTTTCTACCGTTTTAATTTATACTGGCATGCTAAAGCCTTCCTATTTTGCATAATAAATACTTCAGTGAAAATGCAGCTTTATTCTAAGCTTTATTTCAGCAGTCAAGCTTCTAATGGCAATTCAGTCATCAGTAAATCAGCAGGTTGCCCTTGAGGGAGGAGGGGAGCAAAACTGGTGATTCTCAGGAGAGAACAGGACAGTTCCTGGGAACCAGCACATGAGCACAGGTGCATCCTGCGGCCCGGAATGCTGCCATGTGCGTGGCGTCGCACAGGGCAAGTGGGCCGGGCATCTAGGCTGGGTGGCTGTGCCTTAGAGAGAGTGGGGCTCGGTGCAATAAGATGTGTCAGGATGGCCCCAGAACCAGAGAGGGCTATGGGAAAGGAGCCCTGCAGCACAGCACCAGCTTGTCGGGTGCAGGAAAACAAGCGTGAGAGACTGGCCTGGCACTCAGGCATTGGAATAGGCAGCGTGTGAGCAGAAGGTGTCCGGAAGTTATGCACAGCAGCTGACACCACAGTGCAGAATGTCTCAGTGCATAGGGTTTGAGGGAGGGATGGAGGACAACAAGTCTTCTAGGTGTTTCCCTCAACAAAAGGTGGCCCCGTTCCTAACAGTATTTCCTCTAACTGCAGTGGCTATATATAAGGCCCCAATTCAACAAGCCCACCAACTAATATTGTGTGAAGACTGAAATCTGTACCTTGACTTTTTCAAAAAAGAAATCCAAGACCATGACTGTTAAACGTCCCTGAAAATTTGGGATTCCAACAGGAGCCAAGCATATCATCGCTAG
Organism: Rhinopithecus roxellana; assembly: GCF_007565055.1. Lineage (NCBI taxonomy): Eukaryota > Metazoa > Chordata > Mammalia > Primates > Cercopithecidae > Rhinopithecus > Rhinopithecus roxellana. Next base: position 117,395,611 of record NC_044556.1, on the reverse strand, counting down.
GCATATTTAACAATTCACAGGCAACTCATAAAGAGAAGCCATTGGATTTGTAACTCAGCCTCAGGGGAATTCTGCTACTCACTAGGCTTTTAAAACTGAAGTCTGGTTCATCTATTAGTGAAAGAGTGCCACTCACACCGAGGGCTTGTGCTACAACAAGTTTCGAGGTCAGTTGACTTATATATACAGGCTGTGTGACCTGGATGGCTGGTTTGAAAAAAGTGAGTTGATCCAATTCTGTCAAGAATATGTGTCAGTCTAGGCATGGTGGTTCATGCCTGTAATCCCAGCACTTTGTGAGGCTGAGGCAGGAGGAACTTTTGAGCCCAGGAGTTTGAGACCAGCCTGAGCAACACAGGAGAACCCTGTATCTACAAAAAAATACAGTCGGGCATGGTGGCATGTGCATGTGTTCCTCACTACTCAGGATGCTGAAGTTAGAGGATTGCTTGAGCCCAGGAGGTCAAGGCTGCAGTGAGCCGAAATCCAGCCTGGGTAACAGAGGGAGACCCTATCTCAAAAACAAAAACAAAATAAAACAAAACAAAACAAAAAAAATATATATATATATACACACACACACATAAATATTTTTAATAACATATGTCTAAAGAGGCAAGGAGAAAAGCTGGCACTGGACAGTGAGCTATGGTGCTACAGCGAACCTGGGGTGGGGGCCATATGAGGCTACATGCATGGTAACCACATAGACAGCAAGCTGGGGGAGAACTGAGATGTGCTCACAGAAGCAGGGCTGAGAAACCAGTTTCTGAGAGAGCAAAGCCCTGAATCCGATGGGAGAGTGGCTAGCCCTGGAACTGTCAGAGTTCCTGCCTTTCCTGAGGTCTGGCAATTCCTTCTCCACAGCACAACTGCACTCCCTCCATCCGAAAACACTGTTGGTTATTGATGTATCAATTTATTTCAAGGGGAAAATTCCTAAATATCCATCGTAAGATGTAGATCTGTTTCATGGGTTAAAGTGTGAAGATGTGCTTAGAATCAACGAAATACGGAATTTTCCTTGTATTGAGGAAACACATATATAAGATGGAAGCTTTCAGTATTTTTCAGACTTTTATTCAAATGTCACTAAACTCAGAAATAAGATATGAATATTTCTGATCACTTTTCTTCCTAGGGTTTAATTCGAGGTCATTCTTGGAATAAGATCCAAGGTTACTAGTTTACAAGGTTCCTATAAACAGACAAATACTCAGAAGCTGCAAAGCCTGGCTTGGCAGAGAAAAAAGGGCAGATGACCAATTTAGGCTAAGAGGACAACTTCCGGGGTGATTTAAAGCCTTGTCATTTGGCCAGCTGTTAAGCCACAGGCCTCAACCTGTCCATGAATAACTTGTGATGTGTTTTGGTTGCTTGGTGCTGGACATTTCAGTTGTTGATCAACAACTACTTTTGTGAACTCATGACTGAGTCCTAACACTGGATTTCCTGTTAACTTCAACCTGGGTCTTTGGAGAGACACAAATCCCTCCAAAAAGAGAAGAGTAAGGGCAGATATTATTCACATCCTGCCATAGATAATTCAGCTTTGTATACAAACCTGGAAATGGGTTAGAATTTAACCACTTCTTCAAAAAGAACGACAGGGTAACAGAATCTCATCAGTGGTTTATCCTCATGCCTTAGGAGATGACAAGAGTTGTGCTTGCTAAGTCTTTGTTAGTGAGCATGACACTATCTCAAAAACAGGATTTCTGTTAAAAACTGAACATTATTTTAAGAAAATTACAAACTGAAATGTAAGCCATATATCTAAGGAATGGAATGGAAAAATATAAATTCTATGATAAAGGAGCAGGCAGAAAAGGACCCATCATTTGTCTTCCCATTCTGATCCCTTTCCAGGAGAGCGAGCACATCTTGCGACAACAGCTCTCCACATCATCTAATTCAAGAACGCCCATCAGATGGCCAGCACGTGATAGACAACATTCCCAGGTTCTTCAGTAAGCTGAAGCCTTCTCTCTGTGGGGAATTCATTTTAAAATTCAAACTTTCCTTAAATGAATTGTAGTAAGACACTAAATGGTAAGTAGTATTTATAAGTCTGAAGAAGCTAAGTTGTACAACCTCCAACAGGAGGAGGACCAGATGCCAAGTTCAGGGTTACTTTCCTTCAGAGGACCCCCCTCCTGCCGCCGCCACCCGCCCAATGAATATTCAGGACTTGGCAAGAAATGCTAGAGGGGCAGTGCAGTTTAAACAATAAATTTGGAAAAAGTTGAGTTCGGTCCCAGTTCTGCAGTCAAATACACAGTGAGATGGAGCTTAGCTCCCTTGCAAGATCAATCACGGGCCTGCACGTTTGATCACACAAAGTACTTGGGCCTGAAGGAGACTACTGCTACTCAGGGTCCCACGAAACCACACTGAGGGTCTGGCAGGGAGAAATGCAGTGGCCATAGCTCCCCCTGGAGTGCAGGAGGAAGGGTGGAGCCGGGCAGGAAGCACGGTGATTCTGGGGCTCCTGAGAGCACTTGGAAAAAATAATTTGGAAGCTGAATTATGCAGAGTCTGAGAATGTGTATGTGAAGCATCCAGAATACCAACACAGCAATTTCAAAGAAACTCCAACAATGTGAAAACACTTGGAAAATGGTTTAATGATGTTTTACAACAGAAATGAACTGTACAGTTACAGTAAGTTTAATATATATAAAAAATTACAGCAGACAAATGCATCTACACAAAATCTACCATTTCATTCTGATTCACTGTCACCTACACAATCTCTCCCAAGCCTACAGCCCCTGCAGGCAGCCCTAGGAGGGGGAATCATCTAAAGGGCACTTTGAGAGAGACAGCACCGCTCATATTCCCCACCACCTCCTCAGGCCTCGGGAGGCATCAGCTAATTCCCCAAAATGTAAAGTTGCCTGTGTTTCAGGTTTTCAAAACCAAGAAAACGTGTCTCCCAGGGGCACAGATAACAAGGTCCAGCACGCAAGTTATCAGCTGATTCTTATAAAATATTCCTATCAGAGGGGAAATATTTGGCTAACAGGCGCTCTAGGGCAGTAAGGCTACACAATAGCCACCCAGAGCGCAGAGTTATCTAAGAGAAATGTAGAAGGACTCTAATAAACCACCTCAGAATTGTCACTGCCTCATTAAAGCTGCTGGACAATTTTGGAAAGAATCATTTACACCACATCTTAAGTTTCCACAAAGAAGAACTCAAACTCACATTTTAAAGTACATAAAACAAAAAGTTCTAGGAGGCCAAGGGGCCAATTCCCCTTGTGCCCCTCCCTTGACAACAGTGGACAAACACCCCTGAATTAATAATTAAGACAAAAAAGGAAGAAGAGAAAAAGTGAGTTAAGATATTGAAAGAGAGAAAGAAAACATCTTGAGAAAAACACGATCACTGTCTCTTTAAAAGAAAACAAAATCCCAGTTCGGAACAGCAACGAGGGATATGCAATCTAAATTGACACCAGGTGGGAGGTTATTATTGAATATTCTGTACACTCAGAACTTTTTTCATTTTCTTTTTTATTATGAACACCTAGGCAGTGAAAACTGTTATGTTAATACATACATAGACACACCCAAAACATACAAAAATACTATTATTTCAAACTACTAAGAATAGGACAGTTCAATTATTTTCATGCTATGACTTTAAGAGCATTACACTGAAACAAACAAGAAGTTAAACGACATTTTTTTTTTTTAATATCCCAGAAATATACCAAAATATACATCTAAGCTTTGGAATTACTGAGGTTAGACTAATGCAAGTGCTGGGTAATCGTACTTAATACACGAGTCTAAGGTTCTGCAGGAAAGAAATTATCTTTGGTATCTGCATCAGGCTAATATTATTAACATTTGGATTTTGCTTTGGGATAGAGCTTGTATGACCCAAGAACCAAGTACCCCCCTCCCCCAATCAACTGAGATTAAAAAGATCCATGTAAAAAGTTCCTTCATTTGCAATCCCCCCACCCCCCAAGTTAAAAAGTCACAGGCATCTACCTAGCACAAAAGGTTGTGAAGTACAATGCATAGTTGCACAGTGGTGCTGCAAAAAGGAAACAAAACTACAATAAAGAGAAATGAAAAGCTTGATCATCTTTCTGCATGTTTTCTCGCAAACAGGACAGCCACTTCCAAGCAGTTCCAGTACAGGAAAAGAGAAAAAAGGCTCAGAAGGGCACCTTGGCGTGCATTCGCCCAGCCCCAGAGGTTAAAGCACCCAGCAGAGCAGCCAATCGTGCGCCAGTGTCTTCAACGTCCCCCACTCTGTGGAGTCCTCGGGCCAGTCCAGCAGCAGCTCCCACCCTCCCTAGGCCCTGTGCTAAGTCCCCATAGTGACCCTGGTTGGTGTAGGGTGGCTGATGGTGGTGATGAGGTTTTTTGACTTTTGTTTTGGAAAATCTGAACTGCCAATTTGTTTCAGGGCATGCTCACAAGTTTGTGAGGGCCAAAGCTACGGGCATGTACCTGTGCTGGACCCTGGAAGGTGGAAAACAGCTTGCCTGCCCTTTCTGATCCGGTCAGAGGGTCCTCCCGCCCCACCTGCCGTGGCCTCACTCTTCTAAGTGCCAGGACACCACAGACTGGACTGATGCTGAAGACTTCCCTTTTCTTTGGTTCTTTTGTTTGTTTTGAGTTTATACAATCATTAAGAAATCTTTGGTTTTGGCTGGAAATTTAAAAAACAAAACAAAACAAAACAAAACAAAGAAACCACCCTCCCCTGGCTTATAGCAGCAGTATCATGACCTGGCTAAGCTTTTTGTCAGCATTAGGGGTGGGAATTGAAGGTTGGGAACTACATTCAAAGAAAAGGTGAAAGGGCTGGGGATGCAGCTTCTAGAGAGCCCATTGGATATAAGATTGTCAAATAATAATAATATTAATAATAATAAACTTAAATATTTGGATATTTTTGGTCATGTCAAAGGAAAAAAAGTGAAATGTGTATGCAGCAGTCAGCTTAAAGGAGCCTTTGGTGTCTTCCCTTCTACCCAAAGTCCTGAAGAGAAACAGAACCCTGAGGCCTCAGAGGAGAAGGTGTTGGCCTCTACCCCACCAAGGAAAAGGCAAGTACAGAAGTTGGTGTGTGGCCAGCTGTCAGAAACACAGGGTGGGTTAGGGGTGTGGATAGCTGGCCAGCCCCTAAAGGCAGGGTGGCAGGGAAAGTAGATGTTAAGAGACCTGTGAAGACCCCTTGCAACAAAAAGGAATAGAAGATTGCAATTTGCCCTCAGTTTGCAGTAGCTTTTAAGCAGCAACATTCAGAGGCTTTAGGGGGTCCCACCCTAGGCTACAGGTCCCATGATGCTATAGGCCAGAGTTTAACATGACTGAGAGGAGGGAGGGCAGACTTGGCAACTCTGTAGGGTTTCGAGAAAGTTAAAGCAAGTCACTCGGTCACGAGTTAGAAATGAGGTATACAACAGCTCCTGGACTTCTGGTGGGTAGAACAGCCCACGCTTACTCACCTAGCCTTCACTACTACCACAGATGAGGGGATGGAAGTACAGACTAATGTGGGAGGAGAGCGTTTCCTGTGGAGTGAGACCTCCTGCGGACTGAGCAATGCACACGTGCCCATGCATGCAGAGGTAAGAAGCTGGAAGTCTTTCTTTCCCCGACCTGACCTTAGGGAAGATACACTATTTATGTTGTCAAAAACCAATGTTATAATATGATTGCAAAATCTTAGGCTCCCTGCACCAACCTGTTCCATGTTCTCCAACTGTTTCCAGTTTTAAACTTATTCAGGCTGGCACTAGTCCATTCTGCTCTTACAAAGTGTGTGCCTTCTGCAGACTCATGCAGGAATGGAACCAAGGACATGGCATCCCCGACTGCCTACAACTACAGTCTTTTGTAGCAGACACTGTCATTTTAGCTTCTGAAAGTGCATTTCATTTCTTCCTATGCTTTTAGACCATGAGACTCATTAAGGCTGGGTGGGAGCACCAAGTATTTTCTCTACTTGGCTCTGTCCTTTATCATTTGAAAGAGATCCCAATCTTAAGAAACTCTAGTGTGTGGACGTCTCATTTTATACACAGCGCTGTATCCAGCTGTCTGCCTGCAGACTTTGGGATAGAATGTTTGAGAACTCAATGCCACAGTCAATTTATGAAAGACGCCGTAAGCTGCTCTTGTGAGGAGGCTGTGGCTAACTTACACAAAGATGAACGAAGTGCACAAAGAACATGGGGAAACTTTGCAGCAGTCCTCAATGTTTTTTTTACAGTAAATTAGTTTCGGGGTCTTAACTTTTTGACAGTGTCCTGGGTTTAAACCAGAAGGTGGCCCTGCGTGGTGGAGCCCTGTGCAGGGTGGGCAGATACAGGGACACAGAAACAATCATAAATCACATCTTCTCTCCCAGGCCCAAGCGACCTTTGTTTCTGTGCTCAAAGCGGTGTTCCACTACACACACCTTATTTTCCCAGAACTTCTGTTTCAAGTGCTCTAATCTTCAACATCCCTATTACCTACTTATAAACCTATCTAGCACTTTGAAAAGTCATACAATATTAATACCACCTTTACATAATGTCAGAACAGTAAGATTATTAGCAAAGCTTTCATGAAGTTCTGCAACCTGATCATTTTTGATGCAATATTCAGACAGCGATATATTTCTTTACCCTCTCTCCCTTTCTGTGTCCTACCAATAGTACACCAAAACAATGAACTACTTGACTCCCTAGAGCCCGTATATAAAAACATTTTGGAACAAAACATTTACAGGAGAGTAAGGGAAGATCTTTCGGTTTTCCACATAATCCTGTTCTTGAAAATTCTTATCTTTTACAGGAGACAGGTGGAGATACCACATGTAAATATTGTCTGAACTCATATAGGCTGTACTGGTTCTATTTAAAAGTATTAGATAAAGGGAAATGATGAAAAAATTCTACCCCTATCTTTTGCCCTCCCCAAATTTCTCAGCAATTCCAAGAACATCACTGCTACACTGAGCAACGATCCATCTTTACAGAGCCAGCAGAGCAAAACAAAATAAATCTCTTTTCCAAAGCCAGGACAACCAAGGAGACTTCCTTCAAAAAGCAGGGGACTGGGAAAAGGGGAAAAGGGAAGGAAAGAGATAAAGTAAAGCTTTTCCAAATTTTGGCTTTTTGCTCCTATTCCCTCTGCCTGTTTTGAAAACTTAAGGATAAGCAATGACATTAGCAGTGTCTTTGGTATCTAAACCAAATCCCACTTAAGTTCTGTGAGATCATTTATTTAAAAAAATAGCCTTTCTGGAGATACAGTCTATATTGAAACTCAGGGAGCCAAGAAAGTCTGTCCCAGAGTATGGGCAGAAAGGCCTTGTAATTTTTTCTAAGCCAGCATCATTTCTCATTCACGTTCCCACCAAGAATAATTCTCTCCTCAATCCCACCAACCAATCCTTAAGGGCCACACTTTATATCACAGGGGTGAGGTGGGCAGGTTAGCTTTCAACTTCTTGGTTTGCTTTTTATCCTGTTTGTGTTTTTGGTCTAGATAGAACTAGCCTTGGTATGAGAAAAGTAAGTTTTTAAAATGTTGTGTTATTAGCACAACATTCAGTAACTTGACAAGAGGGCAACACAAAGAACCTGTTTCACTTTAACTTTCTTAGATTTAAGACACATCAATCACTCACCTCTTGTCTCCAAATTAATTGGTGCATGTCTATTTCTGCCTCTATTTCTCAACTGCACATCCAGGCATTCACACATTCATCCTTTGCCTATGCTTTTGCTATGTACAGAGGTATGAATCATTAAGAGAGGTTGGCAGGGTCTGGGGGGCATGGGCAACCATAGGAAGGGATGTAAATGCACCCTCTGGGTCCCTGAACCTACTGGACACCCCATATGTTATCTGCATGCCACCACACACCGCTGCAGATCAGACCACAGAGAGGCCAAAGCCAATCACAGGGAAAATCAAGTTTCCTTTGGCAAGACAGATACAAGGAAACACACACACACACACACGAGCAACGTTTTCCTTCTAACATAATCAGCTTCTCCTCTTCCCCCACCCAACCCTCCCTAACCCTATAAATTGTAACCTATAAACAGGATCCCAAATACATACAGCATCAATCATGTTTATCGATCATAATAAACATTAGTTCGACTAAATGCTACAGCTAGAATTATTTCCACTATTTATAAAGTTTTTTCTTTTATTTGTTTGGTTTTTAGTTTAAAACCAGTTTTGCAACAATGCTAAGCTATTCTGAGGTATTTTATGAAGGTGCCAGAAGCTAGCTGTTACCCAAATTAAGGTACCACCATTCAACGAGAAAAAGAAGGGAAGGAAAGGAGATCCAGATGACATAATCAACAAAATTCACTCACATTTACTGCTTTTAGCTAAGGCCAAGAGTACAAGGGCCAAAACAAGGAACAACTTAATGAATAAGGTTAGAAGAAAACTACAAAAAAAAAAATTTTTTTTTTAAAGCTACAGTTCACAAACCATATAGAAAACCGGGTACAAACTAGAAGACTCTGAGAAAAAATATATTCCCTGCCCTCCCAGTGGAATCCTTTCAAATACTTTACTGGAAATCTCAGGGGTGTCCTATTTATATTTAATCTCTTTGGATTAAGAAATGGATGACTGGCCTTTATGATGAAAGCAACTTATTTATCCTATTCCTATCCAAGTTTACATTTGTATTGTGTACACCATCCATGCAAACCTATGTAATAGCTGATCTTAGTTATTCTTCTTACAGAAATAGCAAAGAAGGATTTTTCCCTTCACTTCTCGAAAGGGAAGTTTGTAAACGCTGAGAAAGATTTACCATTTTGTCATCCTCAAAATGTTGTAAAACTGAAAATGACATCAAATAGCCAGGACTATGAACAGCATCACACATTAAATGCTTTCCACATACATATAAAAGCAAACTCATATCAGTTATGAGCAAATTAACCCATCAATTCTTGTCTACTTTGGAAAATTTTAAATTTTGCATCCTTAGTATTTTTCTCCCATTAGTATTAATCATCTTTTAATGTTTTCAACTCTAATAAACAAACTTTAAGCTCATCAAGTTTAGATGCTGATTAATGAGAAAATATTTGGCCAAGCTCTCCAAATGAATTATTGCTGGGGCCCTTCCTCAAACTGCAGACTGGTCTTCGGAAGAGCCCCCAGGAGCCAGGCCAGAGCCACCTGTCAGGGTGATTCCCTGCCTCCTCCTTGTTACCACACCCTACACTCAGTGATGGGGGAAGTCAGTGATACTACTGACTTCTCCCTGGCAGGGCTTCTCCTTTCTTGGGAAGAAACAAAAGCAAGAGGCTTTTCCTCTGTCTTCCTGTCTCAATGACCTTATCTTGTTTCTTGGTCAAGAATGTTTTGTGAGGATGACCTGGTTTGGGAACAGCTTTAGACTAAGAATAGAGAGTTCTATAAGCCAAGCGTTTATTCTACACTAATTGAAATGTATAATATCAGGATTTATCACTTTAAAAATTGACATGAGGACGGGCGCGGTGGCTCACACCTGTTATCCCAGCACTTTGGGAGGCCGAGGTGGGCGGATCACCTGAGGTCAGGAATTCAAAACCAGCCTGGCCAACATGGTGAAACCCTGTCTCTACTAAAAATACAAAAATTAGCCAGGTGTGGTGGTGGGCGCCTGTAATCCCAGCTACCTGGGAGGCTGAGGCAGGAGAATCGCTTGAACCCAGGAGGCAGAGGTTGCAGTGAGCCAAGATTGTGCCATTGCACTCCAGCCTAGGCAACAAAGACCTCCCCCACCCGAAACAAAATTGACATGAATTCCCCATATTTGCCAATGTATCGGATTTTTCCAGCAAGTTAAAAAGAAAATTTTTTAATGTTAAAGATTGGGCTGAATTTAAATATTGTGTCAAGCAAATATCTGTGCTTCTGGATAATACAGACAAGGTTTCCCTTATCTTCCCAAATAAATGAGGGATAATGGAAGAAAATAACATTAAAGAGGTATAGTTGTGCTTTTTTCCCCCAACAATGAATGAGAGATGTACAACAAATTGGCAAGATGATCTCACTAAGAATCTTTAATCTTATCTTCCCTTTTTTAAACAAAAAAGATTTATTTCTTACAGTGCTAGCATTAAGTATAAATAGGTATGATTCTGCACAAAATGAAAGTTGGATTCCTTTGGTTCCATTTCTTGGGTAACAAGTTGAATAAATTGGGATAGTATTGATCTTTCTGATAACAAATAAAAGGACATGTGAATTATATCAGTTAATGGATATACACAATGTTTTTCTTAATTCTAAAATGCTGCCTATAGAACTTCAGAAACACAAATACAGCACTCAACTTATTTTTTCTTAGAACAACATAGTAATATTGTTCCTGTGAGAAGCCCTTTTTTAGGTCTTTCTGCTCTGTTATTCAGATGTATACAAGGTATAAATAAAGTTTATGACCAAATTGCACCACTTGTGATAAGCAGGATTCACACAATTACATTCACCACTCCTTAGGGAGGACCCATTACCATGGGCATATATAGGATTCACTATAAATGCATTTAGAATAGTCTTTGGCTTAGTATGTGCTAACCAAATTCAGAAATATAAAATAAAATTTGCATAACCATTAAGGGGGAAAAAAGGATAATACAATGAATTGTGATGACCTATCTGGCCTTTCTTCTTTGAAATGCAGAAACTCCACCAAACACCTCTTTTTGGTCAAATGGTCCCTGGCCCCCTTTAGTTTCCAGGTTCTCCCATATAAGGTGGCTAAAAGTTAAGTTTGAGTACCTTAGCTCAGAAGAGAGTTCATCAATTCAAAATGCATTTCTTGAGATGATAAAAAGATATACATGTAAAGTAAAAAATGACTAAGGTGTTCATGAAGCAATATAAGTAAAGTATCTAGGGATGATGGATAGGGAGTTGATTTTAAATTAAACAACCACCAAAAAGCTGTATTAGTGTTTCGTGAGTACATATGTAAATGTACCTTTCATTTCACAACTTATTTTTAAATAAGTAAAAAAAGAGAAAAAATTTTATTTTTATCTAAAGATTTATCTTTGCCTGAAGATTATTTCTTCTTTTAAACAGATTTTCTATGCTGGTCTACCCTCATCAAGTGCTTCACATAAAAAAGGCAGAATCCCCTTATCCCAAATTGAGTAGAAAATATAGACAGGGTAGGGAATAAAAGACCCTTGTATTGACATTTAAAGCTTAGTATCTTTTCTAATATTAAAGTCTGTTGGTGAGTTTTATTTGGGAAAGGGATCATTTTCTAAACCATACGTGAGGGAAAAGAAAAAACACCCGAACAGTCTTTCCTTGCCCTTTGTCTTACCTCACTGAGCTTGAGTCCCTTGGGACTCCATACTTCCTTTGGTAGCAATTTTGAGAAATTAATGCTGTAACTTCTAATCCAGTATAGTGGGTATCAGCATTTCCCTCCCTGAATCCTTCCGTCTAAGTTTCACCACTCCCAAGGGAGGGACTCATTACTATGGGCAGCTAGAGCATTACTGATAGCCCTAAAATCATTTGCACAGACTAAAGGTAGAGATGTCAAGTCAGGATAGAAGATTACATTTAACTACAACAGAGAAAAAGTGAATGGAGAGGAGAGAAATTAGTAATTGACATTGTCATTCTATTTACACACCAACCTAATAAACTAGTTAAACATCAAGTTAATGTCTGCCCAGAGGATATTACAATTTACCAACATAAAAGATTAAAAACAAGCAGCAACTTTTATATAAAATTAATAAAGACAAATGAAAAAGAAATTGTCAGTAGCATCTATCTCCTCGATGTGTCTGAACTGCACGTTATCAACTAGTCCATTAGTACAGCAGCTTGCTAAAAATTGACTTTGGTTCAAGCTTAGTTAAAAAACAAAACAAAACATAAAAAAACACACCACACAAAAAGGGTGAATGGACATTTGTTAGTTTCCCTGCTTGCAGTTCACTGATTTTGGAAGGATTTTAGGGAAGGTGAAGGGTAAGAGGAGGAAATTTAGGGGTGGTAATTAAATATTTGTGAAATAAAACAAGATAGAAAAAAACTAAAACAAAAATTTAAAAGGGGACTAAAATGTTTCTGACCTTTTAACAGACTGTCTCCCACTTGAATCACACACAAAAGTACACAATGTGTCTGTATTTACTGCCTTTCTGGACAATGGTAAAGAGAGACAAGTACACAGAATCCAAGCTCCCTTGTGGACACAAACAAAAGCAATCGGAATAAAAATCACCTGTAAGTTCTCTCTACATCCCCAGCTCGAAAGGGAGAAAAAGTGCAGTCTTGGGACCACCAGAGATTTAAGCAAGCACCCACAGCCACCAAATGGGAACCTTTAACTCCAATAAGAAGGGGAACTTAGATGAGCTGCACTGCAGTGATCCAGTTTTGGAATATTTTTTGGTAAAGATGGCATAGTAACAGTACATTGACAAAAGGGGAATTTAATCTCCAAGTTATCCTTATTCCTCTTCATCCACTTTCACAAGCTCTTCCTTTTCAATGGGCTCATTTATATAGTCTAGAAACACCCTGAAAATAATTACAGGAGCTAATTACTTTCTACATTGAGTAAAGAGATGTGTATTGCCATTCAGACCTACCTAGCAGGAGCATCATGAACAAACCAAGGAGACACTTAAGGTGTGTGCAAAGTTCCTGCTCAAAGTCCTTCTTCAAAGGTTCTACAGATCCCAGCCCGGCTAATAAGTGCCTCCTTTAGTCAGAGAACCAAGAAAAATCTCAGGGTTAGAGGAATTTATAAGCCATCCAGTAGAAAGGAAGTCTGTGGCTCTCTAGAGGAAAAGGTGGTAACCTTACACTCTTCTCATCATACCTCTTTTGTATATATTATCAATGGAAAATAGTCTAGTAGAATTCCTTTAGAAAATAAAAAAAGGGAAAAGTTTCCCAATTTCAATAAGTCAGTTTTTTTTCTTTGCCAAGTTAAAGTTTGGATGAAAAACTTCCACAAAATGGAACAAACAAACAAACACACCAACAGTAGGAGCATTTTTCAGGAGATAAGAAATCAGGAGAACCACCAAGTCAGGTGTCTGCAGTAGTCTTTGCTCTTCGGAACCAAATCCTGCCCTGCAACATGTACAGCTGTTCCCAATGAAAGTAGCAGAAAGCAGCACTGTTGCACCACAGGATCTGGGCCTCAGGGTCATTCAATGATTTGGGGGTGAGTGAGAGCTACAGTTCAGCAGGAATTCCTTCCTACACAAAAGTGCTCCAAAGGCACCACCTGATATGGGGAGGGGAAGGGGCGTGTGTGGAATGGGAGTGTTTGCACACACTGCCTTCAGCTTCTGCACCAAGCCTCTTGCATAAGTGGCAAAAGAAAATAATTTTCTAGCACCTCTGTAAGAGTCATCAAGGATAAGGAAACCAGCAAGAACATTCCCCGCAGTTAAGAACAGAAGTCTCCCCTCACCCCAAAACCCTCCCTCCCCACAGTGTGGGAGCTCACTGAAATAGGATCCAGGAGCAAGAGATAATAAACATGTCCAAACTATATATATATATATATATATATATAAAACAATAACAACAACAACAATAATAATAGAGATACAGTAATACAGGCCTGCCTAAATTGTACCAGTTAAGAAAGGAACCCCCAACACAATTGATACGATTATAAACACCTTGTTATGACTTAATGGCCTGTACAACAGACCCATAAAAATGATTTTTTTTTTTTAAGAAAAAAAGAAATTTAGACAAACAAGAAATCCCCTTCCTATATTGGAATTGGTAACCCACCTTAACTTGTCATCATGACTGCTGGAAATGATAAGTAGTCCTTTCACTTATTTTTGTTTGTTTTTGATTTTTTGTTTCTTTTTTTTTTTTTAATTTTTGGTTAGAAAGTTCTCCAATCCATGAAGCAATCCTGAAAAGACAGTGTTTTATTACAAAATTAGGCAAATGTCCCGTCTCCATCCTTTCTTTCTTTTTCTGGTGTGTGTGTGTGTGTGTGTGTGTGTGTGTGTGTGTGTGTGGTGTGTGGTTTTTTTTTTTCTCCCTTCTCTCCTTTGCCCTCACAACACGGCGAGAGGAAGCCAATCACATTTTTCAGTTTATTAACCTGGCTGGCAGTCCAATCACACTGCAGAGTGAAAAAGGCTTCTGGCAGCCCAGCTCCGCCCAGCTCACTGTGCCTTGGAGGCGGTGGTGGTGGTGGATGCAGCCCCGCTGGCAGAGGCCACTGTGAAGAGAGAGTTCTGGATGGATTCAGCAGAGGTGGAGGTGGCATGAAGGCTGGCTACAGGTGCAGAGTTCCCTGCAGAGGCTGCGGCGGCAGAGACCAAGCTAACAGGGTTGCTGGTGAGCAGAGAGAGGTTCTGAGGGTTCAGGAACAGAGGGGCAGTCACGATGTTGGGGGCTCCTCCCGCATTGGCAAATACCAGGTTCCCAGTTGCATCGAGTGATGTTATTGGAAGAGAGCCACCAGAAGCAAGAGCTACAGACAAAAACCCCCAAAACAGGCAGAAATGAGAACATTAACATCATCCTGGAGAAGCCAAATAACACACCAAAAGTCTATCATTTTCCTACAACTCACTGGGAAAAAGTGTAGCCCTTTTTCCTCAAACGCAGTGCTATACTGATACCAATTGTAGTTTATTTATAATTTTGAAGAGCCTGAAAGACTGAAATGTCTAATTTAATGGGCACGAGCAGGGGCAGAAGACAGTTAATAACTGTCTAATGAATTACAGTCATGTTTCTGTCTTGAAATCACCAGTTTATTTCATTTACCTAGACATATTTGATAAATCCAATAATTTTGTCTTTAATGAAGACTGCCGATTTTAAACTACCTCTGTTCAAAAGACAAACTAGCTAAAGTGATTAAAACATTAACAATAGGAGGTGAGTGGTGGGCCTGCCTCCTGTTAGATCAGTGGTGGCATTAGATTCTCATAGAGCAAAGTCGGAGGTGGAAACGGTGCCATCCAGAAACCACCCCACCGCACTGTGGCTGTGGAAAAATTGTCTTCCACAAAACCTGTCCCTGGTGCCAAAACGGTTGGGGACCACTGCTCTATATTACGATACACAAGATGAAAACCATCTTGAAAAAGGCTTTAGTTCTAAAATAAATTATGTATCACCAAATAAAGTAAAAGGTATAATTAATTTCTCACTTCCTGAGGCTAAACATTTGATTTCTATGACTTGTGCAAAGGAGAATGATGAATCTAATATAGCAGGAAATCAGACATAATGATGTAGGTGGCCACATGTGGGTGATCTAAGGCTAGGATGTGCTTTAATGGGCGAGAAATTTTCTATGATGCTGTTGCTTCCCCCAAAGAAGACATCATCAACATTTTATTTAAAATAATTGAGACTCTCATTTAATATCTCAACCTGTTGTCTGGCAACATTCCTAAATCTCCCTACCCATATAACCTCACTCCTACATGTAGATTTGAGGGATTTTCTGACGGCATTACACATTTGGTTGATTTCTTACATAAAATATAGCTGAAGGGAATGCCTCTGACTTTGGCCTTGTTCATACAAACGGTACAGAACAGTGAGACTTAGTGCAGCTTGAAGTTTTTCTGAGATTCCAAACTTAGGGTCATAGACCAGTTCCAGATCTTTTCAGAGTATCAATCATGCCCTGGGGAAGACATTTTGCCTTTGTAGGATCCCCACAGCACAGAAACATTCAATAAAGCAGAAGAAAAAGTGATTTATTACAAATTCTATTGCAAAAAAAAAAAAAAATTACTATATAAAAAAAGCTTTAGAGCTAACCAATTCAGGTATGATTTAGTCAGTCAGAAAGTCAATATAATGTAAGGTAATCTAGGCCATGGTGTGGTTTTGTCTGTAATTGTCTAGTACACTGTCAGAGACATCACCTGTGAAATATTAATCTTAATTTAGGTTGGCGAATAGCTATTTTTGGCCCTGAGAACTCTCATTTACGCACAAACCACGGTTTGTTTTTTTTTTTTTTAAAGAAACAGGGTCTCACTGTGTTGCCCAAGCTGGGGTGCAATGGTTATTCACAGGCATGATCATAGCACACTGCAGTCTTGAACTCATGGCCTGAAGTGATCCCCCTGCCTCAGCCTCTCATCAAAACTATTTAATTTTAAGAAAAAAAATTCTAAGTCATTAGTGATGTCTCTCAGATTGTCTCCCTGAATCACATAACAGTAAACATTTTTAGACAGAAAGCTTAGGTACTAAACAAGCGGAACCTTTCACTATATGGAATGAATATTGCCCTGGGTAACATGCTAAAAGGTAAAAGGAACCCAGCTGAACTTGGAAAAGAGACATTATAATCCAACAGAATATATGTTCTACACTAATGGTGATATAAAAAGAGCAGAACCTAATGAGAATTAAAAGCACTCCTGAGGTCCACCTGATGTGTTCCAATGTTCATTCATCATAGGACTTTCCTATGCACAGCTTTCTCAGGAGTGGGGATGGGGACTGGAGAGTCTTACTTGGTCAAGTTTGCCTTGAGATGGGTGTTGGATTAATACTTGGGATAAACTTATCAGGGGAAAAAAATCTGGTTTCAAGTCTATTCACGTAAGATCAATATCAGCATAAAAGTTCTGGTTTCTTACCATATACCAAACTAAGTATATTTCCTGCTTTTACTCACATACTAACACCTATACTTTTCTTACAAAGCTTTTTAATGAGGACATTTTCTTAGTTCTCAAGAACACGTTAGTCAGCATTTGACTATCTTTCCCATCACTTTTACCTCTAGCAAAGCAGACTTCCTCCATCTCTCTCTGTGTCTCTCTCTCTCAAGCACACACACACACACACACACACGTGTACATGTGTGCACACCACCAAAGAGAGAAAAAGACTTCTACTGACCTTGAATAGTTGCCAGTGTACTGTTGCTCATTAGAGCTGGGCTGAGAGCACCGCTCAGGGTCCCTGGATTCAGACTGAGTAAGGCACCTCTGCAAGTCCAAAAGAGGAGTCACTTTATTACCATGGAGACGCAGGTCTCATTTTGACAACACACCAAAAGGAACTTACAAAAGGAAAATCCAGCTGGGGAAACAGGTGGAAATATTTACTTTTCTTTACTCTTCTATGGTTTGTGTTTCTCAGTTACTGCTTTCCTGGATGCTTACTTGTACAAACGAGGTTATGATCAGCACAAAATGTAAAACTTTTACAGTCATTTTGACCTTTCTTTGAATGACTTAATTTCTTTTTTTCCAAAATGAAAGAAACATTCTAGAGAAAAGGATATATTTACAAGATAATTCTTATGTGTGACAATAACAGTATAAAATTGAGACTCCCATTACATCTCTCATCTATGCTTGAGAATTAGGAAGTAGGCAGTTGAGAGAGTTTAATGGGGAAAATAAGAGTTAAGAATTCTGGGCTTTCTTCCTGGCCCCGTCACTAAGGTAATTAGTGACCTGATATTTTGGGTCTTCATCTGGAAACAAAGGTATGACTACTGCCCTTCCCAGGGTGTTAAGAAACTTAAACTATAATCAAGGTCCTTGTATGATCACAAAACAGCCCACTTCAAAGAGATTACTGCTTTAAAGACATTTTTTCCCCCCAGTTAAGTCAGTGATGCAAAGTCTCCCCTATGAGTAATTCCAGGGATGACCTCCACCTCAGATGTCAACGAGATGAGAAAGCGCCTTACCCAGCCGCAAACTGTGAGGGTGCCATCAGGCTTGGGTTTAGTCCTGCAGCAGCTGCCATGGCAGCAAGACTGGCATTTGCTGGCAACTGTGCAGCTCCTTGAAGGGCAGCAGCTGCTGCTGTTTGCAAACCTGACGCTGTCACCATCACCTGGCTGGTCCCAAGAGGGGAGGACAAAGGAGTGGAGGTGGTCTGTGTTGTGCTGGTCTCACTGGCACTGGATGCCTCGGAGGTGGAGGCTGAGGCAGAAGGGGAGGGACTCAGAGAGGGGGACGTGACTGCTGAGGAAGCAGGAGGTGCTGTGGAAATCACGGTTGCTGTGTTGTTGGAGGTGGTGTCTGAAGTGCCTGAAAAGAGAAACAGATTAGAAGATGACCTTTTGTAAATGGTTTTGGAAGAATGGTGGCTTTACTCAGCTAAACTCTATAATCAATGGAATAATTAACCTACCACTTTGTAAATTTGTTCTTTAATGACCTAGTTTAGTGCTTCTATGGAAATTAACTACAAAACCAAACATTTTAGAATCACAGCTAGGAACCCTACTTTAAGAGATATGAGCAATGGAAGAAACAGAGAAGTTTTCCATTGCCTATTTCCTATTCAAGAAACACAGAATCATACAAGCTCTAATTATGGAATACAACTGCTCTGGGGAAGAAAAAGAAAACAAAAGATGAAAAATTTCTGTAAAGCTCTTTTCATTCAGAAATCTCCTTAGTGGTCTCCTCAGAAAAATCAAAACAAGGAGAAGAAAAACAGAAAGTTATATACTTTTCTAAGAATTCAGTATCAACAACAACATAGAATAAAAATGACTACATGCCTTCTCTACATTCAAGCAACTATTCTGTAATAAAAATTAGCTCTCAAAAAGTCCACTGTGGTTAAAAAAAACACACACACACACACACACACAATGATACTATGAATCTCATAAAAGCTTGCATAAAAATTAAGATCTAAGAAATTATTATCTGTAGGCCGGGCATGGCGGCTCACACGTGTAATGCCAGCACTTTGGGAGGCTTAGGTGGGCGGATCACGAGGTCCAGATATCGAGACCATCCTGGCCAACATGGTGAAACCTCATCTCTACTAAAAATACAAAAATTAGCTGGGTGTGGTGGCGGGCGCCTGTAGTCCCAGCTACTCAGGAGGCTGAGGCAGGAGAATTGCTTGAACCTGGGAGGCAGAGGTTGCAGTGAGCTGAGATTATGTCACTGCACTCCAGCCTGGTGACAGTGCAAGACTCTGTCTCAAGAATGAAATTATTTGTTAGGAACTTTTTAGAAAAAAGTGCCTGACTATGCTTTTGGTTTAAGGACAATGAACATTTGGATATAAATGACTAACATTAAATATATCATTACTAAACACTAAAACACATTCGCTAGGATTATTTAATGTTTGAGATCAGCGTTGTCTAACAGAAATACAAGACATATGTAATTTAAACATCTCTAATAGCCCCACTGAAAATGGTAAGACAAGGCCGGGTGTGGTGGCTCACGCCTGTGATCCCAGCACTTTGGGAGGCCGAGGTGAGTGGATCATTTGAGGTCAGGAGTTTGAAACCAGCCTGGCGAATGTGGTGAAATCCTGTCTTTATTAAAAATACAAAAATTAGCCAGGCGTGGTGGTGGGAGCCTACAATCTCAGCTACTTGGGAGGCTGAGGCAGGAGAACTGTTTGAGCCCAGGAGGTGGAGGTAGCATTGAGCTGAGATCACACCGTTGCACTCCAGCCTGGGTGATGAAGCAAGACTCTGTTAAACATATATATATATACAATAATAACATTTTTTGGTGATGAAATCTTTTATCAAGCTTCAGAACATGCTCTTCTTTCATAACAACCTTGTTACAAATTCAGGCAATTTTGTCCTTCCCAAATCTGTTTTAAAACCTTCCTCTGGTCTGTACTAAGAACACCTAGAATTGAACTCTCTTCTCATTTCCACTCTTCAGTTTTTATCACATGTCACAGGGTTGGGAGAGACTCAGACATCATCTATTTCAGCACTCACTACTTTCTCCACCTCCTATAAAGCTGTGCCAAAGTGGTTGCCAAATGAATGAGGTAAACATAATGTTCTTACTGGTAAATAAAAAGGAAGGTTTTCTTCCTCTGTCTACCTTTCTGAAAAATATAAATGATTTATTTTTATTGCCACTGCCCCTAAGTATCATTACACCTTTGTAGATACTATGAATTCTATTTTCGTTCATTACTTCTTTGGTTCTAAATCTCTCAGAACAATCTACCACTGAACATTGGATGTTGTGTAGGGTCCTGTGTTAGGCAGATTCATATACCCTTTTTCACTTTAATCTTCTCTTAAGACATGCCCCCTGTTGTATAGTAAGGTGAACATCTTTTCTTATTTCTCTTCCACGCTAAGCAATTTCAATGTACTTTCAATCTTTTTTTGACCAATTTATCACCTTATCTAACCTGATTTTACCTATGGGTACCACTTCCCTTTCAAAGTTCTGAAATTGAAATTGCCTATTTTTATAAGTCCTAATATCTTGAGCTCAAAAGGCTTAAAATAGTTATTTTTTTACTCTCTGGCCACCTTCAAATCATTCACCAACTGTTTTCTTAAATCCCTTAAGTTTGCAAAGAAAATTCCAGTCAAATTTTATCAGTGAATTTAACCTAGGCCACGAGATGATGACTCCAGAACCATTCGAAATTGTTCTAGGTGTCTCCAATATAAAAGTCATATAAGCATTATGGTATAACAACTTAAAATTATCTTTAAATTATCCCAGCCAGTAAGTCATGTTTTAATCAATGTATGTATTTCCTGACTGTAAATTCTTGGCAACTTGGCAATTTAATTACTTGGGTAACTTTCACTGGTGAACTTAGTGTTGCTGAGCCTCAGTGTCCTCAACAGCAAAATAAGATGCCACCACCCACCTCACAGGGGCAGTAGGAAGCGACAGCCAAGATGTGTATATAGTACCTAGCACTTCCCTGTGCTTCCCACCCTGTCTTGTCTTTTCTCAAACAGCTTTTATTGAGGTACAATTTATAAATTGGATATCCATATGCAGAAAGAGGAATTTCAATCCTTACCTTATACCATGCATAAAAATTAACTGAAATGGATCAAAGGCCTAAATATAAGAACTGAAACAATAAAGCTTCTAGTAAATAAAGTAGGACAAAATCTTTGTGACCTTGGGTTAAGCAAAGAGTTCATGGACACAGCACCAAGAGAACGATCCATAGAAGAAAAAATAAATCAGTAAATTCAACTTCATCAAAAGTAAAATCTTTTGTGCTTCAAAAGCCACAGACTGAGAGAAAACATTTGCAGATCACATATCCAATAAAGGAACTGAGAGTTGTGTCAGAATGTATAAACAACTCTTACAACTCAATAGTAAGATTATAGACAACTCAGATTTTTAAATGGACAAATGTTAGTATACATTTTACCAAGGAAGATATAGGAGTGACTAGTAACCACATGAAAATTCATCCAGTTTTAAAATTCAATTACTTTTAATCAACTTACAGTTATACAACCATCATCCCAACCCAGATTATGACATTTCCACTCCCAAAAAAGATCCCTTGTGCCTGTTTGTAATCATGTCACACTCCTACCTAGTTATCTGCTTTTTGTCTCTATAGATTTTTGAGGACATTTCACACAAATGTCCACACAAATGGAGTCATACAATATGTAGTCTCTTGCATCTGGGTTCTTTTACTTAGCATTCTGTTTTCAAGGTTCATCCACATTGTAGCACAAATCAATACCTCATTAATTTTTACGGCTGAATAATATTCCACTGTGTAGATACAACACATTTTGTTTATTCATTCACCAGTTGATGAGCACTGGTTTGTTTCCAGTTTTTGGATATTATAAATAAGACTGCTATATGAACACTCACATTAAAGTTTTTGTGTGGAAATGTCTTCATTTCTCTTGGGGAAATTGCTGGGTAGGATGCTAAATTTATGTTTAAAAGAACTGCCAGGGTGTTTTCTGAAGTTGTATCATTCTACATTCCTACAAGCAATGCATCGAAATTCCAGTTTCTCCACATCCTTCCCAACATTCATCATCTTGGGTCTTTTTGATTATAGCCATTCTGGTGAGTACAAAGCAGTATCTCATTATGGTTTTAATCTGCATTTCCCTAATAAGTAATGCCAACGTCACACATCTCTCCATGTGCTTACTAGTCACTCCTATATCTTCCTTGGTAAAATGTATACTAACATTTGTCCATTTAGAAATCGGAGTTGTTTATATTCTTACTATTGAGTTTTAAGAGTTGTTTATACATTCTAGACACAATTCCTTTATTGGATATGTGATCTGCAAATGTTTTCTCTCAGTCTGCGGCTTTTGTGCTTCAAAAAGCACAAAAGATTTTACTTTGATGAAGTTGAATTTACGAATATATTTTTTCTTTTATGGATTATTCTCTTGGTGCTGTGTCTATGAACTCTTTGCTTAACCCAAGGTCACAAAAATTTTGTCCCACTTAATTTACTAGAGGCTTTATAGTTTCAGCTCTTATATTTAGGCCTTTGATCCACTTCAGTTAATTTTTATGCACGGTGTAAGGTAAGGATCTAAATTCCTCTTTCTGCATACGGATATCCAGTTGTCCTAGAACCATTTGTTGAAGACTATCCTTTCCCTATTGAATTGCCTTGGCACCTCTGTCAAATATCAATAAAGCATAAATTCAAAGTTTTGCTTCTGGACTCTTAATTTAGTTCCATTTACTGTATATATCTATATGTATGCCAGTAATATACTGCTTTGATTATTGTTGCTTTACAGTAAACCTTGAAATCGGGACATGAAAATCCTCTAATTTCATTCTTTTTCAAAATTGTTTTGTCTATTCGGGTCCCTTCCACGTATATTTTCGAAAGAGTTTATTGATTTCTTTAAAACAAAACAAAAAAAACCTGTTGGAATTTTTACTATGATTTTGTTGAATCTATAAATCAAGCTGGAAGACTGAGCATGGTGGCCCATGCCTGTAATCCTAGCACATTGGGAGGCCAAGGTGGGTGAATTGCTTGAGCCCAGGAGTTCGAGACCAGCCTGGGCAATATGGCAAAACCTTATCTCCGCAAAAAAATACAAAAATGAGCTGGGCAGGTGGCATGTGGCTATAGTCCCAGCTACTGGGGAGGCTGAAGTGGGAGGATTGCTTAAGCTTGGGAAGTTGAGGCTGCAGTGAACTGTGATTGTGCCACTGTGTTAGGGCAATACCCTGTCTAGAAAACTGAAAACAAATTATATATATATGAAATAAATAAAATAAAAAATATATATTTGTGTTACAATGTGGATTAACCTTGAAATCAGAGAGAGAGAGATATGCACACATATCTCCAGCTGGAAAAAAACTGTCATCTTAAGAATGCCTCGTTTTCCAAAACATGAATGTGGAATATGAAATGTCTCTTTATTTAGACTTTTAACTTCTTTCAGCAAATTGTAGTTTTCATTGTTCAAGTCTTACACTTCTGAAGTTTATTCCTAAGTATTTTATTCTTTTGATACTGTTACATACAAGTTATTTCCTAAATTTCATTTTTGAACTGTCCATTGATAGTATATACAAATGTAATTGATTTTTATATATCAATCTTGTATTCTGCAACAATACCGAATTTATTGACTAGTCCTAGATATCTTTCTTTTTTTGGTGAATTCCTTGGTGCTTTTATGCATATAGAATAATGCAAATAGAAGCAGTTTAACTTCCTCCTTTACAAACTGTCTTTCATTTTTTTGCTGTCCTTTACTGGAGGCTATACTCTCCAGGACAATGTTAATCAGAAGTCCACAAGAGCAAACACTCTTACCTAATTCCCAGTCTTAGTGGGGAAAGTATTTAGTCTTTTGCCATTAAGTATTCTCTTTGCTGGAGAGTATTAGTAAGTGCTCTTTATCAGGTGAGGCAGTTCCTTTGTATTTCAGTTTTTATCACGAATGGGTTTTGGATTTTTACAAATATATTTTCTGTACCCACTGAGATGATTATGTGGTTTCTATCCTTTCTTCTACCATTATGTGTTACATTAATTGATGTTCAGTTATTGGACTAACCATACATTCCTGGGAGATAAATCCTCCTTGGCCATGATGTATATAATTGTTTGATTTTTTTCAGTATGTTGCTGGATTTGACTTGCTAAGATTCTTTTGAGAGTTTTGGTTTACATTTTCCTGAGGAATATGAGTTTGTAATTTTTTTCTTGTGATATTTATCTAAGCTTGGGTATCTGGGTAATGCTGGCCTGGTAGGAAAACACAGGAGGAATGTTATTTCTTCTTTGATCCATGTTTTAATTTCCAAATGCATGGGGACTTCCCAAATTTATTTCTATTGTTAATTTCTAGTTTATCTCAGTTGTCATCAGGCAACACACTTTGTATGATTTTAATCCTTTTTAATTTACTGAAACTTGTTTTATGGCTAAAAGTATCCTGGGAGATGGATGTTCCATGTGTATATGAAAAGGATGTGTTTTCTGCTGTTGCTGGACCAAGTGTTCCGCAGATGGCAGTTAGAACAAGTTGGTTGATAGTGCTCAAATCTTGTATATCCTTCACGACTTTTTTTGTTACAAACAGGGTCTTGCTCTGTTCTCAGGCTGGAGTGCAGTGGTACAATTTCAGCTTATTGCAGCCTCAACTTCCCAGACTCAAGTGACCCTTCCGCCTCAGCCTCCCGAGTAGCTAGGACTAGAGGCATGTGCCACCATGCCTGGCTAATTTTGTTCATTTTTTTTTTTTTTTTTTGGAGAGACAAGGTCTTACTATGTTGCCCAGGCAGGTTTTGAACTCCCGGACTTAAGCGATCCTTCCATCTTGGCCTACCAAAGTGCTGGGATTTATAGGCATGAGCCACTGCACATGGCCTGAATTTTTTTTTTTTTAAACATAGCTCAAATAAATAATATATCTGAAACTATTATTGTTGAATTGTCTGTTTCTTCTTTGAATTTTATTCCTTTTTGTTTACTGTATCTTGGGCCTTTGTTGTTAGGTGGCTATATAATTATAGTTGCTATATCTTTTTGAGGAATGAACAATTTTGTCATTATGAAAAATGTTTTGGAAAATGAATTGGGGGCAGGGCATGTTTGGTTGAGATTATTAAGGGCTGTGGAATTTTTACAAGTTTTTGAGACACAATGGAACACTTGTCTTTCTGGAGGAGTATGGCAATGATCACTCTTGCATCTATTTTAGAATGTTTACCAAGGACCTATTATGTGTCAAAGGTACCTATGGGAAAATAAGACAACCACATCAATCAAACATGATTTTTCTTAGAAGATAGTACTGAGGATATGGTTTTTCCCTTCATTTCTAAAATCCTATTCCAAATAATAGTAAAGAGATACAAAAGGGAAGAAGAGCTCTGGTGACAGATATCAGAGGATTTGAGATTCAGACAGATTTGCAGAAATGAGAAAAAGGATGAAGTTGGATGGTGGAGAAATCAACCATAGTCCAGAAGGGCACAGGAGACTATGACAGAGGAGGAAATTATTCACTCTGATGGAGCCTTACAGAGAGTCCCAGCTCAGAGTTATTTGCCAGATACTGAGGTAGATGGAAACAGGGTCAGAGAACAGGGTGATTCAAGGACTATTCACATAATAGCTCTCACAGTGGGCCTTTCCCTCCTTCTGCCAGACCTCTCAGATGAACAGAACCAATGTCACCTACTCTTCATAGAAAATAAAATCTGACTATGGAACGCTAAGGATTCTAGTGTAGGCACTTGCAAGCATGAGTAAAGATACCCCTCATTTTGGAAAAGTATGAGAGAAAGCCTCGCTTGCCTGCCTGCTTCCTGTTCATAAGCTGAAATAAAGTCTGGCAGTTTTTTACTCACATTCACAGCTCACTGTGAACCCTTCCATTCAGGGGAGGGGACTCTTGAGTAACAGAAGCTACACAATGTCAGGAAAAACCCTTGCAAGCTACTGATACTAAGTAATGTAATCTTGCATTCATCACTATGAATAAATAACCAAAAATCACCAGACAATGAAAAAAGCCAACAGCACATTACAAATGGCACAAAATGAATAAACAGAGTGAATGCCAAAAAACTCTAACTTAAAAAAAAAGATAAATTACCAGAGTTCAAGAAAGACATTAATTCACATTGAAAATGCTTGCTGAAGGCCAATGAGGGCAAGTTTTAAAAGGTCCCTTCTTTGAAATCTTGTAGTGAAATTTTAGAACAGTATAAGATTTAAACAAAATCCTTAAGGTTTATAGAGAGAAAAAACAAGGAAAAAGAGATTGAAATCAGACTTTTCATTAGCAACACTAGATGCTAAAACACAACAAAATTCAAAGGAAAAATACTTTTGTAACTGGACAAACTCCAAAAAAAAAACCGTGAAGGCAAAATAAATACTTCTCAGTTATACCTGCATTTTGAAATTTTACCTCCCATGTAACCTTTCTAAATAAAATTACTTGAGAACATGCTCCAGACAAAAAGGAATCAAAGAGGAAGACAGGGGATCAGAGAAACACTGGATTTAACTCAGGAAAACAATTTAAAATAAGCAATCATAGAAATCCCAAGAAGAAAGTCTTCAGGAAGAAAGCAGATTGCATTAGATAAGTTGTATGATTAAGACACTGGCTATCTTTAATAAAGAACATGATAAAGAAACATGCTACTTTTCTCAACAGAGAAAAGAAGGCAGTATAAAAATATCAGAGGAAAAGAGGCTGTACAAGAAAGTTACAGTCCAAAGAGGAAAAAAAAATTAAAAGGGGGCATGCTTTAGAGCAACGGCTGACAAAAGAGTAAGAAAAGAAAATCCACTTGACACCGACTCTTCTTCTCTTTCAAGGAGCAATGACACAAATTCAGCAGCTTACATCAACACTATTTATCATCTCATAGGTTTTGTGGGTCAGGTGTCCAGGCCGAGCCTCAGTCCTCTGCTTAGAGTTTCATAAGGCTGCAATCAAATACTGTACTGTACAAATACTACTGAAACTATACATACATGTACATATAAAAAAGATTTAAAGAGAAAATAAAAATAGTACTTGTGATTGTTTTTCCTGTTTCAATTTCCTAGTAATGTTGTTTCTTAATAATTAAAAAAAAAAATTCATTCCAGGAAAAATTATCAGCATGTCAGAAAAAAAAATCACAATTAGATCCACATAAATAGGCTGAGTGAGTGAGTTCACGAAAATGTGGCTGGTAAGAAGTATTAAACACTGATGCAAATTTTTAGCTAGTTTTGAGTATTAAAATCTCTCTAAAATTACTTTGATTTTCCCATATTTTAAGAAAACTGCAAAGCTATTTGTTCTTAATGTGTAAACTATTAAACAAATTTTCTGTAAAAGACAGGTATTTTTAGACCTAAAGCAACATAACTTGTTGGGAAGGTAAGATTCAGTTCATAATTTACCGGGTGACTGGCAGTCAATTTGGACAACAAGGTCCTCAGAGATGGGACTTCATGTTCTTGGTGTCTGACACAATGCCAATCAATCACTAACAGTTTGCTTATTAAGTAAAAGTGCTCAATATTATATATATTTTTAACCAAGGTTCTTAAATATATTCTTGAACCAAGGTTCTTAAAACTGGAACCTGTAGGTATCCACAAATAGCCTTGGGATCGGAGGTTGATGGGAGCTGTCATGTATAAACCTTAAATTTTACTAAAAATTGTGTATATGTCTATTTTGTGTGAGGAAAAGTCTGTAGCTTTCAAATTCTTAAAAAGGTTCAACATCTAGAAGAGGTCAAGAAACACTGTTTAACATAAGCAAAAATTAATGGATGACTGGATGCAGAAAAAAATAAAAATGTTCTAATAATGTAGAAATTTAGGCCGGGCGCGGTGGCTCAAGCCTGTAATCCCAGCACTTTGGGAGGCCGAGACGGGCGGATCACGAGGTCAGGAGATCGAGACCATCCTGGCTAACCCAGTGAAACCCCGTCTCTACTAAAAAATACAAAAAAAAACTAGCCGGGCGAGGTGGCGGGCGCCTGTAGTCCCAGCTACTCGGGAGGCTGAGGCAGAAGAATGGCGTAAACCCGGGAGGCGGAGCTTGCAGTGAGCTGAGATCCGGCCACTGCACTCCAGCCTGGGCGACAGAGCGAGACTCCTTCTCAAAAAAAAAAAAAAAAAAAAAAAGAAATTTAATATAATATAAAGCCATTTATTCAATTTTTACATCATGGGTAGGTCATAGAACCAAGGAGGCATTATAAACTTAAAACATAAGTGAGAAAAATAAAAATTCCCACCTCTAGGTTAAATTAAGCTCCAATAAGAAATATCATTAATCTGCCCAATGATTTACTAGCAAATAACCAACCTGGTGAATAATTACAGCATGTGTTATGCACTATGTATCACTAAAAAAAAATCTGATGACAGTGCTAAGTGATTTTAAATTTATCTGGAAAATTTGCTATTGAAAGGAGGCCAAAGGGGAAAAAAAAACCCCATTAATTTTACAGAGTATGTCACGCACTGAGCTAGGCATCAAGAGTTCAAAAAGAACACTCAAATCTTTTGAGAAGTGCAGTCTATTGGGAAAGACAGGTGTGTGAAAATAAAATTATTTATAATACAGATACGTGGAAATGAATAGTTTCCTGGGGAAGCTAAAGAACATTTCCAAGAAAAACTGACATACAAGTTGGTATAGTTTTATCAATAACAGATCAAGAACGGCAGGCTAAGATGGACATTTCCAGTGTAGGGATGTTTACAAAGGTATGGATGGAGCCCTCCTGTGTGTTGAGGGTGGGGTAGGCAAAAGACTAGTGGGAGATCAGGTTCAGACTGGAAATAACCTTCATGAATTGACAAACTTGCATGTTTTTCTGAATGCAAAAAGGCACAGCTATTGAAGGTTTTTAAGGAAAGGAATTATTTTAAAGAAAATTGATGTTTATGAGCAACACCTATCTTTAGTTAGAGCCTTAATTCACAATTTAATGGCAGATTCTTATAATAACTCATCATGGGCCTCCCATGTGCTCAGCAGGTGCACTGCCTGCAGCTGCTTACCTGTAACTGAAAGATTCGTCACAGCAGCACTGGTCAGAGGGAGGACAGGGCTGACTGTGAGGGTAGTTGCTGCACTGCTAGTCACAAGGCTTGGTGTGGTCGCCACCTTGAGGTCAGAAATGAAAACATGGACAAAGCACTTAAAATCAAAACTTAAAGAGGAAATGATTTTATAGTCACTCTTTGATCTTGGAATTGAGACACTTACCATCCTATTTTGGAAAGCTGCTATTGGAAGATGGTTGTTCACTGATACCACAAATAGCTCTGCCCAGGTTTTAAAAATAAATAATAAAAAGTTCCTAAATTTCAATAGTGTTGAGACAGATATACTCTAAGTCGGTAAGAAATATTATACTAATTATCAACTTTACTTAAATAAGAAAACTATTTGACAGGATCAGGGAATCTGGGGTACGTGTTACTTTTACTTTTGACTCTGCGAGGGGGCAGTATTGCCTTATGTTTGGTTTTAATAAAATAAAATTATGAAAATAATGTGAAGTAAACTTTTTAAAAAACTGATTCGTTTTGAAACAACAAAAAATTCTAGTTTTGCAAGAGATACTGTCTTTCTTCTAGTACAAATTAACATAAACATCACCTTTACAAAACAAAATTGTTGTTTAATAATTATCTTTTTCATAACTATCTCATAACTTTATGACTACAGACCCACCATTTAACAACTACAACCTTCAATAAACTAACATGTGCTTTTAATGCTGACTTTAATTTAAAAAGCCTGCCAGTATGGAATGACATTCAAATAAAATAAAACCAAATTTAAAAAGAACAGAAATGCAAACTCAACAATATTCCCATCTTTTGAATCCTGAAATAATCATCCTAAAAATCAAGGGAGTCACACGACCACTGTATGTCTCTTCAGTCTAGGAGTAATGCAAACAGCAGAAGTTACTCAATGAGGCTTCATAGGAAAGGATCATATGTTGTTTGAAAGTAAAAGATCTGAGATGATTGTCTTAATACAAGTTCAGAGCTGTAAGTTATCTGGTAATTTGCTGTCACTTAATCATGTGAGTGTAAGTTTAACAAATTGGGCTTTAGGACTCAACACGAATAAAAAGTAACTAAAGATTTTCTGAGATAGCTGGACTCAGTAGCAAATTTACTCCCATGGTTACACAGTAATCTAATGAACTATACCAGAGAAGAGTATGATGGAAATGCAATGAAAGAATTAGAATTGTTCACTTTAAAAAATAAGATAGGAGGGCTGGGCGCAGTGGTTCACACCTGTAATCCCAGCACTTTGGGAGGCTGAGGCAGGTGGATCACCTGAGGTCAGAAGTTTAAGACTAGCCTGGAGAACATGGTGAAACCCCGGTCTCAACTAAAAATACAAAAAAATTAGCTGGGCCTTGTGGCGGGTGCCTGTAATCCCAGCTACTTCGGGAGGCTGAGGCAGGAGAATCTTTTGAACCCAGGAGGCGGAGGTTGCAGTGAATTGAGATCACACCATTGCACTCCAGCCTGGACAATAAGAGTGAAACTCTGTCTCCAAAAAAAAAAAAAAAGAAAAGAAAAGAAAAAAAGAAGACTGGTGTGGTGGCTCACACCTGTAATCCCAGCACTTTGGGAGGCGGAGGCCGAGGCGGTGGATCACTTGAGGTCTGGAGTTCAAGACCAGCCTGGCCAACATGGTGAAACCCTGCTTCTATCAAAAGTACAAAAAATTAGCCGGGAATGGTGGTACATCTGTGGGGTACATCTGTAATCCCAGTTACTCGGGAGGCTGAGGCACAAGAATCACTTGAACCCAGGAGGCGGAGGTTGCAGTGAGCTGAGATCGTACCACTGTACTCCAGCCTGCGTGATGGAGTGAGACTCCGTCTCAATACAATACAATAAAATAAATAGAAAAATAAATAAAAAATAAGATAGACCAAGAAGTTCTTGGGTTAATAACAACATGAGATTTCAACCTCCATGCAGGGGCACCTCAAGACCAGTGACCTCAGCAGACAGAGAGCGAGAGAGCGAGAGAGCGAGAGAGAGCACGCGAGCATGAGAATTTCATTACCTTGATAATGTCTAAAATATAAATTTATATGTATTTACTTGATGTATTTATTCATTAAATTACCATTATGAAATAAACTGATTTAACAGGTCATTTGTAAAATTGTGAAAATTAGCCCTTGAGCTTGCATTTTTTTTATTCTTACCAGTGAAGTTGGGCTGGGGAAAATTGCTTTGATAGGTGAGTTGCTGGTCCCACCACTGCTTGGTGGGTTTATTCTTTTTTCTTTCTGGCGGCGGTTACAGAACCAAACACGAATCACCTCTTTTTCCATATTGAGCTGATCAGCAATCATAGTGATCTCTTCCGAGGTAGGCTTTTGATTCTGCAGGGTGAAAAAATCCTTTGGAATAACTATCCTTTGGAATAACTTTTTGAACTACTGGCATAATCACATCAGTATATAAATAAACAAATGAGGAGGGACAGGTTAGAAAATGAAGCTGGGATACATATGACCATCCATATTGGGCCACTTTCAACAAAGAGATTCTGTAGATAGAAGTTCTAATGAACATATGCCTACTAAACTTATTCATATTAACTTAGAATAAGTTATCCTTGAATATCTATAGTTTTTCATTTTTAAGATCTATTAATTATGAATGAAATTAACAAAATACCAGTACAACCATATGTATTAGTAGGAATTTAACCTTTCTCCATGCTTCATGCTATCTAATTTGGACCTCACAGTAGGAAAGGCAGGTGTTTCACAGATGAAGGACCTTCAGCTTAAAGAAATCATGTGATTTGCCCAATCAGGGGCAGAGCTGATAAAAATTCCTAATTCAGTGTTCTCCCAATGTGCTCAAGTCTTTTCTGAATTAGAGAAGTCAAAATTTTCTTAAAAGCTTTATTATGATATTACCTGGTTAAAAAAAAATAATTGCCAAATATCTCTTGCATTAACTTAAGCTCCATAGCCTAACACTCAAGGTCTCTAGTGTTCCAATCCCAAACTACTATTCCAGACATACAGACACTACAATTTAACCAACCAACCTACTGGAGTGTCTCCTGATACACCCTATGGATTCCCTCACTTCAGTGTTTCTCCCCCACTCTGAGGGGGAAATGCTCATGTGTTTCCTCCGCTAAAGTACTTTCCCCCCACCTTTTGTAGTCTGTGGAATTAATTCCTATGTATCCTACGTTAGCTGCCACCTCTCTCATACTGAGCGCTTGCATGGATGTGATTCTGGTCTCTCCTGAACCCTGCAGAACTCTGGTTCTGTCTCCTACGTTAGTAACTTACTTACTTCACCTATTCATAATCATCCATAAGGGCAGAGGCTGACATGTCATCTTTTACCACCTACAGTTTCTACTAAGTACTAATGTTAAGTACCACACAGACAATCCCATGTACAGAAAAGTAAAATCCTCACTGACCTCCAAGAAACTCTTCTCTAAGGCCACACGGATGTTGGTCTCTATGCTGGTGCGTTTCTTCCTCCTACGGCTCAAGCCCTCAATTCCTGGAGAATTCAGGGCACTTGGGCTGGAAAGGGACGAATCAGATGAGAGGTTCTCTGTAAGAATGAAGAAAATACAGAAATAAAATTAGCTGAGCACAGTGATTCATATGCATAATATGCATATTAACAAAACTGACAAAATAAACTACATGAAGTATGAAAAGGTTTTCACATAACCTACATTACAATATTGCTTATTGGCCGGGCATGGTGGTTCACACCTGTAAACCTAGCACTTTGGGAGGCGGAGGCGGGAGGATCACTTGAGGTCAGGAGTTCAAGACCAGCCTGGCTAACGTGGTGAAACCCCATCTCTATCAAAAATACAAAAATTAGCTGGGCACGGTGGCGTGCACCTGTGGTCCCAGTTACTTGGGAGGCCGAGGCAGGAGAATCACTTGAATCTGGAAGGCAGAGGTTGCAGTGAGCTGAGATCGTGTCATTGCACTCCAGCCTGGGCAACACAGTGAGACCATGTCTCCCCTTACCTGCTCCTCCGCCCCCCCCCCCCCCCAAAATACATATTTACTACCATGGATATTTCTGCTGCCCTTATTGGCATTCTTTGTCCTAGGATGTTGACAATATTACCACTACTTTTGGATTTCTGTTTCTGAGAAAAAAGAGGTTTACTATTTCTATCCTTAAACTCAGCTCTATGTCTCCAGTTCTGTTTGTTTATAAGTTCTGGCGATAAAAGGAAGAAAGTTTCTTTACTGAACGTTTAATATTTATCTTGTAAATGGCCTCTGATTTTATTGGTATAATCTAGGGTAAAAAGAAAAGAAACAAATGAAATATTTATAAATTCTCTGAAGTTAAATCACAGGGTTCTGTAATTTCACAGTTTAATAACCTTGGGCAAGTCATACACAACTGAGTTTGTTTCTGCTACATGTAAAATAAGATGGAAGGAGTAAACCAGTGGTTCTTATCTGTGGACTCCGGAAACAGATGCCTAGGCCTCACCCACAGCTACTGAATAAAACTGTCCAAGGATGCGTGTTTCAGGTTTGTCTTTTCCAAAGGCCTATTTTTTGTTCATATCTACAATAAGAACCATAGTTTAAGGGATCTATATGACTCCTACAGCTTTCACAGTCTATGATACTGTGACTCAAAATTCCAATCTTCCAAAAGGAACTCTCAGAACAAAAAAACGTAAGACTAAGCTAGTAGTCCAACTTTTCTGAATGATATGTGTGGTCATCTGAAATAACAAAAGCAGCAATATTGCAAGAACAAGTTCTATGATAATTCATCAAGGAAGAAACAATAAGCTTCTACTTCAAGCTTACCTAAATACAAAAGCCTTCTTATCCTATTCCTTCAACTGTGTGTGTGTGTGTGTGTGTTCCTTTCCTGGCTCAAATACAAGAAGTATTTCGGGCTAAAAATTATTGCTAATTATTTACACTGTAATTACTAGAATATTTAAATGAATCGGCTTTCTGATTTATATTACCATAATTCATAATGATCCTCCCAGAATTAGTAAGCTTCAAGGTTCCATAATAACAAAAATAGAGTAAGAAACATAAACCCCAATTTATATAACAATCCCCCTGTAAAATTCCAACGAATGACAAAGAAATGTCTTATATAGTCACTTACCTGCATCATTCAGCCACTTCTCTAAAAGTGGCTTCAACTTGCACATGTTCTTAAAGCTGAGGTTCAAGGCTTCAAAGCGAGAGATGGTAGTTTGGCTGAAGTCATTTCCATATAGTTTCCCCATAGCGAGCCCAACATCACCCTACACACAATACAGAGCAGGAGAAGAGGAGAGGAAAGACAGAGTCATCTCACCAATGCTTAAAGCCTTCACTCTGGGGTGTTGCTCCAGTAACTGCTTTAGACAGAGTCAATAATTATTCCACTTACGGGGTCCCACATAAATTCCATTCCTAAGCCAGTTACAGTGTTACTGTGAGGACTCTGTCAGGCCTGATCATTATAATGTTCAATACTGTCCCACATACTTTCCCATTTTGAATCTCTTCTTGCCACCTTATGTAATCATGGAGATACCAAAATTTCAACTAGGTATCAAAAATAGTGCTAATATTCTAACAAGCCCCTTAAATGATACAACCAAAGTGATTTAAGTAATCTTTAAAAATGTATTTATCTGGTCTGGGCACAGTGGCTCACACCTTTAATCCCAGCATTTTGGGAGGCCTAGGCCTACATGGGTGGATTACTTGAGCCCAGGATTTCCAGACCAGCCTGGGGAACGTGGCAAAACATCTAAAAAAAAAAAAAAAAAAATACAAATATCAGCCAGGCGTGGTGGCTTGTGCCTGTAGTCCTAGCCATTTGAGAGGCTGAGGTGGAAGGATCCCTTGAGCCCAGGAGGTCAAGGCTGTAGCAAGCTGTTATCGTGCCACTGCACTCCAGTCTGGGTGACAGAGCGAGACCCTGTCTCAAAAAAAGAAAAAAAATAAAAAAATAAAAAAAAATAAATTTATCTGTATCACCTACAGATATTAAGTATAACTCTCTAGATAACCTAAGATATTCCTGAACTAACCAAACTTCCCAAAAATCAGTTTAAAAATTAGAAATCATCTCTTTCTTCTTTTCCCTATCAAGTATTTCTGGAAGCAGTGAAAAAAAAAAATCTATTTTCACTTCTAGTTTGGATTTCAAAGTTAGTTACAAAAAACAGGTATTCTAAAAGACTACTTTTGTAACCATCATAGAAATAGAAATTCACAGTAGAGAGGTTTGACCCATTTAGTCAAACCTTCATGGGCACTGGAAACTTGGTAACCTTATAGCAATAGAACAATGATGCCCTGAATATATTACAAAAGATGTCTTTCTCTATAAGCCTATAACCTTTGAAATGTATACAGAGCTTTTCTTCTTGCTGAATCTCTCTTGTTCAAGCTGGAAAAAAAGGGTATCTTAATAGTTACTTTATATACAGGAAACAGAAGCTCACGGAGTTTAAATGATTCACCCATTCATTTCAATTAGTTTAGTGACAGGGCAGAAAGGCAACATTATTTCTGGTCCAAAGTACTATACAACTAATCCTACTATGAGACAGCCAACTCTCAACTATCCTGGCAACACTTATTTTGAACTGGGATTATCCCAGTCCTTTGATTCCTCCCTACCCCTAATCCATCTTTTGAATACTACATTTTTTATTAGCACCTACATTAGGTGGTAGTTGGGTTACAAAAAATAACATATTTTTAAAACCCCATTTTCTTTTTGGTGAGCTACTTCTGACAAAAAGTTTAACAGTGAGAAATATTGAAATGTAAGACAAAATGAGGCACACAGAATACCTGAACTTCAAGTGACTGATATCTTCTGCCTTCCCATATAGCCACCAGCCACATGTGGCTATTTAAATTAATTAAAATCCAATAAATTAAAAATTCAGTTCCTTAGCACCACTAGCCCTTCCAAGTGCTCAATAGCCATAAGTAAGACAGTGGCTATTGTGTTGGACAACACAAATACAGAACATCCCATAATCACAAAATTTTAATGACAGTTCTGAACATACTGAAGTAGACTGTTTATTACTTTCCTTCCAATTACAGTAAAATGGAAAGAGCCAGAATTAGTGGTGAGCAGGGCATAAGTGCTATCCATTATACTGTATACAAATATGTCTAAAGATATAGATGATTATGTTTATCTATACTTATATCGCTGTATTTTTATTAAATGTTACTTCATTCAGGCAGGCCACAGTGGTTCACACCCGTAATCCCAGCACTTTAAGAGGCCAAGGCAGGTGGATTATTTGAGGTCAGGAGTTCAAGACCAGCCTGGTCAACATGGCGAAACTCCTGTTTCTACTAAAAATACAAAAATTAGTCGGGTGTGGTGGTGCACCCCTGTAATCCCAGCTACTCAGGAGGCTGAGGCATGAGAACTGCTTGAAACCCGGGAGGCAGAGGTTGCAGTGAGCCGAGATCAGGCTACTGCACTCCAGCCTGGGTGACAGAGTGAGACTCTTTCAAAAAAATAAATAGAAGAAAATAAAATAAAATGTTACTTCAATCAAATATTCACTAAGTGCCTACTATATGTCAAGCACTGAACTTATGCATTGTGTATCACATATATTCATGTCATGGTCACCTTGTTTAGATTATAGCTGGTGCCAATTAAACCTTGTAATTCTTTGAGTATAAGAACTTACGTAGCAGTTAGATGGCAATAAGCGTTTTCTGGCACAATAGGTGCTAGTTGGGTTAAAAAACAACCTATTTTTAAAACCCCATTTTAAGCTATAAATTTTCACAAACTTCTATGTTATTATAAAAGTATATAAAAGTAACAATTTAACAAGTAAAAAATAAATCAACAGCCTAGGAAACACAAGACCCCATCTCTACCAAACACAAAAATATTAGTTGGGTGTGGTGTGTGTGTCTGTAGTCTCAGCTACTTGGAAGGCTGAGGTGGGAGGATCACTTGACCCCAGAAGTTTGAGGCTGCAGTGAGATATAATTGTGCCACTGCACTTCAGCCAGAGCCAACAGAGTGATACTCTCTCTCTTAAAAAAAAAAAAAAAGTAAATAAAATATATATTAAAAAATCATGACAGTAATTATAAGAATTGATACCTTAAGGTGGTGGCTGGAAATAAAGCTATGCCATTAACTAACTAGAACCATGATAATAAACTCACTTTATCATTTATTAATAATATGTTTTATTTCACATTTAAATTGCTTAACTGAATAAAAAGCAACAGGTTCCTCAGTTAACATACTAATTTTCATTAATTTGGTACAGGCTTGGTTTAATGCTTTCATGACAATCCAACTCACAACCATCTTGGGTTATCACTCACAAAAGTAAACGTTTTAAGTAGTCGATTCATATACAATCTTAACTATATTATATCCCTTTGATATTTTTAAAAATAACAAAACAAAAAAGGAACAAAAACTGGGACTGGGAAATAATGAATGTACCACATGTGATAAATGTATTATACTATGACATGCTTTCTAACTATGCAAAGACAGCCATGGTAATCCTTTAATAAGCAATTATGTAATTAGAAAATAACTGTTTAAAACATCTAATAATATGCATACTTACACAGAGGATAGAGCTTTTTTTATTTCAGCAAATTAATGGCTAAAACTTTCTCTTTGTGTGTGTACATAAATAAATTGGACACAGAACAACCTTCAAATACCTAAAATTAAAGTATCTGACTTACAAACAGAGGTTGATAGACTGATTTTCCATTCTGCAGCAGTAGTATGTACTTTAATCCACATAGTCCAAGTTTGTGAACCATTGCCACTGCTGTCTCAAAGTCATTTTGAAAAATAAGGAATGGTCATGCCAAAAAATAGGATAAAACCACAAAATAAAACACCAGACCATAGGGAAGCTCCTTTACCTGGAGGGATGTGCGGAGGCAGAGAAAAACATAACACTGGCAATATGCTGGGTCAAATGCAGAAAGGCAAACCACTATTTGAGTAAAAGCTAAAGATTTTTAAAAGCCTTAACATCTTTGGCATATCACTTAGACAACAATCTCTCAGGGAACCCAAGAGTATACTGTGCTGATAGTTCAAAACTTGAGGCACTGCTAAATATGCTAACTGTATACTTATTTCAGCATCCTAACTTACTCATATCAATCTAGTTTTATGTTTAGCTTTCTTTTTTTTTGAGACAGAGTCTCGCTCTGTCACCCAGGCTGGAGTGCAGTGGTGTGATCTCGGCTCACTGTAATCTCTACCTCCCAGGTTGAAGCAATTCTCCCTGCCTCAGCCTCCTGATTAGCTGGGATTACAGGCATCCGCCATCATGCCCGGCTAATTTTTGTATTTTTTAGTAGAGATGCGGTTTCACCATGTCGGCGAGGCTGGTCTTGAACTCCTGACCTCAGGCGATCCACCTGTCTCGGCCTCCCAAAGTGCTGGGATTACAGGTGTGAGTCACCGTGCCTGGCCTAGCTTTCTTTTTAAAACAAGTCAGATCATTTAAGATGCTTTGAAAGGATCAAAATGTTTCTGGATAATTTGCTTCTTCATAAGTCAAACTCCTCACAAATGTAACTGTATTTCCTCTAAAATCACGCCTATTTAAAAAATCATTTTATATTCCCAAACACAACTGATTTCTTTGAGCAAAAATGAATTCCCAAAGAAATATAAGCCTGGGTTGGGCGTGGTGGCTCACACCTGTAATCTCAGCACTTTGGGAAGCTGACGTGGATGGATTTGGTTGAGCCCAGGAGTTTGAGACCAGCCTGGGCAACATGACAAGACCTCGTCTCTACAAAAAATACAAAAATTAGCTGGGTGTGATGGTGTGCCTGAGTCCCAGCTACTCAGGAGACGGAAGCAGGAGAATCCTTTGACCCCTGGAGGTTAAGGCTGCAGTGAGCCGTGATCATGACACTGTACTCCAGCCTGGGTGACAGACCGAGGCCCTGTCTCAAAAAAAAAAAAAAAAAAAAAAAAAAAGATATATATAAAGATACATATAAATGTGTTCTTAAAAACACCCATAGTACACGCAGGATGCTATCCTTGGATTTTGACCTACCAGGCCAGGTGGAGCATTACTGTACTTTCAACACAAAGTAATTTGAATAATATTTAAGTAGTGGCTTAAAAACTTCAAACAGTAATTATATTCCCTGGAAAGAAAATATCAGATTTTTCCTGATTCCATAAAAGCACCCAATCTAATCCATACTTCCGCCCTTTTTTTTTTTAACCTAATGATCTTATACCATTTTACATAAATTTCATTCAGTTTAATTCTTTGCCTGCTTTAAAATTATTATTTACAGGCTGGGCACAGTGGCTCACACCTGTAATCCTAGCACTTTGGGAGGCCAAGGCAGGAGGGTTGCTTGAGGCCAAGAGTTCAAGACCAACCTGGCCAACATAGTGAGACCCTGTCTCTAAAAAACATGTATTATTTATGACAGGTTAATCAAAGAGTCAGTGGTAGTGCTTAGAACAAACGAAAATGCCATGTATCCAGACAACTGTTTAATTAATTTATTAAATATATTCACTTTTCTTTAAAAGTCCTTGATTAGCTGACAAATTGTAGAAAATTAATTTGGATATTGGCTAATTTGGGGTTTTCATCTTCTATAGATTCTTGCTTGATTAACTGGTTTTAGCATAGGCTTAGAGAGTGTGTGTGCCTGTGCCTGCATGCCTGTCTTCATCACCCTTTCTCTTCCAAAAAGTTATTTTTATTTTTAATTTTTATTAATTTTTATCTTTTTAGAGACAGTGTTTTGCTCTATCACCCAGGCTGGAGTGCAATGGAGCAATAATGGCTCACTGCAGCCTCGACCTCCCAGGTTCAAGCAATCCTCCCACCTCAGCCTCCTGATAGCTTGAACTACAGGCATGTGCCACCACACCCAGTTAAATTTTTTATTTACTCTTTGGAGAGACAGGGTCCCACCAGAGACCAGGCTGGTCTCCATCTCCTGGGCTCAAGCAATCCTCCCACCTCAGTCTCCCAAAGTGCTGGGATTACAGATGACAGCTACTGAAACCCACTACAAAAAAACTGTTTTTAAATAAGCCTTCTAAACTTTTCCCCTTTTAGCTACTAAAATACACCCTGTAATCTTTACTCTCTCTTCATCTTACATATGAAGCACTAA
Organism: Rhinopithecus roxellana; assembly: GCF_007565055.1. Classification (NCBI taxonomy): domain Eukaryota; kingdom Metazoa; phylum Chordata; class Mammalia; order Primates; family Cercopithecidae; genus Rhinopithecus; species Rhinopithecus roxellana. Next base: position 117,355,646 of record NC_044556.1, on the reverse strand, counting down.
GGTCTACTACCAGATATTCTTCAATAACAAAATCCTTAGTACAGTCAAAATATCCTCCAACATAATCTTTTAAACTCTTCACAATTTACTGATATAATTATGATTTCAGAGGCATGTGTTCTGAAAGGAATCATAAAGCTTCTAGACCAACATTAAACCATACATTAAAAATGCAGGAAAAGGCTAACAAAAAGGTACAGTTTAAAACCAAAAAACAACATGGCTGAGGAATATATTGTATCTTAGAAGCCTCTTTGGACGTGTAAAGCAAATACAGTTGTCCCTCGGTATGCACAAAGGATTGGTTTCGGGACCTCCCTTGGATACCAAAATCCACTGATGCTCAAGTCCTCAAAATTATAAAATGCGTATTTGTATATAACATATGTGTATCCTCCCATATACCTTAAATCATCTCTAGGTTACTTATAATACTTAATATAATATAAATGCTATGTAAATCATTGTATTGCTTAGGAAATAATGGCAAGAAAAAAAGTCTACACATGTTCAGTACAGACATGACCATCCTTTTTCATCCCCTGCCCCAAATATTTTAGACTGGTCAAATCCACAGATGTGGAATCCATGAATACAGAGAGCCAACTGAATTTGGACCCAGCCAAGGAGGGCAATCAATGTAAGGCCAATTCACCCTACCTGAGTGAATCCAAGTTTGATTCGTCTTTGTTTGAAGGTCTTGGCAAACTGCTCAAGCTCCTCAAGGTCACTGGGCTCCTCCAAGCTGGGAGTATCAATTCGCTTTGGTGTTGACTGGCTCTGTGGAAGTGTCTGAATTGGGGTTGCTGCTATTGTGCGTGTTGGGGTTGCTGGCTGTTACAGAAAGAATAAAATAATGAGGAAAAACATGTGAAGAGATATTTAGGCTTACTCCAAGTAAACAATTGAAGGAAACAGCCACATTTATGGAGAACAATGAAGACCATGTAACACTACAGAATGTACAACATAATGTTCAGTGAGCAAAGCAGACAGTGAAACTACGTATGCGGTAATTACAAGTAAGGTTAAGCATGTAACTCTATAGAAAAAACATGAATACACAAAAACGAAATCTATTATAACTGGGTTTTCAAATGGTCTGAATACATATATCTTATGTCTTTTAATAAATTACTCTTTATTTCAAAAAATCTATTTCATAAGTCTAGCGCTTCAACTGTCAAAGCAGTAGAGTCTTGTTTATCACTATTACATCTCCAACTTGTGACACAGTATTATAAAAATAGTATTCAAGATCATTAAAACTATTTTAAGGGGGAAAAGTAAACCACCTGTAGTTTAAATATCTTATAACAGGTTTCACTTTTGTGTATCTGTTCCAGTTTTTTCCCCAAGGACCTATATTTTTAAACCTTCACTGTAATTATGGTATACATAATTTTACTCTCTGCTTTTCTCATTTAAGATTGTTTTAACTTTTTTCTGTGGTATTTCAGTCTTCATAATTATCCTTTTTAAAAACTAACGCAATACTCTGATAATTTACTTAACCAGTTCTTAATTGCTAGACAGTTTTCGTGTTTTCACTAACATAGATAACACAATGAAAAACTTCATGCATATTAGTTATTTTTTCCACCTATGTGCGTAATTAGTTCTTTTAAGATAAATTCTCAAGGGCTTTTCTGGCAACTAGATAAACAATTTCACGGCTTTTGATACATATCATAAGGTTGGTTCCCACTTTGCAACACTCTTCCACATGACTTGGTTAGCAGTTTAAAAAAATGTTTTGCTAATTCAAGAAGTAAATGGTAGTTCCCTGCTGCTTTAATTTGTATTTCTCTTACTACTCAAGGTCAAAATTTTCCCATGTGTCAATTGTTATCTGTATTTCCTTGGATGTGAATTGGATTTCTGTCCTTAACCAATTTATATATTAATGATACCCTTATTCTCATCCTTATCCTTAGAGAGATCCTCAAATTTTATAGAGTAAGCTTTGTCATATTAACGCAAATGCTTTTTCCAATTTGCTTTCTTTATTTTTCAGTGTATATAAACCTTTAAATTGTCATTTGGGTTAGCTTTTAATTTTCCTTTCTAATATATCCTGTGACTTCAAATCTGAGAAAGCTTCACTTATTTCTAACATTGATAAAAATTCCTTATAATCTGCTATCTTCTTCTATGTGTTGTTGAATATTTGATTATTTAAATCCATGTATAGTTTATTTTGGGACATGAGGATATAGTCCCTTTTTAAAAAGAAAATACTCAACTTTCTTATCACACAAACATAAGGTTATTCTGTTCTATTCACAAGCCCTGAGTGGAACACACCTCACTAGTGGGAGGTGCTGCCTGACTGCATCTTAGTTGCTCAGTTGTCCCCTCCTGTGAACAGTAGCCCAGGTGAGCGATTATAAACCAGGATTACAGATAAAGTCTGTGGCTGTGAATTTTTCTTCTTCAAATTGAGATGAGTTATATAACCCTGACCTTTACCTTATGAGTCAAGGCTTCCTCCAAAGGAACTAACTATCCCAGAAAACTACAGAATAAGCATTACACGGGTGACAACTGAAGTTCCTCTCTTATCATCCTGTTTCAATGACAACAACAAAGTTCATTTCCATGTCATGCTGACACTGCGTAATTTTCAACCTGATCATTCTGGAGTACCCAAAACCACCACCAACCATAGTAGACTCCCATGTGGCTGTACAATTCTCACAGCGAAACTGGTTGACAGTTAGAGGTGAGTCTTAACTATCATATTGTTACTTCATCTCCGGGGTTGAAGTAGCCCCATTCTCAAATAATAAAGGACTAAAAATAGCTTAGGTAACTTTAGATGGGGTGGTTACAGATAAGTTACCCCAACTCCAGAAACCTCAGGCTGGACTGGGCCAGATCTAGAAATGGCAGAGTAGAATTCAGTGAGCAGGAGTCAGGATGAAGCTACAACAGCCCTGCCACCATATGCAGAGCATGCAGCCCAGGAAGGAGTCTCTGGTATAGACTTTTTTCAAAAACCCCAACCTCACTCTCTACATACAGTCATACAACTGCTACTAATTGTAGTAGCAGTTACTACAGATAGTAGTAGATACAGAACATTCTCATCACTCCCAAAAGTTCCCTTGTTCCCTTTGTAGTTAATCCCCATCATTAGCCCCCAGTCTCTGGCAACCACTAATATGTTTTATGTGCCTTACTTTTGTGTTTTCTAAAATGCCATGTGCACTGAATCATACTGTATGCAGTCTTTTATGTCTTCTTTCATGTAGTATAATGCTTTTGACATTCACAGGAGCTGCATGTATCAGAAGCACTTTTTTTTTATTGCTAAGTAGCATTCCATCATATGGATATGCGTAAAATTTATGTTACCTAGTCACCAGCTGATGTATATTTAGGTTGTTTCCAGTTTGAGGTGAATAAAGCTGCTATAAACATTCACGTACAAGTCTTTGTGTGGACGTATGCTTTCATTTCTAGGGATTGAACTGCTGGGTCACGAGGTACACAGACATTTAATTTTATAAGATACTGCCAGTCTGGTGCAGTGGCTCACACCTGTCATCTCAACACTTTGGGAGGCCAAGACAGGCAGATTGCTTGAGCCCAGGAGTTTAAGACCAGCCTAGGCAACATGGCAAAACCTCACCTCTTCAAAAAATAGCTGGGCGTGGTGGTGCACGCCTGTAATCCCAGTTACTCAGGAGGCTGAAGTAGGAGGATCACTTGAGCTTAGGAGGTCACGCTGCTGCAGTGGGCTGTGATTGTGCCACTGCACTCCAGCCTGGGTGACAGAGCAAGACCTTGCCTCCCTCTCAACCCCCAAAAAAGAAACTGCCAAAATAATTTCCAAAGTTGTGTGTACCATTTTGCAACACCACTAAGCAATGCATGCGAACTCTAGTTGCTTTATCTTCTTGTCAACACTTCGTCTTGTTATAGCCTTTTAAATTTTGCTTGTTCTAGTGAGTGTGCAGTGATATTTCATTTAAATTTTCCTGATGACTAACGGTTTTTGAGCATCTTTTCATATGCCTGCTGGAAATTTACATATCTTCTTTGGTGAAGTACCTCCAATTTTTTTGCTGCCCATTCCCTTAAATCAGATTGTCTTATTGCTAACTTGAATGAGTTCTTTAGACATTCTGAACACAAACCTTTTATCAGGTAAGTTTCATAAAAATATTTTCTCCCCATCTGTGGTTTTCTTTTCATTCACTTGAGAGAAGCTTTTAATTTTTATGAAATTAAATTTATCAGTTTTATATTTTATGGTGCTTTTTATGTCCTATTTAAGAAATCCTTGGGTTAGGCAAGGACACAAAGATTTTTTTCCAAGTTTTTTTCTCTAAGTTTAGGTCTACAACCCATCAAACAAATCTTTGTATATGGTGTGAAATAATAGTCAAGGTTTTTTTCCCCCGCCTATTGTTTCTGCAGCATTTTTTAAAGTGACTTTTTTTCCCACTGAAATTCTTTGGTACCTTTGGCAAATCAGTTGGCCATATACGTGTGGGTCTACTGGACCTTCTATTCTGTTCCACTGATCTCTATTTCTATCCATATGCCAGTATTACACTGTCTTCATTACTGGAGTTTTGTAATTATTCTTGACATCAGGTAGCCCTTCAATTTTCTTCTCAAAGTCGTTTGGTTATTCTGTGTTTTCTACAGTTCTATATAAATGTTAGAAACAGTATGCAAATTTCTACAAAAATGGCTGCTAGGTATTGGTTGAGTCTGTGTTAAATCTAGAGGTCAATCTGGGAAAAACTGACATTTTAACAACTTAAGTCTTCTGATTCATGAACACATTACTTCTTTCTATTTTATAGGTCTTTAATTTTATCCAGCAACGTTCTATAGTTTTCAATGTACAGGCCTTACAAATATTTTGTTAAGTTTACCCCTAAGTACTGTAAATTTCTTTTTGTAAATTTCTTTTTCTAAATTTCAACTTCCAAATGCTCACTGCTAGTGTATAGAAATGTAAATGATTTTTATATATTGACTTTGTATCATACGTGCTAAGCTCACTTATTCCAGTAGCTTTTTTTGGTAGATTCCTTAGGATTTTCTAAATAGACAATCATGTCATCTAGCAACTCAGATAGTTTTACTTCTTCCTTTCTAATCTATGTCATTTATTAATATTTCATTTTATTGTCTTATTGCATTACTAGCACCTTCAGTATAATGTGGAATAAAAGTGGCAACTGGTCACTTTGCTTTATTTCTGATCTTAGGGGAAAGTATTCAGTTTTTCGTTAAGTATGATACTGGTTTTTTCTTTTCTTTTTTTTTTGTACATGCTGTATACCAGGTTAAGGAAGTTACCCTCTATATCTAGTTTGCAAGAGTTCTTATCATAAATGGATGCTGAATTCTGTCACATCTGGTAATGTGTTAGTATTAAGTGATAACTTCCATACTGCAGACAAAGAAAGTCCGAGCTAGGAGATTCAGGATCAGCCAGTCCAGTCACCTAATTTATAGATGAGAAGACTGAGGTCCAGAGAGGTAAAATGACATGTTCAAAGCAACAGCTAGATAAGAAGTGGAACTAGCTCTATAATTTAAACCTCTTTATGCCTAAGATTTGTTTTTATATAATTATAGTGTTTATATGGTCTAGTAGAAATGAGCTAAAGAGCCATAAAAGCATTGAGAAAAAAGAAAATATAGAGATCAAAATTTCTTTGCAGTTTCTGAGAAAGAGTAAAGGGTAACAATGGATTTTAACTGAGGCTAACTAGGTTTCCAGTTTAAGTGGTAATATCTACTGCCAAGTATGGTGAGTGGAGATGTCACATGGCTACAACTCATTACTCATTTACTGCTAACACAGTTATTCTTTAAGAACATATAAGAAAACAGGAACTCTGAAGATTTTCAAAGACTATATTGATTTGCTGGCATTGCTTTATTAAGCTGATTAAGCCTAGCTTTGATTTTCTGGTCAGTTTTCAAAGACTGAATTATTAGATTTATTAGACTAAAAAAAATTAAAAGTCCAAAAGTCTCCCCAAACAACATGATAAGAGAAAGCAGCCCCCATAGAAGAAAATTGACCTGGGAGGTGAGGGTGATGCTTGGTTGCGACTGTAGGAGGTTGGCTTGGCTTTGCTGAGGTAGTTGCGTTAGAAGATTTTGCGCTTGCAGGAGACCTGTAGAAGAAAAACAAGTTATCCAGAAACATTAAAGATTTCTTTGAACACATGGCAAAAGAAAGAAAATTAGAAAATGAGCTGAAAATTTTCAGTTGATCTCTGGTAGTGTTACTGGTATCAAAACTCTTATTTATCTTATTTGCCTTACATTCAATCTTGTTTTACAATTTGGAAGAGAAGATATAGAACATTAAATTAAAACTGGTATGTCTTTAGCATAATCTGAATAAGCTCTGTGATAGGTCAATCCTTTACATTAGGAAAGAGTGGGATGAAAGTAAAAAACTACTCTAGATAGAAAGAGTTGGAAATTCCAAAAAGAGCTCAACTTCTTAACCTAGAATCCATTAGAAACTGCCAGCATATGTTGGACCAGAGGAAAAGAAGCATTTCAAGTTCTCTTTATCAAACATTTGTCTGTTGGTGATAATAAAGTTGAAATGTAAAATATTCTATTAATATCTGCACTAACACTGAACTGTCTTAGTTTCAAATAATTGATAATATAATGCCACCAATGCTTCATGATGACAAACTGACATTCAAAGGAGAAATACAAACTCTCTGTTTGTAGAAGATGCTCAATTACTCGAATACATGGCTTTTTATTTTCAGAACCTGATAGAGGACCAACCCAGAATGTCTGTATTTAAGGATTTAACCCACAGAGTTTCAGATAAAATGCTGTAGCTAAAATACTAAATACAAGATTATGTTTGCTGTGATAAGAGCAACGGTAGAAAGTATTAAACAAAGCACACCAAACAAAAGGGATTTTACCATTTTTTTTTTTTTTTTGAGATGGAGTCTCGCTCTGTCGCCCAGGCTGGAGTGCAGTGGCCGGATCTCAGCCCACTGCAAGCTCCGCCTCCCGGGTTTACGCCATTCTCCTGCCTCAGCCTCCCGAGTAGCTGGGACTACAGGCGCCCGCCACCTCGCCCGGCTAGTTTTTTTTTTTTGTATTTTTTAGTAGAGACGGGGTTTCACCATGTTAGCCAGTATGGTCTCGATCTCCTGACCTCGTGATCCGCCCGTCTCGGCCTCCCAAAGTGCTGGGATTACAGGCTTGAGCCACCGCGCCCGGCCCCATTTTTTTTTTTAACGTGTGATAAGATTATCTGAGGCAATACCTTCCTAATTATGATTTCCTTAGGTTACTAAATTTGGATATATTAAATGTTGGAATATGTAGGACAACAGCCAGAACACTTAAGCCTGCCAGAGATTAGCCACAGAATTTATCATTTATTTATAAGTAACTAAGCACTGCCTAAATTTAAGCTATCAAAAGATACTAATATTTATTTCATAATGTAGGTCACAAATAAGATAAATATATTAAATAGGTCTGAATTTTTCTAAAGAACCCTGACTTTTGCCGGTCCTGGGGCAAGTGAAATACATATTGAAGCAAATATGATTAAATAAAATTCAGTATATATTACTACAAACATTTCTTAAAAGGCAGGTTTATGGAAGTTTAAATGACCATCCTGCTTCCCCAAGTGTCTCCCTATAGTTCAATCTCCATATAACAGTTAGGGTGGTCTTTATAATCATATCATTTCCCAATTAAAATGCTGTCATGGCCTTATACTAGAATTAGAATAAAATCTACGCAGCCCTAGGTATCTGGCTCTGTCTAGCTCTCGTGTCTCAACTTCTACCACTTTCTTTGACTCACTCAACTCCAGCTACTCTGGCTTTTCTTTTCCTGGATCAGGTCAAGCTGTTCCCATCTCAGGTGTTTTACATTCCTTTGCCTACAAGACTCTTCATTCAGATTCCAGGTGTGGTAACCTCCCCCTCATCTTTCCTCATCAGTTCCCAATTCAAATATTGCTTCTCCAGAGAGGCTTTTCCAGACCATAGGCCCATTCTTCTTTAGGTTAACCATTACTAGATTATTATGATCTGCTACCTGACTAGTACTAATTGTTATCTAAACCATTTGTTTACATGTTTACTATTTGACGTTTCTTAATGAGGGCAGAACCTACATCTTGTTCAAAATACATCCCTGTTAGAGCACTATATGACACAGCAGACACTCAACTAATTTTTGAGTGAATTAATTAAAATATCAAACTTTACTGGTTTGTAAAATACTGAAGGGTAGTCTAGAGAAAAAAATAAAACTGTATTTTATGTTAACGATTAAAACAAAGTAAAATTGTTTTGAAAAGCCTAAAGACTAAAGAATATTCAAAAACAATTAATAAAAAAGGAAAGAGAAGGCCGGGCGTGGTGGCTCATGCATGTAATCCCAGCACTTTGGGAGGCCGAGGCGGGCAGATCACTTGAGGTCAGGAGTTCAAGACCAGCCTGGCCAACATGGTGAAACCCATCTCCAACAAAAATACAAAATTTAGCCGGGTGTGGTGGCACACACCTATAATCCCGGCTACTCGGGAGGTGAGGCAAGAGAATCGCTTGAACCCAGGAGGCAGAGGTTGTGGTGAGACAAGACTGGGTCACTGCACTCCAGCCTGGGTGAAAAAATGAGACACCCTCTCAAAAAAATAAAAATAAAAAAAAAGAGTAGAGAGCACAAAGGTCAGAAATGAGTTTCTTTAAAGTTTAACAATGAAAGTTAGTTTAATCTGTAAGAGACAAAAGTAGATATGTAAACAAATTCAAACCTTACGTTTTACCCCCAAACAAGGTCAGCTGAAAAGGCTGAAAGGGCCCCTAGAGGTTTAGAACTTTTAAAAAACCAATGCTTGGCCAGGCGCCATAGCTCACGCCTGTAACCCCAACACTTTCGGAGGCTGAGGCAGGTGGATCACGAGGTCAGGAGATGGAGACCTTCCTGGCTAACACGGTGAAACCCCGTCTCTACTAAAAATACAAAAAAATTAGTCAGGTGTGGTGGCGGGCGCCTGTAGTCCCAGCTACTCGGGAGGTTGAGGCAGGAGAATCCTTCTAACCCTGGAGGCAGAGGTTGTGGTGAGCTGAGATCACGCCACTGCACTCCAGCCTGGGCGACAGAGCGAGACTGTCTCAAAAACAAAAAACAAAAAACAAGAAATAATGCTTGCCACCTTCCCTTACCTAAACAACAAAAACTCAAACAAAAACTCAAATGAACAACAGTTTTCTAACCAAGAACATTTCTTTGATTATTTTCATAATTAGTGGTGAGAGTAGATAGGGCAGAATAAGATCACCAAGAAATTATGACTCAAGTTCTGTAATCTGTCAGTAAGAATTTTCCCATGAAAAACAGTTGAGGAAAAGGCTTAGATTTCCCTTGCTTGAAATTAAATTCTACACAGTTACAGTTATATAATCATAGCAATTATCTGTGCTATTTTCCCAATCTTATACAAGTCTGGAAGTTGGGGGAGGGTTTAAAAACATACATACACCTTTGCAAATACCAAAAAATCAGAATGAACAGTCACTCATTATTTCTACTATCTTAGTTTGAGACAAATAAAATTGAAATAAAATGAGGTCGCAGATTTGAAAAGGGAAAGACAATGCTCTTGGCTTTGCTGAAAGTGAATGAAGGCAATCTCATTCGAGCTTAACAAATCTAACAAATCTAATAAACACACTTAGCACTGACCTTCCTAATCCTAAGTCTTTCTCATCTAGGTCACTTTCTCCTTCCCTCTTGGAATTTTCTTCCATTGCGACTATCACTCTCCACCAGTTTTTGACTTCTGAAAATGCAGTATCTTTTGAATCTACTTAATCCTTTATACCTAAAAGGTTAGTTTCACCAAGGCTCTTCTAATACTACATATATTATATTTCCTCTGAACCTATCAACCCTCATAGTTTCCTAAAAACCCAGGCATTATACTTAGACACCTCTTTCCTATCATTAATCAAATATAACTAGCCACCAGGTCCTGTCCCTCTACCAACTTATTTACCAATTTTTCCTACCCAAGTTTCAACACGAACTTTATTAAATATAAACTTGGAAATGCCACTTTTCTGATTAAATCTGTGGTTTAGCAGAGTTTACAGAAGACTTTCTAATTGGAAGATATTGGGCCATTCACATTAGACTCCTCAAAGTGAGTCCGGATACAGTGGCTCATGCCTAGAAACTCAGCACTTTGGGAGGCTGATGCATGAGGATCGCTTGAACCCAGGAGTTCAAGACCAGTCTGGGCAACCACAGTAAGACGTGTCTCTACAAAAAAAAAAAAAAATTTTTTTTTTTTTTTAAATTAGCTAGGTGAGATAGTACACACGAGTCCCAGCTGCTTTGAAGGTTAAGGTGGGAGGATTGATTGATCCCAAGAGGCTGGGACTGCAGTGAGCCATGATTGTGCCACTGCACTCCAGCCTGGTTGACAGAGCAAGACCGTCTCAAAAAAAAAACTGTCAAAATTAGCTGGGTGTGGTGGCGCATGCCTGTAATCCCAGATACTTGGGAGGCTGAGGTAGGAGAACTGCTTGAATCCGGGAGGCAGAGGTTGCGGTGAACCAAGATCATGCCATTGAACTCCATCTCAAAAACAAACAAACCAAATAAAGCAAGCATGAGGAGCCTGTGAATCAATTTCCCATTTATTCCATCTCAAAAAAAAAAAAAAAAAAGAGTGGTGGCTCTTGCCTGTAATCCCAGCACTCTGGGAGGCCGAGGTGAGCAGATCACCTGAGGTCAGGAGTTTGAGACCAGCCTGGCCAACATGGTGAAACCCCATCTCTACTAAAAACCAAAACTTAGCCCCGCATAGTGGCAGGCGGGTACAATCCCAGCTACTCAGGAGGCCGAGACAGGAGAATCGCGTGAACCCAGGAGGTGGATGTTGCAGTGAACTGAAATTGCGCTGCTGCACTCCAGCCTGCGCAACAAGAGTGAAACTATGTCTCAAAAAAAAAAAAAAAAAAAAAAATTAGCTGGGCATGTGGTGCATGTAATCCCAGCTACTTGGGAGGCTGAGGCAGGAGAATTGCTTGAACCCGGAAGGCGGAGGTTGCGGTGAGCCGAGATCGCGCCATTGCACTCCAGCCTGGGCAACAAGAGCGAAACTCTGTCTCTTAAAATCCCCAAAAACAAAAAACAAAAAAACTCAAAAAATAACAGATGCTGGCAAGGTTGTGGAGAAAAGGGAACGCTTATACACTGCTGGTGGGAATGTAAATTAGTTAAGCCATTGTGGAAAGCAGTTTGGTGATTTCTCAAATAACTTAGAACTGCCATTTGATAGAGCAATCCCATTACTGGGTATATACCTGAAGTAATATAAATTTTTCTGCCATAAAGACACATACCTGTGCGTATGTTCATTGCAGCACTATTCACAATAGCAAAAACATGGAATCAACCTAAATATCCATCAACACTAGACTGGATTTTAAAAAATGTGGTGCATATACACAATGGAATACTACACAGCCATAGAACTTTGAATGTATATACACAATGGAATACTACACAGCCATAAAACTTTGAGTACCTGTGGACACAAAGAAGGGAACAACAGCCACCGGGGCATACTTGAGGGTAGAGGGTGGGAGGAGGGTAAGAATTGAAAAAACTACCTATCAGGTATTATGCTTATTACCTGGGTGATGAAATAATCTGTACACCAAATCCCTATGACATGTAATTTATCTACATAACAAACCTGAGTGTAACCCTGAATCTAAAAGTTTAAAAATAAGAATAAAAATAACTGGGGGGTTGGGGTTAGGGCTCAGGAAACTTTTCTAATCCCTCAAGTGACTTTTTTTTTTTTTTGTTTTAAGATGGAGTCTCTCGGCCGGGCGCGGTGGCTCAAGCCTGTAATCCCAGCACTTTGGGAGGCCGAGACGGGCGGATCACGAGGTCAGGAGATGGAGACCATCCTGGCTAACACGGTGAAACCCCGTCTCTACTAAAAAATACAAAAATCTAGCCGGGCGAGGTGACGGGCGCCTGTAGTCCCAGCTACTCGGGAGGCTGAGGCAGGAGAATGGCATAAACCCGGAAGGCGGAGCTTGCAGTGAGCTGAGATCTGGCCACTGCACTCCAGCCTGGGTGACAGAGCAAAGACTCCGTCTCAAAAAAAAAAAAAAAAAAAAAAAAAGATGGGAGTCTCTCTCTGTTGCCCAGGCTGGAGTGCAGTGGTTCAATCTTGGCTCACTGCAAGCTTCGCCTCCTGGGTTCATGCCATTCTCCTGCCTCAGTCTCCTGAGTAGCTGGGACTACAGGCACCCACCACCACGCCTGGCTAATTTTTTTGTATTTTTAGTAGAGATGGGGCTTCATCGTGTTAGCCAGGATGGTCTCGATCTCCTGACCTCGTGATCCGCCTGCCTTGGCCTCACAAAGTGCTGGGATTACAGGTGTGAGCTACCACGCCCGGCCACCAAGTGACTCTTAAATATATCAATCTTAGGAAGCACTAAGCTATAGGATTTAAGATCAAACTCCTGGAAACTTAATCTAAGGTTCTTTAATGATCTGGTCTCTGCTAATCTTTCTGGGCTCAAATTTCACTGTTACCTGTATATGCAAACTTATTCTGCCATTGTAAGGTACTACTTATAGTTCTCTAACACAGCTTATTGATTTTTCTCCCATGTTTCTAAGCTTTGCAAATGCTGTTCATTTTCCAAGACTGACATTCTCCCTTTTGTAAGCCTATGAATGCATTTTCCCAAATTCATTGTGAAGACTTATCTGAGCACAAAGTTATAGGGGTCTCCTTGCTTGGTTCCCATAGCATTCTGTGCATATCAAGTCTAACACAATTTAGGTCTGTTTCCCTGCCACCAAATTGTGAGCTCTCTGCAAGTAAACACTGAATTACTCATCTTTGAATCTTGAACATATGCTAGAATAATTATTTCATGACAAAAGACTTTGGAATGAATGATTAAGAAGAAAAAAGGCAAAAAAACCCGCTTAGAAATAATAAAGAATCAGTAGTGATGTACTAATGTTCCTTGGGTTGAAGCCTTGATACTCTAACACTCTCCACCCTGATTACATTAACTGACCTTACACACGATTGGTTGTTTGATATATTAATTATATAATATTTACCACTCAAAGGACTCAAAGATGTTTTTTATAACTCATAAAATTTGTAGTTTCTATTATAAGCCTTTCCTCCTTAAATTAAAAAACAATGGTTAGAAGTACATACTTTTAACACTTAGTCTATATTCTTTGAATACATTTCCATGAAAAACAATTAAAACACTAGCAGCAACTTATCCAATTTATGTTTGGCATGTTGAATAATTTCACTTAGACTTTTGGCCAAACTCTTGGTTCTTCCTTAGTGATTAAGCAGATGAATGGCAGTTCAGGACAACCTTCAATAATGTGGCATTTATGACAAAAAAAAAAAAAATCTTTTTTTAAACAAAAGTTTATAATCAACCAAAATTTAATAAAAACATTGTTCTAATAGTTTCAGGGCCAAAATGACAGTAGCTCATGCATGTGTAACATTCAGTGAACAGCCTTGGTATATCACTAATAAGCTCTGAGGAGGAGCTCACCCTGCTGGCCCTGGGGCGTCTGTGAGATGATAAACTGCGCTGGCTGCAAATTGGTGGTTGGATGCACCAACACAAACTGTTGCAGGTTGAGATTCTGCTGTTGAAGTTGTTGCAGTTGTTGAAGATCCTGAAAAATTAGAATTAAAACATGGATTGAAGATTCTGAAATAAAAGTTCACTTAATTATAAGGCTTCCAGCTGATGATTTCTGTCACCTCCAAATAAAGAAAAGTAAATACTTGGCATGCTTTCATATTCCAAACAAGGTATGCTGTGTGTGTGATTGACAAAGCATGTGAAGCAACCTGGAGCCTCTGCAACTTACTTACTATTTGTGTGGACTGACATAGATTGTTATGATAAGCCTAATTTTCAAAGGTTCTTTAAAATTCCCTCAGAACAAATATACTTCTGTTTTTTATCACATAAAGACCAGTTTTAAAAATCAAGTGAGAAAATAGTTTTTAAATATTTGATATTCTCTTACATAAAAATTGATCGCATTGTGTCTGAATTTCCATCAATAAAGGGCCTATAATGACTTATGACATTTGACAACAGCTTATCTAGCTTAACTGAAAAAGTCAGTATTCAATTTTTTTGCCCTTTTCCACATGTTCTAAAGTATTCAATTTTTTAAAACAAAAAATAGCTATCCATGTAAAAATTTGATCCCTAACAACAATAGCACCTTACATTGGCCTACTATTTTATAATTTTCAAAGTGTTTCATGTACATTACCTTATTAAGACTAATGTTCATATAAGGTCTCACAGCTGGCACTAAAAACATTTATTTGGTGATGAGAAAGTGGCCAAAATCAAAACAATATCTTGATAAAGACTGTATAAAGACTAGTCTGATATCTCTACTCTTATAGTTAGTTCTTTTTAAATGGTTAGTCAAATTCTTGCTACAAGTTAAGTCCATTTCTGAGTCTTTTCTGACAGGTATAAAGACAGCTGTCTAACAATCAGACTCATAACTCTTCATATATTTTACTAATACAACTACTTATACCTTTTTCCTCTTCTTGAGATAAAGTATTTTATTTATTTTCCTCCTTGGTACTATTGTGTATGCTTCTTAAATAAATTTTTTTTTTTTGGGATGGAGTCTCACTCTGTCACCCAGGCTGGAGTGTAGTGGCGCAATCTCGGCTCACTGCAAGCTCCGCCTCCTGGGTTCACACCATTCTCCTGCCTCAGCCTCCTGAGTAGCTGGGACTACAGGTGCCTGCCACCACGCCCGGCTAGTTTTTTATATTTTTAGTAGAGACGGGGTTTCATTGTGTTAGCCAGGATGGTCTCGATCTCCTGACCTCGTGATACGCCCGCCTCAGCCTCCCAAAGTGCTGGGATTACAGGTGTGAGGCACCATGTCCAGCGCTTCTTAAATAAATTTTTATTACCTCTTGATACTTTGCCCTAAAATGTGAAAACTGAAACCAAACAACATTCTAATGCAATCATGTTCTCCACAATGTTAATCACTCCATAGCAGAGATTACTCGCTGTCTCTCTCATACATGGGTGGCAACATTCACCGCAGAGCACATGAAAAATATTCATGTCTGCTGTAATTAGCTAATTAAAATAAATACAGTAATCCCCTGCTTCAAAAATATGCCAGCTAATTATTCAAGAATTGTCAATATAAATAGTTATTCAAATAATCAGCTATATGTTTATAATATCAACTACAATAAGCAAACAAACATTATTTCTAATTCAGTGGTAAGGAAGGGTACCACTTACCTCACTGATCCAGAGCTCCTCAGGCAGTTAAGGCCCCACACTAACAATCAAAAAGTTAATTTAACATTAAATAAAACCTGCCACTTTATTCCTCACTTGTTGCCCCCGCTATTGGAGTTCCTTACTCACCTGTGCGATCTGTATGGGCTGAGACAGGGGGATCTGCGTCATGGGCGTGGCAGCAGAGGCGGAGATGGTGGCCCCAGCAGCACTGTGCTGCTGGCTGGCAGAGTGCTGCTGCACTGCAGCGGCCAGCAGCTGTGCCTGTGCCTGTGCCTGCTGGAGTAGTAACTGTTGCTGGGCAGGCGTCAAAGTAAGCTAAACAAAATCAGAACACATAATGGGAAAGTGCTGAAGGAGAAAGTCTCCTAATGCGAGCCAACTGCTTTGTAATAGGTAACTCAAATGATATTAGTCCCCAGCTACCCAACTTCACATGCTTAGCAGACAGCTAAAATGTTCATCAGTGATCAAACTACCATTACTAGCAGAACATTTAAATTAAAATGGTGGTCCCCACTCTGGACTTAATCACTCAAGCTTGTCCAGGGCCCTAGGGTTTGGTCAAGAAAGTAATTAACTAGTAAGCAAGAAAAAAAAAAAAAAAGAATCACCGCTGACAGGATATGAAAAGAAATTTACACCCAACCGAACAGCAAGTGATTAGTCAGATGAATGAGGAACAAGGATGCTGGATATAACCAAGGAAAGAACTGATAAGGCCCAGCTGCTTCCTATTAGCATGAATCTCTGCCATATTCCATCATTTCCATTAAGTCCAAAGATATGACTAAAGAATATGAGCTCCATTTGTTTCTTTTACAAGTCTCCCTACAGGCCCCTCCCTAACACAATCTTTTCTGTTATTGAAAGCATTGAGTCTCTGCAACTTTACATCTTCTTCCCAACACATTATCTCTATGAAACAGGTGGTGATAGCTGTTCTCTTTACATGCAAATGAACCCTAATGCCCAGGTTTAATAGAAGCTCCAGCCACAGGAACTTAGAATCCCAACTCCCTCTTACTATTGTAGACACTAGTCACCAAAAACAAGACCCAAATAGTAAAGTAGGAAATGTATTTAGAGCATATTTAAACTTGCTGTGTTCTACTTTTCTTTTGGTGACATGTTCTGATTGATCAAATAAGACGGAACCATAATTTTCTGAAGTATATGTACAGTCACTTAGTGCCACAACCTCCTCTAAAAGAATCAAACATAATTTGTGCATTAGAAACATAAGGCTCAAAACCAAACCATTCAAAAACTCAAAACCCTTCAAGGAATATGTGTATATATAAAGTATAGACATATTTTTAATTTTTATATAATATATATACATACATACATCTCTACTGATGGGATTTTTGTAAACAATTTTGCAACAGTTCTTAAAACAGTTGTCCACTGATAAAATACACAACTGGGGAAAAAAAAAGAAAGAGAAAAAAAAAAACCCAGAAAATTCTTGGGAGTTAATGCGATGTGAACTGAGTAATAACTATTCCTTACTATTGCCCTAAACCAATCCCCACAAAGATAATTTAATACACAAATTTTCAACATTGGAAAAATATTTTGAATGGTGCCTTAGAGAAAAGACAGCTGAAAACTTAAAAGCTTAATATAGTCACACAGGTCAATTTATTAACAATAAAAAATAAATGACAGATCTCAGCCTTTTGGCTAAGATCAAGTATAAAAATAAACAACATTTGTTGAATGCTACATGCAAAGCACTGTTCTGTAAGCTTTATAGTATTATCTCCAATCTTCACAACATAATGTAAGATGGGTATTATTAGTATCTCCATTTAACAGAAGGAAAACTGAGGTAGAGGAAAATGAAGTAATTAGGCACACGGTAAGTTGCCTAGAGTTAGGATATGAAGCCACATGTTTTATTTTAGACCATTACACAGTAACTTAAAGAAAAAAGTTTTTCTTCTGCAGGTACTAATCCATTCTTTAACTTCTACCCTGCAGTGATGTCTTAATGCCAAATGGACAACTGCCATTTTCAGCGTAATGATCTCAACTATACGATAATTACTCCATTGCAAGACGAAGCAACACCTGAAACGGGGGTTTAATAAAGTTGTAATTTATCCAGAGCATCCACAATTCTAATAAAAGATATCCTGAAAACTTATGACAAAGATAATTCCTTTTTCAGAGCTACCTACAGTGTAGGAAGTTCCTTAAAGACACAATAGTGCCAGGCATAGCCATGTTACTGCCAGCTATGGTGAAAAATTCTAATCAGATATTGGCCAATGGCACTTCTGACACAGAAAAAGTTTATTATAATTCTCTCAGTGAACACTTACCCCAGTTATCTGTCCTCCAGCTAGCATAAGCTGGGTCTGGGGAATGGCTGCCTGCACTGAAGGCTGCTGGGAAGGCTGGCTTGGCTGCTGTGAATCCCCCGAGTCTTCATTAGATTTAGACTGAGGTGGAGTGGGGTAGGAAATAAAAGATTGCAAATAGTTGATTAAAAGAAATGTACTTAAAACCCCATCTTTTAGGAATCCTTTAACCATGGACTTATTCAGTCATGAGTTCTGGTTTACCTCCTTTCTTTTCTTTGTATCTTCCTAGTTTCACATACTAAGTTTTTAGACTTTTTAATTTCAATGCCAGCAAAGCTGCTACTATAATTTTTAAAAATAAATAGCCATCCCCCACCAATTTATAGATTATTTTTCATAGCCCCCAGTTCCTCAACTCTAGAAATAGGGGGTAAAGGGAAGAACACCTTTTCAATTCACCTCTACATTAGACCTTCCACACCAATATTTTAACACACCTGGTGGTCAGTCTGAAAGTTCTCCATATACTACCTCAGAGAATGATCGCTTGATCCACAGAACTTTCCACCTAATATTTTACAGAATGATAAATCTAGCAACTCCCATCAACTAACACACAAGCTCAGAGAGAAAATGCTGCAGTCAAGAGAGAGGGGCACGAAGAGAAAATTTTATGGTAATTAAAACTGGTTATGCAAAGCATTAAAATTCTGCATAGATTTGCATATTTCCCACCACCTGTTTTAGGGACTGCAGCAAGGCTAATTAACATAAATGCTCTGATTAATTCTGCCAGTCATTGAGAGATAATTACAGTGCAGGACTGTAAACATTCTGCACTGGAGATACAGCCTGTTTGCCAACATCTCTCTAAGGGATGAAAGTTTACCATGGCAACCAAGGCAATTTTCCGCCTCCTCTCCCTCAGAAAGTAAGGTCACATTATCTCTTTTTCTTTTCTCTCCTTGTTCCCACGTGTTACTAGGTCCATATTCAACTGAGTTTCATGAAATGCTCAACCCAAGGTCTTTAGTCATTAGCAACACTGAAATCAAATTCCATAATACTGTCTTTCTCTCTTGACTGCTAGTTACCTAAACACTATAATGAAAGGAACCAGCAGGTTGATAGAAATGTTAGAGAGCAATGCCTAACACTTGAACTTTGCATGTTTTGCCATATGGTTCAAAGAAGGAAAGTGGCCAGATTTAAGTTTTAACATTTTGACTGTCTATCCACCAATATCTATGAACAGGTTTAATTACAATTATTAGAAGCCTAACATTTTAGGGTGGAGAGGAACCCTGGCAATCTTATAAATGTCCCCACTTAAGTACAGATGAGAAAAACTGAACCCAAGGAGGTTATGTGACTTGCCAAAGGTCACACAGCTAGTCAGTGGCAGAATGAGAATGCAAACCTGGTCAAACTGTTTTTGTGAACACTTTTGTGAACAGTCCAGTGTTCT
The DNA here is from genome assembly GCF_007565055.1 of Rhinopithecus roxellana. NCBI lineage: Eukaryota > Metazoa > Chordata > Mammalia > Primates > Cercopithecidae > Rhinopithecus > Rhinopithecus roxellana. Next base: position 117,336,483 of record NC_044556.1, on the reverse strand, counting down.
TTCCTCTGCCCTATAAGGTCTCCCTAAGACATCAAAAATGATAAATAACAAGCCTTTTGGAAACAAAGTGGCATTTAAGAGAACTTTCAGGCTGTGTGTTTAGGTATGTGTTATAGCAGTATAACTTAGAAACATTTTCACTGAACTTACACATAAAACTTTGAAAGCAGACTTTTCCTGTCCATGTCTGGTTCATGCACAGTAGCAGAATATAAAATTGATTTTCATTAATGGTAATAATTATCATTATTTGAATCTTCACGAGATCCACTAATTTTAAAAAGGTAATACTTCTAAGCATTTTCTATTATAAAATATATGCTCACTATAGAAAATTAGAAAAATGTAAGAAAAAATAAATAAAAGATTGATCCATAATCCCAGGTCCCAGTTTACCTGTACATTTAAAGACTGAGCAGCAGCCTGTAAACTTGTTCCAGCGAGTTGGACCTATAAGTAATCAGGGGAAATTCTAGTTTAATACTGTTGACATTCATCACAAGGGGTTGTCATCACTAAATATTTTAGGTCTACTATGTGTCACTGAGCTAGAACTGAGAAGACAAAGAGGTCTGTCTTACGGAATTAAAACTTTATGAACAAGCTAAGTCCCCTCTCAACCCACCCTACCCCACTCCCACTGGTCCCACAGAAAAATGCTGTTAATCTTTTTTTGAAGAAGTTTTCCCACACTAAATGAACACTATCAGCCATGCCACACTTGTATTGAATGCTCCTTATATAACCTTCTGTTTGTATTCATAGAATGCTTAGATTCTAAAAATTTAATTAATCTTCCACATTGTGTTAAAGAACATATAATAAGCTATCTATATACATTTATTATCAGAAACAATCAGAACCATCTACTTATTTTAATTTCAAATGTCCCATGTATACACCAGAGTAGAAATATATTTACACACCCACACAGCCCAGTCCTTAAAACATTTATAATCATAACTTAAAACTCTTAGCCGAAATAAGAAATCTATCCTATAAACCACACATAAAAGTCTGTCAAAACATTTAACACATTTCATACATTCAGGAAGTTCAAATCATGGTTATGTGAAAATAAGGATACACATGGAATTAGAAAACCATCATTTGGCAACTATGATAATAACTATGATTTAGGCAGAGTCATCAATGGATAACTTAATGGGTGAGAAATCTGAGGAGTAACAGAATATTTACATATTCTCAACTATGTCTCCAATGATATTTAATACTTACAAAGGGTAAAATAGTGTCTTTTCATTGGAGAAACCTGGCAGACAAATAATCAAGTGAGCACAAATGAGTCATCAGGAAGGAGACACATGCCTTCTGCTATGATGCACTGAGAGGAATACAGCATTGCTTATGCTGCATTCCTAACAAAAGTATAGAATCTGAATCTAATCACGATGAAAATCAGACAAACCCAAACTGAGAAACACTACAAAATAACTAGTGTATACTGCTGTCCTGAAACAAAGAAAGACTGAGAAGGGAGAAAGAGAATATAAACTAGGCTAGAATAAATGGAAAACTAAACTAGAATGGTGGCAGTGGGAATAAAAAGCAGGAAACATTCAAGTCTCTGCAATGCACTACATAAGGATCCTGCCTGGATTTAGATGAAAAGAAGAGAGTCATACATTATTCCAGGGTTCAAATCTGGGCAAATAGAAAATGTTAGTACCACTAACAGGGACAGGGAAGATAATGAGTTTCATTTTGTATATACCACATAGCATCAAGATGTCCTGAGATTAAATATAAATGTTGGTATGGAGCTCAGTAAACAGTTAAGAGCTAAAATGCATTGACTACTATGTCCTTTATTTGAAACTGCTAGTCCTGTTAGTAGATGAGAACCCTCCAACACAAAACAAAAAAACCAAATCTGAAGACATATGTAGAACACATTTAAAATATAGTGTAATCAGGAGAGGCCTATCTGAAGAGATAATATGTTTAAGGCCTAAAGGCTAAGAAGTCAAAAAGAGCCCAAGGAAAGAGCTTCAGGTACAAAGATTTGAAGAAGACAAAAATTTTATGTGGTTTTTACTTATTACGTTTCAGGGTAAAAGTTTGTTGAGGAACGGGATATTTATACAGTCTAAAGTACTGCCTCACAGAGTATTACCTACCAGGAGGCAAAAAAACATATTTACAGTGGACAAATCTGATAAACACTACCTTAATAAAATAATCAAACTTAATATCACAATAATGGGACAAAGCAATATGATATGGCTTCTGAATGCACCGAGAGGGACTCAGCATCACTTCTCTTGTATTCCTTTCAAAAATGTGTAACTTGAATTCAGCCATTGAGGGAACAATCAAACATATTCAAGTTAAAGGGGCATTCTATAAAACAGCTGGTTTCTATTCTTCAAAAATGCCAATATCATGAAAGACAAAGACATGCTGAGGAATTGTTCTGGATTAAAGAAGACTTAACAGATATGACAGCTAAATGCAAAGTATGGATTGGATTGTGGGCAGGAAGTATATAAATATGGGCCAATATTGGAAAATGATATCGCATCAATGATAAATTTCTGGAATTTGAAATTAGCACTGTAGTTTTATAAGAGAATGCTGTTTTTATGAAAAACATGCTAAAGTATTTACAAGTAAATGGTTACAATGTCTGCAACTTTCAAAGGAGTTAGCAAAAAAAATTATTTTTGGCTCGGTGCCATGGTATACGCCTATAATCATAGTTATATAGGAGGCAGGAAGATCACTTGAGCTCAGGAGTTGGAGATCAACCTGGGCAACATAATAAGATCTCATCTCAAAAAAAAAAAAAAAAATTTTGTGTACATACATACATATACACATATGGTATAAAGCAAATATGGTAAAATAGTAACAATTGGTGATTCTAGGGGAAGGGCTTTCAGATGAACACTGTTCTATTGTTGTAACTCTTATAGATTTGAAAGCTTTTTAAAAATAGGAAGTTAAAAATAAAAAGAGAGCATTCCTTTACCAACTCCATTTAGCTAGTTTCTAATACCCTTCAAGACTCAGCTCAAAAATCACCCTGAGAGAAATGTCTTAGACTGTACAGGCTAAGCTAATCATTTCTTCCTCAGTAGTCTCATACTTGACCATTTAGTCATCTATGAATTTATTCAACAAATAATTACTGAACATCTGTTGTATTATGGGGTTCTTTGGTAAATGCTGGGATACAGGTAAACAACAAAAGGTTTCCATTTTCATGGAACTTACAGTGAATGGGGCAACAGACCTAAAACCATCTGTTTTGTGTATGTATATTATAATTATGGTAAGGAAAGGTTCAAGGTGCTAATTCTGTCAATAAGGGAGCCAGAAATAGAAGGCAAGTGTCACACTGTTAATTATGTATCTAATCAGAGGCAAGGACTTGTGTCTTGATGGGAGATTTAATGGTGTCGCAATTTCAAGTAAAATTCTTTGGTTTGCAGTCCTGTGGTCTGGGTGGTATCGAAGGGTCTACGATTTTGGTAATCAGTGGCTAGATCTAGAGGTTTCGGAGCTGGTACAGGGAGAGTAGCAATCATCTCGGAATTTGGACCCAGTGGGGAGAAAACTGCACATCATCTGTGCGCCCTCAGGGAGTCTTTAATACATTTGGACCACCACATATTTAAGCTAGATAAAGATGCTTACTAGGTCCAAATAATTGACTAAATTCTGTCAAAAATGCTATTCCTCTTAGGAACCCAGAAAAATTAGTGGAGGTTTGAATATGTTCTTAGAAAAAAAATCAACATGAAAACAGTTTTTTCTTCTAGGATATATTTAAAATATTTTTAAATCCATTTTAGATGTTGATTCATCTTAATATTTTATCTGAAAGTTAATGTCAAAGTTTTTCCATTTCAAATATACAAACAAAGCTATGTGCCTGAGTAAAAGTGTTCCATTAGGCCTCACTCTAACAGAAGATGATAACTGCTGCCTACAGGATATCCCTTTGAGTCTGTGAACAAATAAACGGGCTTTAGAACAGCTTTCCAGGATTTTACCTGTTTTCAAGTAGAAGAATTTCTTTTCTAGTTTAGGTGATCTGATGACATATTTTGATGAAAAGACTTTAGTAAGATGTATATATTCAGTGCTCAGTAACTTAATATGTTAATATGTAACCTGGGAGGTCTTATGTCCATACAGGTTTTTCACTGAATCACTACCATCACCATCATTAGGCATCATCACTAGCACCATTACTATCAACACATGTAGACCACCAAAATATTGCTCTAATATATAATTGTGAACATAAGTCAAGGGGTTGAGACACTCTGATAGTCTAGCTCCCAACTGTTTTCACTGTTTTCCATTTTTAATCAGCTTCCATATCCCAAAACTATTGAGTACCAGTGTTTGTTTTTTTATTCCCGTTCCCTCTACATTATAGCTAAAACATGAATGAACAGAATTCATGGTCTGTTTTAGACCCAGGGAAAAAAATGTTGTGACACAGGCTAATAAAGTTGAGGCAGAGTCTTTTGAACCTCAAACTAGGGGGCGGGGGTGACAGTCAAGCAAAAGCCTCTGAGTAGTTGCCCAAATCAACTGTCATGGTCTGGAACTGTTTTAGAGGACAGAAATTAGCTTGCAGCTCAGAGCCTTTTACAGCAGGTCTCAGGCAATGGTAGCTACATCTTTTTGGATGATTTTGATAATTTCTACCATCAGGTAGCCGCCACAGATACCCACTTATAAAAACAGCAAACCAGTTACTATACACATTCCATTCACAACAAGGAATTCTTTTGTTACCCACACACCTGTGGGGTCAATGACTACACTCAACTAAACTATAGGATTTCATACTAACCAAATAGAATGACACAATTACACATAATTAGCACTAGGCTTTAAATAAGTTAAAAGATTCCACATTCTGAAATAACTTCCTCAGGCCCCAGTATTTTATGCCTCTATCTTTCACTCTCACTGATGGTAGAGCAGAACATTCCTACCTGATGGAGATGTCCAAGGAAAGCCTGCGCCTGGGCTGTTGAGATTGCTCCTCCTACAGGCACAGGCTGCTTCTGAAAGTCCAGACCATTGGTTTGTGTGCCTAGAAAGCAAGCAAAATAATTACAACTATTAAAAGAAATAAATGAAATAAAGCACTAGCTTTCAGTTACCAACATTCATCAGGCACCTATTTTGCATAAGTACTTTCCTAAATACCTCCAAGGCGAAGGGATTGAAAAGAAAGGAAACACAGTAAAATGGTTTATCTTATAAAAGCAGGACTGCATGACAAGTACACAAACACTGATAAAGCTTAAGAAACAGAAACAAAAATATAAATAATAAATTACAATCATAAGATGGTGTGTGAAAATTTAGATGTGAATGCAGTGACTGGAGCAGCTAGCATAGGAACAGAGTTCAAAGAGACCCTGAGGCTCTCTTCTATTTTCAGCTTACTTGATATGTGGCTTAGACAGAAGAAATTCACTGGTGACTTTGCCAAGAGCAAGAAAGACTTATTATTAACTCCAAACACTTTAATGAATAGCAATCTGATGACAAAAAGCAACCTTTTCCATGATAAGCATAAAGAAAACAATAGCTGTACTAATTCCTTTAATCCTAAACAACAGATTGCTGCATGTATCTCATTAGCAAGGGCCCTGCTATAATTATATTTTTCAAAATGTTATGCGAGGCTGAGTGTGATAGCTCATGCCTGTAATCCCAGCACTTTGGGAGGCCGAGGTGGGTAGATGGCTTGAGTTTATGAGTTCGAGACCAGCCTGGGTGGCATGGTGAAACCCCGTCTCTATAAAATATCAGCCAGGTGTGTGGTGGTGCGCGCCTGAAGTCCCAGCTACTCTGGAGGCTGAGGGAGAATGGCTTGAGCCCAGAAGATGGAGGTTGCAGTGAGCCAAGATCACGCCACTGCACTCCAGCCTGGGTGATAGAGCTAAAACTTGTCTCAAAAAAAAAAAAAGAAAGAAAGAAAATAAAAATGTTATGCGAGCGCTTTTTAACCACTTCTGCTGTGATCTGATATTAGAATAGGGCCAATTTATGGAAAGATATGCCACCCTAACACCCAGAAATATTTTCTAAGGTATTATAATACATTGTTTTCAAATTACTATATCTGGTTATTATTTAGAAAAAGTCAGAACATCATGTACTGAATAAAATATAACAGACCACAGGAATCTGTAAGAATTGTCTAGACCATGGATATGGTTCTACACTTCCATTTCCTACCACTCAAATACCCCATCTTCCCATCCTTACACCTATGTGTGCACACATACCCAGAGCAGACCAGTCAGAAGAGCACAAAGTTAGAACCCTACAGCAGTGTTTCTAAGACAGTGCTAACGTCTGCCAATATACACATCCTAATTTCTGGCAGATGTATTACTTAAATAAGAATGAATAATTAGGTACAGCACATGAATCAGAGCCCTATTTGTTTCCTTGAGATAATTATAAAAGATATGTATAAATATTTCACTTTCTAAAAATTCATAAAATCGCTTCTTATATTTTTTCCTAACGTCTTCCACAAATAGAAAACTATAGAACTACTTAGACATATATAGTTTGTAAAATTGAGTGCAGGCTTGTGTCAAGTAATTGAAAACTTGCATGAAAATAAAATGTAATTAGAGTCACCTCCTTTATTTTTTTCTTATTTTTTTCCACAACGACATTCTAGTCAAGTAGAGTCACTTCCATAAGCTACATGTTGAAGTGTCACTATTTTAAAGTCGTGCGTTTGTCATTAGTTGTTATCTCTATCCCTATGCAGGACATCAGTACCTTTGTGGAGATTTTAAGATAGTACAGCATTGTATTATTTTGTCAATCATACCTCAATAAAACTGGAGGAAAAAGAGACTGTTCACCATTAGAGAAACATGCTCAAGATATATTAAATAAATCAACAAGGCTAAAAGAATACGAGATTTTGAAAAACAGAGACAAGCACTTAAAAGATTAACACGCTACTAATAGGAGGTCTTCGAGAACCAAATATTCCACTCTCATGGAGTCTGTGGAAATTCTATATACTGGTTCCACTTTCAAGTTGCCATAAAAATGCTATCAAAGCTAATTATAAGTCACAAAGCACTAAATAATACAGAGAGACTGATGTCTAGTATCCCTGGTACAATGGTCTACTGGTAATAGTATTTAAGTGCCCTGGTTCTGCCTCTGGGGGGAGGATGAGCTGAAGGCACGGTCTCTGTATTGTAAAATGTTCTTACATTTTTAATAAATGATATTTTGACATCATAAAAACCTTTCTGGCTGGGGAGAGACTGCCCCTCCCAGGTTTAGTCAATTCTTGGAGACAGCAAAGGGCCCAGCCAGGAGCATGTCTTTGATACACAAACTAACCAATCTAGAGCCGTATTTTCTCAATCAGACTCTAGAGGCAATATTCTGCCTTCATCCTAGGGCCAGGTACCAGGCAACTAGAGACCACCCCTAGGTGGTCTCAAAGCCCTCCAAAATTATTGAAGTTAGCCAATCCTAAACTGCTTACTCTGTCCTGACTTTCCCACAGAAACTCCAGCAAAGGTAGTGGCCTAGAGCCAGTGGGTGGCTTTCCCCTCTAATTCCAGCTACTCAGAGGCTGAGGCAGGAAGGATCCTTTGAGCCCAGGTGTTTGAGGCTGCAACCAGCTACGATCGTGCCACTGCAAAAGGTTTCAGCCTAACTATTCCCCTTAAAAACCCCAGGAAAGGTAGTGGCCTAAACCTTCCACTCACTCCTATATTCTGCCTCCTCACCACTCTGGTGTCTTCCCCCATGTGACCGTGCATGGTGCGCTGTGCCTCCTGTATCTAGGACCTGTGAGTATTATAAACTTTGTTTTTCTGAGCTTTTCTTATGTCTCCCGTTGTGGCCACACTGGACTTACCACCTCATAACAGAATACGAAACAGTATTCAAAGGTAGTAAGGTAAAAAGAATACTTAGACAACTACTCAGATAAATAGAGGAATTTAAGGTGCTAAGGCAGGTTAACCTCTTTTACTGTAGCAACTGAGGCTCCATTGGGAGGTGATGAGTAGAAGAAAGTAGTTATTACATGGAAATTATTCTTGTAAAACATAAAGACCTAAACTGAACTAAAAGGAAAGGAGAGAGAAACAGATACACACACATACCCCAATTGGAAGTTAAGTATGAGATAGAAATGTGGAGGTAGGTACATTGGGGGCCAAAACCAAATAGCACTTGGTTTTGTGTGCCTGGGAGAAAAGGAGCACCCTACATTAGGAGACATAATAGGAGCACCTATATTAGGAGATGTGAAGACACAGAGAAACAGAAGGAGCAGTTAGAAAAGTAGAAAAAAACCCTTCAAGACTCGCGTGTTTACAGAAATCCAGAACAGATCAGCAACGAGTAGTTAAACGAAATCAGTAACAAAACACTTAACCAAAAAATCCCTGGACCAGATAGATTCACAGTCAAATTTTACCAGCTGTACAAAGAAGAGCTGGTACCAATTTTACTGAAACTATCCCCCAAAAATCAAGTAGGAGGAACTCCTCCCTAACTTATTCTATGAAACCAGCATCATCTTGGTACCTAAATCTGGCAATGATACAACAAAAATAGAAAACTACAGGCCAACATCCCTGATGAACATAGACGCAAAAATCCTCAACAAAATACTAGTAATCCAAATCCAGTAGCACATCAAAAAGTCAATTCCTCATGATCAAGGGGCTTTATTCCGGGGATGCTAGGGTGGTTCAACATATACAAATCAGTACATGATTAACTACGTAAACAGAATGAAAACAAAAACCATATGCTCATCACAATAGAACCAGAAAAAAGCATTCAATAAAATCCAAAATCGCTGTATAATAAAAACTCCTAATAAACTAGGCATTGAAGGAACATACCTCAAAATAATAAGAGCCATCTATGATAAACTCATAGCCAGTATCATATGGAACAGTCAAAAGTTGAAAGCACTTCCCCTAAGAACAAGGCAAGGATGTCCACTCTCACCACTGCTATTCAACATAGTACTGGAAGTCCTTGCCAGAGCAATCAGGCAAGAGAAACAAATAAACAGCATCTGAACAGCAAAAGTGGAAGTAAAATTATCTAAAGATTGTGCTCAAAGACTCCTACACCTGATAAACGACTTCAGCAGACTCAGGATACGAAATCAATGTACAAAAATCAGTAGCATTCCTATGTATCAATAATGTTCAAGCTGAAAATCAAATCAAGAATACAATCCCATTTACAACAGCCACTAAAATAAAAATAAAAATAAAAATAAAATAAAATAAAATAAAACCAGCTAGGAATACATCTAACCAAGGAGGTGAAAGATATCTATGAGAACTACATAAGAACACTGTTAAAAGAAATCACAGCCGGGCGCAGTGGCTCAAGCCTGTAATCCCAGCACTTTGGGAGGCCGAGACGGGTGGATCACGAGGTCAGGAGATCGAGACCATCCTGGCCTACACAGTGAAACCCCGTCTCTACTAAAAAATACAAAAAACTAGCCGGGAGAGGTGGCGGGCGCCTGTAGTCCCAGCTACTCGGGAGGCTGAGGCAGGAGAATGGTGTAAACCCGGGAGGCAGAGCTTGCAGTGAGCCGAGATCCGGCCACTGCACTCCAGCCTGGGCGCCAGAGCGAGACTCCGTCTCAAAAAAAAAAAAAAGAAATCACAGATGACACAAACAAATAGAAAATAATTCCATGATGTGCAAGGGTTGGAAAAATCAGTACCATTAAAATGTCTATACTGCCCAAAGCAATCTACAGATTCAACACTAGTCTTATCAAACTACCAACATAAATTTTTTTACATAATTAGAAAGAAACTACTCTAAAATTCATATAGAACCAAAAAGAGCCTGAATAGCCAAGGCAATCCTAAGCAAAAAAGAATAAAGCCAGAGGTATCACATTACCTGACTTCAAGCTATACTACAAGGCTACTGTAATGAAACAGCATGGTATGGGCACAAAAACAGATACACAGACCAATATAACAGAGTAAAGACCTCTAAAATAAAGCCCCACACCTACACCCAACTGATCCTTGACATAGTCAACAAAAATAAACAATGGGGAACAGGTACCCTATAACGGTGCTGGGAAAACTGGCTAACCACATGCAGAAGAATGAAACTGGACCCCTACCTCTCATTACATATAAAAATTAACTCAAAATGGATTAAATACTTCCATGTAAGACCTCAAACTATAAAAACCTTAAAATAAAACCTAGGAGATACTCTTGTAAACATTGGCCTAAGCAAAGAATTTATGACTAAGTACTCAAAAGCATATGCAACAAAAATAAAAATGGACAATTGGGATTTAATTAAACTAAAGAGACAGGACTGAGGAGAAAGGTACACTGGGGGCCAAAAACCAACTATCAAAAGAAACTATCAACAGAATAAACAACCTACAGAATAGGAGAAAATATTAGCAAACTATGCATCCAAAAAAGGACTAATATCCAAAACCTATAAGGAACTTAAATCAACAAGAAAAGAAAAAACTTCATTAAAAAGCGGGCAAAGACAGACATGTGACAAAAGAAGACACGTCTCAAAAGAAGACATACAAGCAGTCAACAAACATGAAAAAATGCTCAACATCACTATCATCAGAAATGCAAATCAAAGTAATAATGAGATCATCTCACACTAGGCAGACTATTATTAAAAAGTAAAAGAAAAAAAACAATCCACAAATGTTGACAAGGGCTGAAAAAAAAAACACATACACACACTGTTGGTGGGAATGCAAATCAGTTCAGTCCTTGTGGACAGCAGTTTGGCAATTTCTCAAAGAACTAAAAACAGCACTACCATTCGACCTAGCAATCCCATTACTGGATATATACCTAAAGAAAAATAAATCGTTCTACCCAAAGACACCTGCATTTTGCATGTTTATCACAGCACTATTCACAATAGCAAAGACATGGCAATCAACCCAGGTGCCCAAAACAGTGGATTGGATAAAGAAAATGTGTTACATATGCACCACGGAATACTATGCAGCCATAAATGAACGAAATCCATGCAGTAATACGGATGTAGCTGGAGGCCATTAAGTGAATTAACACAGGAACAGAAAACCAAATACCACATATTCTCACATTTAAGTGGGAGTTAAACACGTAAGATACAAAGAAGGAAACAGACACTAGGGATTCCAAAACTGGGAAGGGAAGGAGAAGGCAAGGGCTAAAAAACTACCTATAGTTACTAGGTTTGCTACTTGGGTGACAGAATCATTAAAATCCCAAACCTCAGCATCAGGCAATATACCCATGTAACAAACCTGTGCGTTTACCCCCTACATCTAAAGCTAGTTTTTTTTTTTTAAAAAAAGACTAGTGTGTTTCAGGAGCCAGGGATGAGAAAGCTACAAGGTTGAAGTGGTTTAATACTATTAAATGGTACAGAGAAGATAAGGATAAGAGCACTGGGAAATAAATCCAAAGAAAATAGAGGAAAGGTAATAATAAAGGTAAGACCAATAATGAATACCATAAAAAAACTTCCACATAATAGAATCACCAACTTGGTTCTTTCAAAAGAATCCTGTCACATTGTAACTTACAAACTTCTGGTAAGATGGAACAAGAAAATAAGAGAGAAGGAGCAAGCAAACAATGTAAGTGTTACAAAAAAGGCTTATCAAAAATTATTGCAGGTCAGGTGCAGTAGCTCAAGTCTGTATTCCAGCACTCTAGAGAGGCTGAAGCAGGAGAATTGCTTGATGGGAGGAGTTCAAGACGAGCCTGAGCAGCACAGTCAGAACTTGTCTCAAAAAAAGAGAAAAAAATGCTGCAGATAATAAAAAGATTAAGAATATATTGTGAAGCATTTCATGTCAATAAAATTAAAACTTAAAAATGAATAACTCTATAGAAAATATAACTTATCAAGACTGACTCAAGAAGAAACAGAAAATCTATAGAGTCCCACAGCATTTAAAGAAACTGAATTAGTAGGTAAGTAAAAATCTTCCCAAGAAGAGAATAAAAAGCCTTGTTGATTTTACCCAAGTGCTTCCAAAAATTCAAAGAATAATTCCAATCTTCCACAAACATTTCCAGAGAATACCAAACCAGAAACACTTCTAACTCATTTTATGAGACCAGTATAACCTTGATACCATAACCTGATAAAGTGTGAAAAAGATAAATGCAAGCCAGTTTCATTCATAAACGTATATGAAAAAACACTAAATAATAATAGCAAACCTAATCTACTAAGATAAAATATTATGGCTAAGGTAGATCTAGGGAGTCTGAGGTAGGAGAATCACTTCAACATGGGGGGCAGACGTTGCAGTGAGCCGAGATCGTGCCACTGCACTCCAGCCTGGGCAATAAAAAAAGAAAAAAAGATCCATTAGGTCAGGTGCGGTGGCTCATGCCTGTAATCCCAGCACTTTGGGAGGCCGAGACGGGAGGATCACGAGGTCAAGAGATCGAGACCATCCTGGCCAACATGGTGAAATCCCATCTCTACTAAAAATACAAAAATTAGTTGGGTGTAGTGGCGCGCACCTGTAGTCCCAGCTACTCAGGAGGCTGAGGAGGCAGGGGAATTACTTGAACCCAGGAAGCGGAGGTTGCAGTGAGCCGAGATAGCACCATTGCACTCCAGCCTGGAGACAGAGTAAGACTCTGTCTCAAAACAAACAAACAAACAAACAAAAAATTAATAGGATTCATCAAGTTCAATAAAGGGTGGGGAAGGGGGGGAATCACATAGAAATCTCAAAAGATGCATAAAGCCCTTAGACAAATTCAATGCCCACTTACGATAAAAATTCTTGGCATTGGGACTGGGTGCGCTGGTTCACGCCTGTAATCCTAGTATTTTGGGAGACTGAGGCAGGTGGATTATTTGAGCTCTGGAGTTTGAGACAAGCCTGGGTGACGTGATGAAACCCCATCTCTACCAAATACAAAAGTCAGCCAGGCGTGGTGGTGCACACCTGTAGTCCCAGCAACTGGGGCTGAGGTCGGAGGATTGCTTGAACCCAGAAGGTCGAGGCCACAGTGAGCCCACCTCACACCACTGCACTCCTGCCTGGGGAACAAAGTGAGACCCTGTCTCAAAAAGAAGTGGGGAGGGGCAATCTTGGCATAGGAATATAAGTTTCTTTAACTTGATAAAGAATAAGCATTAAAATAAATAAATAAACATCATAGTTTATGGTGAAAAATTAAAAGCATTTCCTTTAAGATTGAGAACAAGATAAGGGGGACAATTACTGTTACAGTAGGTAGACAGGCATGAGCAGGGCAGAGGGCTCTTCCCCTGCCCACTAGGAATGTGGGGTGATGGTCTGGCAGTTTTCATATTGCCTCTCTAAGTGATACATTGGCAGCGGGCTTCAGGGAGAGGCCATTTCCTAATGGTCCACACTTGTTGCACTAAAGTGGTAAGTGAAGGCAGGCACCAGGGAGAATTTCTTGGGCATGTGCATTAAGAGACAAAATGGCGGAGTATGACCTTCTGGGGGCACACCACCAGAAAAGGGAAGAAAGTCTCAGATGGGCATACCTACAACTTCCTAAACACACTGTACATGCTCACCTCCCAAGGGTAAGGACAGCATTACACATGTGGGCAGCCCATCTCAAGAGAAGAATCATGGGAAAGAGGCCAGCCTATAAAGTCCCAGGATCAAGGTTAAACACTGCACTTGACCTCGGTGCCTGCTTGGGACTCTTCTAAGTGTGCTTTCCTTTCTTTCCTGTTCTAAAGCCTTTTTAAATAAACTTCCACTCATGCTCTGAAACTCGCCTTGGTCTCTTCTTCTGCCTTATGCCCCTCAGTTGAATTCTTTCTTCTGAGGAGGCAAGAATTGAAGTTGCTGCAGACCCGTACATATTTGCCACCAGTAACTCAAATACCTTCTACCGGTAATACATTTGATGCTGTAAAACTTGGATATTTGCCACTGGTAACACTACTACTACGTCTATCATACTCCAAGGCCTATCCAGCAAAACAAGACAAAAAAGAAAACATCTGAGTTGGAAAAAACAAAATAAAACCCTTTCCAGGTGATTTGACTGTGTGTACAGAATAGTCTAAGGAATCTCATAACTTACTATTAGAATAAGAGAGTTTAATGAGGCTGCAGCACACAAAATCTACTTTAAAATTGCCTTTGTGGCTGGGCGGGGTGGCTCACACCTGTAATCCCAGCAGGCGTGAGCCAAGGTAGGCAGAGCCCTTGAACCCAGGAGTCGGAGACCAGCCTGGGCAACATGGTGAAACCCTGTCTCTACAAAGAAAAAAAAAAAAAAGTTAGGTAGGCATAGTGGGATGCATCAATAGTCCCAGCTACTTAGGAGGCTGAGGTGGGAGGCTGTGGGAAGTCGAGGCTGCAGTGAGCTGTGATCCTGCCACTGCACTCCAGTGTGGGCAACAAAGTGAGACCCTGTCTCAAAAAATAATAATAATAAAATTGTCTTTGTATATTCCAAATGAAAACAATTTTTAAAGATTTTATTTATAAACACTTAAAAGACATAAAGTCCTGAAAATAAATCTATTAAAATATAGCAAGTTCCATAGACAGAAAATTATAAAACTTTATTTAAAAACAAAGACATGGCTGGCCATGGAGGCTCACACTTATAATCCCAGAGATTTGAGAGGTGGGAGGATCGCTTAAGGCCAGGAGTTTGACACCAGCTTGAGAAACATAGTGAAAAAAAACCAGTGATTAAAAATGTGCAGTTACTGTAGTATGCCAGTTGTATAGACAGATGCCAGCTCAATACTGTAAAAATGTCAGTTCTCCCTAAACTTACCTATGGATTCAAAGTAACTTCACATCAAAATCTCAAGAAATTATTTTCTCTCTTTGTCTTTTTTTGGAGCGGAGGGGTAGAACTTAACAAGTTCATTCTAAAATTTACATAGAATGGCATGGGGCCAAGATGTTCTTTAAAACATGTAGACATAGATCATAAAGATATTAACATTTACAGAGCAATAATAATTGGGGCAGGGTGGTATTAGTGTAGGGATCAACACATATACCAGTGCAGAGTCTAGAGACAGAGGTACAGACATCTATGAACACTTGAAACATGACAGAGGTGAGGAAAGGATGAAACATGACAGATCAATGAGGAGAGGTGGAGTTTTCAATAAAGGGGTAGCTGGGTATCTATTTGGGAAAAAAAAAAAAAAAAAAACTAGACACATTACACTGTACTAAAAAAAAAAAAAAAAAGAAAATTTCAGAAGGATTGAAAGCCAAAATGTGAAATGCGAAATTATAACATTCTTAGAAGATAACATAAAAGAATATCATTCTAACCTTGGGAAAGTGAAGAATTTCTTTATCAAGAATCAAAAGATGAAAACACATAAATTTACTTTAAAATTAAAGCTCATCAAAGGGCTACACAAAGTGAATTTAAAAAAGAAAATATTTACAATCCATACAAACAACAAAGGATTAGTAATGAGAATACACAAAGAACTCCTATGAGTCGATAAGAAAAAGTCAACCCAATAGAAAAAACAGGCAAAATAAATGAATAGGAATTTAACAAAGAAGAAACACAGATGGCCCATAAACACAGAAAAAGATGTTCAATCTGCTTGGAAACTATGGAAATGCAAATTAAAACCCCAATTAGGTATCATTTTATACCTGATAAACTGGCTAAAATTGCAAAGTTGGTTAATCCCAGCCGCTATTAGTAGCAGTATAAAACAGTACAAATGCTCTGGAAAACTGGCTGGCAGTACTAAGTAACACTAGAACAAGTTCAGCAATAACACTACTAAGAAAATACTCTAGGTGCAGTGGCTCACGCCTGTAATCCCAGCACTTTGGGAGGCCGAGACGGGCAGATCACCTGAGGTCAGGAGTTTGAGACCAGCCTGGCCAACATGGTGAAACCCTGTCTTTACTAAAAATATAAAAATTAGCCAGGCGTGGTGGAGGATGCCTGAAATCCCAGCTACTAGGGAGACTGAGGCAGGAGAATTGCTTGAACTCGCGAGGCAGAGACTGCAGTGAGCTGAGATCACGCCACTGCACTCCAGCCTGGGTGACAGAGTGAGATTCTGTCAAAAAAATAAAAAATAATAAGAATAAATAAAATACTCTGGGGACTTTTTCACATATATGTATCAAGAAATAAGTACAGGCCGGGCGCGGTGGCTCAAGCGTGTAATCCCAGCACTTTGGGAGGCCGAGACGGGCGGATCACGAGGTCAGGAGATCGAGACCATCCTGGCTAACACGGTGAAACCCCGTCTCTACTAAAAAATACAAAAATCTAGCCGGGCGAGGTGGCAGGCGCCTGTAGTCCCAGCTACTTGGGAGGCTGAGGCAGGAGAATGGCGGGAACCCGGGAGGCGGAGCTTGCAGTAAGCTGAGATCCGGCCACTGCACTCCAGCCTGGGCGACAGAGCGAGACTCCGTCTCAAAAAAGTCATTTACAGCCGTATTATTTGTAATAGCAAAAGCCTAGAAATAACCCAAATGTCCATCAACAACGGAATAAACAGAAACATTCTAATGTATACAATGGGATATTATCAAGTGAAAATCAATTATAAGGTATATGTACTAACATGGATGAATCTCAAACACATAATGTTGAGCAAAAGAAACCAGTAATAAAATATCCATGGTACAGTGTAATTCAATTTACATTATGGACACAGGCAAATCTAAGTAATGTGTTATTTGAGGATAAATATGTAGACGGAAAAATATTTTGAGTGAAAAGCAATGTCACCATTAATGCTAACTTCAGGATGGTGGTTATTTTTGTGGCAGAAGAATGGAATATGTTCAGGGTGGGCCTATAGAAGCCTTCTGAGGAACAGTAACATTCTACCTTATGGCCACAGTGGTAGATATGAGTGCTTAAACACTACATTCACGTTTACATACAAGTTTTTACAATTACTTTTGCATAAAATCGTAAAAGAATCAACAATAAAAAAACCATGCAACAAAATTTTAGGTACACATCCAGATTGCAAGGAATAAAGGCAAAAGCAGGTAATAATGAAGCCAAGGTGGTGAGTGAGGATCGTTTCTTTCATAAGTCAGGTATTGGTGGGACAGTGTGAGGATGATAATTCAAAGGGGTAGATAGGGTGGAAGGAGGTTGATGAAACCTGAGCAAACTTAAAGACTGTCTGTGGGAAGGGATATGCTGAAGAGGTAAGAGCAATAGCAGGTTAAAAGATAGGGCAGAAACCTGAAAGGTGTGAGAAGACTACAATTCAAATAATGGAGGTGGTGGGGGGAAAGAGAGATATTTCTTTGTTAGATGCAAAAGAAAAGGAGAAGGTAGGTAAAAACAGAAAAATGTAAAGTATTGAAGAGGGAGGTGTTGAGGCTCAACTCAGACAACTACAATTTTTCAGTAATCAAAAGGCAGATATTTTCAGAAAATGAAAGAGGAAAACAGAAATAGAAAAGATTGGAAATATGCAATGAAAAATGTGACAGGGAATAAATTATAGGTGAATCCAAGGTTAGCACCAGTGACAGTGAAGACCCAGCTGAGAGACAGTTGGATTTATATTAACTTCAAGCATTGGAGAGTCCTCATTTCCCAGAAAGTTCTGTTTCTCTCTTCATAGCCAGCAGTCAAGGGTCAAATAGGCAAAGGTTTCTTCCCTTCATGAACAGTTCATATTACTCAGCTTTGCACAGGATTCAGGCATTTAAACGTCTTTCAGTGCTCAGCTCAAATGCTACTTTCTTTCATGTTTCCCATCTCTCTAACCCAAAAGCAATAATCTAAACCTTCTTACTATGAAAAGACATTTGGTACTTCCTCAACATTTTTTGGGAGTGAGGGAAGAAATAAAATTGGGCTAAAGTACACATGACACAGATGAATATGAATCTCAAGCCCGCTATACTAAGTAAAAGCAGTCAGATTCAAAGGGTACATCCATATGATTCTATTTATTTCATATTTTGGAAATGGTAAAGCTGAAAGGGACATTAAAAAGAACTAACCAAGCTCCTTGTTTTACAAATAAGAAATTTTTTCTAATATACAGAAAGACTTCCACTGAAATAACCAAGCTGGGTAGTAATGGGAGCTCAGACTAAAATTCCAAGCCTTCCACGGATCTGTCTAGCAACCCTGCCCCCAGCTCTCTCCCAATTGCTCTTTCTACTAAACCATCCAATGACCAAGGACTCCAATTCAATGCTCATTCACAAATATTAACTAAGTGATAAATCAGTAATTGAGGCCATGATCAGGCTCGTAAGGGGACATAAGATGATAAAGTAGTAGAATTCTGGGCCTTTGGTATCTACCTCACAGCTAGCTACTTCAACTATATTTCTTTTACATTAAAATAAAGTTTTTAAAAAAGAATCAAATTTTATAGCCCACAAGAAATACTACATTTTATAAAGGAGAACTCTGTCAAAAAATGTCTGCAAACAGGAAATGCATCAAAATGTTAATAGTGAATACATTATTCTATATTTTTCAAATTCTGTACCATGATGAGTATTACCATTAAGTTGCAATAACAGTTTAAATTTTTATTGCTAAAATTTTCCTCAAATGGGCATCCTTTCAATCTATCCTTCTGTGTCATCTCCACAGCGATCAGTCTCCAGTCTCTTAAAAGAGACACACTTCTGCTGTTTGAATTCTGCCCAGGTGTGCACTTATTTTTATGGTGGGAGGACAGTCCTCTCCTTTATCTTATTCCTGTTGTCATTTCTCCACAAATGAGAATGGAAATCTATATCCTATGAACATTCATTTTAAAATGTATAAATGAGAGAGGAAACATAACACATTAGGGAAAGAAGGAGAAAAGAAGAGGTGGGAGGGAGGAGAGGAGAGTCAGGGAAAAAGCTAAGGTGAAACCCTCAAATAGGATGAAAATGCAGATATCCTTCACCCTCCTCTCTAGCTCTGAAAGTCCAAGTCATTATGCAACATCCAGCCTGGAATCTACTTCCTTCAAGAAGAGTTTAAGGGCCAGCCTAACTATAAATAATAATTCCCAAATCTTAACTCCTATAAAATCTGTTTTTTTCTTAGGATGCTTGATTATTACTTAAGATATAACATTAATAGTTTCTTTTCTTTTTTTTTTTAAGACGGTGTTTTGTTCTTGTTGACCAGGCTGGAGTGCAGTGGCGCGATCTCGGCTCACTGCAAACTCCACCTCCCAGGTTCAAGTGATTCTCCTGCCTCAGCCTCCCAAGTAGCTGAGATTACAGGCATGTGTCACCATGTCCAGCTAATTTTGTTTTTTGTTTGAGACAGAGTTTCGCTCTTGCTGCCCAAGATGGAGTGCAGTGGCACAATTTCAGCTCACTGCAACCTCCGCCTCCCAGGTTCAAGCAATTCTCCTGTCTCAGCCTCCTGAGGAGCTGGGATTACAGGCACGTGCCACCACACCCGGTTAATTTTCTGTATTTTTAGTAGGGATGGGGTTTCACCATGTTGGCCAGGTTGGTCTAGAGGTCCTGACCTTAGGTGATCCACCCACCTCAGCCTCCCAAAGTGCTGGGATTACAGGTGTGAGCCACCACGCCTGGCCAACATTAATCCCTTTGAGTCCAGAAATTAAAACACAGATAATACTTTTTTTTTGAGATGGACTTTCGATTTTGTTGCCCAGGCTGGAGTGCAGTGGCATGATCTCGGCTGACTGCAACCTTGGCCTCTTGGGTTCAAGCGATTCTCCTGCCTCAGCCTCCCGAGTAGCAGGGATTATAGGCATGCACCACCATGCCTGGCTAATTTTGCATTTTTAGTAGAGACGAGGTTTCTCCATGTTGGTCAAGCTGGTCTCGAACTCCTGACCTCAGGAGATCCGCCCGCCTCGGCCTCCCAAAGTGCTGGGATTACAGGCGTGAGTGAGCCACCGTGCCCAGCCTAACACAGATAATACATTTTCTTTCTTTTTTTTTTTTTGAGAAGGAGTCTTGCTCTGTCGCCCAGGCTGAAGTGCAGTGGCAAGATCTTGGCTCACTGCAACCTCTACCTCTCGGGTTCAAGCAATTCTCCTGCCTCATCTGTTCAGGACCCAGCGACATCTGAAGGAAATCATGACACTTTAAAAAGAAAAAAATCTGTCTTTTGCAATGTCAGTTCCCCAGGTTCTTTAGCTAAATGCATGGAAATATATTTGTTACTACAGGTCTCAGACCAAGTATCAGAATCACACAGATGACAAAATAGAATTAAATCAGAGTAAGAAAGTTGGCTGCAGAGAACTGAATTTTCTGGAACCCTGGAAAATATTTGTAAATAGCCAATTTCCAACAAAAGAACAAAAAAGATTCATTCTCAGTGGAGACCAAAATCCTGAATATGTAAAAAGGCAAGGTGCTCTTTTTATTCTCTGATCTGATATGACCCTACTTGCAGGGGGCAAGGGAAACTACATTAAGCATAGCACACCTGTTCTGACATGACTTTGCTTCCCAATAATACTTAGTATCATTGGCTTATTGGGAACTTAATCTAACTTGATGTGTATGTAATCTTTTCTTGTGAATCAAAACTCACCTGAAACCCTATACAATCTTTATTTTTAATCTACTCCAAAGCAATGACGACTTGAAATATGAATATAAAAATATTCCACTGTTTTCTTAAATCTTAGCCGATTGATGTGTTCATGTTTACAATCCAGAAATTTCCCTTCCCTTGAATGAAGTTTTACCTTTATAAGAAATGACTTTGGATAAAATTATTATGCCTATTACACAAGACTTATGACTGAATCATCTCCTATTTTGAAAGAAACAATTATTTTTGCTTATGTGCATTTTCTATTTTTATATAATTATTTAGGAATAAACAACAATAACAAATGAGAACCAGGAATGTCATATAGCAAAAGATCCTACTGTAAAAATTAATGCTGCATTCAATACATATTTATTGAGAATTGATATTCCAGATGCTGAGGTTATAAAAATGATTATACCCAGTCCTTGCTCTTAAGAAGTTCTCGGGCCTATTCATTAATTGATTAATTCATTCAAAAAATACTTATTGAGCATATACTGTGTAGCAAGCACTGTTCCAGGTGTCAAGAGATACAGCAGTGGAGAGACAAAAATAATGTCCTTCATGGAGCTTACATTCTAGTTGGGAAATGGATAATAAAAATGAAAAAATACTGAGTATCAGATAGAAATAAATGCTATGGAAAATAAAGAGGAAAAGGGACAGTGAGGAAAATAAAGAGGAAAAGGGACAGGTAATGCATTTATGAATTCCATATTCATAAAAATATATATACAACATGCAAAGTGTCAAACAGACACCACATAGGCTACTGACAAGAACTTCACAAAGGAGACTTTAAGGGGAAAGGGAGAAAGCAATATTAGGGAAGCTTCCTGGAGACAACATTTCCTATGAATCTTAAGAGGATGAGATGGAATTAATTGGAAAAGGTTGAGTGAGGGAAGAAAATACCCGGCATTTCTATACCAAAAGTAGAAGACACCATGGCCAAGTTAAAAAATTAAATCTAAGAATTTTAACAATTTTAAATACTCTGTTAGGTCCTAGGGTTACAAAGGTGAGTCATATGCCCATACCACAAGGAGCTCACAGTTAGGTTTGGGTGGCAGATAAGTAAATAAGTCATACAAAAGACAAGCAGTATAAAAAAAAAATACCTATGAAAAGCGGTATCTAAAAAAAGTGGAAGGTAGAACACAAAAAAGAATAAGATACTGTCACTGCCCTCAAGCCAAGCAAAGCAGAACACTTACTTGCTCTAAGAAAGGTACAAAGAGTTTTGAGAGATTCAGTGTGGCTAAGATGTAGGAGAAATGAGGTGATACAGCTGGTTCAGGGTAAGAGAATAAGGCACAAACAACTAAGGTGAGAAAAGTCAAACATCTAACTGCTTAGATGTAAACACAATTTATTATTGCTCATTCTCATCTCATTATTACAAGATATTTTGACCATAAGAGCGAGGAAAATACACAAAAACGTTGGAAAAAAGAAGGCGGTTTCAGTTTTTATTATTATTTCCTGGGGAAAATGAAGAGCTGTTGCTACTTTTTAAAGTATATTATCTAATCCCATTAAAATGGCTGTAATTTTTTTTTTTTTAAAAAAGAAAATAAGTGTTGGCAGGGACGCAGAGAAACTGGAATCCTTGTACATTGGTTGTGGAAATATAAAATGGTTCAGCTGTTATGGAAAAAAGTTTGGCGGTAATTCCATGTTTAACTATTTGAAGGACCATCAAAAAGTGAACCCAGCAACTTCACTGCTAGACAGTCACGTACCATATAAAGACATTTCCATCTGCAACAATAGAACCATATGATTATAATAGCCTATTTTTACTGTACATTTTCTATGTTTAGATACACAAATATCATTGTGTTACAATTGCATACAGTATTCAGTATACTAACTGTACAGATTAGTAGCCTAGGAGAAACAGGCTATATCATATAGCTTAGGTGTGTCATAGGCTATACCATCTTGGTTTGGGAAACATACTCTATGATGTTCATACAATGGTGCATTTCTCAGAATGTATCCCTGATGTTATGCATGACTATATACCCAAAAGAAATGAAAACAAGTACTCAAACAAGTCCATGTACATAAATGTTCACAGCAGCATTATTCACAGGAGCCAAAGAGAATGCAAACAACCCAAATGTCCATCAAGAGACAAAGGGACACCAACAAATTGTGGTATATCCATATGATGGAATATCATTCAGCCATAAAAGGAATAAGTACCGATAACATGCTATTACATGTATGAACCTTGAAAACATTATACTCAGTTAAAGAAGCCCATACACAAAAGGTCACATACCGTATGACTCCATTTATATGAAATACCTAGAACAGGTAAATTGATAGAGACGAACTGTAGGTTGGTGGTTGTCAGGGGCTGGGGAGAGGGGAAAATGGACAGCAACTACTTAAGGGGTATAGGGTTTCCTTTGGGGCTGATGAAAATGTTTTGGAACTGGATACAGTGGTAGCTGCACAACACTGTGAATACACTAAATGTCACTGAATTGTTCATTTTAAAATAGTTAATTTTATGTTACGCATTTCACCTCAATATAAAAAAGAAAATAAAAGACTCTGCAGTTGTGGTATAAATCTGAGAGTTTCTGCTCTACTGGCTTACTTTCCTAGAGCAGCCAGCCTCATCTGTATAAATGGCTGCTGATTATCTGTTATGAAATGCACCCCTGTTGGAACTGCACATGAAAATAAGATTAACAATTTCTTGAATAAGGGCCTGAGAGATTTTAGAACATGAGTTTGTGAAGGCTATTTTTCATCACCCAGCAGTTATATTTTAGACAGTACTATACTACATTTTAATGTGTAATGAAAATCATACTACTTCAATTTAACCTACATAATAAAGAGGAAAAGTACATTATTCACATATTTCTATTTACAAGTAAATTTAAGGCAGTAGAGGCAAAATTACCAATAGCCTAAATTTCAGACACCCTATAGGAAATAATGACAATATCTGTGCCCGTCACTACATCACCTTGATAAGCAAGGACAAATTCCAAACAAAGTTCACAGAAAGTCAAGCAACCACAGGACATAAATAATAGCTAAAAGATCTTTTAGGAAAACTTAGCTACTACTCATTTTTTAGCGTGTTTGCGTGGAGAGCGTTTCTTCCATCTTGAGTAGCCATAAAATGGGAAGAATCTGGGATAATGGAAATCCCGAAAGAGAATCACTTATCACAGAAACAAAACCACAGAAAGATTCTAAGCCACCACAAAAGTAAGAAGCATAATCAAAATTCATGACATAGATCATCCATAACAGGGGTCCCCAACCCCTGGGTTGAAGACTGGTGCCAGTCTGTGGCCTGCTAGGAACAAGCTGCACAGCAGGAGGTGAGTGGTGGGCAAGCGAGTGCTATTGCCTGAGCGCTGCCTCCTGTCAGATCAGTGGTGGCACTAGATTCTCACAGGCACGTGAACCTTGATGTGAACTGTGTATGTGTAGGATCTAGGTGGTGCACTCCTTATGAGAATCTCATGCCTGATGATGTGAGGTGAAACAGTTTCATCCCTCACACCATCCCCTATCCCCTGTCCATGGAAAAACTGTCTTCTATGAAACCAGTCACTGAGGCCAAAAAGGTTGGGGACTGATGATGTATAGAATGGATGGGTATTATCTATCTGCTAAAAATCTCCACAGTGATTGTACTTGACGGTAATGATTGGATTGTACATCCTTTACTTCCTAAGTAATAATAGTTGTGTATTTTTAAAATTACTTTTACACATCACCTTAGATATGAATGCATTATCAGTGATGCATGACAAGATTTCTATAGGTGGCTGTTAAATTGTTAAGTCTATCTGGATGAAAGACTCAGTTAAAACAGATTTTCATTAACATTATTCTTTTCCTTAAAAAGCATCCAGGGTCTCACTCTGTCGCCCAGGCTGGAGTGCAGTGGTGCGATCATGGTTCACTGCAGCCTTGACCTCCTAGATTCAAGCGATCCTCCTCCCTTAGCCTCCCAAGTAGCTGGGACCACAGGCATGTGCCACCATGCCCAGTTAATTATTTTTTTAATTTTTTTTTTTTTTTGTAGAGATGGGGGTCTTACTATGTTGCCCAGGCTAGTCTTGAACTCCTGGGCTCAAGGAATCCTCATGCCTTAGTGTCCCAAAGTGTTGGGATTACAGGTGTGAGCCACTGTTCCAGGCTCTTAACTTTCTTCTTAATTGTAGAAAAATAAATGTCTTATGACTTACCAGCTGTTGAGACTGTTTTTCTTTCAAATAAGTTAAATATTGAACATAAATCAAATATATTTGAAGACCAAGAAAACAGAAAGTAAGACCTTATTTTAATATCCTAAAATATTATTAATATTTTTGTTGGTGGAGAAAATTACCAAACATTGACCTTGCTCCATCTCTGTTCCGCCTGTCAACCTAGTCAGAGGCTCCCTTGTTCACTCATCTTTCCCTGTAAGATGTGAGCCAGTTAATTGGTAGCAGCTTCCTGTCTTCCTCAGAAACACAATGAATGCTCCTTACCTTCTGAGTTTATCTGATGTCAGCATTCCTAGCTTGGATTATAACACTTTGCTGCAAATCCTGCTGATACTGTTTATTTAATCCTAGACTTCTTTATTGCATTCTATTCCCAGTTTTGTTTTCCCTGTATCACAAAGAAATCCCTAATTGACTGTTCCCAATCCTCTCTAGACTGCTTTCTTACATTCCCTTCTACCTAAAAACTTACTCTCTGAATCTGTCTTTACCTCCTTCACTCTCCCATTTCTCACTTAAAAAACAACAAAAAAAGGATCTTCTACTTTAGGCTACTTCAGTCACCAGGTGCTCTGAAACCCAACACCTTCCCTTTCCTCAAAACTGGATCCCTGATTTATCTGTTCTTTCTTATTTATTTAAGTTCTGAGATACATAGAACATGCAGGTTTCTTACATAGGTACATGTGTACCACTGTGGTTTGCTGCACCTATTGACCCGTCCTCTAAGTTCCCTCCCCTCACCCTCACCCCTGGTGTGTGATGTTCCCTTCCCTGTGTCCATGTGTTCTCATTGTTCAACTCCCACTTATGCGTGAGAAAATGTGTTTTGTTTTCTGTTCCTGTGTTAGTTTGCTGAGGATGATGGCTTCTAGCTTCATTCATGTCCCTGCAAAGGACATGATCTCATTCCTTTTATGGCTGCATCATCTGTTCTTTCTTTGCAACTGCCCTCCTACACTGGCTCTTCTACCTTAGCATCTAAACATATTCAAACTGCTTCACTAGGAGGCCCTTCTAACCTCCCCTCCCATTCTTTCCTTCTCTATCATCCCCCCCCTTCCTCCTAATAGATAGCTAACACTGATGGTGAATGGACCGACCCATATACCTACTTGCTTTCCATGTATACATCAATACTATTAGATGGATTATTACTTATCTCCATCTTACAGCTAAGAAAAACTCTGACATGAAAAAAGTAACTTGCCCAAGGTAACACAACTAGCAAGTGAAAGGAGCAGGATATGAATCCATGTGGTTTGATTTCAGGGTCTGAGCTCTTAACCACTATGATACATAGCCCCATATACAGCTTCCATTAAAAGAGTTGCCTACATTTATCATTCCCTTTACACAACCATTCACTTTCTTAACTACAGCAATTTCTTTCCAAATCACTTAACTAAAATCGTTAAAAGGCCCCCAGTAACTACTAATTGTCAAACTCAAGGGTCACATTTTAAGGCTCCTATGGCAGGACTTGACCACACTGAATGCTAACTCCATGAGCTCACTGGTCTGATTCACATCTGATCTCCATGGTTGTTATTTCTTAGTCTACTTAAGCACTGTCCAAAAGACCTTTCTGTGATAATGGAAATGTTCTATTATATGTACTGGCCAGTATGGTAGCCACTAACTACACGTGGCTACTGAACACTAGAAATGAGGTTAGTATGATTGAGGAATTGAATTAATTTAATTTAATTTAAATTTAAAGAGCCACATAGTCAGTGCCCATTCTACTGGACAACGAAGGTATGGACGGACTCTTTTTCCTCTGCCAACCCTTTCAACACCGCAGAAGAGCTCCGTCCTTGGTCCTCTTGGCTGATTCCACTCTCCTCCCAGTATCTCTCTCCTAAACATCTCCCTGTTAAGGACCTTACACCTCTCTGCAGGAACCTATCTCTATCTTCAATTGCCCACATCTTCACCTGCAAGCACCAGAAGGCACCCCAAGTACAACATTTTCAGAACTGAAATGTTTCATCACCTCATTGTCAAGTCTACTCCCCAACAGTACAGTTCCTACTCAAGAGGATGGTATCACATCTCTTCCAGCCCCGAAGCAAATACAAGTATTCATTTTAAATTACTCCCTTTCCTTCCTTTAAAAAAACACACACACACACACACACACAATGGAAAAAAAAACTCCCTCTCAATCTCTTCTCCTCTTCCCTTCAACGGCTCATTAAATTTGACCCCTAGCTTCTATTGCCACTGCTCTAGGCCAGGATGCTATATAATGGATCTAATTGAAAGAATGTTGGAGTCTAGTTTTTGGCTTCAAGCAAGATGTAAAGTATAATACGGCTGGAAAATTCTTTTATACCAAAAATTATTTAATATCTGTTAGAAAAAAATGAAAAAAGTAACACGACATAAAACTAAGCTGCTTTCTAAGGGAGAAAATTATAGACAATTTCTAATAATCTGTGCCTAAAGCAGTATTTTAGAAACAAATCCTCTCTTTACTGTTCTGAATTTCTATTAGTAATGAACAAAAATGGATACTACCTTTAAAATTCTAAATTTGTTACTGGGTGATCTCATGGCAAAAAGATCAATTGCTCATTCAGTCATTTAACAAAAGTATAATCTTAATTCAGATGTCACTTGCTATTCTCACAGCTTCGGTAATTATAGCACCCTTCTTCCCCTTGACCCCCACCCCTGACCTAAAGTTTTAAAATCCCCATGTGCACCAGTGGGCAGAGCCAGGGCAAGTTTCTTAATATGTACTGATCAGATTCTTGTAGACACCATATCCTGTAACTGATATCTATCAAATCAAACACTACAGGGAGGTCTATCTTTCCTACAGGTGTTTGATATTTCCTTCTAAACCACCAAGATCCCTCACTGAGCTCCTGAGGCTCTCTGGAAATGCTTCAGCCACTTTCAATGACCCACTAATTAAAAATCTGCTATGAAGGTACTCCAAAAAAAAAATCAGTATTTCTACTCTCAGGCTTATAAGAGCGTCTTGGCCAGTGTAGAATGTAGTCTACACAATAAAATATGTAATAAATTTTAAAATAATAATAAAAGCAGTAAGAATATTAAAAATGGCTTCTGAATAAACGTAAGTTCAAAAGGAAAATAATCCTTAAGTGTCTGAAATTTGCAAATGCTCCATTCTGGTTTAACAAGAACTATATTGAGGCCTATTTTGAGGCTTCTCTGGAAAACACTGGTATTTTATCTGGAAATTATTTCCAAAACTAGTGCTGGTTCAAGGCATCAAGTTGTTAGATTACTATGAAGAATAGTAAGTATATTCACTGGTACCCTGGTCTTTCAGGATTCTCTCTCTCAATCTTGGAGGAAATGATATCTGATCATGCTCTTTTATGAATATAATGTCCTAATGCCAGCCATAGCACTAGTAAATCCCATAGAATTAATAACATCACTGGTTACTAGGAGCTTTGGATGACAATATTTTTGGAATACTAGTCCATAAATAGTATTCCAAAAATGCTATTGTATTTACGTATATTAAGTTTCATTAATAAATTCCTTTTGAATTCTCATTTGCCTGAAATATAGTGATATTATCCTGGGGAAAAATCATTTTGATATGAACAGGAGACAGGGAAATACTGGGTAGAAGAGGGTGGTTCCCCAGCAAAGGCCCCACCCTCAAGGCTGGAAACCTGTGGTCCTAAATGGGAACAGGCATTCCTATTTTTGCACCCAAAAGTTGCCTTTTGGTCTGCCATGCCCTGCTATCGTCTCTCCATATAACCCCCAGACCCTGGGCTCCAGAGGACATGAACAGTAGAGCAGAAGAACAGCAGAATAGTGTGGCAGAGAGAAAAGAAGGAATGTCTGAATGTTGAGAGGAATTCAGCTGGCGGCGGTCGAAGAGGAGGTATCAGCCGCTGGATGGGCAAATTTCAGGGAAAGATCATCTTCCCATTCCATTCCCCTTCCAGTTCCCCAACCATCCTGCTAACAGCCACCTCCATCACTCAACAAAACCTCTGAATTCATCCTTCAAGTCCATGTGTGACCTGATTTTTCCTGGATGCCGCACAAGGACTTGGGTACCAAGAGGATCACTGAGCTAACACTTAAGCTGTCTGTGGATGGCAAGGCTAAAAAGAGTGCACTGAAACAAGTGCCCACTTGGGCTTCGGGAGTTGCAGACACCCACCCCTAGACACTACCATGTGGCCGGAGCCCAAAAAGTGCTTACCAACTCCTGTCCCTGCCAGTCTGTGTGCTCCCCTTCCTCTAAGAGGTTTGAGCGTGTGGCAGCCAAACATACAAGCCACTCGCTGTCACATGTCCTGCAAAGGGGGTCAGGGAACTCTCCCCTTTCAATTCAAAGGAAAAAAGCAAGTGAAAAAGGAAAGGATAGGGAAGCCTTGGATCTATCTATCATAATTCAGATGAAAAAAGATAGCTGACTGACTGTAAATTCATTACAACAGATGAGTCAGCTGCTTTAAAAGAAAACAATTTTTCACATTACAAAACAAATCAGAAAATCTTATTAAATATATTAACATTTATATTAAAATATAGTATTTAAATATCTATCCTTTTTACCTTCATTATAAAAAATAATTATAATAAACCAATGGTAAGTTTTCAAAGATAATAATAAGCAAAAGGTAATGGTAATAGCTGCAATGAAGTCTGAAGAACTGGAATACTGTCTAATTCTGTGAATGACTAAAAGATAAAGGATCTAGAAATCAGATGACATAATGGAAAGCTTGTAAAGGAATTAGAGACATTTAGGACAGAGTTCTTCCCCCATCTCCCCATCTCAGTTTTGACTGTTTCTTCATAGTGAACATATATTGCCTAGCATCATAATGATTTAAACCCTACCCAGCCTGTAAGATACAATTTCAGTTCCACCTTCTCCAAAGCCTTCTCTGATCCTCCCAGCTAGAAATACTTTTCCCCTACACTGAATTCTCATGGGTTCACATATACTTCTCATGAATCTTCTAGATTTCTGTTATATTACATTTTCATGTATGTTTTCTCTATAAGAAAAATTTATTGAGAACAAAATCAGTATTTTATTCAATTGCACTGTTACTTAGTACTGTATCTTGCGCATTGGAGACAAAAACGACAGGCCAGGCATGGTGGCTCACACCTACAATCTCAGCAAGAGGCCAAGGTAGGTGGATCACTTGAGGCCAGGAGTTCAAGACCAGCCTGGCCAATATGGTGAAACCCAGTCTCTATTAAAAATACAAAAATTAGCTGAGCATGGTGGCGCACACCTGTAATCCCGGCTACTTGGGAGGCTGAGGCAGGAGAACTGCATGAATCCAGGAGGCGGAGGTTGCAGTGAGCTGAGATCATACCACTGCACTCCAGCCTGGACAGCAGAGTGAGACTCTGTCTCAAAAAAAAAAAAAAAAAAGAAAGAAAGAAAGAAACAACATAGCTCAAAGGGTAAAAGAATGGTTCTGGGCTGGGTACAGTTGCTCATACCTCTAATCCCAGCACTTTGGGAAGCCAAGGTGGGCGGATCACCTGAGGTCAGGAGTTTGAGACCAGCCTGACCAACATGAAGAAACCCCGTCTCTACTAAAAATACAAAATTAGTCAGGCATGGTGGCGCATGCCTGTAAACCTAGCTACTTGGGAGGCTGAGGCAGGAGAATTGCTTGACCTTGGGAGGCGCAGGTTGCAGTGAGCCAAGATGGCGCCATTGCACGCCAGCCTAGGCAAAAAGAGCGAAACTCCATCTCAAAAAAAAAAAAAAAAGAATGGTTTTGCTCCCCTTTATAGCCATCTGTGTGACCTTCATTAAGCGACTAAACATCTCTGAGCCTCAACTCCCTTATTTATTAAAAAAAGACCCTCATTTATAAAAAAAAGAAAAATAATGTTTCATGAGGTTTTTATAAGGATTAAATGAGATTATCTATGTAAAATGTTTAAATCGAGTAAATACTTAATAAATGCTAGCCACTATCATCATATTCTAGTACAAATGACTATAACAAATTGTTTTATAATAAATTACTACTTTATAGTAAATTAATTTGTAATAAATTGTCAAATGAATGGAAAAGAGTTAAAATGTGACAGTGACTTCCAGAAGAGCTTTAATTTCTTAAAAGATGAGGAACTCCTAAGGGCAAAATTCAAAAAAATGTAGAGAACAGAGTTGTATAACCAGAGAACAGGTAACATCAGGAAGTACTGTGTTCTGTGTCAGTGCATGAACCCAGTCACAGGGCAGATAACCATCTGTCAGGAGTACTGATAAAATAGGTCTGTCTTTTGAGTTAAAAGTGAGCAAAACTTTAATATTTGTCCAATATTCCTTTTTCCCTCAATATTTCTTTACATAAAAATAATTGTTTCAGTTTTTCCTACCAAACCTTGTAAAAGTTTAAACAACTTTTTTACTTTTCCAACTATCATCTAAAATAGAGTTGATAAGGTTGAATTTAGGAAAAATATCTTGTGCTAAAGCAGAACAACAGCCCATCAAAGATGGGCCTAATACTCATCCTAATCCCTGGAAGCTGTGAATTTGT
Source organism: Rhinopithecus roxellana (assembly GCF_007565055.1). Classification (NCBI taxonomy): domain Eukaryota; kingdom Metazoa; phylum Chordata; class Mammalia; order Primates; family Cercopithecidae; genus Rhinopithecus; species Rhinopithecus roxellana. Next base: position 117,305,115 of record NC_044556.1, on the reverse strand, counting down.
TACCTTACACAGCAAAAGGGATTTTGCAAATAGAATGAAGTTCAGGATAGTAAGTGTCCTTCAAAGAAAAGATGGGGACAGGAGAGTTAGAGAAGGAAATATGATGATGGAAGCAGGGTTGAGGGGAGGAGGGGGACAGGAAAGGGAGGGAGGGAAACAGATTTGATGATGCTATATATCTGACTTTGAAGATGGAGGAAGGGGCCACAAGCCAAGGAGTGCAGGTGGTCTCCAGAAGCTGAAAAAGAGAAGGAAATGGACTTTCCATAGTACCTCCAGAAGAAATAAAGCACTTACAACACTCTAATTTTAGGACTCTGACCTCCCAAACTGTAAGATAATAAGTTTGTGTTTTGTTTTACCCAGCAATTCTACTCCTAGGTATATATCCCAAATAACTGAAAACTGGGACTCAAACAGATACTTGTACACCAAAGTTCATTGCAACATTATTCATAATAGCCAAACAGTAAAAACAATCCAGCTGTCCATTAACAGATGAATGCATAAACAAAATGTAGTATATACACACAATGGAACATCATATAAAAAAATAAAGTTTTGATATATGCTACAACATGGAATAACCTTGAAAACATAGAATAGAGTTTACCAAAGGTTGAGGACAGGGAGGAATGGGGAAATATCATCTTTCCCAAGGGAAGTACCCTTGTGCAAACAACTATGTTATAAAAAATATTACCACTCCCTTCTATCTCTTTCTTTTTTTGTGATAGGATATTATTTTGGCAAAATAATCCAGTATCCCATTTTCTTCATTCCTGAGTTTGGACTGCTGATCTAGGCTACAGAAAGGTTATACAGTTGAACCCTGAACAACGGAGTCAAGGGTGTCGACCCCACAAACAGTTGAAAATCTGCATGTAACATTTGACTCCCACAAAACTCAAATACTAATAGCCTACTGTTGACCAGAAGCCTTGCTGATACCATAAACAGTTGACTAAAACATATTTGTATATGTAGTATATACTGTATTCTTACAGTAAAGTAAGCTAAAGAAAATCCTAAGTGAGATAAAATATATTTACTATTCATTAAGTGGAAGTGGATCATCACAAAGATCTTCATCCTTGTCTTCATGCTGAGTAGGCTGAGAAGGAGGAACAGGAGGGGTCTTGCGGACTCAGAAATGGCAGAAGACAAAAAGCTGGAAGGGGAGGCAGGAGAGGCAGGCACACTTGGTGTAACTTTATGGAAATACACTGCAATTTCTGACTTTTTTGCTTTTTCATTTGTCTAAAAATGTTTCTATATGCTACCAATCCTTCTTCCACCATGTGCTTTAGTTTCAGTGCCCATATCATAAAAGGGTCCATGCTGTAAAAGAAGGCAAAAAGTAGTCTTTAATAGGATATAGATAGGGCTGTCCTGATCATAAACCTGACTGCATCTGCACAAAACAGTACTGTTAGCCTATTCCTTCCTGCTTTAAATCTTGGTGCACTTTCATGTCTTTCCTTACTGATAAATGTCCTTTGTGGCATTTTTTCCCTCTCAGAATAGGGTACTTTTGTCTGCATTAAAAATCTGATCAGGCAGATATCCTTTCTCTTCAATGATTTTCCTTCTTTCACCTTTTTTTTTTTTTTTTTTTTTTTGCGGGGCAGGGGGTGGGTAGAGATGGGGGTCCAGCTATGGTGCAATTGCAGGTGTGAGCCACCACAGACAGCCTTCATTGATTTTCTCCATGGCATCCGAGAACTTGAGGTCTGCTGCCTCTTCTTTGGCAGAAGCTGCTTCTTCCATTATCCTGACATTTTTAAAGCCAAACATCTTTCTAAAATTATCAAACCATCCTTTGCTGGCATTAAATTCTCCAGCTTTAGATCCTTCACCTGCCTTTTAAGTTGTCATATAATGACTGTGCTTCCTCTCAAATCACATTAGAATCCAAAGGTATGTCTTTCTTATAGCAATCCTGCACCCACATAAAAGCTGCATTTTCTTTTTTCTTTCTTTTTTTTGAGACAAGGTCTCATTCTGTCACTCAGGCTGGACTGCAGTGGTGTGATCTCAGCTCACTGTATCCTTGGCTGCCCAAGCTCAGGTGATTCTTCCACCTCTTCCCCCAACCAGCTGGGACTACAGGTGTGCACCACTACACCTGGCTTTCTTTTTTTTTTTGAGACGGAGTTTTGCTCTTGTTGCCCAGGTTGGAGTGCAATGGCCCAGTCTCGGCTTACTGCAACCTCCTCCTCCCAGGGTCAAACAATTCTCCTGCCTCAGCCTCCCAAGTAGCTGTGATTACAGCTACACCATGCCTGGCTAATTTTTTTTTGTATTTTTAGTAGAGACAGGGTTTCACCATGTTGGTCAGGCTGGTCTCAAACTCCTGACCTCAGGTGATCTGCCCACCTCAGCCTCCCAAAGTGCTGGGATTACAGGCATGAGCCACAGCACCTGGCTTAATTTTTTATATTTTTAGTAGAGGCAGGGTTTCACCATGTTGCCCATGCTGGTCTCGAACTCCTGGGCTCAAGCAATTTGCCCGCCTTGACCTCCCAAAGTGCTGGGATTACAGGCGTGAGCTACTGCACCAGGCCTGTATTTTCAATGAAATAAAAAGGTATTTAGCAAAAAGTTCAAGCTTTTCATGTCTGCTGGTGTAGCTGCAGTGAAAGCTTCAGGAATTTCCTTTTCTTTCTTTTTTTTTAAATAATGGGCCTTACACTTAATTTATTTATCTTGAAATGGAGGGCAACTGTAATTGCAGACCTCAATCTGTAGTACTCATCAAGTAATTCAAAATTTTCCTGTAACGTCATGACCTGCCTCTGCTTTGGGGAGCACTTCCAGTACCACCAGTGGCACTTTGTATAGGTCTTACGGCATTATTTAAGGTTTAGGTTATTGCACTAAACAGGATGCAAAATACTCAAGAACATAGAGAGATCACTTTTTACTACAATACGCAATTTACTGGATGAACTGTTCACTGTGATGTGATTAGGGTCACATGGCATTTTAAATGGATACTCACAATACTTGAAATCATTGCAATAGCAACAAGAGGTGGCTACAAAATTATTACAGTAGTATAGTAGGTAATGTAGTTAATTTTATCCAATTATGATTTAATACTGCATTGTTTACATTTGTTTCTATTTATCTAGACTGTGAATGGTGCCATGTATGTGATCTTCCAGTGTTTGTATGCGTAAAGTTTTGATACATTTTAAGGTTTTATAATTTTAATAGATTTGTGGTATTTCACAGTAATAAATGATAAAACAGCATATTATCTACATATATTTAATGCATTAATTACATACCTTTTAATTTTTTTCAGTATTTCTAAATATTTCACAATTCATTTGTAAGTTTTTCCAAATTGCTGCAAATCTCAAAAAAATTCCAACATATTTAATGAAAAAATTTGCATATAAGTGGAGCCATGCAGCTCAAATCCATGTTATTCAAGGATCAGCTGTATAACTATGTTGGCTGAATAAGCTAATACATTTATTTTCTTTGAGCCTGACCCTCAACAGGCTTATCAATCCTTTTTATAAATCCACTTAACCTTATAAGAGTATTTTAACAATCATGACATAAAGTATATATAATAAAGTGGCTCTAGCCACACACCTACAGTAAGAATTCAAAAAACAGCAGCTGCTGCCATTATTATTACTATTATCCCTGCCTTCCTCAGATGACCGCCTCAACTACCTCAATGAGAAAAATAAAGCAATCTGATGTGAATTATTGCTGTTTTGCTTCTCCCTTCCACTTCAATTTTCTCCATTATTGTTTAACATTTGCTGCTTCTTCCCAATTTTAGAGACACGGGGTAGTCTCTTTTCATGTTCAGAGTCAACCCTTCATTCTGCACTTCTGAACCTAAACCTCCAGCCCTACCTTAGTTCAGTTAATTGTATTTTTTTCTCCACTCTCTTGCTCCCTGATGGTTCCTTCCACCTGACCTATAAACACACTCAAATTTCCTCAAAGAAATTCCTAATTAACACCACTATGGCACTTTTCTGTACCTCCTCTTGAATTATTTACCATAATCTATCCAGAATCAGTTATTTATCTGTCTTATCTCTTAATGAATTGTTAACTCCTTAAAGAGTGAGGGTTATTTCATCTATTTGCATTGTACATCCCAGTAATACTGATTATAGTACTTTATAGAACAGACACTTACTGAATACATTTTTTAAAAACCTAAACTATAGATTTTCTGTAAACATATTTGACAAAAAGTGCATCATTTGATTTTGCTTCTCAAATAAATCACTGACAAAAGAAAGGCACAGAATTAACGTATCAACACAATCTTAAAATAATTTTACAATATCATTCTCCTTAAAGTCTCACAAATCAAAATTATTACAACTGTAAACATTTCAGAAAAAAATGATCTACACAAACGTATTCTGAATGCAGAAATTGTGAGGCTTCAGTTTTATTATAATGCTAAGGGTTCTTTCCTTTAAACATTTTACTTGCTTTCATAAACTACCAAGAAAAAGAATAGTTAACTAACAATTCAAGAGTCTGAAGATTCATCTGTTATATGCTTAAATAAAAATCAATTTGTAAGCATGTAATCATCTAAATAAACTGTAATTTTATATCTAATATATCAAACATGGTAAGTAAATATGCAAAGTCTATGATAGGAACCAGTCTGCCACACATTCTATATTAAAACAAGGCAAGAAATTCACAAGACTGTTACCACAAGTGCTCCAGTCAGAACTTACCTTATACAGGTCTGGACATACACGTGTTGCTTAAATTTTCAGTTTTATTTTTTTGCACTTCATGGGGAAACTTATATGTGGGCTGCGAATCCTAAACCTGCCTTTATTTCCTGGCTGGTTTTGTGCCTCAATTTCCTATAATTTGAAATAACGGTATCTAACTTATCAAAATAATTTAACTTGAAATCAGGTAATGCACACAGAGTTCAAGACCAGCCTGGCCAACATGGTGAAACCCCGTCTCTAGTAAAATACAAAAAATTAGCTGGGCATGGTGGCTGGTGCCTGCAATCCCAGCTACTTGGGAGGCTGAGGCAGGAGAATCACTTGAACCTGGGAGGCAGACGTTGCAGTGAGCTGAGACCGCACCATTGCACTCCAGCCTGGGCAACAAGAGCAAAACTCCATCTCCAAAGAAAAAAAAAAAAAAAGGTGTTGTAGTTGCTCAATAAATGGTAACTGCTGAAACTGCTATTACAGCACTAGCATAAAAGTAGATACACGGATGTCCATGGAGTCTGATGTAATTAGTATTTCCAGTGTTTTCCAATCATTCTGCTTCTCTTCCCTTAGGGGAGAAAAAAAGTATGTTTCTTCTTTGAAGCTGTTCTTTAGGCACAGGTGTCCTGCCCACCACCCTGCCCCTAGTCTCTCATGGGGATCTGCTGCCCTATTTCTCTCTGCAAACATTTCCCACACTTAAGTTAGCTGGCTGAAGCACTGGCACTGGCATAGGAACCAGTGCTAAACAGGAAAGAAAGATGGAGTCCAAACAGGGGACAGAGAAATAACAAAAAGGAGACAGTGGCTGACAATTCAGACAGAACACAATGCTGCCCTTTCCCTTCTCAAGAGATACTACGGAAGTCTTACTTGGTCAGCCTCAGTAAGAGTACTATGAAGTATTTTAATACAACAGGGGTGAACATGGAAGCCCCACAGCTCAGTTTCACATAAAGAGGTAGGTACAGTTTAGAGATTAACATAAGCATCTCCAGGTATAGGACAGTTTACAGCGAAAGACACGTAGGCAGGAAAACTGCTACATTAGTCCAACTGGGCCATTTACCACAAATTAAGAGTGCCTCTCATTCTTACCATTGCCCATAGTTAAGCATTTTTAAAATGGTAAGTCAAAAGGGATCCCTCTCTGCAAGTGAAAAACCTAGTTTTTAGAAGCAAGTACTTTCTGTGAATCCTTGCCCATAACTGTCTTTTTATTTGGTTTAATATTTTGATTTATGGCTTTACCAGAAACCAGGGAAGTCCCTGTATCATCTCTGGTAGATGATAAAGATACATAGTCTTATACCCTCTAAGCAATATACCGACTCAAGAGTATGAGCCGTGGAGACAAACCATCTTTTACGGATTTACCTTTCTCTCATGGGGCCTCAGTATTCTCATTTATATGATAATTTTCTCTTGACAAAAGGTTTAATGAAGTATAATTTTTTTTAATTACCAAATAAAAGAATGTATTAGAAATAGATGTTTATAATTACTTACTGATACTATCATAACTTTTAATATAATTTATATCAAAGGTAGGGCAGATAAAATTTACTATTTTGATTAACACCTATAAGAAAAATAACATTTTACTGAATGGTTACTGTGTAGCTGGCATTTTGCTTAACATGCCACATATATTATCTCCTTTAATACTCACAATGACCTGAAATATATTATCCTCATTTTGTAATTGAATAAATTAAGTCTTAAAAAGATTGGGGAAATTGGCTAAAGTCACATAGCTAGTAAGTGGTAAACCCATATTTCATACCCGAAACTATCTGAGCCAAAAGACAATTTTCCTAACTTCTGCACAGTTTGTCTGATAGACAGAAGCAAAACAACAAAGCTGCCTGCAGAAGGAAGTTAGGTAATCTTTAACAAACATAATCCCTCCCAGTTCCTAAAGGACTGAATCATTTGACAACTCAATACTCAAATTGGTCTGTGTTTGCCAAATACGAGTCCTAGTTACGCAGAAAGTTTCTTCTTTGTGCTCTACTAGAGTTAATTAAAAGGTAGATCAGAAAACTCTTACCTGTGTTGCCATCTCCACTCTCCATAGATGGTTTACTGGTTTCTGACGGATTGTTCATTCTTGAGTCTGCAATAAATCAGAGGTGAATGAGGTTTTTAAAAAACTGGGGATGGAGATGGGATTGAGGAGGCAAAACTGTGGCAGAAAAAAGGGTTAACTGATGTTATAGTCATATAGTTTAGGAAGACCCAGTGTATACATGTCTGGCTAAAATACTAGAAATTGTAATAAAAGGTTATCTGGAAGAAATTCAAAATTCCCCAGACCCTGAAGGGATTCACAAATAAACTCTTTTTAAAGAATTTTAAGATTCTTTAAAGAAAGACAGCAAAACTGTAACCTGAAAAAAATTAGAAAGTCTGATATGTAAAAGGAATAAATGCTTTGTAACATGAAGTAAAACTGGAAAGGGTGGAAGCACCTCACAAAATAAAGTGTTATTCCCAAATAAAGTATCTTTTTCTATATGCAATGATATTCATTCATTATAACTAAAACAACCCACTGGTAATCTTGATAATAGATGGGACAGTAACTCAACCTATGAACTAAAAGAAAACACGTCTAAGATAAATTATCTCCAAATTTACTCCCCTCCCCAACCAAACTAAACAAGTCAAAGTGAGAACATATTAAATTCATACCTCAACTATAAACCTGCGCAAGAAGTTGTACCATAAGGCGTAACAGATATATCTAATAATTTCAAAACTGCAACACAACCACACCCACTTAAAGTAATACTACCTCAATATCCTAAATGAAACTGCTAATTTGAGTTTATCATTTCTGGGTTATCTATTTAAAGAAGGTTTATTTCCACAGTAAAAAGTTTTCATCAAGCAATATTAGGTATTCCAGAAAATACATTAAGAGAAGAGACAAGAACTCTGCTTTCCTTCTAACTCTTTGAAAGGTAAGAAACAGAATATACATAAATGTATCTCTTATTCTACTACTGTAAACTCAAACTTAGAACATTTATAATCAAACAAGTTTACTGTCAAATAAGTTCTGCCTTTCCCCCCATTAACTTATTTAGTGGTTAAGAATCATTTAACTTTAGTTATTAACAGAGAACAAATGTTTAAACTATATTGTGTTTTTGTCCAAAGAGCACATTTTGTCATCTGCTTAAACATCTAACTAGGAAATCAAAACAATCACTAGATAGAATTCTCAACCATGTTCTTCACAGTGGAATTATCCCCATGCACAATAGATGAGAAAAAAAAAGCAGGAGTCTTTCTTTTATAAGTTTCATTTCCAACAAGAAGATGTGTAATAGCTTTTCTAATACAGTAAGTTTCTGCAACTGATGTTTGTCTTATGGGCTAAGGCAGTTCTGTCATAACTTTGGTTTGGTCTTCTGATGTTCAAAGGGTTAAAATTCATATGTTTGTGGTCATAAATGAGGGCAGTTCTACAACTTCCTTCTCCTCACTGTCCAGAGAAATTTAAATATCATCTGAAAGCATACTAAGGTTTGAAAGGAACAGGTGTACAACTTAGTGAAAAATCAGCTTCTGAATGACAACCAAAATCTCATGAAAGTCAACAGAGATCACAACAAACGTAACAGAATATACCATTAGCATCCATACTGCTCAATGCTTCCTTTAAATGAATTTTAAAGGAAAGTGGAAAAAATGATCAGTTAACATTCATAAAAGGAGTTAACAGTTTTCTCACATATGTAGGTACTGCAGAAATAAAGAAGCATAATTCTTAACAAGTCATGAGCCTGACCTTGTATAATTCATATTCTGATTTTCCCATCTATAAATTAAAGATTACGTCACAGATAATAAAGATTATGTGTTTTAAATGAATCTTCTCAGATTCTTCTCCTGAACTGTCAAGAGCTTCAAAAGCATTTAACAAAATTATCTCACATATACACAAAAATAAAACATTACTTCACATACACACAAAAATAGAATTGCACAACAATGGAAAGGCTGTTTAAATAATATTTACTATTAACTGAAAGTAAGAGATGTAATTTCTAATTCTAAAATGAAATGTTAGAAATATTTCAAAAAGGTATTTTTCTTCCCTTTTTTGAATTCCCAACTAAGTAAATGTCAAAGAGTAAATACGAGACTGCATTCCTGACATAAATTTGTTGTTTCTGTCACTCAAACCTTACATAGTGGCTTTTACTGTGCTGGGCAGATACTGCTACCCTGGGTTTAGGCCATGCCTTCTGCACAAGAATTCAAACATTTTCAGAAGCATCATTTTGCTTTATCTTTGGCAGCTATGAAGGTGACAGAAGCAGCTTCAATTTTCAAGTGCAGAAAATGACAATATAGGAAAAAAGTCATTTGCAAAAGTTTTAAATGTAAAGATATCCACGTCCTGGAGTTCGTATCATTTTAACTTTCCAGGTGACTAGAGTAACTAAGAAAAGTCTCAATAATTCTGCATATAAACAGACAGAACTCCACACAAAATACGACCACCATTAGCCACCATATATCTAAAAATCAAAGTGCCTTGATTTATTTGAAATCTCCATCACCAAAGATGGTTTCAGTAAATTGAAGCTGGACATCTTCCACTCCAAAAGCCTTGCTGTTCTATAGAGAAAACTCCAAAAAGGCTTTTCAACATTTAAAATTACAGTTATCTAGAGTATATAGTTTATTTTTAAAAAATCAAAAAGAGAACGAATCCTAGCAAAAATCTGAGAACAGTTAATAGTTTCTAAAATCTGGAAATCGATCAAAAGAACTAATTTAAAGAGGTTATAAATTACCCTCTTTATTAACATTTATGAAAACTATTCTGCACTGTGACTCAACCTTTTTTTTCACTGAGCATTTTGGTTTTTGTATAAGATGTTCTCATTAGGTATGGAAAACATTTTTATTAATATGTTAATATTAATATCTATGTACAGTTATGCCTTGTTTCAGATTTAAGATGTTTTTATAACTACATGAAATGTTCTCAATAGGAATTTCCAAAAAGCAAAAATATTCATTCAAGCTGAACTCTAAATTCACTGTATTTACTAATAATACCCTCTGAACCAGAAGAGCTAGTCACAAGGAGGGACCTACTGCAAATTCAAGTAAGCTTGTGCTTTGCAAATGCTTTCCTCCTTCCCTACTCAGTCCAACTCTCCCCCTCCCCCCACATAGGCTGCATATGCGATTAAGCATTTATGCATAGTCAACCCGACACACGCTATTTCCATATTAAAGCTTCTAAGAAAAGAACTGTGCTGGTACCCACCTAGAATATAGTCACTGCAGTCCAGCATTGCTGTGAAATCTTCTAGAGGAGCAGAGAGTCCAAACAAGGAGGAAACAGGTAGCAGTTTGGGGTGGGGAAGAAGGTACTACTATTTCTAACAAATCTACACTATGTTCTTAAGAAAAAAGGGGGGTTGGGTAGGGTGGAAAGTGGATTAAGGGGAAAAGCAAAATACAACTTCTGTTACACCATAGCAATCTTTAACTGAATAAGGAAACTTCAGTTGCTCAGAGGAGTTTTAGTCTCTCCTACCAGCTAGGACTGACATTGTCAAGGCAACTGAAGCATGAAAAAGTTCCTCTTTTTGTAATAAAATAGAAACAAAGATTGCAGCTGGCAGTTTCCATAATGAAGCTTAATCAGTATGCGTGTGATTAGGGCCTTATGCAAATCTCTCCTCGTTAGCACAGCAGCCAGCACTTTGAAGTCCATGAACAATTCATTTACAGAATATACTGAAAGCACTCCCTGCATAATTTAAATCATTGCATAAATATTTATCAGGTTATTTGCATATTAATTGGCAGTGCATGAAGGGAAAAATTATCTCCTGAGTGCCAGCATAATAATTAGGAGGATAAAATGAGGCTTCTTCCAATGGCCTGGCTTCTTGGACCTAACTGGAGATAGTACCGGGGGAGACGAGAGATACAGGAGACAGAGTTCTGTTAAAATGCCACTGAAATGACACGTACAAATTAGAAACAACTCTACAGACTTAAGCACCTTTAATCTTATTCCTGCTGGCAACAATGACTTCAGTAATAAGAGGATTTGCAAAATGCTTTCTACACAATCCAAATAATCCCAAGGAAACAATTAGCAAGGTAGAAGCAGAACACAAGGCTGTCAAGATGGTGCTAGTCTACTGATAGGGAATTTTCCAATTCTTAACACACTTCCGTCAAGAGAAAGTCCCACTTTAAGACATGGCAACAGTAAACCCAGAAGCAGTGCAAGGTGTGTATCTTAAAGAGTATAGAAATTCATTATCTACAAATCTTTTTATACTACCAAATTAGCAGAATAGATTAGCTGAATGCTACATATTATGCAGTATCCTTCCCCCATGAAATAAATCTCAAGTAGAAAGAAGACAGTTTGTTACTTAGAATCTCCATTGTCAAAGGGTGGACCATGTTAATTGTGGAATTACTTGGCATTCTGAAATAAGTTTCACTTAATGAACATACACACATATATATAATCCTTACTAAACTATATGTTTGTATATTTGTACCTTGTACATTTACAAGGTAAGCCATCAACTCAAAATTTTTCAGGTATTACAATGACAACAGTCTAATCATCACAGACAATTCAGGAGAAGATTTACAAAACCTCCATGGAGTAATAAGCATTATTACCCCTTTCTTTCCTTAAATATTATTAAAGTAAGAAAACTGAGGCACAGAGAACTAAAACACTTTATCCAATGTCACACCAGTAATTAGGAGTCAGGATTCAAAACTAGAATTTTCTGACATCAGAATCTATGCTCTTGGCTATTCCTATGCATTATGGATGAGTTACACATGTAGGGAATTGCTGGGAGGTGGTAAAGTAGCAGACTGAATGGTTTGTTTTCAGTGAAGTGAAGAAACCAGTAAATGGTGGCAAAGACATTGTGTTTACAAGTGAGGTGTGTACAGATACACAGAAGAGTGCACTAGATTTGAGGAGAGTTCTCAAAGGTGTCATCCCATTAATAACTGCTTTTATTTAGAACTAGTCTTTAAGAATATCAAATGTCTGATTTTAAAAATATGTATGCACCTTTTCCCAACATTAAGGTTGAAATTAAACTCAACATGCATATGAGGAAATGAAAGACAGATTTTAATAAGGAGCCTTTAAAAAGATTCCCTTGCAAGTCAGTAGAGGACCAAAAACCTTAAACTTTTGGATCAGCACTCTGCATTACCAGTTTTACTGTTTTACAGAATCACAAAATGCTTAAGAGGAGAGACTTTGGGGGAGAAACTTAACACGGCCATTTAGTACCTGTAATACCTGTTTAAGTTCCTTCCCTCTTCCAGCCTTACTTTTCTCATCTATAAAATGATGATATCCCTTTCACGAGGTTATTGTGAGATAAATTTTTCATGCTTCTCAGACAAGAGCGTGGACTGGAGGAATGTGATGCAGTTGTGCCAGGGCAGACATCAAATCATTGGATAAACATGGTACATCTTTTGAAAGCATTAATCTTATTTAATAATTCGCAGCACTTTGTATTAAAATAAGAATACATTATAGAAGAGAACACAAATTTCAAATGAGTTTTTAAGGTAGAATATGTTGGATTATACAAATTCTCCTTGGTGAAAAAAGATGAAAAGCAGTGGCGAATGTGACTAGATTACAGTAGATCAATAAATGTTTATTTCCCTCCTCTTCTGCCTTTACAAAATTTTAAATTTACTGTTTGCATTTATTATGGGATATTTCTGCAACTTACCATCTGCTCTTTTCTACTTTATGTAATAACATCTTTAAACTACCTTTCTAGTGCCAGTGTGGTCTTTCATATATTAGCTAAGGATGACTTGGAGCCAGACAATCATTGCTGACAAAGGAGTGTGTCTGTACCCAACAGGAGCAGCACCTTCTTAGTGAAAGAGCCTCCCCCTCAGGCTAAGAGAGGCCCACAAGACCTGTAGCAGGGAGGCTATAGTTTACCAGCCCACACAGGATACTATCTAGAGTGGGACCCCCTTCCCCTCTACTGCAAAGCTCACCCAGACAAAAAAGCTCACTTTGCTAAAGTGGGAAGGAAAGGCGAGAAAAGTCTCTTTCTGCCACTCTTGATCTAAGTACCTTACTAATTTTAGAGGGGAAGTTTAAACACCAGGAGTTTGTCCAAGCCTCCATAGATGGATTGGGAGAGGGATGGCCACCATCTCTTGCCTGTACTCCCCAGCCACGGCACATTTATGTCCAAAAGAAGAAAATAACAGCTTTTCCCACAGACATTGAACAAAGTTCAAATGTCTGTTTCACTTGGTCATCTGTCTGAAACAATAGCAAAGAATCAATTAGATTAAAACAACCTAGAAAGAACACCCTTTGTACAAAGGAAAACTATTTTTAAGAGGTTTGTGGGATTGTCGGTCATTCACACTTGAGCATGAATTAATCCAATCCCACTGCTTTCATTTAACACCTAGTTTAGGAGTTGATTAGTGAGGCAATGGTTGTTTCTACTAGAGAAGAGGCCAATAAATAATAAAATAACTGATATATAGAGGATCTGGATTGGGGGTGGGGTAATGGGGGTAAAGGGTTCATAGAAGGTAGTAATAATAGGAAATAGTAGTAACATATAGAAGTATAAAAAGGAGCTGAAAGGGCAAATTCAAATTCATGTATTTCACAACTATGCCTAAAATGTAGGCTTTTTTTTTTTTTTTCCCCCTAAAAGAGGGGACAAATGCTCTTCCAGGACCCAGAAACTGGTGGTTTTGTTTTGGTTTTTTTTTTTTTTTTGAGATGGAGTTTCGCTCTTTTGCCCGTGCTAGAATGCAGTGGTGCAATCTCGGTTTCCTGCAACCTCAGCCTTCTGGTTTCAAGCGATTCTCCTGCCTCAGCCTCCCAAGTAGCTGGGATTACAGGTGCCTGCCACCAAGTCAGGCTAATTTTTGTATTTTTAGTAGAGACGGGGTTTCACCACGTTAGCCAGGCTGGTCTCAAACTCCTCACCTCATGATTCACCCGCCTCGGCCTCCCAAAGTGCTGGGATTACAGGCTTGAGCCACCATGCCCAGCCAACACTACTAGTATTAAAATATTTTTACACTCATGATCTTATGGGCCAGTGTAGGTATCATTAGAAATGAAATTGAGGGCAATGACAACTAAATCACAAACTAGTGTTTTAAAACATACTTTTTATGTGAGAGTGAACTGAGATTGGCCTATACTCTACCTTACTAAATCATTAACACCCAGCCTGGTCATGTTCTATATGAATAGCCATTTGTACCCTCTATTCTGTACTAACCGTATACCTAGCTGAACAAGTAGAAATGTCTGACTCAACAATTATTCCCTGTTACCTCCTTTCTGTATCATGGGGGGTGCCTGTATCTTTTAGTTTCACAGGTTTCACCCCAGGCAATCTCAACAGTACACCATTATCCTTTCCAACCTTTGTCTCTTTTCCAATCTACCAATAATTTAGCGTCCTATTAACTTACAGAAAACAATGATATTTCAACACTCAGTAATAAAAATACTTAGTACCTCAAATATTATCAATAATTATTTACAAAAAAAGTCCAAAAAACACATCACACACGTTCAGCCTAAAATCAATTTACTAATGTCCACCAAATATGAAAGAACATTCCAGGATTTGAAAATTTTAGACTCAGAATCAAGTGACAGGTATTGGCACTGCCACCATTCTTGTCAACTACATCACAGACTATGTAAATGATACCCTCTAAGGTTACATTATGGGGCTCTCAGTGTCCCCTCCCCCCGCAAAAAAAAGCTTTTAAAATACTTAATGGAATTTCTATCATTTACTAAAAATCTAGATGGGCAGATACCATGAAAGAAATGTACTTTATCAACGTGGCTATTCATAACAAGCAATCTGAAGGACAATCTTCATAAAAAGTAAACTGAGGCCTAGTTAATGACCCTTAGGGTCACATAGCTACTAAACAGAGAGCCGAGGTATGGTGGGGGTTGGGGACTCAGGCACACTACGGAGGCATGAGAGGAAGACAAATAAAATAAAATGGGTAAAAGTTCTTATCCCATGAGACTCCGATCAGTAGTCAGTTGGCTGAATGAACAAAATGGTCAACCTAAATATCATAAACACATATACATAATCATTGTATTTTAACCCAAAGCATACAAATATGCATTCATTCACCAATTTTGGGGGCCAAAGCCCTTCCTTTGAGTCTGGATCCCAAATAATAATAAAAAATAATAAATAAATAAATAATGTGATTAAAATTAGTACAACTAGCATGAGCAGTATTGGGAGCACAAACAAGTAAATGGTTCTTGGTAACTTTACAACTCAACTGGTAGACATACCATGATGTAAGTCTTCAGCATGCTACAGGAAATCAGACAGTGCTTCAAACAGGAATGGGCTGTCAGTTAATCTCATCAAGTCATTTAAATGGTGGTTCACTGAGAAAGCTACCACACTAGTGGAAAGCAGGATGACATGTTTCTGGTCTCTTTTAACCTGTGCTATATTACATTTTTACACCTATATACATAGCTCATCTACTGCTCACTCTAACAATCTGGCATTCTTTAAACCTATTACAAAATCCAATCCTGAATTTCTTGGTTGTAAAAGCTTAAATCTTTGTGTAGCTCTATTAAAGTTTTACCACTTCACTAAACTTATCTGTCTAGCCTATCCTACATGATCCTATCCTACCATACTGTTTCTTTACTTCCATGACTGTATTTCTTTCATTCTAAAGTGTTTTGCCAAGTCATTGATTTTGACCATTAATAGATTCAACAAGTATTTACTAAGTGCTTTCAGGCACAGGGATAGGAATTGGGAAGACAAGAATGTGTTGGGAACAGGTCCCCAAATCTGGCCATAAACAGGCCCCAAAAATGGCCATAAACAAAATCTCTGCAGCACTGTGACATGCTCTTGATGGCTATGACACCCACGCTGAAGGTTGCTGGTTTACCAGAATGAGGGCAAGGAACACTTGGCCCACCCAAAGCGGAAAACCGCTTAAGTGTTCCTGAACCAAAAACACTAGTATGAGCGATCTGTGCCTTAAGGACATGTTCCTGCTGCAGATAACTAGCCAGAGCCCATCCCTTTGTTTCTCATCCCTTTGTTTTAGTTAATCTATAATCTATAGAAACAATGCTTATCACTGGCTTGCTGTCAACAAATATGTGGGTAAAACTCTGTTCGTGGCTCTTAGCTCTGAAGGCTGTCAGCCCCCTGATTCCCGCTCCACACTCTGTATTTCTGTGTGTGTGTCTTTAATTCCTCTAGTGCTGTTGGGTTAGGGTCTCCACTGGTCTCGGCAAGGACAAGGTTCAGAGAGCTTGTAATTGAATAATAGAAATATTAAGCAATCATCAAAATGTGTAATTACAAACTATGAACATTCCAGGGAGAAAAAGAATAGGTCACTATGGAGTTTTAACATAGGCCTACATAGTAAGTTGTCTTGACATTGTTGTCTAATATTAGAGTTCTAGCCAGGCGTGGTGGCTCATGCCTCTAATCCCAGCACTTTGAGAGGTGAAGGCAGGAGGATCACCTGAGGTCAGCAGTTCAAGACCAGCCGGGCCAACATGGTAAAACCCTATCTCTACTAAATATACAAAAATGTAGTCAGCTGTGGTGGTGTGCACCCATAGTTCCAGCTACTCAGGAGGCTGAGGCACAAGAATTGCTTGAACCCAAGAGGCGGAAGTCGCAGTGAGCCTAGACCGTGCCACTGCACTCCAGCCTGGGTGACAGAGTGAGACTTCATCTCAAAAAATAAAAATAATATTAGAGTTCTCCTATTTCAACAAAGAAAATGTGACTTCTTCTCTGATTCAATTTCTTAAATCCATGAAAAAATAAGCCTTGTTTTGCTTAAAACCCAGGCAGTTTTGATTATTTCCATCCATTTTTTGAACTGTTCCATTTAATTTCTGATACTGGTAATTTATGTTTTCTCTCTATCTGTTACACTCAGGCTTCCAGAATCTGTGTGACAACACAAGGGTAACAAATATCCCAGAGTTCTATATCAGATATAAAATCTAAAGATACACTCAATTCATTAAAGTTTTCTTCAGCCTAATCAGATGTTATTAACATTTCTTAATAATAATACAGTGGTAGTCATTCCATAAACATTTATTTACCTCAATTTGTCTAAAATACCCTTCTTTTCCCTGTATTGTTTCATGAAAAGTCTACCTATCCTATAAAAACTATTCAAAAGCTATGGCCTCAGGTCTTCCCTCATTCTCCTAGTGATTAAGGAACTATTTCCTCCTCTGAAATCCTATAGCAATTATTATATCCCTCTCTTTTGCTTTTAACTTTTTATTTTGAAATTATTAGAAATGCAAAGGAATCTTCAAAGATGGATCCCATGTACCATTCATTAATTTCTCCATTAGTTACGTCTTATGTAACTACACTATTATATTAAATCCAAACAACTGATCTTCATATAAAGTATACTTCTACATCATTTTAAGGTCACATGTGCAGGTTCCTGTAACTATCACTGCCATCAAGATACAGAACTATTTCATCACACAGAATTCTGTCCTGCTACCCCATGACAGTCACACCAACTCCTATCCCTCGGGATATTTCTAATCCCTGACAACCACTAATCTGCTATCTACCTTTATAGCTGGTCATCTTGGTAACGTTATACAAGTGGAAACATACAGTAACATGACCATTTGAGATTGGCATTTTTTACTCGGCATTATGTATGCCTTTGAGATCCAACCAAGCTTTTGTGTGTATCAATAGTTATTCCTTTTTCTTGCTGAATATTAAGTATTCCATGGTACAGATGTCCTGTAGTTTGTTTTTTAATTTCAGGGTTTATTTATTTATTTTTAAGAGATGGGGTATCTCTCTGTTGCCCAGACTGGAGTGCTGTGGTGTAATCATAGTTCACTGCAGCCTCTAACTCCTGGGCTCAATCGATCATCCCGCCTTAGCCTCCCAAGTAGCTGGGACTACCAGTACGTCACCACACCTGGCTAATAAAAAAAAAAAAAAATTTTTTTTTTAGAGACAAGTTCTCACTATGTTGCTCAGGCTGGTCTTGAACGAGCCATCATCCCACTTCTGTCTCCCAAGTAGCTGGGATTACAGGCATGAGGCGCCACGCTCAACAATACCCCACTGTTTGCTCGGCATTTACTTATTGAGGGACTTTTTGGCTGTTTCTAAGTTTTAGGCTATTAAAATAAACCTGCTATAAACATTCGTACATAGGATGTACAGAGGATGACAAGTCCACACTGAGGGAAAATATTTACAAAGCACATTTCTGATACAGGACTCTTACATATAATATGTAAAGCACATCTGTATACATATTTTTATGTGAACATAATTTTTTATTTCTCTGCAATAATTGCACAGAATTGAGACTGCTAGTGCATAGGGTGTATGTATTAGGCCACCCTTGCATTGCTATAAAGAATGCTTGAGGGTGGGTAATGTATAAGAAAAGAGGTTTAATTGGCTCAGGTTCTGCAGGCTGTATAGGAAGCAGAGTAGCATCTGCTTTTGAGGAGACCTCAGGAGGCTTACAATCACGGTAGAAGGTGAAGGCAGGAGCAGGCATGCCATATGGCAAAAGCAGGAGCAAGAGAGACAGAGATTGGGGAGGGGGGTTGCCACACACTTTAAAATGACCAGATCCCGTGAGAACTCACTATCAAGAAGACCGCACTAAGCTATGAGGGATCCACCCCCATAATCCAAACACTTCCCACCAGGCCCCACCTCCAACACTGGAGATTACAATTTGACACGAGTGCTGGGCGGGGACAAATATTCAAACTCTATGTGTATTAGGTTTAGGGATTTTGTTATTGTTGTTTGGAGACAGGGTCTCACTTTTGTTACCCAGGCTGGACTTTCAGTGGTGTAATCACAGCTTACTACAGCCTCAACCTCCCAAGCTCAAGCAATCCTCCCACCTCAGCCTCCCAGGTAGCTGGGATCATAGGTGCACACCACAATGCCTGGCTTATTTTTATTTTTGTAGAGACAGGGTCTCCCTGTGTTGCCCAGGATGGTCTGGGTCTCCTGGGCTCAAGTCATCCTCCCACCTCAGACTTCCTAAGTATTGGGATTACAGGCAGGAACTACCATGCCTGAACTGTTTCATTTTTTAAGAAATTGTCAGATATTTTTCAGAATACCTATACCACTTTACCACATTACCACAGACAATGTAAGAGAGATCTGCTTCTCCAAATCTACTAGCATTTGGTATTGTCACTATTTTTTATTTTAGCTGTTCCAGTAGGTGTGCAGTGACAGCTTATGGTGATCTTAATTTGCATTTCCCTAGTGGCTAGTAATACTGAACACCCTTTTATGTGCTTATTTGCCATCCATACAGTCTCTTCAGTGACATGTCTATTTCTTTCTTTTGAAGTTTTCTTTTTTTTTTCCTGAGATGGAGTCTCACTCTGTTGCCCAGGCTGGAGTGCAGTGGCGCAATCTCGGCTCACTGCAACCTCCGCCTCCAGGGTTCAAGCAATTCTCTGCCTCAGCCTCCCAAGTAGCTGGGATTACAGGTGCGTGCCACCATGCTCAGCTAATATTTTGTATTTTTAGTAGAGACGAGGTTTCACCATCTTGGCCAGGCTGGTCTTGAACTCCTGACCTTGTGATCTGCCTGCCTCGGCCTCCCAAAGTGCTGGGATTACAGGAGTTCTAAAAAAATCCAAAAATTTCATTTTCTAATGAATTGTTTCCTTAGGGTTGAATTTTGAAAGTTCTTTATATATTGTAGACAGGAGTCCCTTATCAGATATGTTCTTTGCAAATATTTTCTCCCACTGTGGACCACGTCTTTTCATCCTCTTAACAGAGGTTTGCACATAGCAAAATTATTTTAATTTTGATGAGCCAATTTATCAATTTTTTTATGGACTGTTAGGTTTGGTGCCATGTTTAAAAACTGTTCACCAAATCCTGCATCCTGAAGATTTTTTTTTTTTTTTTTTTTAATGTGAGGTTTAGGTTGAGTTCCTGTTTCGTTTTCTTCTTCAGTCATTTGTCAAAAAGACTATCCTTACACCATTGAATTGCTTTTGTACCTTAGTCACAAATAAGTTGGCTATATGTCTCTGGGTCAATTTCTGGGTTCGATACTCCGTTCCGTTGATCTGTGTTAATCCCTCCACCAATACTCTCAGGCTTCATTCTTGTGGCTATATAATACATCTTGAAATTGGGGTAACTGACTCTTATTCTTCTTCAAAATTTTTTCGGCTATTTCAATTCCTTTGTATTTCCATATTAATTTTAGAATAATCTTGTTCATGTCTAGAAAAAAAGTATGTGAGAATTTTGACAGAAATTGCATTAAACCTGTATATAAATTTGGGGAGAACTGATCTTTCCTATGTTACGCCTTCTAATCCCTGAATATAGTATATCTCTCTCTTACTCTGTATCTTCCTTGATTTTTCTCATCAGCATTTTGTGGTTCTCAGCATACAAATCCTGTATATATTTTGTTGGATTTACAACCGAGTATACAGTCATACTTTGTTTAACAATGGGGCTATGTTCTAAGAAATATGTCATTTGGTGGTTTCATCATTGTGTGAACATACTTACAAAAAACTAGATGGTATAGCCTACTATATGCCCAGGCTATACGGCATAGCCTATAGTTCCTAGGCTACAAATCTATACAGCATGTTAGTGTGAATACTGTAGGCAATTGCAACACAATGGTACTTGTATTTCTAACAAGTATTTCTAAAATGGTATTTGAATATCTAAACATACATAAACATAGAAAAGATACAGTAAAAATACAGTATAAAAGATTAAAAATGGTATACCTGTATAGGGCACTTACCATGAATGGGACTTGCAGGACCAGAAATTGCTGTGGGTGAGCCAGTGAGGGGGTTGTGAGTGAATGTGAATGAAGGCCTAAGACATTACTGTACCCTAGTGTCAATAGAGAAAGCCTTTACACTTAGGCTACACTCAATTTATAAAAATAAATTTTTCTTTCTTGAATAATAAATTAACCTTAGCTCACTGTAACTTATTTACTTTGTAAACTTTTCATTAAAAAAAATACTTGACTTTTAGCCAGGTGTGGTGGCTCATACCTGTAATCCCAGCACTTTAGGGAAGCTGAGGCGGGTAGATTACTTGAAGTCAGGAGTTCGAGACCCACCTGGCCAACAACAAACTAGGTGAAACCTCGTTTCTACTAAAAATACAAAAATTAGTTGGGCGTGGTGGCACACGCTTGTAATTCCACTATTTGGGATGCTGAGGCAGGATAATCACTTAACCCGGGAGGTGGAGGTTGCAGTGAGCTGAGATTATGCCACTGTACTCCAGACTGGGCGATAGAGCAAGACTCTATCTCCAAAAAAAAATAAAAAAATAAAAAAAAATTGGCCGGGCGCAGTGGCTCACACCTGTAATCCCAGCATTTTGGGAGGCCAAGGTGGGCAGATCATGAGGTCAGGACTGACCAAAATGGTGAAACCTCGTCTCCACTAAAAAAAAAACAAAAACAAAAACAAAAAGCAAAAATACAAAAATTAGCTGGGGGTGGTGGCGCATGCCTGTAATCCCAGTTACTCAGGAGGCTGAGGCAGGAGAATGGCTTGAACCCAGCAGACGGAGGTTGCAGTGAGCCGAGATCGTACCAGTCTGGGCGACAGAGTGAGACTCCGTCTCAAAAAAAAAAAAAGAAAAAAACCACACACAAACAAGAAAAAAATTAGCCAGGCTTGGTGTGCAGGGTAACTGCCTGAACCAAGGAGGTGGAGGTTGCAGTGAGCCAAGATTGCGCCACTGCACTCCAGCCTAGGCAACACAGCAAGACTCTGTCTCCATAAATAAATAAATAAATAAATAAATAATTTTTGTAATAACCCATAGTAGCTTAAAATACAAAGATGTTATATAGTTGCACAAAAATATTTTCTTTCTTTACATCCTTTCTGTGAGCTTTTTCTATTTAAAATATTTTTTTGTTAAAAACTAAGACTCAAACTAAACTAGGCCTACACAGGGCCAGAATCAAGACGTCACCAAACGACAGGAATTTTTCAGTTCCATTATAAACTATGGTAGTCATTCTTTTAGGGTAGGTCTGCTGGAGGTAAATTTTCTTTCTTTTCCTTCACCTAACAATGTCTTGATTTCGCCCTTCATTCCTGAAGGATATTTTGCTAGATATAGATTTGGGGGAGTTTGAGCTCTCTCTCTACCTGAAAAATACTATGCCTTAGCCTCATGGCCTCCATGGTTTCTGCTAAGAAATCCACTATCCCTGGAATTGTTTTTCCCATAGGTAAGATGTCATTTCTCTCTGTTTTCAAGATTTTTCCTTTGTCTCCAGTTTATGTAAGTTTTATTAAAAATGTGTCTTGGAGATTTTTTTTTTTTTTTTTTTTTTGGTGAAAATTTTCTGCTTTAAATTTGCTCAGTTTCTTAAATCCATATGGGTATATGTCTTCTACCAAATTTGGGGAGTTTTCAGTTAGTGTACTGAAAGTACTTTTCAGCCCCACCCTCTTTCTCCTCTCCTCCCAGTACTCAGATGAATGTTAGAACTTTTGTTGTAGATCTTTTTGCTTTAGTCCTAAAAGTCCCTAAGGGTCCATTGATTATTTGTTCTCTTTTCTCTTTCTTGTTCAGATTGGGTAATTTCTATTGTTCCATCTTCCAGTTCACTCTGTCTCCTCCATTCTGTTGTGAGACTACACAGTGAGTTTTAATCCAGATATTGTAGCTGTCTGTTCAAAAATTTCTATTTAGTTTTTCTTTATATTTTCTATTTACTGAGGCCTATTTCTTTACTCAGACTTCACATTTTTTTTCATTTGTTTCAAGTATGTCCGTAATTACTCATTGAAGCATTTTTATGACAGCTGCTTTAAAATCCTTGTCAGATAATCCTAACATCTCTGTCATCGTGGTAATTATGTCTATTGATTAGGCATTTTATATTAAACATTTTTATGTACATGGACATTTCTGCTTGGTAAACTATTCCTTTATCACTTCCACATTATCTTCCTTTATCTACCTCCCTCCCGTTTTTGGCCTCAGAATTTACTGTATAACAGCTCTTTTGTTTTTATCCTATTTGACTGGCATAGCTCCATAGATTCATTAATCATTTTTTCTGTGTCATTTGGTTTTAGGTGTGTCACTTATGAAAAGAAATAGATAGGATTTTCATTTCATTTTTTTAAAATCCAATCTGAGTAGAGGTTTGTTTAACCCATTTACTAATTTTTTTGTGATTACTGATATATTTGGCCTTTTCCCATCATATCATTTTATAGTTTTTATTTACTTTAGCTGTTCTTTGTTGTGGATCTCCCTTCCCCTTCTTTCCTGGTTTTTAATATCAAATGTAATTTCTTCATTCCTCTTTCTTCCCCTCTCTAACAGTTTAGGAGTTAAATATTCTTTTTATATTTGCTATTTATATTTTGCTAACAAATTCTAAAGTTAATCAATATCCCTAGACCATTCTAGTAAGAAAAAATCTGCACATAAATCATCTTCACACATATAGTAACTCCCGGAGTTTTTTGGAATTCATCTTATTTTCTGGCATTATTTGTTCATAAATAATGTTCTATGAAAAGAATTTAGAGCTGAGGCAAATGAGACCAGAATTGACTTAAAAACATTAAAAAGTCCTTATTGTTCTTCATAAATGATGGAATGTTTTCATATAATGAAAGCAATTCATTTTAAACTGATTATATGCCTTGAAATTAAAAATAATCAATGTTCAGAGCATCTCTAGTTAGCCAGCTAATTATCTTTAACACCTTAAATGTAACAGCTCCTAAGAGTAAGATTAAGATAATATAAAATGCCTAATTAAACTTAATTTAAAAAAAATCTCAAAGAATTTCCATCAACATGGAACTAATAGGGTTCCAAATTAAAAATAAATAAGCATAGAGGAAGCAAATTAACCAAAGGGTGGTGTAGTAGAAGCGAATTTGTCCAATTTAATATTTGTCATTTAAAAAATGAACTTTTTTTCATAATTCAGTCCAAAAGTCATTAGATGGGGCTGAGCAAGGCAGGCATCCACTTAGGAAATTGAGCAGGGAGCAGCAACGAGGAGAATGGTTATATGGAGAGAGAAACTGTAGTAAGTATTTTAAGGATAATGAGAGTTAAGTGTACCACTGTTGGGGAAAGGAACTAAAACCTTAAACAGAGAAAACACTACAATCAACTCTATAATACTAAATTGGAATTAGAGGTTTTGGTATAAAGTCAATGGTTTTCAAAATATATAAATGCAGAAAGAAACACAGCTTTCAGTAAAATACACACACATATACATATATTCTATTCTCTAGTTCTGTCCATTGGAGTGCCTGGGGGCAATAATACCCCTACAGCAATAAGCATACTTGGCACCCACATCTTGATTTCTAAACACTACTTTCTACCATTAATAAAACAGGGATTCTCAAAAGAAACAAAAACAAAAACAACGACAAAAAAACTATTAGTGGAAGTACTTTTAAAAACTATGGGAATATGTGAAAAAGATACAAGACCAGTTTGAAGGGATTCCCATTAGCCAAATTTTAGACAATCTGGACAAGAAAAAAAATGAGTGAATTATAACTATTACTTAAAGGAATTCAGGAGTCCATACAGATATAAATAAATATAGAGAAGAGAAAGCTTTTCCTTATAGTAGAATGCCAAATAATGTAGAACAATATAATTAGGAAATCAATATTTGAAAACCATCACAGTAATTAGTTCAGTTAAAAAATAACAAAAGGCCAGGTATGGTGGTTCACGCCTGTAATCCCAGCACTCCTGGAGGCCTAGGCAGACAGATTACTTGAGTGCAGGAGTTTGAGATCAGCCTGAACAACAGAGTGAGATCCTGTCTCTACAAAAAATGTACAAGTCAGCCAGGTGTGGTGGCATGCACCTGTAGTCTCAGCTGCTCAAGAAGCTGAGGTGGGAGTATCTCTTAAGCTCAGGAGTTTGAAGCTTCAGTGAGCTATGATTATGCCACTGTACTCCAGCTTGGGTGACAGAGTGAGATCTGGGAGGAAGGAAGGGATAGAGAGAGGGAGGCAGGGAGGGAGGGAGGGAGAACCACTATTAAATCTAGTAAATGAAAACTTGGTGATGAAAATTTACAGTTTCCCCATAAAATAATTATTAATTATAAAGAGAAGCACAACTTTACAGAAGACTGACAAACATCACCTTAAGTGATCAAAGGTAACGCAATCAGTCAAAAAACAGGCCAGGTGCGGTGGCTCAGGCCAGTAATCCCAGCACTTTGGGAGGTCGAGGCAGGCGGATCACCTGAGGTTGGGAGTTCGAGACCAGCATCACCAATATAGTGAAACCCCATTTCTATTAAAAATAGAAAAATTAGCCGGGCATGGTGGTGTGCACCTGTAGTTCCAGCTACTCGGAAGGCTGAGACAGGAGAATTGCTTGAACCTGGGTGGCAGAGGCTGCAGTGAGCCGAGATCACGTCACTGCACTCCAGCCTGGATGACAGAGAAAGACTCTGTCCAAAAAAAAAAAAAAAAAAACAAATAAAAATTTTGCACCACCTGAAAGAATGCAGTAAGAATACAGCATCACTCTGTGACCCTCCTGCCAAACATGCATGGCATGACTTGAATCTAATCATGCGGAACCATCAGGTAAACCCAAATTCAAAAACACTCCACAAAATGTATTCTTCTAAAGTGCCATGACCCTAGAAATCAAAAAGACTTACGGAACTATTCCAGATTGAACAACAGTAAAGAGATATGATAACTAAATCCAATGCGCAGTCTTGGATTGGATTGTTTTGGTGTAAGGGACATTTTGGGGACAAGTGGCAAAATGTGAACAGGGTCTACAGATTAGTCAATAGTAATCTATCAGTGTTAATTTCCTGAGTTTTATGTTTGTATTGTTGCTATGAAGAAGAATGTCCTTATTTGCAGGAACAGTAAAGTATTTGGGGGTGACAGAGCATCAAGTCAGTAACTTACTCTCAAAAGGTTGCAGGGATGAGTTATTTTGCACTGTTCTTTCATTTTTTCTGTACTTCTGAAATTATTTTGAAATTTAAAAAAACAGCAAAGAAAGAAAAAGGTAGCAGATGAACAAATCACTATACGGTTTTTTTTTTTTTTTTTTTTTTTTGGGTTATCCTAGTGTAGCTTTGACCTCTCCAACACTCAGAAATCCCTAATCACAAGATGTGTATTAACACTGGTAAAACCACAATTTTTACATAAATACGAAATGTACAGATATTCCACTGTCAGATTGCTCTTGCAACAACTTAAACAGTATTCTGATGGACATTTCAAGATATTGTAGAGGAGTCCACATTTTAAAGGTCTAATTTTATTAATGGAAGTTCAGACTTAAAAGCCAGATCTAAGCACTGGGTTTTGAATAACTTTACATAGTTGGTGTCATCACTTATTACTTGAAGAAAAGGTTTGAAAACCATTACAACCCAAAATTCTATTAATATTTTAGAAACTTGGTTAATTTAAAATAAAATCTCCCCAGACATAATATTAGAAAATGAAATTTAAATGTGGTATTATAAATATATTGTCATGTTCTTTTAAAACTATCATTTTAGTGGCACTACAATGTGCTATGTCGAACTTTCCTACTTACGAGACACTATTTAAGAGAGGCAAGGACTTATATTGTTATGGATTGACGTTCCAATTGAACGTCCCAAAAGACGTTCAAGTCTACACTTTTTGTACCTGTAAATACGACTTTAGTGAGAAATAGGCCTTTGCAAATGTTAAGATCTGGTCAGTAGGATTGGCCCTAATCCAGTATGACTACTGTCCTTATATAAAGGGGAAATTTGAACAGAGACAGACATAGAACAAACGAAGACAAGAGAGGGATGGAACAGATTCTGCTTCACAACCCTCAGAAAGAACCAAACCTACTAATACCTTATTCTGGACTTCTAGCCTCCAGAACTGAGAGACAATACATTTCTGTTGTTTGTAGTACCCTGTTATGGCATTCCTAAAAAACTAATCTAACATCTGAACCTTAATTTTCTCATTTGAAAAATGAGAATAATTATGCTGTCTCCCAAGGTTATCCTTAAAATTAAGATAATATGTTTTGAAAGTAATCAGGAATTAGAAAAATAATGGTATTATATCTTGATAAATATTTAATAAATATAACTGTCAAACATTTTCTCCTAGTACAAGAAAAAAATTTAAGTGATGCTTTTGAGTATTTCCATGCTTTTTACCTGACTTTCAATCCACAGGCCAGAAAATCATCTTTACTGTACACAGTTAAGAATAAAGCCTTAATAGTGTTAGGACTATCTCAACACATCTGAAGTACTAGTGGTTTTCTTTTTCTTCTTTTTTCCTCATGTTTTAATCCTCAAATAACATTTTTTAAGAAGTATAAATGTTGTCTTCTGAAAACTTAAAAAAGAAGCACCTCTGGCCAGGTGAACACTATACAGCAATCCCAGGCAGTTATGATTCAGAGACTGGAAACAATCAACTGTATCTGGTGCTGCCAAAAGCAGATGAAGAAAGAATGTGGAGGGTTAACAAGTTGACCGTTCAAACAAAAAAGGAGGGAATAATTCCATGCACAACGCTTTTCTTCTTTTTGCCCTACTTCCTATACTTCTACACTTCTATGTATACTAAAAATAAAAGAATACATGTGAGCAGGTCTAGCATACGCCCAACAGAGTAGGAATTTCAGGAACTGTTTAGTTGCTCCAGCCCTGCTCCACCCTTCTGCCCTTCTACTCACAGGATGAGTGGTAGAAGTGTTCTTAGGGTAATCAATTTTGTAATCTTTTCATAATGACAGATAATCTCAATAAATTTCACATCATCTTTATAAGCTTTAGGTGAAAGAGTTTTACTAAAAAGTAGTATCAAAGTACTATCTGTCAATGCTTCTCACCTTGTATAAAGCCCTAAATATGACTGCCCAAAACAGAAAGGCACTAGGCAATCAAATGCACCTTATTTCTCATTTTGAATAGCATAGGTTAAAATGCATGTAAGTAAAAATTATTTGCTATAAGATCTCCACACCTTACCAGGAATAAATTGTTACATGACATAAGCTATTAAAAGAGATATTTTAAATATCACATTCAGCCGGGTGCAGCGGCGCATGCCTGTAATCCCTGCACTTTGAGAGGCCAAGGCGGACAGACTGCCTGAGCTCAGGAGTTTGAGACCAGCCTGGGCAACATGGCACAAACCCGTCTCTATAAAACAAACAAACAAAAAAATTAGCTGGGCGTGGTGGTGTATGCCTGTAATACCAGCTACTCAGGAGGCTGAGGCGGGAGGATCACATGAGCCTGGGAGGCGGAGGCTGCAGTGAGTGGAGATCTCACCACTGCACTCCAGCCTGGGCAACAGAGAGAGATGCCGTTTAAAAATATATATATAGCCTACATTCTCTGTGTCCCCACCCTCTTTGGGCCAGGCAGGTGGCGGTAGTAACTTAATGAAAGATTCCTGAGGAAAGGTGAACTTCAGGGAATGAGGACAGGTTTTAAAGCAAAGATTTTCCTGGTTTTGGCAAACTCAGACATTCTGGCTATTTTACTAAGAATAAATTTTCTCCATACTTTTCATCATTACAGTTTCATTCATGATAATAAACCTTTATTTACCCCTAGGCCCATCAGATGTGAAATGCTATATTAATTTCTGAATGATACTCTTCTATAACATCAATTGTTTTTCATTAAAGGTGTCAGCTAATTTTGGAAAGTGTTTTTAAAATGTCTTGCAAAAATAAATTATTGCTTATCAACCATAAAAAGTGAAAACATGAGATGAATGTTCAGCCATACAAAATATTCCTTTGGACTTGTCCAAATTCGTTTACTTGAACTTCAACATAGTTTATGATATACAAATATTTCATAACATTTTTAAAGGGGGATAAGATTCATATCTTTGAATTACATTATAAAAATTGTATGATTTCCTTTGTTAAAATCATTACAGAGGAATATATGGTTTCTCAACACTACCTCACCTCTCTCTAAAATGTTGAGATTTTTGTATAGGTCAATTAAGAGAGGAAATGATTCCATAATCAGTGTTAGTTAACATGAGATGGGTTGAATTTGTGATCACACAAATTTTAATTTAAAAAATAAGCAGGCTAAACAGTTTAGTAACGTGCTTTGAAATAACACAGAACTAGGTTTAAACTCCAGTTCTAGCATATTGAGCTATATGACTGCCCTTCTGAGCCTCAGTTTTCTCATGTGTAAAACGGACAGTAGTTCTTCGTAGGCTTAAATAAAATAATACATATGAAAGTTTTAAAGGCACATACCAGTTAATTAATGGTTGTTAATATTGTTAATAGTAACACTGTAAGCTATATCAAAAGAAAAATCCATGTGAAACATCACTATGGTTTGTTTGTTCTCTTAGGCATGTAAAATTATACTTAAAGTACTTAAAAACAAAAATATGAAAAAGGCACTAGACTAGGAGTCAGATGTAGATTCTGAACTGGAGTCTATCTCAGTTCTACACTAGTGAGCTGAACTTCTTTCGCAAGTTACTTCTTTAATCTTCACGTAGGTAATTTGTAAAATGGTAAAATGTAGATTATATATTCTCCTTACTACATTAATTTTATAAAACTATTATTTACAAAGTGCTTCTATTAAACTACCACACAGGAATTAATGCTAATGATATATTGTCACAGAATAAAGATGATATGAAAAATCTGTTTATATACCCTATTTCCATTGATTTCACAACTTTTTCAAAAGAGACCAGTGTCTAAGAACTAGGGCCAATCCTAAACTATTTTCCATTGCTGGCTGGGTCACAGGCATCCCAAGCATCACTCCTTCATATCAATAAGTATCAAACAAATTTCAGAGTGAAAAATAAAAAAATAAATATTTGATAAGTCATTTTAATAGTCATTCCACAAAATTAAAGGCAATCATCATAACACCTGGATTTATCAGATGCTACTAAATTAATAGCTTTATTTAGCAGAAAATATTTACCAGGTATAGAAAGACTGCATTCTTTCTTTGAACTGATTCACTGAAAACTGAGAGTAGTTTGGTAATTAAAAAGGCAGGAAAGCTCTTCTTACTTTTCCAGTCTATGAACACAAAAAGAGAAAAAGGCAAAACTGAGTAAGCTGTATAAAATAACCTAACACTTAAAGAGAGAACAATTACACACAGTGGGGGACACTGGACTATCCATCAGGGCACATTTACATTAGCTGCCTTAGGCAGGCACCTTTCGTGCCTATTTCCTCACCTGCAAAACAGAAATAACTAGTACCTGCCCTTACCAAAGGAACATGGAGATAAATCAGAAAGTTCTTTGAACATGTGTCGTATGGTGCTATTCTTTCATGAAGCTGGATAAAACAGCCTACTCAGGTTTTTTTTAAGGGTGCACTTCACTAACACACACACAAAAAAACCTGATCTCCAAATTTGACATTAACCTCCCCTTAATATACAAGTATCTACTGGCTTTATATATATACATAGATAGATGATATAGATAGCAATAGATCCATACAGGTTGCTATGGATGTAAAGTATTCTGAAAAAAGATATAAGATTATATTTTGTATTTAGAAAATGGGAAAGACCAATACTTGGTGTACACAGGTGTGAAAATTCACTATCACTCGTTGACCATCCCCCTCTTTGTCATGAGGCCTCAGAATCCTGATCGACAGAATTCAAACAACCTAAATCAATAAAGAAGAAATGGTACACACTATGACTCTTATTTACCATATACTTGTACTATTATGGCTATTTTTGATTTAACATAATTAGTATAACTGGTATAAGTCAGTGTAACTGAGTAGTATAACTAACTAATGAAAACTATGTAAATTTTATTTTATTTTTATTTATTTATTTTTTTTGAGACGGAGTCTTGCTCTGCCGCCCAGGCTGGAGTGCAGTGGCCGGCTCTCAGCTCACTGCAAGCTCCGCCTCCCGGGTTCACGCCATTCTCCTGTCTCAGCCTCCCGAGTAGCTGGGACTACAGGCGCCCGCCTCATCGCCCGGCTAGTTTTTTGTATTTTTTAGTAGAGACGGGGTTTCACCGTATTAGCCAGGATGGTCTCGATCTCCTGACCTCATGATCCGCCCGTCTTGGCCTCCCAAAGTGCTGTAAATTTTATATATCCATACTCAGTGCTCATATAACCGGCCCACATAACTTTTTTCTATACATTCAGTGATGTTCCTATTTCATGAATCTGAACTAACAGCTGAGATGCAATGGTACAAACAAAATCAAATGCAGTTCAAAGTGCCTTCTTAAAAAGGAGTTGTTGGCCAGGCATGGTGGCTCACGCCTGTAATCCCAGCACTTTGGGAGGCCAAGGCAGGCGGATCACATGGTCAGGAGATCGAGACCATCCTAGCCAACATGGTGAAACCCCGTCTCCACTAAAGACACAAAAATTGGCCAGGCGTGGTGGTGCGTGCCTGTAATCCCAGCTACTCAGGAGGCTAAGGCAGAAGAATCGCTTGAAGCAGGATGTCAGAGCAGAGACTGCACAGTGAGCAGAGATCGCGCCACTGCACTCCAATCTGGTGACAGAGTGAGACTCTGTCTCAAACAAAAAGAAAAAAAATTAGCTAGGTGTGGTGGCGGCGTGTGCCTGTAATCCCAGCTACTCAGGAGGCTGAGGCAGGAGAATCGCTTGAACCCAGGAGGCGGAGTTTGCAGTAAGCCGAGATCATGCCACTGCCCTTCAGTCTGCCTGGGTGACAGAGCAAGACTGTCCCAGGGGTGGGGGTGGGGGTGGAGTTGGGGGTGGGGGGAAGGAGTTGTTTTTGTGAGTGAAGGGGAGCATAGTGGCTCATATTACTTAAAATCAGAGATCAACATAAAATTCTACCATAGCTAACAGTGGTCAAATCCTTATTAAGACATATTACATAATACAAATGAAAAGAAATTAAATTCTTTCCTCTTAAAAAATTTTGATCTGCCGATACTTTAAGTTCTTTGAGAATGAAAAAAAAATTTAAATTACAAGAAGAAATACCTAAAACAAAAAGCACACAAAACCAAAGAATACCATAAGGAATAGCAAAAAATTGAGAGAAATGAATACACAAAACAAATTTTTAACACGTCCACCAATCCCTCCCAACCAGGAACTGTAAGGAATAAGAAAAACCTACCCACCCTTCCAATATGATGGTTACAAACTAACAAGCTCTTTCTTGCTGTCCACTGGCACATCTTGAGATCTTTTATTCTTTTGAAATGTTCCCTAACTTAAACTGGATGCAAATAAACCAGGTGTGGTCCTCACAACAGTAATCCTGCTAGTCCCTACTGAGTTTCCATAGCAACATGCACAGCTGGCAATGGCAAAGAGGTTGTACTGGCTTCAGATTGGTTTTAGAAGTTTCAATACTCATTTGGTGAAATAATAATTGTTATCTCAGTTAAGAACAATTTTTTAAAAACTATCTTTGCTTGAAATGTTAAACAAAATAAAGCAAGGTATTTTCTGCTAGTACAAAAGTGGCTTTCAGCCCAACAGCAATAACTAATGTGTCTGTGAAAAGTTACAAAATGCCAATCACCAAGTGATAACCATTCTCAGACTAAAGAAATACAAAATTTTAAGTGAATATTCCCTGTGGGTCACCTAATGTAATAAGTAACATTAAGAGAGAGAGAGAACCAATATAAAGTCTAATCTAAACAGTAGAAAATACTATGCATCTTTTCCTTAAATAAATTTAATATTACAGTTCCTTGGTTTCATTAAAATTGTTAAGAGTTTTTATGGCCGGGCACGGTGGGTCACACCTGTAATCTCAGCACTTTGGGAGGCCAAGGCAGGCAGACCACCTGAGGTCAGGAGTTCGAGACCAGCCTGGCCAACATGGTGAAACCCCGCCTCTACTAAAACACAATAATTAGCAGGGCGTGGTGGCATGCACCTGTAATCCCAGCTACTCAGGAGGCTGAGGTAGGAGAACTGCCTGAACCAGGGAGTTGGAGGTTGCAGTGAGCCGAGATCAGCCACTGCACTCCAGCCTGGGCAACAGAGCTAGACTCCATCTCCAAAAAAATAAAAAATAAAAACCAGGGGCTGGGCGGGGTGGTTCATGCCTGTAATCCCAGCACTTTGGGAGGCCGAGGTGGACGGATCATGAGGTCGAGATCGAGACAATCCTGGCCAACATGATGAAACCTTGTCTCCATTAAAAATACAAAAATTAGGTGGGCATGGTGGCGTGCACCTGTAGTCCCTGCTACTTGGGAGGCCGAGGCAGGAGAATAGCTTGAACTCGGGAGGTGGAGGTTGCAGTAGGCTGAGATCACGCCACCGCACTCTGGCCTGGCGACAGAGCAAGACTACATCTCAAAAAAATAAAAAGAAATAAAAAATAAGAGTTTTCACAATGGCAATTCTTTTGTAAATTTTTATTTTTTATTTTAGATTCAGAGGGTACATGTGCAGGTTTGCTACCTTGATATATTGCTTGATACTGAGGTTTTGGCTTCTATTGAACCGATAACCCAAACAGTGAATACAGTACCTGATCTGTAATTTTTTAACCCTTGCTCCCTTTCCTCCTGACCCTTTTGGAGTCCCCAGTGTCTGTTGTTCCCATCTTTATATCCATGTGGTACCTACCCCATGTTTAGCTCCCACTTACAAGTGAGAAAATGTGGTATTTTGGTTTCTGTTTCTGCGATAACTCACTTAGGGTAATAGCCTCCAGCTGTATCTATGTTGCTGCAAAGCACATGGTTTTGTTCTTTTTTATGGTTGTGTAGTATTCCACAGTATCTGTGTACCACACTTTCTTTATTCATCATTAATGGGCACCTTGGTTGATACCATGGCTTTGCTATTGTGAACAGTGCACAGTAGCTATTCTTAAAGGGCAGTGCCCAAAAAAGTATCATCGGCATCACCTGGAAACTGATTAGAAATGCACTTTTTTGGCCCCTACCCCACACCTACTAAATCAGTACCTCTGGAGGTGGGGGGCCCAATAATCCGGGTTTTAAGAAACCCCTAGAAGACTCTGAACCACTGACTTACAGTGTCAAACTTCAGAGGAGACAAATATGAAACAGAAAATGCAATGCTTTATCCTACTCTTTGGAACTAGGTGAGGAACAGTAGCAAAATAAAATGCAAAAAAAACTCTGGTCTCCTGAATTGAGTCTGTTGGCTAATATCTCACTGTCTAAAAGATATGCAGAGATAAACAGTAGGTCAGTGTGTCTATCATTCCTACCCATGTAAAGCACCAAGGGAAAATCAACTGTTTGTTTACAATCACTCAAGGGTCCATGCACATAGAACATTCAATCCACTACCATTCATAATGTATTACTAATCACAATCAATCTCCAATCACTGATGTCTTCTCACACAGGGCAGCAAACCTAACCATTTTTCCTTTTAAGAGAAAATTTTTTTCAATATATTAAATATGTAAAGACGAGTATGAAGGTTGAGTCATAAATTTTAACAACACTTACTACTTGTAAGATTTTTTTTTAAAAAACATACAAGGATATAGTTCTTCCTTAGTATCTAACCATACTGCCTTCATATACTACAAGATACACCTTTCATTTTATCCTTTAACCTCAGTATATCCAATCACAACTCCTTCCATATTTCTTGTCTTTCCATAATTCTTTTTTTTTTTTTTTTGAGATGGCGTTTTGCTCTTGTTGCCCAGGCTGGAGTGCAATGGCAGGATCTTGGCTCACTGCAACCTCCGCCTCCCGGGTTCAAGTGATTCTCCTGCCTCAGCCTCCCGAGAAGCTGGGATTACAAGCACCCACCACCATGCCCGGCTAATTTTGTATTTTTAGTAGAGACAGGGTTTCTCCATGTAGGTCAGGCCAGTCTCAAACTCCCGACCTCAGGTGATCTGCCCGCCTCGGCTTCCCAAAGGGCTGGGAGTACAGGCATGAGCCACTACATCCAGCCTTCTTTCCATAATTCTAATGGGCAGCACTTCAAAGAAACTGCTAAGCTAGTGACATTAAAGTGACCACAGACACACAGATTTAATGAAGAAAAGCCACTGGGTAAATCAAACATGCCATATGCTATTAAAATTGATGAATTCAAGCAAATTTGAATGGTTTCTTGAAGCTGATAATTAAAAATAAATTACTAAATGCCATCAGTATTACACCCCCCAAAAATGGACTTTTAAAGTTATATTTTGAATGAATCTCAAGACCAGCCACAATTCAAAAAAACAAAATACAAACCACCCCAGGAAATTCAAAGGGAAGAGTTTGTTTACTTATTCCCAGTAATAAGTACTTAATTTTTTATTTTGTAATCTATTTTATGATAAGAAATATGATTCCAGCACTTTGGGAGGCCGAGACGGGCGGATCACGAGGTCAGGAGATCGAGACCATCCTGGCTAACACGGTGAAACCCCGTCTCTACTAAAAAAAAATACAAAAAACTAGCCGGGCGAGGTGGCGGGTGCCTGTAATCCCAGCTACTCGGGAGACTGAGGCAGGAGAATGGCGTAAATCCGGGAGGCGGAGCTTGCAGTGAGCTGAGATCCGGCCACTGCACTCCAGCCTGGGCGACAGAGCGAGACTCCGTCTCAAAAAAAAAAAAAAAAAGAAATATGATGAAATTTACTCAAAGGTCAGATTCTTGACTTTACATACAGGGCAGGAAACAGAAAAAAATTTACATTTAACTTGTTTTCTTCTGCTTGCTATTATTTTAAATTAGAAAATGCTTGTATCATAGATACATTTTTACTTAAATATTCAAGGAACATTTTTGGTTAAAGAATAAATTCAAGTCTCTATTTCTAACTTTAATGTGTTTCCAGCATTTACGCTAGTCTTTTGGAAAAAGAAGTGCAAAAGAAAAAAAGTCCTGGATTCATCATCATTGTCTTATTCCGTATCAAAGGAGCAATATGGAATAAAACAGGAAATGGATTCACAGGCTCGTCGTTCTTGCTCTATTTGTTTGTTTTTGTTGTTGTTGGTTTTTTTTTGAGATGGAGTTTCGCTCTTGTTGCCCAGGCTGGAGTGCAATGGTGCAATCTCGGCTCATTGCAACCTCTGCCTCCCAGGTTCAAGCAATTCTCCTGCCTCAGCCTCCCAAGTAGCTGGGATTCCAGGCTTGTGCCACCACGTCAAGATAATTTGGTATTTTTTTTAGTAGAGATGGGGTTTCACCACATTGGTCAGGCTAGTCTCGAACTCCTGACCTCAAGTGATCCACCCATCTTGGCCTCCCAAAGTGTTGGGATTACAGGCATGAGCCACCACGCCTGGCCTCTTGCTCTACTGGTTAAACATTAGTGTTCCTTAGGGTCCATCCTCAGCCTACTTCTCATTACACCAGTGATTGCCAAAATATTTTCTTCCTGCCACTAGTGGGATAGAGCTGATTCAAAATTGTTGCTTCTGTTGGTTGGGATATTTGACTAAGGGCTTACATAGTAGTAGTACATGGCAGTTGCCATTCCAACTCTCTCTAGCTGAATAAGAGCAAAGACAAGGAAAAGCCCTGAATGATTAATCCCATCCCCCCAGCTAATGGCTTGCTCAGAAGTGAACTGTACTTCAAATTTTCACTCAATTCTGGCTGGTGAAATTAAGGACAGAGCTCCTGAACCTTTCTGATATAGTCTTACTTTTAGTAGAGAATACTGAGACTACTCTCTTTTCTCTGGACATTATTAACAAGGAAGCATATTTCCCTGGCTGCTGCTGGCAGTTATTTTGCAACCTTGAGGGTAAAGCAAAACAGAGAAGATCAGAGTCCAAACACAGTACTGTCCTATTGTCCTTGAAGCTTCTGGTTTCTCAATCACATTAGTCACACAAACTCCTTTGCATTTCAGCCAGTTCCAATTGCCTGAAGCTGAAAGCAAAGTACCAATAACAAATACATTAAATTATTAAGAGTTATTAATTTGGTGTTCATAAGTTAAAATTAGAGTTACCACAGTTTACTAAGGATTATTTTAGTATTCCGAGAAGACGTGGCTGCCACATACTCTGCCAAAACTCTGCAAAACTCCTGTTGTATATGCACATTACGAACAAGTTGGAATTTCCAAAATTTGATCTGGTTATTAGTGCAAAATCAATATTAAATTATGGTTTTTAATTTCAACCATTCTTTCCTGTCTTGCACATCAACTTAGTTACCTTAGTTATATAACCATATTTGCACCACCATTTCTAGCCTATAATTTTTAAAAAAGCAGTCTTCACATACAGCATATAAACATATATAGCATATTTGCACTATTTCCAGCCTATACTTTTTAAAAATCAGCCTTCATGATACAAGTTTTTAAAGTGCAAACAGTCCCCGTATTTCACACTACAGTGCTTTGCATATAATTGGAAATATGCTGGATGGTTACAGGCATGATCCCACTTTTACATATACCTATGGACATATATATGAATACAGGAAAAAGGACTTGTAGTTTCACACTAAATGGTTAATATTTACCATATACATTTCTATTTCTTGTTTCAATCTTTTTAATGGACACCAAGTTTTTATAAATTTATTTTTATTAAAATAATTTTAGCTGAATTCTTTACTTTCCTAATATATTTGGTTAGGTCCTCAGAATCCCACCAAACATTTTTCCTTTATTTACCCAAATCTGTGTAAATAATGGAGTGTAATGCTGTGCAGTTTTTATTATTCTATTACAAAGAACCTCTCAAAAGAAGTTTTTCTGCTTCAGATAACAAAGAGCTAAGATGAACCAGAGTCCTAAAAATAGGTCCAACAAAGAAAATGATGAAGATTAAAAACAAGTAAGAACCACTTTGGCAGGAATTACAATATTGATATTAAATATAAAGATGTGTTACAATATGAGAAAGTTCTAAGTTCTGTGATGAAGATGAAATAGACAAACATGAATGAAGATTTTTCAAATACAAAGCTGTTGCTTAGAAGTAACATAAAACTGGATTCTTTCTGACCATCTCTCCATTTGGCCTGAGTTTAGCTCTCATTTTACCTGAATACAAAAGGATCAATGGATGAACCCCAAAATGCTGCCCTTACTACTTTAAGTCTCCACCAATAATCTCTTTCTGTCAGTAGAGTAAATTCGTTGTCCAACTCACAACTTAACTGTACAGAAACTAAAAAAAGAAAGTTTTCTACTTGTAATGTTTTTTAGACGAAACAAAAATTTTAAAGATTTTTAAATATTATAGCAGTCACTATACACCCTCCCCTTCTGAATTAAAAACAGCAGCTCCATAACACATCTATTCATAGACTCTTACTTTTTTTCATGTTCAAAGTCACTCATCCTGCAATTACAACAAAAAATCTGCAACGAACCTTAAGAGGTTCCCTATTCTCCCTGGTATAGAAGAGTGCTTCTATGGCCCATTCACTTTACACTGGTTATAACACCAAGCAACCAATTTAGTAGGACATTAAGATAAATCTTTTATTACAATTTAGCCTCGGAATCATGTTCATGGCTCCACAAAAATAACGCTAAAATTTCTTTTAAATTTTCAGTAGCTTTGGGGCTACAAGTCGTTTTTGGTTACATGGATGAATTATATAGTGGTGAATTCTGACATTTTAATGCACCTGTCATCTGAATAGTGTATGTTGTAACCATTACGTAGTTTCTCATCTGGCACTCTCTTGCCACTTCTGTGTCTCCAATGTCTATTATATCACTGTATACACTTGCATATTCATAGCTTAGCTCCCACTTATAAGTGAGAACACATGGTATTTAGTTTTCCATTCCTGAGTTACTTCACTTAGAATAATGGCCTCCAGCTCCAACCAAGTTGCTGCAAAAGACATTATTTTGTTCCTTTTTATGGCTGAGTAGTATTCCATGGTGAATACATATCACATTTTCTTTATCCACGCATTAGTCAATGGGCAGTCAGATTGGTTCCATACCTCTACAACTGTGAATTGGGCTGCAATAAACATACATGTGTATAAGTGTCTTTTTCATATAATGATTTCTTTTCCTTTGGGTAGATACCCTGTAGTGGGAGTGCTGGACAGAATGGTATTTCTACTGTTAGGTTTTTGGTTTTTTTGTTTTTGTTTTTTTTTTTAGATGGAGTCTTGCTCTGCCACCCAGGCTGGAGTGCAGTGGTACGATCTAGGCTCACTGCAACCTCCGCCTCCCAGGTTCAAGGCCTCAGCCTCCCGAGTAGCTGGGATTAGGCACCCTCTACCACACCTGGCTAATTTTTGTATTTTTAGTAGAGTTGGGGTTTCACCATGTTGGCAAGGCTGGTCTCAAACTCCTGACCTCAAGTGATCTGCCTGCCTCAGCCTCCCAAAGTGCTGGGATTACAGGTGTGAGCCACCTTGCACAGCCTTCTACTGTTAGTTCTTTAAGGAGTCTCTACACTATTTTTCATAGAGTTTGTACTAATTTACATTACCACCAGTAGTGTATAAGTGTTCCCCTTTCACCAGATCTGGCCGTTCTTATAGTAATAAAGTGGTATCTCATTGTGGTTTTAATTTGCATTTCCCTGATGACTTATGATTCCAAGCACTTCTTCATGTTTGTCGACCACTTGTATGTCTTCTTTTGCAAAATGTCTACTCCTGTCATTTGCTCACTTTTCGATGGAATTATTTGTGTTTTTTCCTGCTTATTTGTTTGAGTTCCTTATAGATTGTGGATACTAGTCCTTTGTCAGATGTATAGTTTGCAAATATTTTCTCCCATTTTGTGGGTTGTCTGTGTACTCGGATGATTATTCCTTTTGCTGTGCAGAAGCGTTTTATTCCATCAGGTCCCATTTATTTATGTTTTTTGTTGCATTTGCCTCTGGGGTTTTAGTCATGAATTCTTTTTTTTTTGGAGACAGAGTCTCACTCTGTCGCCCAGGCTGGAGTGCACTGGCATGATGTCAGCTCACTGCAAGCTCTGCCTCCTGGGTTCACACCATCCTCCTGCCTCAGCCTCCCTAGTAGCTGGGACTACAGGCGCCTGCCACCATGCCTGGCTAATTTTTTTTTTTTTTTTTTTTTTTTTTTTTTTTTTGTACTTTTAGTAGAGACAGGGTCTCACCGTGTTAGCCAGGATGGTCTTGATCTCCTGACCTCGTGATCCACCTGCCTCGGCCTCCCAAAGTGCTGGGATTACAGGTGTGTGCCACCGTAGTAATGAATTCTTTGCCTAGGCCAGTGTCAGAAAAGGTTTTCCAAGGTTATCTTCTATTTCCAGTTTTGAGTCTTAGATTTAAGTCTTTGATCCATCTTGAGTTGACTTTTGTACAAGGTGAGAGATAGGAATCCAGTTTCATTCTTCTTCATGTGGCTAGCCGGTTTTCCCAGCACCATTTATTAAATAGGATATCCTTTCCTAAGTTACTTTTTTGTATGCTTTATTGAAGATCAGGTTGGTTGTAAATATTTGGCTTTATTTCTGAGTTCTCTGTCCTGTTCCACTGTCCACATGCCAACTTCTATACCAGTACCATGTTGCTTTGGTAACTACAGCCTTGTAGTATAACTGGAAATCCAGTAATGTGATGCCTCCAGATTTGTTCTTTTTGCTTACAATTACCTTTGGCTATCTGAGCTCTTTTTTGGTTCCATATGAATTTTAGGATTCTTTTCTAATTCTGTAAAAAAAATGATGTTGGTATTTTGATAGGGACCGAATTGAATCTGTAGACTGGCACAATATTGATTCTTCCAATCCATGAGCATGGGTTGTGTTTCTATTTGTCTGTGTCATCTGTGACTTCTTTCAACGGTGTTTTGTAGTTCTCCTTATAGAGATCTTTCACCTCCTTTTGAGTAAGTATATTCCTAGGTATTTTATATTTTATTGCAACTGTTGTAAAGGGGATTGAGTTCTTGATTTGATTCTTGGCTTGGTCATTGGTGTACAGCAGTGCTACGGACTTGTAAACATTGATTTTGTAACCTGAGACTTTACTGAATTTGTTTCTCGAATCTAAGAGTCTTTAGGGTTTTCTAGGCATATAATCATGATAGTCTACTTCCTCTTTTCCAATTTGGATGCTGTTTATTTCTTTCTCTTGTCTGACTGCTCTGGCTAGGACTTCCAGGACTATGTTAAACAGAAGGGGTAAAAGTGGGCATTGCTGTCTTGTTCCAGTTCTCAGGGGGAATGTTTTCAACTTTTTCCCATTCAGTATGATGTTGGCTGTGGGTTTGTCAGATATGGCTTTACTAATTTAAGGTAAAAGTCCCTTCTATACCTAGTTTGTTGAGGGTTTTTATCATAAAGCGATGCTGGATTTTATCAAATGCTTTTTCTTTGTCTACTGAGATGGTCATACGGTTTTTGTTTTTAATTCTGTTTATGTGATGTATCACATTTATTGACTTGTGTATGTTAAATCATCCCTGGATCCCTGGGATGAGACCTACTTGATCATGGTGGATTGTCTTTTTCAGGTCCCGCTGGATTCAGTTAGCTAGTGTTTTCTTGAGGTTTTCTGAATCTATGTTCATCAGGGATACTGGTCCATAGTTTTCTTTTACATTTCTATTTATTTATTTATTACTTCAGTTTTTTTGTCTAATGTCCTTTCCTGGTTTTGGTATCAGAGTGATACTGGCTTCACAGAATGATTTAGGGAGGATTCCCTCTTTCTCAATCTTTTGGAATTGGTACCAATTCTTCTTTACTGTTTGGTAGAATTCAGCTGTGAATCCATCTGGTCCTGGACTTTTTTTGTTGGCAAGTTTTGTTGTCGTTATTTTTTTTTTTTTTTAAACTGATTCAATCTTGCTGCTTATCAGTCTGTTCAGGGTTTAATGATGGCGGAAATTTCTAAAGCTTTGCTTGCTGCTCTGCAGAGTAAACCTGGTGTTCAACAACAATAATATTCAAAATGGGAAGTGCAGATAAAAATTCCAAGCAACAATGAATGGTTTTCTATTATTAAAAATTGCATCAATAAGTAGGGTAAATTTTAGCTAAATCAAACCAAGATCCTATCTTGAATTTGTATACCAGCATTTGTCATTTCTCCTCCTTACTTATATAACAGATGTCATAATAGAGACAAAAAAGATGGTAATAGAAAACCAAGTGAAAAAAGCATTATCAACTTTATTAGAAGCCTCAACAGCTCTTCCCCCGCCTCGCCCAGTCTCAAAGCACTGAGACAAGGTAATATAAATATTTGTGTATACACACACACACACTCAGACACACACATTTTTCTAACATGAATTTGAAAGAAAACAAGTCAGACAGCACAACAGCCATGCCAGATCTCAGGAGCCTCAAGCCAGCAGCACTCCTACAGTACAGGGTAGCCAGAATTCATTTTGCTACTAGGGAGAAAAGAGAGCACAACACCTACAGTGTTGTTACTCAAATAATCTTTCCCTGCCTCAGACTGTTAAGGAGGCTAAATGAGGCTATTAAAATTCCCTTTGCTAAGCTTTAATACTCTAGTAAATAGATATTATTTTCATATTGGAAAAACTTCCAACAATATGCTAACATACTATAAAAGGAAATGTTATACTTAATGTGAGAAAAGCACCTAGCACCTCCTCCTACTCTGAAAAATTAAAACCTTAAAAAAATGTGTTTTTCCTTTATTATAGACTATTCCCTAGAATCTCCTTTAACTTAGAGAACATCAGCATCCAGACATTTTACCATACTATCTGGATCCCTTCTTACAAATAGATCACTTGTATAATCCCAATACTAAGTGAAAAATTAGACAGGTTACAGGCCACAAAAGAAAATAAAAGTGGAACAATTAATCATAACAAATAATCAGCTGTGCAAACCACCACTGAACCTTTCCCAGGGTTTTTCCTTATCACTTCACGAAAACAGCTTAAGCACTGCTGTCCTGTATCATTAGATTTGGAATCAAATCTAACATAAAAGGCAAACTTTCTCTCTTCTGGTTCTTGCAAATAGCAGAGGATAAAAATCACAGAGTTTTAGAGTAGAGAGAAATGTTAGCAATGATCAATCCAATGCTTTCGTTGTATAAATAAGGAAATGATGCGTAAGGTTGCATGATTTGTTTAAGGACACTGACTGAATAGCAAAGCTGAAACTCAGACCCATTTTCTGATTCTTAGTCTAGATGAGTGTTCTTCACACTGGCCCCTCTCCTTCAGAAATGCATATTTTCCAACAATTTTACAAAATGATTTTTTTTTCCCCTGACAGGTTCTCACTCTTTCACCCAGGCTAGGTGCAGTGGTGCAACTGTAACTCACTGCAGCCTTGCACTCCTGGGCTCAAGCAATCCTCCTGCCTCAGCCTCCCCAGTAGCTAGAATTACAGGCACATGCCAACCACATCCGGCTGGTTTTAAAATTTTTCTTTTGTAGCGATGAGGTCTGGCTATGTTCACTAGCCTGGTTTTGAACTCTTGGCCTCAAGTGATCCTCCCGCCTTCGGTTCCCAGTGTTGGGATTACAGGCGTGGGCCCCTGCTCCCGGCCAAAATGACTTTTTAAAAAGTCATCAATGTTTTGCCAATCTTTTGAAGTATACTGATCGTGAGTAACTACTCTCAAAGATAATTTCATAAAATGTCCACACATTCATTCACTTGACACATTTATAATTCTGAGAGATTACTATGCATAGGGCACACTGTACTCTGCTCCATGGGGTCAGAAAGATGAAACAGACATGATTCTGACTGACCTTGAGACGCTTCAGTTGGATGGATGACAAGTTAGGACAGACATACAGAATCTGTAAATTGAGCAAAAGCTAAGAAATGCTTTTACTAAATTTTGATAAAAGGGTATAATCATATGCATATCTTGACACAAAAGTGAACATGTGGTTTTTGTGTTGCACTTTTTTTTGAGACAGGGCCTTGCTCTGTCACCCAGGCTGAAGTGCAGTGGCATGACCACTGCTCACTGCAGGCTCAAACTCCTGGGTTCAAACAATCCTCCCACCTCAGCCTCCCGAGTACATGGGACTATAGGCACATACCACCACCACCACCACACTGGGCTAATTTTTGTATTTTTTGTAGAGACAGGGTTTTGCCATGTTGCCCTGGCTGGTCTCAAACTCCAGAGCTCAAGTGATCCACCCACCTCTGCCTGCCAAAGTGCTGGGATTACAGGCATGAACCACTGCACCCAGCCTTCATGCAATCTTAGTAGTTTCTTATTTATGTAGAAATCCTGTAAATAATCATATATTTGTGGAATAAGGTTTATTCTACAGAAACTGAACTAAGTGATTAAACTGTATAACATAATTTGAAGTTTTGGATACTGCCTTTAAAGTCTCTTCCAAGTTACTGTAATTATTTTTCATTATATTTTGTCTCTCTATGTAAAAATATGTATTTATAACTCAACTAATTTAGCAAATATTTTAATGTTTTTACATTACAGCGGGGTCACAAAAAACTGTCTAAAAGAGAACAGACCACAAGCCAGCAAATAAATGAACATCTCAGAACAAATGTTTTAAAATGGGTTTGAGTTCCACTGGCCAATACAGAACAGAGTAAAAATTAGTGTAACTCCTAACACTTGAGATAGAAATTTTAAGTTATAGCAATCTGGTGTGATTGATCATAAAATCAAAATTAATTTCCACAAAATATGTTAGTCACATTAAACCATCACATTAATATACCCTCTCGGCAATTACAGCACCATGTAAATGTACACCAAGCTCCCTCACAAGCACCTTACAGCCTTTGGAATTTCTGTTCCTTCCGCTCAAGATGCTTTTGCCCAGGTCTTTG
Organism: Rhinopithecus roxellana; assembly: GCF_007565055.1. Taxonomy (NCBI): domain Eukaryota; kingdom Metazoa; phylum Chordata; class Mammalia; order Primates; family Cercopithecidae; genus Rhinopithecus; species Rhinopithecus roxellana. The sequence continues at coordinate 117,260,497 of NC_044556.1, read as the reverse complement.
TCTTTGTCTGAATGTCACCTCCTCGGAGAGACCCTTCCAAGTCGCTATCACATCACCTGATTTTATTTTCTGTATGTACTTCTCCTACATTTTTTTTTTTTTTTTTTTTTTTTTTGAGACGGAGTCTCGCTCTGTCACCCAGGCTGGAGTGCTGTGGCCGGATCTCAGCTCACTGCAAGCTCCGCCTCCCGGGTTCACGCCATTCTCCTGCCTCAGCCTCCCGAGTAGCTGGGACTACAGGCGCCGCCACCTCGCCCGGCTAGTTTTTTGTATTTTTTAGTAGAGACGGGGTTTCACCGTGTTAGCCAGGATGGTCTCGATCTCCTGACCTCGTGATCCGCCCGTCTCGGCCTCCCAAAGTGCTGGGATTACAGGCTTGAGCCACCGCGCCCGGCCCTTCTCCTACATTTAAACTCTGTTCACTTGTCTGGTTTCTGCTTAATCCCCACTAGAAGGTAAGCTTGCTGAGCACAGGCACCTTTTTAGTCATGTTCAGTACAGCAACCTTAGTGTATGGTAGACTCTGACAGGCACTCAGAAACATTTGTTGAATGAATTAATGATGCCTAGAAAGTCAATAAATATTACATCAGGAATATTAAAGTCCATAATAAAACTTTAAAGAAACTCTTTCAAAAAAAGAAATATGTGCTCAGACAACTCATTTATTGATTTGGCAGCTCATCTAGCAAAATGCTACTACAAGTACACTCCCCTCATAGACTACCTGAAATTCAATAGTTTAAAAAATAAAAATAAAAACATGGTCTAGCAAATACTTCTTTTTATAAGTCAGGGCCATAAGTGACCAAGAACAGCTTCTGGTTTGTGATGTTCTTGGCCATTTAAAGAGCACTGATTTCTATTTTACTTATTGTTATAATGATTCCCCCAAGATTAGCACAGGTTCTCAAATAATAAATTTAGAACTGTCTTCTATTTAATGAATGTGAAATCTGAGAACATTTTGAATGGAAATTCTAGATCCAAACTATAAATCAAACCACAAACAATTAGGATCTTGGTAAGGAGGGGGCAAGGTTAGTTAATATCTAAATTAAAATTTGCTCAGCAGCCTACAAGTAGACATAAATCTTTGTTTTTTTGTTGTTGCTGTTGTTTAGACAGGGTCCCCGTTCTGTCGCCCAGGCTGGACTGCAGTGGTCTGATAACAATTCACTGTAACCTCAAACTCCTGGGCACAAGCACTCTTCTTGCCTCAGCCTCCTGAGTAGCTGGAACTACAGGCACAGGCCACAGCGCCTGGCTAATTTTTAATTTTTTTTGTAGAGATGGGGCCTCATTACCTTGCCTGGGCTAGACTCGAACTCCTGAGCTCACACACCTAGCCAACATAAATTTTTAAGAAATCTAGCCACTCCAAATCAGCTCCTAAGGACACTGAATCTGTTAACTTTGAAAAATAAGACTAACCATGTTAGGAATCTTGTTGAGATTCCAGCTTCTCTTAATTTCTGAATATGAAGTCAATTCCACTGTCTATCACAATGGAATAAGAAAACACGTTATTTCGGGAAAACTGGTTAATCATATATCTGTTAGCCAAGCATTTACTATGTACCAAGGTCATAAAATAAGTGTAGTTTACTTAGATTTACCCACGTGCTACCAATGTATCTGCTCATTATTCCCTCTTGCATTTCAGTCTTTCCTTCCAAGTTCAATTTCCTTCTCTCTTAAGTACATCTTTTAAAAGAACGTATGGTGGTAGCCAACTCAGTTTTTATTTGTCCAAAAAAAGTCATTTCATCTTTACTCTTAAAGTTCAGCTGCGTAAAAATTTAAGGTTGGCAGTTATCTTTACTCAGTATTTTATAATTTGATTGTCTTTAGGCTTTCATCATCGCTACTGCGTAGTTAAATGTGGCTCTTTTATGACCAATCATCTATTTTTTTCTACTCTCTATTAAGATATTCTCTTTATATTTGATTTTCTGCAATTTCACGATAATGTGCCTAGGTGCAGAATTTTTGCCTATTCCCCTTGGAGTTTCACTGTGCTTCCTAAAGCTGACAATTCATGCCTTGTATCTAATCTCAGCCAGTATGTATTTAAACTGATAGCAGCTGAGAACTATCCCTATTCTTTTTGTAACTCCAATTAGATTCATTTTGAACCTCATTCTATTTTCCACATCTCTGAACATCTCTTTTGCATTTTTCATCTCAGAGAAAAGAGACTCAGAGAAAACAAACCAGTACTACATATGTTAATTTTCTAAACCATTCTTCAAAACACATCTATTGCTGAACTTGTCCATTAAGTTTCTAAATTTCAATGACTTTTTTTTTTCCCTTTGTTGGTTGTTTTGCTGCAACTTACTGACGTTGTCTTTTTTCCCAGGTTCTGTCATTTTGGGTTACAGGCTAATATTGGAAAACTTTAATCTGGAGGAATCTAAGAAGCTTGTACTGATAGCACATTTCTTCAGAAAGGCCATGTATTTTCCTCTGCTCCACCTGAGGCACCTCTAGCTCAGGATCATTTTAATTTCTTATCTCTGGGTTTCCCAGACCACACAGGTAGACAAATTCAAATAGCAAACCTGTATTTTAAAAGGGTTACGGTATAAATTTTCAGGGAAGACTTCTATTTAGATCTAAGGCTAAGAAAGACAAGCCTTTATCACTATACTTTGCTGGTGGGTGGATTTTTCCCCCAGTCTACCCTTTCACTAAGAGTATAAAGTCTTTAAGAGTTATAGCTCTATACAGGGATCCTCAGCTCCATTTCCCCGCCCTGAAAAATCCAGCCTTTTCTCGAGAAGATCCAATACAACACAAAGCTCTGGAGTGTGGTTTGAACAAAGGCCCTTACTTAGGGCAGCTCTGGCATTAGCTTGATAACCATTCATTTTTCTCTTCAGTTGCCCTGGGGAAATCCCTCACATCCTTGAGCTTGCAGGGAAAACATGTAAAGGAATGTTACGGCCATTTGTAGACAGTTCACAGAATTTTTCAGGTTATCTAATCCATTATATTCCCAGAAGTCTCTGAGAATAATCTTTAAAACAATAATTTCCAACTTCAAAAGCAAGCTTTAAACCAGTATTGCTTGCCCCTTCTGTGTTTCCATAGCAATACACAAAATAAGTATGTACTTATTTTACTCCACCTTGTCACTGTGGTTTACTTGTCTATTTCTCTGCCCTGATTTTAACTGACATCTCTAGTACTCAACAATACAAGGTAATGCATAAACAAAAACTTATTACCTCAGTAATTTCTGCTTTGGCTACAACAGGGAAATAAGAATTAGCAGACTGCTTAGCTTCGCTATAATTTTGAAGATGAGAATCAAGGGCAGTGACATGGTTTTCACTATCCTCTCTATATTTTTAAGAGAATAAAGGCTACCAAAGGTTTTGATGAATGCTCTAAACAGGAGAGTAGGAATAGAAACTTGCTGGTTGATCCTGCAACACATGTGACAGTAACTCAGTAGCAATGAGGATATACTTACATGTGTTTTAGAGGCAAAACTGACAGGTATCTGATTTGACATGAAGGATGAAAGAGGGACTGACTCTTAGGCTAAAGAGAATGAACCACAGCAAAGAGATCAAAGTTATAAGAAGTTAATATTAATAAAGAGCTATTTAAAACTTGGCACATATATTAAAAAGCTGAATGCAACTGACTATATCACCCCCAGTTACAAATTTTTCATTTAACTTCATTTGATGAGTACCAGGAAGTCCAATTGTTGCAATGTATCCAGGATCTCTACTATTTGGCCATAATCTTCTTTTCCAGCCCTATCTTTCATTATTTCTTTACCTTCCTTAATCCAGTCAAACAAAATTACTCATTTATTAATGATTTTCTGCAACTGCCCAAACTCTTCTCTCCTTTGTTCCTTGTGTTCCTGCAGTTGGCAACCCCTATAAATATTCAGATTCTACCCTATCCTTCAAGTTCTAGCTCAACTGCCACTTCTTCCATGAAGCTTACTTGGAACAACCTTCCTGAGAAGAGTATCTGTCCTAAATCAACTGTGCAGCTTCCCAAAACCTACCACAGTGTCTCGCACAAAGAAGAAATTAAATAGCAACTGATAAATGAGCACTAGCCCAGGATAGCAGAGAAGAAATTTAATTCTTATAAGGGAAACTGGGCTTGAACTCTGGTATCCATTTCAAATCTAAGGTTTTGTAATTCTATAAAACCTTTATTAAAAATCATCTTAAGATACATCTAAAGTACATATCACCATTTTTTAACGGGTAAACATTTACTGAACACCCTTCATGTACCAGATACCGTGCTAGGTAGGCTTAAATGTGATTCCCTTTTAATCCTAACAAAACTCCATAAAGCAGTCATTCATTCTTTATTTCACAGATGAGGAAAGGAGATTCAGGCAGATTGTCCTAATATAATGCTATACAAGTGGCAGAATGAAGGCATAAACTTCATCTTTTAACTTAGTAAGCCTATTGCTCTTGTATCAACATCACAGCTGCCAAGTGATTTAGAATATAATTTCCTCACTTAAGTAAACAAAGAAAAATATGTTGAAAATATTATGAACACAAATGAATCGAGTATAGATAGCAAATAAGTTATTCTATTGTACTTGCAACATTTTTCAGCAAAGCAAAACAATTCTCACAAGGTTCAATTCAATTCAACAAATATTTATTGTGAAAAGCACTAACAGAATTCTAAATGAAAACGGCTAAGGATAATATGAAAGTAGAAGGTCTGCCTCTGTATGTATGAGAGTTCATGGTGCCATGAAGATTTTACAAGACTAGAATCAAGTTATTCCCCATTTTTCATTAAAAAGCCCCTTTGAAGAGGAAAAATATAATCTAATACTGACATAAAATTCACAAAATGTTGACACTGCCTATATTAAAATGTATCAAATCATAGTTATACCAGTATCTATATGTTTTAAAGTTTCCTGGACCATTCACAATGGGAAAGGCAAAATGAATACAGTAGAATATTTTCAAATGACTAAAAAATAAACTAGAAATGGATTTTAAGTCTTCATCAATATTATTCTGTCAGGTAGCAATGGAAAGAGTGCAATACACAGCTTAAGTTCAGCAAAACAACGTAACTGAAGATGGTAAGCTCTCACTACATAAAAAACCAGGACAGTAGGAGATGCAGCATGGTCCATCAGAGCTCCCACTTTTCACTGTCATTCTACTACCAAGAACCTTTGTTATTTTTAAATAACTGACCTATCTGTAAAACTAAAGACTTGGTGTAAATACTCTCTATGGTCCTTTTCAGATTAGCAACATCCAAACAATTATCAATTAATAACAAAAAAATTTATTACTATTTGGACATTAGCTTTAACACATATACTATGTAGAGCAGATAGAAAGTTGAATCATTAAGGAAATAAAAATGAAGGAAGAAAAATTGTTCTGATACCACAAATACAAAATAGGATAGTTAGAGAGTAAATTGCTTTGGTCAAAATCCCTAAGAGCGGTCAAAAATAAATATTAAATAATCTGGCTTGAATTTATTCAGCCTTACCTATCTACACAACTCTACACAAACAGAATATTAAGCTACTTAAATTCAAAGTATTTACTATTTGTTTACTGTAGGGATAAGGAATAAAATTAACCACGTAGATTGTTATTATTATTTATTATATGACAGTGAGGATCCTATCCTTTATGACATTACTAGCAACGATAGCAAGGAATGCCTAATGGAAGACACAGAAGACTGCTCGAAACTTTTCATCTGTACAAACTACAGAAAATAGCAAATTCTTGTCTTCTATCACATGTTAACACCAGGCATTTGAACATCACCCTTGTGTACAACTTCTCAAACACAACGAAAGACAAAGGACGCTAAAACATCCCTACCCACAAAGTGCAGATAGTCTAGTCTCGTGTCACCAAATGAGAGCAACTATTTCAGACTCTTCACTGACTTTCATATTGCTGCCACGTCTTAAGAAATAATCACCAATACACACAATTCTGATCTTCTTATCCTAGTCATTTATCTATCTATCCAACCATCCATTCATTCCAACAAACATTTACTGGATTCTAATCATGTTAAGTGTAACATCAACACCAAGAGATCTAGCTCAGAGATCAGCAAATGTTTTCTGTTAAGAAAATTATAGGTAGTAAGTATTTCAGGCATTTTAGGCCCATGTTCTCTGCCCATACTCTTCTTCCTCTTTTTGGTTTATTTCCTCTTTTTTTTGGCAATGGCTTTTTACATTTTGTAAAAATGTAAAAAGGGGTCTTACAAAACAGGTCATAATTTGGACTTAGCCAAGTATCAATGACTTAATGGATGCTCATTTTTTTTTTTTTTTTTTTTTTTTTTTGAGACAGAGTCTTGCTCTGTCATCCAGGCTGGAGTGCAGTGGCGCGATCTTGGCTCACTGCAACCTCCGCCTCTCAGGTCCACGCCATTCTCCTGCCTCAGCCTCCCGAGTAGCTGGGACTACAGGCGCCCGCCACCAGGCCCGGCTAATTTTTGTATTTTTAGTAGAGATGGGGTTTCACTGTGTTCGCCAGGATGGTCTCAATCTCCTGACCTTGTGATCCACCTGCCTTGGCCTCCCAAAGTGCTGGGATTACAGGCGTGAGCCACCATGCCCGGCTCAAATATTTTTGAATAAATTTTAAGTTGGTAAGATTTAGTTCCTGCCCTCAAAAAAGGGTCACAATGTATTACAGGAAGAAACAAGTAAAATAGAAGTTCAATACCAAATAACATTTCCTATGAATGAGGTATGCACAAGACAGTAATAGGTTAATGTTCAGTAAGTGGTAACATGTGCTAAGCACAATTATTCTAAGTGTTTAACATACATTAATTTACTCCCACAAGAACAACCCTATGAAGTTCTTTTTCTCATTTTACATATGAGAAAACAGAGACAGAGATATTTAGTAAATTGTCCAAGAAGATGTAATCGGCAGAGTGAAACTAAAGTTTTAACCTGGACCGTAGGCCTCTGGAGCAAGCTCTGCATTTAACCCCATTTGCTAGGAAGCTAATGGGGCGGAGAAGAGGTGCAGTATCTAAACCCTATAGGAAAGTCAGGGAAGCCTTTCCTGAGAAGTAGAAAGAAGTGAAAGCAGTAATATGAGGGTAGAAAAGTATAGAAAAAGTAGAACATTGGAAGAAAAAGAGGTGTGACAGGGATGATAAATGCAGGAAACACCAATAAGACACAGTGAAAAGAAGAGGCAAAGAAGTGACAGGAGAAGAGGCTGGAAAGATAGACAAGGACAACATTATGAAGGTCCTCATATTTAAGTTTCAACTTCAACTTAAAGTTAGTCCTTAAAGCTGTATGGTTTTAGGTTTTAAGCAAGAGGGATGTAATAAAAATTTAAAAATTTTTGGTTGGGCACAGTAGGTCACGCCTGTAATCCCTGCACTTTAGGAGGCCGAGGCGGGCAGATCACGAGGTCAGGAGATCAAGATCATCCTGGCTAACACAGTGAAACCCCGTCTCTACTAAAAAATACAAAAAATTAGCTGGGCATGGTGGCAGGCGCCTGTAGTCCCAGCTACTCTGGAGGCTGAGGCAGGAGAATGGCATGAACCTGGGGAGGTGGAGCTTGCAGTAAGCCGGGATGGCACCACTGCACTCCAGCCTGGGCGACAGAGCAAGACTCCGTCTCAGGGGGGAAAAACATTATTTCGTTTACTTAAGTAACAGTATGAATATAGATTTGAGGGAATAAGTATGAAAATAGTGAGGGGGCCAGTCCATGAACCCTAGGCAAGAGTAGGAGCTAGAATTAGAGTACTAGCCACGAGAATGGAAAAGAACTAGGTATGAACCATGTAAAGAAGGAAGCCTTGGTACTATGTAACCATGTGCAACTGAGTGAAGCAGATGAACAGGGAAATATGAGTACAGGAGAAAGTGTGGCCTGAAAGGGAGAAGAATGAGTTTGGATATGTTTAACGTGATGCGCCTATGGGAGAAGTTCAACGGACAGCAGAATTTATAAGTCTGGAATAAAAAGGAAAGGTCTCTATTGTTAAATCAAGTTTAGACTAAAGCTGCCTCATTACGTATTTTAAGTTCAGCTAAAGGTTTTTCTGTACATGGTGAACTATAACAAGTGGGGGGTGTAACCAGACCGTAGCCAATCACCGACTTTTGGCCAATCAAATGTAGCCAACTGTTCAAACCATGTTCAAATGAGGCAAATGCCGAGGTGTAACCAATCCAGCTGTTCCTGTATCTCATTCCCATTTTCTATACGTCACTTTCCTTTTTTTGTCCATAAATCTTCTTCCATCACATGGCTGCACTGGAGTCTCTGAGCCTACTCCGGCTGGGAAGGCTGCCCAATTGGCAAATCATCAGTTGCTCAATTAAATTCCTTTAAATTTAATTCAGCTCAGGTTTTTCTTTTATCACTATCTTCTTCCTGATCAAATATTCCTAACACACCGTCTCACTCCAGAATGATTCTCAGATGTCAGGCAACCCTCATTTCACTTTTCAATTGTCACCCAGTTAACTCTATCACACCTCGGGCTGTATCACAAGCCTTGGTTACTCATATTTGGCTCAGAATAAGACTCCTCAAATATTTTACAGAGTTTGGCTCTTTCGTCAATATCCAAATACATTATGTACATTTTAAGTTAAGACTGGTCTATAAATGGACCTTTGGAGAACTGTATCTGTTCATTTAAACCAGTCCCAAATGAAGACTAAACACTCCACCCTCTTCCTATGGGGATGTAATCTTTTAAGACACTTAGCATTTAAGATACTTAGCTTTGGTGGAGAGGAAGCAGGCGGGACATTACACCATTTATACGAATGACATTGAAAATATGATTTAGTGTTACCAGGCACTTTAAAAGCACTTAATAGATGTGACTTCTGTGTGCTCCTACTTGATTGCTACAATACAGCATAGTAACAAACATATGAACACTTAATAAATGCCTCTGGCATGAGAACTGCTTGAAATCTAAGCTGGTAATTTAGTACAATTATTATAATTTCACGGAAAGTGTTGGAAAGAAGGAAAAATCTTACTTTTTATGCTTAGTTAGGACTTTTTAAAAAATGAGACTATTCAAAGACCATGCAAAGAAAGTTACCTCAGCGAAAAGGGAAGAAAAGTCAAAGGTTCACAAAAGGCTAAATCAAAATCATTTCAAAACAAAGGAAAGCAAAATTGATTTGTAACACACCATGACACAAAGTAAGGGCCATGTAAAAGCCCAATGTTGCCTATTGTTTTAAAGGTAACTGTCATAATACTGTTCATACCTTTAAGCAATTCTCGCTGACACTGATATAGAATGACTGACTATAGAAATTGTGTGAGAACCTAACATGCTCACTAGTGGGAAGTGTTGAGTTATTTTTTCACATTCGCCAAATGAATAGACTAGCTACAAAAACTAAAAGTCTGGGAAAAAAAAAAAAACCTACATAACGGTAATAGCAATAAAATCTCTCTTTAAGCATATTTGCTACCTATCATGTCCACTTTTATTTTCACAGGATTCGGAGAGGTAAGCTTTATTATTTCTGATATCACACATTTACAATATGTTTTTGTTTTTTGTTTGTTTTTTTTTCCAAGACAGAGTCTCGCTCTGTCACCCAGGTTGGAGTGCGCAATCTCAGCTCACTGCAAACTCTGCCTCCCGGGTTCAAGCGATTCTCCTGCCTCAACCTCCAGACTAGCTGAGATTACAGGCACCTGGCTAATTTTTGTATTTTTAGTAAAAACGGGGTTTCACCACGTTGGTCAGGCTGGTCTCGATCTTCTGACCTCAGGTGATCCACCCACCTCGGCCTCCCAAAATGCTGGGATTACAGGCGTGAGCCACTGTGCCCGGCCAACAATATGGTTTTAAATATAAACCATTTTGTCAAGTCAGAGTTCTTATCCTATGTTTCCAAACATAGTTTCCACAAATCATTTTTTTCTCAATCTAGACAAGTAAACCTGTTTGCTAATCCTTCCACTTAGTTCCATCCATCATCTGTCCCCACCCAACTCCCATAAATATTTATTCCCTCTGGAACATGTTTTTTTTTTTTTTTTTTTGAGACTAAGTCTCGCTCTGAGACCCAGGCTGGAGTGCAGTGGTGTGATGTCGGCTCACTGCAATCTCCACCTCCGAGGTTCAAGCAATTCTCCTATCTCAGTCTCCCGAGTAGTTGGGATTACAGGTGTGAGCCACCATGCCCGGCCCCCTCTGGAACATTTAAGCCACAGTTCCCTCTAGTAAGAATCACATTTTTCCTGTTCTAAGTCATATCTCTTCTCACCTTTAAAATATTCCTCAAGCTCATATAACTAAATTATCAAGTATTTCTATATTTATCTGGGTTGCAAGAGTAGGTTACACATTATTCTCTTAACTCTGTGACATATTCTGTCATGGGGGGACACAACATCAGTAAGAAAAATGATTCTTTTTCATAAACGTACATTTGATAACTTGTAACAGCTCTTGTCTGTATCATAGGGCAGAGGTCAGTTGCATTACTTCATAAAACAAAGGACTGAATTTCTTTTTCCATGTTAAATCTTTTTTAATCATGTTTGCTATAGCTCATTAGTTAACAACATTTGTTACATACCACTACCCATGATTCTGCATATTCTACACATAATGTGTGTTCATTTAACATTGTCAGGCTTATGCTATAAGCACTGTGTACCATTATAATCAGGGGGGGATTAGAAGGAAACAGAAGAACATGGACACACCAATCCTGTTCCAAAAGCATTTGAATATCTTTAACATGTGTAATTATGTATTCCCCTTAATTTACCTAATTACAATAAAATGAAAAAGTATCTTTCAGATGATCATTTTATTTGCAAAGTGTTTTACTTAAAGAATCATACTCAAAGACACAAATACATACCCATGTGAAATAGAGGTCTTGAAAACCAAATTTAAAATTAAATTATATTAAAATCGAATTTTATTACATTTAATAGAATTTTATTAAATTATATTAAAATAGATAAATGAAGGGGGATAGCCAATTAAAGTCTGCAAAATGTCTGGCGTATTATAAGCACTGAAACATTTGCTGAAACGTGAGCTAAGTCAACGTATCTTTCTTTAGAAGACTTGTCAGGACAGGTAAAAATAAAGTTCCCAGATAATCTGAACAGATTCAATCCCACAACTCAGGAATTAGCTGATTTTACCTGACCTTTAGTTCCTAAACTGTGTCGAATGATAAATGTAACATTATCTTCATCGTTGAAGCCTAATCAGATTATGCTGAGCCCTAAAATTTCCTGAAGTAAAATTTATGGACAAGTGACAAATACCCTAGATCTAGAGAAAGGACAAACTCAAGCCATTTAACCACTATCTATGGAATCCCTACCACGTGCCAGGTGCTGGAGATACAGCAGTGAGTAAAGCAGACAAGGTCCCATTCCTCTTGGGAGTTTTCAGTCTCAGAGATACATAGTAACAAATTATGATAAATGCTATAAGCAAAAGAACAGAATCTTACAAGACCATATGTCAACAATCACTTTTTCTATAGAAACAGTCTTTGTGTTGAGATGTGAAGAATGAAATGGAAATTGACTAAGCAGAGAAGTAAAAGGTACCTGTGAAAGCATGGTACCTGTGAGAATCTGAACAGAAGTCTCGGTGGCTCACGTGCAGAGGGGAAAAATAAGAGGGGAGGTGGAGAAGTAGGCCTGGGGAATGTTAGTCTTTATCCTAAGAGTAGCAGGAAATAATGTTATGGAGGAGAATGACATGACTGGATTTGTGTTTTCATAAGATACGGTACCCTAGCTTCAGTGTACGGAACAAATTTAACAAGGATATAGAAGGCTACTATTGTGCTGCAAGGGGGAGATGATCCTACTCAGACTAAGATAGCAGAGAATATGGATTTGAAAATTATTAAAAGATGTCAGACAGACAGGCCTTAGTATAGCAAGAATTTGGGAAGTGAGGGAGAGGGGGTATTGGGAATTACTCCTAAGTCTTTAACTTGGAAAACTGGAATAAAAAAGGTGATGCTATCCACTGACATGTGGGACACTAGAGGATGGCATGTGGCATCAGCGAGTAGTAACTGAGGCCACCGGGATACTTAAAATTGCTAGGTTGTAGAATGAAAAGAAATGGAAGACAAAGGTGGCCGGGGTGAGGTGGCTCAAGTCTGTAATCCAAGGCTTTGGGAGGCTGAGGTTTGAGGTCAGGAGTTCAAGACTGGCCTATGCTTTTTTTTTTTTTTTTTTTTTTAATTAGCCAGGTATGGTTGACAGGTGAAAATGGAGTTCCCAGACATTCTGAATAGATTCAATTCCAGCTCAGGAATTGGCTGGTTTTACCTGATCTTTAGTTCCTAAACTGTGTCAAATGAACACAGTTACTTAGGAGGTCAAGGCAGGTAGATCACTTAAGCCCATGAGTTTGAGGTTGCAGTGAGCTATGACTGTGCCACTGCACTCCAGCCTAGGCAGCAGAGCAAGATCCCAACTCTTAAAAAACAAACAAACAAACAAACAAACAAAACCCCAAAGTAGTCAAAGCAGGAGTTACCAGAGAGATGAGAGGAAAACCGAAAGCATGACCTCACAGTTTCCAGGGAGAAAAAGGTTTCAGGAAGAGTTGGTGGTTAAGAGTGTCAAACACCACTGAGAGGTCAACTAAGAACAGGTCTGAAAGAATGCCCACTGGATTTCATGACCTGAAGGTCACTGATGATCTTAAGAATGCTTCCCAGAATAGAACATCACACACTGGGGCCTATCATGGGGAGGGGGGAGGAGGGAGGGATTGCATTGGGGAGTTATAAATGATATAAATGATGAATTGATGGGTGCTGACGAGTTGATGGGTGCAGCACACCAACATGGCATAAGTATACATATGTAACAAACCTGCACGTTATGCACATGTACCTAGAACTTAAAGTATAATAATAAAAAAAAAAAAAAAAAAAAAAAGAATGCTTCCCAGAATAGTGAATTATTCCATGGCTTAGACTGGCAGTAGAATGCAACAATAGCACATTCTACTCACTCATTAAACTCCTTTCTTGTTTTCCTTTTCTTTTTTCTGCCCATCCTCTCTTGCTCTGCACTCTCTTCTGACTTCAACACGGCTTCCTTTCTCATCTTTTTTGTTTTATCTACTCATTTCTTTCCTCTCCATACTTACTGATTTTCTCCTTTGCCTTTCCCATCCTTATTTTATGACAATATGGAACTGAAAATACTTCATTTTTTATTGAATACTTCCATTCTTCCTGTTCTTAATTGTAACACTTTATAATTCAGAATGGCTGAGGACAGTGGTGGTGGTGGCAAAATTTAATTGCTTTTACTTATGTGAAAGCTTCAGAATAACTTATCTCAAGGAGTGGGTCAATGGTTTGAACAGGAAATAACATACTAAAAACATCGAACTCTTCTTCTATAAGAATATAGTTCCCTCGTATCTGTGGGGGACACATTCCAAGACCCCCCAATTGAAACTGGATCTAGTACTGAACCCTATATAACACTATGTTTTTCCTATATATACATACCTATGATTAAGTTTAATTTATAAATTAGGCATAGTAAGATTAAAAATAAGAATAAAAAATACAAGTTATAATAATATGTCAGTATCACTACTCTTTGCACCTTCGGGCCACTATAAGTAAAAGTGCTGAACATAGCACTGCAATACAATGATCAGCCAATCTGATAACCTAGGCGGCTACTGAATGACTGACAGGTGGGTAGTGTATACAGCATGAGATATACTGAACAAAGGAATGATTCACATCCCCCACAGAACAGAGTGGGATGCCACGAGATTTCATCTCACTACTCAGAACAGCATGCAACTTAAAACTTACAAATTATTTCTGTGATTTTCGATTTAATATTTTTGGATAGCAGTTGACTGTGGGAAGCTGAAACCACAGAAAGAGAAACAGCAGATAAAGGGGGACTACTGTTGTCTTCTAGTATAAGCTAAATCTTTTGCTCTTAGATCGCTAACTGCTGGATATAATGTGGCACAAACCACCATCTCTGTTATAAAGTCTTAAGTTATTAAATAAGATTCATCTAAAGTACTTTTTCTTGAATATTTCCAGGGCACAAGATATTCTTATACAGAAACTCAGAATGGAAAATAGCTAAGACATAAGTGGTGTTTCACAGAACCATCCATCAGTCTTTTTTAGGATGTAGCAGTCTTCCATGTATCACTTAACCAATCATTATTCTTACCCCATCTTTTTGGACTGGGGGTGGTAGAATTTAAAACTTACCGTTACCAAGACAGGGTGATAGTAAGCATAGTATTTTGGGATGTCTTTTTTTTTCCTTGCCCTACACCTTCAGAGTTCTGCCTGGTAACTCAAATGTAAAGATCCCATAATCTTGCCTGTGTGCTCAAGCAAATACTAACACTTTAAAAAGTGGGAATGAAAAATCTGAACTGTTGAATTAGAAACAGTATTTAGTCCCATCTTCAATTTCAGAAAGAACAAGTAGAGATATCGGGGCCATTGTGGCCTTCTGTAGTCATACTGAAGAATAATGTACATTTAAAGTTTTAATACAGCTTTTTAAAAAGCCAACAACTAAATGTCTTCTGTAAGAAAACACTATTGTTTTCATCATGGTTCCACTATCAATAATTACTACAGCTGGTCACAGGGGCTCACACCTGTAATCCCAATACTTTGAGAGGGCAAGGTTGGGGGATCACTTGACCCAGGAGTTCAAGACCACTCTGGGCAACATACTGGGACTCCATCACTACAAAGAAAAGAAAAATCAAATCCAGGCATGATGGTGCGATCCTGTAGTCTCAGCTACTGGGGGAAGGCTGAGGTGGGAGGACTGCTTGAGCCTGGGAGGTCAAGGGTGCAGTGAGCTGTGATCGTGCACTGCAGCCTGGAGCGAGAGCCTTTCTCAAAAAAAAAAAAAAAAAAAAAAAAAAAAAAAAAAAAAAATTACATTCATTTGACTAAGTAAGATTAGCAGCCCAAGAGTTCATCAGCTGCAATTCATCCACTGCAAATCTCAGGACTAAAAGTAGTATGTTTCAGAAGAGTATCTTTCTAAAAGACAATGAAAAAGGTGGAAAACAAGAAAGAGCTGTAAAGGAAAATGAGAGGGTTGTCACTATTCTTAGATGGAAATGCTGTCATTAATGAAAAGCAACAACAATTTTCACAAGAACTGGATTTATAAGAAAGCATAACTTTACTCTAATTCATGGTTTGTCCAGAAAACTGAATATATGAGCAAATGACAACCAAACTATTTTAACTCCCAACTCTTTCAGAAACACAGTGAGTCTACAGAGAAGTAAGTCTACTAATTAGCAAAGGCATTAACTGTGTTAAAATTCAGAGTAATTTTGGTCTATATTTACTAGGGCAAAATATAGACCAAATACATGGCAAAATTCATCTAAAAACAAGGACAATAAAATAACAGAAATAGGTAACTACCTATTTAAAATGAAACCTGCCTCACAGACCCACATGTTCTATAGAAATTTGTCAGAAATGGTATATTCCAGGCAATACTCAAAAGACCTAGAAGAAGAGGAAAGGAAGATATTAGGAAAAGGAATTATCTGAAATAACCAAGTGGATTTCTGTCACTAGTTTTATAGTCAGATTCTTCATAGGTTCATTCTCTACTCAGGCCTATTAAAATAGAACTCCTTAAACTTTACCTAAAGCAACAGGGTGGAAGCAACAGCAAAATATTACATGCTAGAGATTAGAGCTTTAATAATTAAGGGAAAGGATGGGTACATAACTAATAAAAAAAAAGTCAAAAAGTTCTGCATAGAGTAACCTTCTTAATGTGAGCAATGAAACACAAAAAGAAAATATCAACCTTATTACTCTTCAAATATTATAAGGAATAAGAAAATCTAGTTGGGGAAAATCATATTTTCAGTTAGTAACTGGTGGTCATTCAGAATAAACAGAGTTTGCTCTACAATTACTACCCTTGTTTTTTCACATAGAGATTAATCATAAACAATGTACTCCTGGTTCAGTCTCAATTATTCAGGAAGAAAATAAAACACATTTATTTTAAACTATGGCTTTTATAGATCTTTGTCAAACTCTAATTTCTTCCACTCTTACATTTTGAAATCCCTTATTTTTCTATCTTAAGCAATGTGAAGCTGATAGCAGAGGGGAAAGACCATAAGCTCAAGTTCTTGTCCATACACTACTCATAACATGGTTATCCTAGCTTTTCATACAGAAGCCCATGAGAGCTCCCAGTTACTTTCCCAACAACTGCCACACTTCTGCCAGACATAACAGGGAAGGCATAAAAGGTACTGGCCTGAGGCCAAGAGAAAGAAAATTCTTTGTGGCTAAAAGGGCCCCAGAAACGTCTCAGGCTGCTGCTCCAGATGGGGCAAGTTGTAAGCCTTGGCAATTTCCACAGGGTGTTAAGCCTGCAGGTGCACAGAGGGCAAGGGTTGAGGCTTGGGAGCCCCTGTCTAGATTTCAGAGGATGTATGGAAACTCCAGGCAGGAGTCTGCTGCAGGAGCAGAGGCCTCATGCAGAACCTCTACCAGGGTAGTGTGGAGGGGAAATGTGGCGTTGCCTCCACACAGAGTCCCCACTGGGGCAGTGCCTACTGGAGCTGTGACAAGAGGGCCACCGTCTTCCAGACTCCAGAATGGTAGATCTACTGACAGCTTGCTCTGTGTGCCTAGAAAAGCCACATGCACTCAATGACAGCCTGTAAAAATAGCCGAGGGGCTGTACTCTGTAGACCTACAGAGACAGAGATGCCCCAGGACCTGGGAGTCCACCCCTTGCATCAGTGCTGCCTGAATGTGAGACACAAAGTCAAAGATAATTTTGGAACTTTAAGATTTAATGACTGCCCTGCTGGGTTTTGGACTTGCATGGGGCCTGTAGCCCCTGTCTTTTGGTTGATTTCTCCCTTTTGGAATGGGTGTATTTACCCAATGCCTGTACCCGCATTGTTATCTTGGAAGCAACTAACTTGTTTTTGATTTCACAGGTTCATAAGAGGAAGAGACTTGCCTTGTCTCAGATAAGACTTTGGATTGTGGACTTTTGAGTTAATGCTGAAATAAGATTCTAGGGGACTACTGAGAAGGGATGATTGTATTTTGCAATGTGAGAAGGACATGAGAGATTGGGGAGGGGCCAGGGCAGAATGACATGGTTTGGATTTGTGTCCCCACCCAAATCTCATGTCAAATTGTAATCCTCAAATGTTGGATGAGGCGCCTGAAGGGAAGTGACTAGATCATGGGGGTAAGTCTTCCCCCTTGCTATTCTTCTAATAGTGAGTTCTCACAAGATCTGGTTGTTGTTTAAAAGTGTCTAGCCCCTCCCACTTCTCTCTCTTCCTCCTGCTCTGGTCATATAAGACCTGCTTGCTTCCCCTTTGCTTTCTGTCATGATTTTAAGTTTCTTTAGGTCTCCCCCGCCATGCTTCTACAGCCTGTGGAACTGTGAGCCAATTAAACCTCTTTTCTTTATAAATTACCCAGTCTCAGGAAGTTCTTTACAGCAATGCAAGAACTGACTAATACAGTTCTGAATATGGTTATTTTTTTTTTGAAATCCTAATGTGTGGGAACATACTTACAAAACCAGAGAAAGAAAATTCCCAGCAAAAAAAAGGGGGCGCATTGTCAAAAAAAAAAAGGGCAATATTTACTATTTTGACATTTTGCAGAATAATGAAAACAATTCACTAAAAAAAGCATTTATTCCTGATAAGCAAATATAAGAACACAGAAAATAAATTTATTAATGGCAAGTATTCCTAGTCTTAACAAAAAACTGTATACTGTTCATTCTAACATACTGTGGACATTCTTTCATTTCTGTGGACAGCAAACCTGTTCTGTAAAAAGTCAGAAAGCAAACATTTTAGTGTTTGTGGGACACATGGTCTCTGCTACAACTATTCAACTCTGCTGTTGCAGCGTAAGAGCAGCTATAGATACTACAGAGACAATGCATAAACAAATGGGTGTGGTTATATCCCAATAAAAGTTTATGAATATTGACATTTCAATTTCATATAATAATGTCATGAAATATTATGCTTTTATTTTTCCCCCAACTAAAAAATGTAGAAATCATTCTTAGCTCAAGGGCCATACAAACACAGAAAAAAAGAATTTGACCTGAGGACCACTGTTTGCCTATTCCTACATTATTTCCAATGTTTGTGGAAATAAAAATTTATAAATGTCTATAAAAATATTTTGTTTCTTGATGGTTCACTAATTCACCACTTCCAGTTCTAAACCTTCCACAAAAACTCTCTGAGGTCCTCATTTCATCAGATTCCTTCCCTCCTTACACATCCCTCTCCCCAGGGAACGGCTTCAATGTTTTAAATCAAAATCTACTCATTTCAGAAAATAAGCCACCCATCTCGAGTTTTCACACATCCTACTTCCTTGAAATACTGTAAAGCTCCAAATCTTTTCATACTCAATCTTTCAATAAATATAGAAGTTTGACCAATCTTATTATGCCTTTTCTCTTTCAACCGTCATTTAAATTTAATTCTATACAATGAGACCCCTGTGAAGTCTTGGCAGTTCGGGTGTCTTGTTGAAAAAGCAAGTTTTAGACACGAATACATTTAATGTTTAAAATCTCTCCAGCAATTTTCCAAATGACTTCTAAGGAAACTCAGGAAAAGAGTTTTAGTTTATTGTTTTAAATGGCTTCTCTCCCACTTTCCCAGTTAGGTGTTCTTTTTTATTTTTATTCTTTTTAAAATTTAACATTTATTTGTCTAATGACTATTATTGTAATATCATTATTAGGATAATAACTGAAAATGTTTTAAGGACTTGATACCTCTTTAAATCTAAAGCCACAAGGTTTTAAAATGTTAAATTATTTAAATAATTAAAACAATGTGAGCATAAATTCAACTTATCACAATATTTGAAATGTGTTAACACTGACTTGGAAAGGTATAATCACAAACCCGAAAAATGTCAAGAAATAATTCATTTCATAAAGTGACCATGTATGTGGGGAACTGTACAAATGTGTAGTCTCTGGTGTAGAGCTTTCAGATTAGCATAGAGAAACATTCAGGAGTTAGTGAAAAGCCATGTGGTAGGGGCAGAAATGTGTTGGGCACGAGATGAAGCATTCAACAGAGAATGAAATTTCACTCTCCATCTCTCCCTATCCACAAACAAGTGTTTAAATGCACCCATATTAAAACTGTTCCCAGTAAATTCAGGATAACAGTAACAGCAAAAATGCCACCGTTCAGCAATCTGTGTTTGACTGTGAAGTGATTTCTCCTGAAGACAGACGCCACCCCAAGGAACGAAAGCAATCCAATGTATGACCAGAGGCACAGGCAAAAGCAAGAAAATATTAGAACTACAAGTCTGAAAAAAACAAAAATAAAAAATAAAAAAAATAAAAAAAAAAAGAACTACAAGTCTGACTCTCTCTGTCTCTCTGTCTCTCTCTCTGTCTTTTCTCTCTCTCCGCTGAGATTCCTAGCTACATCTTTAGAATATCCTGTGCAGACAACAAGAATGGTAATTTCCTACATAATACACAGCAAGAAGCTCTTTGCCTTTTATTTTGCTGCCAAGTACATAAACCAAAGGCTTCTTGCAGACTGCTGTACCCAAAAAACAAAATAAAAAGGAATAGTTCCTGAAAAGCAACATTCAGGGTCCATAAAGAGTCAAAACATTTCCTCAAGTGTTAACATGCCTTTTTTTTTTTTTTTTTTTTAAACTTCAGCTATGCTAGTCAGGTTTTAATGTAAGAAATTCTTAGGACCAAAAACACTGAATGTGCTATGTATTTTTATTTGAAGAACATACAGGGAAAAAAATAGGAATACTAAAAATCTTCTCATGAAATTTTCAAAATAAAACGTTACTACTGTTCCTACAAAGGAATGACTTCTTTAATCCTTTTAATGTTGTTTTTAACACCACTGAATCACCTCTATAATCCTAAAAGAGCAGACCCACAAACTCAGGGAGAGTTCAAGGTGGTTAGTAAATGTTAAGTCACAAATTGCCCACCATTAGTTCAATGTCAGAAAAAAAAGAAGACATACCTTGTCCTAAGTTCAACTCTTGCTCTTTTTCTTTTTTTTGAGACAGAGACTCGCACTGTTGTGCAGAATGGAGTGCAGTGGCCGGATCTCGGCTCACTGCAACCTCTGTCACCCAGGTTTAAGCGATTCTCCTGTCTCAGCCTCCCAAATAGCTGGGATTTACAGGTGTGTGCCACCACACCCGGCTAATTTTTGTATTTTTAGTAGAGATAGGGTTTCGCTATGTAGGCCAGGCTGGTCTCAAACTCCTGATCTCAGGTGATCTGCCCACCTTGGCCTCCCAAAGTGCTGGGATTATAGGCGTGAGCCACTGCGCCCAGCCCAACTCTTGCTCTTCACCATTATTAAAATAAGTTTTAATTTCAAAACAATACTAAAAAAGAAATACTATTCCTTCTCCTCCTGTCACTCTCTTTCCATCTCTCTGCCATCCTTTAACTCTACCACAAACCACTTATTAACTGTCTGATTTCTTTCAAAGAATACAAATAAATAAAACCTTAGTCCCAATCTCTAGTCATCAGCTATTTATTCTTTGCTGTAAACTAAGGAGGTCTCTATTTCAATAGACTTGCTAACCTGACAATGTTTTTCTCAATGGTTAGCAGTAGGCAAACATCTAGAACCATACACTCCTTTGCAAACGTAACTGACGTCTGTCAGCATTATTAAAACAACTTTACAATTAGCAGGCTAATTTCAAGTTTGTAGAAAATGAAATTTCAATACTTTCTCTCTTACATTTTAAGTTTGGTTCTACATGGGTTACTTCTTTTTTTAAATTTCCCACTTAAAGTTTGTTTGTAAAGTAACACAAGACAACAAAGCTATAGTTAAGCCATCTCCATGATACTAAAGAGCCAACATCCTATAAGTAGGAGCAGATTAGCAAGAATTTCTGATCATTACATGAACTGCTCTCAGCAATTAAATTTATTCCCATCTACCTGTCTTGTTACACAAAGGGAGGAAAGACTATAGTGAATGTAAATCAAAGTTATTACTTTAAAAATATAGGATTTTTAAGATATAGGATTAAAAGACAGAGAACAGAGAACAACAACAGTAAAATCTCCGGATCTTTCCACTTGCCCTGGATTCCTGGGTTGCAGCTTCTCTAACAGCTCATTTTCCCTTCTTGTGAGGTTTTACTACTTGGTGTGCACTGCTCTCCACTTCCATTTCCACCCCTGTAGGTTTTCAAAAGGAGATAAAGCAACTGTATAAGAATGCCTAAAGACATCAAAGACCCAAAGCTTCACTGGTTGCGTGTGGCATAGGAGGAAGAGGAGGAAAACGTGAGGTAATGAGGATCTACTGTATTTACCTTATGTGCAGGGCATGTGGACAACAATAGAAACCATGTAGGGGGCACTTTTGGTCAAAAAAGAACATGGCAGCCTAATGGGAGGCCTTTGTTCCTCAAAAGGGTCTCCTTTCCCCCTTTTGTGCTTCACTTAATTCATGGCATCTGAGCTGCTCTTGAACTTGACAGACTGAGAGAAAGAAAAGGGGAGTCAGACACACAAAGAGAAAGGAAAAGGAAAGACTTCAAAGAGAATTAATTTGAAAAAATTAGTTCTACTGCCAGTTTTTTGATGAAGTTTTAGAATTTTAAGGGAGTTGGAAAGTAATGAACTGTTGAAATAAATTTAATTTTCCCAGAAATTGTAATGAATAATAAAGTAGATAAATAAGGTACAAAATATAATTATGTCCTAATAATTTGTTAATAGATTTTTTCCTGCTACATGTATTTCTTGAAATAATATTAAGAAAATGTCTGATATTCAACAGATTACATGAAAGGTAACATTCTACAAGCAGAACCAGTAAGTAACTAAGTCATTTCCCAGCTTAAGGGAATTTTACTTGAGTCACACTGAAGACCACCACAGAACCACCAGCGCCACCTGCAGGGTAAACACAAATTAGCAGTTTACCACACTGATATTTCAAAGCCTAAGATTTTAAAAGACACAGTAGGCCGGGAGTGGTGGCTCACGCCTGTAATCCCTGCACTTTGGGAGGCCGAGGCGGGCGTATGACGAGGTCAGGAGATAGAGACCATCCTGGCTAATACGGTGAAACCCCGTTTCTATTAAAAACAAAAAAATTAGCCGGGCGTGGTGGCGGGCGCCTGTAGCTACTCGGGAGGCTGAAGCAGGAGAATGGCGTGAACCCGACAAGCGGAGCTTGCAGTGAGCCGAGATCCGGCCACTGCACCCCAGCCTGGGCTGGAGAGACACATCGTCTCAAAAAAAAAAATAAATAAATAAATAAAAAAAGACACAGTAACTGTGATACTTTCACAATGAAGAATTTAAAAATGTTTTAAAGTAGTAAATAACTTCAGATAGAGAACAAAGCTCTAGGAATCTCTGGCCAATTTTATGTATTTATAAATATAAAAATAGAACCGCAGAAAGATTGGTAGCTATGTACTAATACAAAGGACTGCTTCAAAATCTTAAAAGAGCAAGTTATAAGTAATATCACTGTCTCATGAGGTTTTAGGTTTTTTTTTTCCTGATTGTAAAACATTACAATACAATCAAACAAGTCTGAAATACAGGAAATTATCCTATTCCCATTAGATTTAGTATTTATTCCCCCAGGTCTCTCTTCTATGCATGTCTTGTGTATATAGTTTGGTATCACATGCCATACCTACTAGTTTTTGTGTGTTTTTTTCCCCCCTTTTTACAGCTTCCTTCCCCACACCCCATTTAATATATTTGATAGCTTCTTTTATATCAGTACACATTACACCTTAATTTTTTGGTGGTGTATAGTATTTTACTTCAAGGATATACTAAGGATTTGTGATCAATATTTATACTATTAACACAGGTATTGGATTGTTTCTAATTTTTCCACTTTACAAACAAAGCTTCAAGAAACAGCACTTTTCATATCTTTCCTTACTGGTGTAAAAATGTCTGTAAACAAATAGCTAGAGACAGAATTCCTAAGTGAAATAATACGAACATTTTGCGGTGGCTCACGCCTGTAATCCCAGCACTCTGGGAGGCCGAGGCAGGCGGATCATGAGGTCAGGAGATCAAGACCATCCTGGCCAACACGGTAAAACCCCATCTCTACTAAAAATACAAAAATTAGCTTGGTGTGGTAGTGCGTGCCTTAATCCCAGCTACTTGAGAGGCAGAGGTAGAGGCAGAAGAACCACTTGAACCCAGGAGGCGGAGATTGCAGTGAGCCGAGATCATGCCACTACACTCCAGCCTGGTGACAGAGCGAGACTCCATCTCAAAAAAAACAAAAACAAAAACAAAAAAATTAATAGTATTACCAAATTGTGCCAAAGTACCTGCCCATTATTATGTGACAGTGGCTGTTTCCCTTGATCCCAGACAACAATCTTTTAAACATTTGACATTCTGATACTGATTTTAATAATTCCAGAACATCTGCACATATCTTCCTTCAAATTGAGACTATGATGCACTTATTTACTGATGAAAAGATTTTGTAAAAGTACTACTTTTAAACCACCAATTATTATTTTATAGCCATATCTCAATTTCACCTTATAATACAATTACTACCTAACCTGATTACACCCATCACAATGCATTCAGAAAGCACTGGATATTTCCCAATCCACCTTCAGAAGATAATTTGGTACCATTAAGGAGATTTAAAGGGTATGCTCCAGGTCTCAAAAGCAACTGTAAAAAAGGCAGAACCTATGGCACGTGTTTACCTATGTAACAAACCTGCATGTCCTGCACATGTATCCTGAAACTTTAAATAAATAAATAAATAAGGCAGAATCCTATAAACGCAAACTCTTCCCAAGAGAACTATTGTGAAGGTAGAGCTTTCAACTGGATTTATATGCATAAGCATGCAAGTGTGTCAGTTATATTTGTTTAAAAGTAAGTGCAACCATTCTAATCACACCTTGTACACACAAGTTGTAGAAGTATACAGGTCTGTGGATTTAACAATGTAGCTGTAGGCTTAGCAGCTTAGCATTGACATAAATTGAAGTTGGGGTTTTAATACCTAAGGTAAGGTTTCTCAACCTCAGTACTACTGACATTTTGGACCAGATAATTCTTTGCAGAGAGGGGAGGAGACTGACTTTGTGCACTGTAGGATGTGTAGCAGCATAACTGGCCTCTAATCACTAGATGCCATCAGCATCATTCTTCAGGTTGTGACAATCAAAAATGTTTCCAGTCACTGCCAAATGTTGGGGGGGTGGCGGAGGGTACGGCAAGAGATTGTCCCTGTTTGAGAACCACAACCCAATGGTACTCCTCAAATGAGCTATATATACATTTCACTACTGCATGCACTGTCACAAGTTTGATTTTTAAAATATACAAATATTTTAAATACTTAAAAGATTTATCTAATTTTCTTTAACCTTCACCACATGCTGCTGCCATTAGTGAATTTGGCAGCATCTACATTGTTTGGGTTTAGACACAGGCTAAATCAATGACTCTAAATAACCTAATTACTAACTTAAATTACCAGCTAACAATGACATTTCATAATGGTTTAATAGAAGAAACGCTAAACTTGTGAGGCAAAAACTTAAGTTATTTTATCATTGTGAACTGTCCTGTTAATTCTGTCTCTAAAATGTATCTTGAATCCACTGTTTCTCTGCATCTTCCACAATCTTTGCCTCAGCCACTATCCCTCATGTATACTCAGACCCTTTAAACTGTTCTCTCAGCTTCTACTCTAGACTCCACCAAGCTACTCATTCAACTAATACTTACTGAATGCCTGTTATATACAGCATTCCACATCCTGAAAATAGATCAGTACACAACTCTCTTACATAATTCTTTATCTGGTGAAATTTATATTCTAGTATGAAAGTCAGAGGACAGTAAGTGGTCTGGAGAAAAATAAAGTAGGGAAGGACTGGCAGGGATGGGGTCTGGTATGGATTCACCAGTAGTATAAAGACCTGAAGGAGGTTAGGAAGTGAACCACATGGGTATGTGTGAGAAAAGCATCCTAGGCAAACAAGACAGCAAGTGTAAAGGCCCTGAGGTGGGAGCATGTCTCTGAGATTTACTCCAAGTGAAATGAAAACCCATGGGAAGATTTGGAGCAGGAGAGATATGCTCTAACATTTTAAAGGGAAAAAAACTGGTAACTGTCTAGAATAGGCTGTAGGTGTGAGTGCCTGGGACACGATAAATTTTTTTAAAAAAATTTTTTTTAAAGAAAAAAGATTAAAAAAGAATAGGCTGTAGGGGTGGAAGGGTGGAAGCTGAAACTAGCTAATTCATATGAGATTTACATCAAGGTGGAGACTGTGGAGCTAAGAAGTGGCTGAATTTTGGATATATTATTAATCACAGTGATATTTTAAAAACACAAACTGGACTGTGTCACTCTTCAAAAGCCCTTCAATTGTCATTTTCTTCTCAATGTACTTTATATAAAATACAAAATCCAATATGGTCTAAAAGGCTCTATATGATCTGGTTCCTCCTTAACTCTCCAGGTTCATCTTACTCCTCAGTAATCAAAATACGTTCTGGTCACACTGACCTTTGAGGTCATCTAATACCCCAAATTCCTTTCCACTTGGGGGTCTTGGTGCATACTGCTCGCTCTGCTTAGAATGCCCCTCTCCACTCTTTGCCCTACCTACATGCTCTCATATGTCACTTCTCAGCTTAAAATTCACTTCCTCTTAATCACATGGGGCAGCATGAAACAAAGAAAAAAAAAAAACCACTTCCTTAAAGAGACCTTTCCTGACATACCACAATAAATTAGCTTTACTCCCTTTCCCCACTATCTTCTCTTAAAGTACCTCAAAGTACTTTTCCTTGATAGAAGCCATCCAAATTTGTAATTCCCAAATTGGTTTACTATATATAGTGGTTAATATTTGTCTCTATAGACCATAAGGTATAAAGAGCAGAGATCACTTTTGTTTCACTTATCATAACCCAGGATTGGCCACAATACCTGGTACATAGCAATTACAAAAAATAACAAGTAATACAGCTTTCATCCCAGCTCTGCCACATATGACCTAGTCACATCTGTTCTCAGGATTTCAACATATCTTCCCTCCCTTTTATTCTTAAGGCTCTATGAAGGTCACAAGAACTAGAGTAAATGAGACAAAGTAGGAAATCACAAGGAGTCTTTTTTTTTTTTTTTGAGACGGAGTCTCGCTCTGTTGCCCAGGCTGGAGTGCAGTGGCGCGATCTCGGCTCACTGCAAGCTCCACCTCCCGGGTTCCCGCCATTCTCCTGCCTCAGCCTCCCGAGTAGCTGGGACTACAGGTGCCCGCCACCACGCCCGGCTAGTTTTTTGTACTTTTAGTAGAGACGGGGTTTCACCGTGTTAGCCAGGATGGTCTCGATCTCCTGACCTCGTGATCCGCCCGTCTCGGCCTCCCAAAGTGCTGGGATTACAGGCTTGAGCCACCGCGCCCGGCCAGGAGTCTTAAGAATAGTTTGTCTGAAATAGTCAGGGAGTTAAGTAGGAGAGATGAATGAGGGAAGGCCTTGACTGTTGGGTTATGAAATCTGGACTTTATTCAGCAGCCAAATGGAGAGGCATTGACGCCTTTGAGCAGAAAAACACACCAATCAGAACTGTGTTTTTGGAAGTTTGTATCTATCTGTGGTGCGTAACTCACTGACGAGGCTAAATGCAAAAATCTGAATTAGAAGCCAACAGGCGAATAGGGCCTTGACAATTTTTTTTTTCCTTGAGTCGGAGTTTCGCTCTTGTTGCCCAGGCTGGAGTGCAATGGCCTGATCTTGGCGCACTGCAACCTCCGCCTCCTAGGTTCAAGCAATTCTGTCTCAACCCCGAGTAGCTGGGATTACAGGTGCATGCCACCACGCCTGGCTAATTTTTGTATTTTTAGTAGAAATGGGGTTTCATCACATTGGTCAGACTGGTCTCAAACTCCTGACCTCAGGTGATCCGCCCGACTCGGCCTCCCAAAGTGCTGGGATTACAGGCGTGAGCCACCGCGCCTGGCCGACATGTCTTTTAAAATAGCTGGATACAAAAAAATATAATTGTTCTCACATTTTTATTAATAAAGGTTTTTAGTGTTATGTGATACCTATACTAAGCTTACATTTGTTTTAGTTATGTTTATAAAGAAAACAAAAAAGTGATCCAACAATGGAAAATACTTTCATTCTCTCATTCATTACTGACAATGCAACCAGATTAATCTTCCAAAAGTATGGCTCAGATCATATTACTCAAAAAACTTCAGTGGCTCCCCACTGTCTACTGAATTAAGTCCAAACACCTTAGCCTGATATTTAAGACTCTACATAAACTGGCCCCAATTTATGTACTTTTCTCTCCTATATTCTAGCCAAATTGAACTACTTTTGCTCCAAACATGGCCAGCTTTTTCTGCCTCTACCAGACCTTGCTTCACACTGTTTCCTTCTTTCTTAAATGCAATCCCACCCTCCACCCTTAACCCACCTGTCAAAATCCTACCTTCTTTATTGAGGGCCCAGCTCCCCTGTTACTGCCACTCTAAACATCTTTCTTCAACCCACCTCAAGTACAAAATCCATCCCCAGGGGCTTTGTAACTCACCACATTCTACACTGAATGATTTTTCTTCATGTTTGATCTCCTCAATTAAATTATAAACAACTTCCAGCTCCCTCTGTGAAACTAAGATGGTATGTATGTACACAGAAGCAAGCAACTATATTTATAACTTAAACTGTTCAAGAACTTATTCCCTTTGAGGGCAGATACGGTTTCTGATTCATCTTTTGTTTCCCGCAATTCCTTGAACAAAGTACATTGAATAAATAAGCACTGAATAAAACACTCAAAAAATTAAATCAAATATAAAATTTGCCCTTATCTCTGGGGTCTGATTAGTTGAGTTGAGCCACGCTAAAAGAAAGAAGCACCGGGCATCATGGTGGACGCCTCTAGTCCAGTTACTTGGGAGGCTGAGGTGGGAGGATCACTTAAGCCCAGGAGCCTGAGGCTGCAGTATGCTATGACTGCACCTGTGAGTAGCCATGGCACCACAGCCTGGACAATATAGTGAGAACCCATATCCAAAAAAAAAAAAAAAATTTATTGAACACCTGCACTGTAGTTAGCTGCTGTGCTAAGACTGTAGAGATTAAAAGTAAGTATGAAACACCATCCCTGTCCCAAGAAGCTTCCATCCAATATTCTTAGGTACACGAAACATATTTTCAAAGCAATCAGAAAAATACAAAAGAGTTATCAAACATAATCAAGGCTGGGCACAGTGGCTCATGCCTGTAATCCCAGCATTTTAGGAGGCTGAGGCAGGCGGATCACTTGAAGACGGGAGTTCAAGACCAGCCTGGGCAACATGGTGAAACCTCGTCTCTACTGAAAATACAAAAATTAGCCAGGCATGATGGCGCATGTCTGTAATCCCAGCTACTCGAGAGGCTGAGGTATGAGAATCACTTGAACCTGGGAAGGGAAGGTTACAGTGAGCCAAGCCAAGATCATGCCACTGCACTCCAGCCTGGGCAACAGAGCGAGACAATGTCTTAAAAAAACAAAACAAAAAAATCAAATCCTGAATTGAATATGAATTTCCAAAGAGCTGGCACAGATAACAAGTGCCATGGGAAATTGAATGGAGAGAGAAGCTTGGTTAGAGAGCAGGAAGAGGCAAGATTATCTAAAACAATGTGTTCCCCTAGATGGTGCCAACAGCTATATCTATCCCTACATCTTGCTTTTAAAAAGAAAAATAACCCATGCAGAGGACCACATCTCCAATCTATAAATGTTCATGCTCACTGGCCCTATTATCTTATGCAAGCATCCTCTGCTAGTGCACACATGAAAAATCCAGAAATCTAAAAGCACAAAAATAGTTTTCCAAAATAAAGAATCATTTTCTACATCTTTCCTTTCATGCAGTGGCAGGGGAGGGCAGATTTCAAAGGTGACCATTTAAAAAAACCTAATAAAATTCTAAAAATAAACTGTAACTAGTCCTTCTAGACCCTACTCAACTCATTTTAACAATTACCTCTTTCAACATCAGTAATCAGACAAATTTTAGATATGTTATGGTTGACTGGGAACCACTCTCCTATTCAAATATTTCAAATCAGACAAGACATTGATAAATCAAATGAGAAATACTATAGAATAGTGGTTTAAAATTGAGACCCTGAAGCCAGCTGGCATGGGTTCATAATCCCAGCTAAGTATTAAGTTTCCTCTGGGCTTCAGTTTACTAATTTCTAAAAGGAGTTAAAAAAAAAAAAAAAAAAAAAAAACAGTTAATTCATAGTATTGTCATGAAGAGCTAACGCATTAAAATTTTAAGTATACTAATCTAGCATATAGTGAGCAACCAAAAAACTGCTACCTACTCTTATCCAAAGTAATTAAGGGCACAGTTCAGTCAAGACTACTCAGGCAATGATATAGTAGTAAACAAAATGTGCCAGCTTCAAAAGTGAAAACCGAACAATTTTCCTATACAGGAAATTAGCATCAGAAGAAATGTAGAACATGTGTATATGTGGAAAACTCTGTATGACAGAGCTTTGGCAATGCAGGAAAGCTGAGGAAAGAGTGAAAAATTCAACAAATCATGTTGAGAGAATTAGAAATCCATATACCTAAACAATTAGATCCTCGTCTCATACTATACACAAAAATTAGTTCCAGATAGATTAATGATCAAAAAGTAACAAAGCAAACTTTAAGAAAACATATGAGAATCTGAAGATCCAGAAGAGAAAGATTTTTTAATAACACATAAAAAGTACAAACCATAAAGGAAAAGGCTGATAAATCCAATAGTATTAAAATTAAAAACTTTTTTCATTAAGAGTCCATTTAAAAATACAAAGACGAACCACAGACCGGGAAAAGATATTAGAACATATATAAGCAACCAAAAAAGGGTAAGAATTTTAAAATTCCTACAAATCAATGAAAGATGTAACAGTATTTTTAATGCGCAAAATATATTAACTGGCAATTCACAGAAGAAACACAATGATCAATAAGCACATGAAAAAACTTAATCTCATTAATAATAAAGAAAATACGAATTATACCCTTTATGAGATGCCATTTCATGTCCAATGAGGCTGGCAAAATTACACTATCTTGGCAAAGATGTGGTGCAGTAAGAACTACACTAGTAGCAAGAATATAAATTGATATAGTCACTCTCGCAGTATCTAATAAAGATAAAGATGTGCACACCCTACATACAACAATTCTACTTCTAGGCTTACATATGTACTGTACGTTTTGTCCATACACTCCCTCTTACACACACACACTCCTACACACACACACTCCTTAATAAAACTCTAACATGTATGTACAAGGAGATATATACTGGATTATTCTGAGCAGCATTGGTTGTAATTGCCAAGAACTGGAAACAGTCAAAATGTCCATCAGAAGAAAAACTACTAAATCAACTGTGGCATATTTATTCAACAAAATACCACACGGTCATGAAACTGAATTGCAGTAGATGGTTTACTAAACTGGTTGCAGTTACTCCCTTCCCTGTATCCAGGCTATTTTGCAGTGTGCCTTTGCTGCTGCTCCCATCAAGAGCTGCATCCCTCAAATCTGGGATGGTCTCCCAATAGAATGCAATAAATATGATGTTACTAGCCTAAGTCTCAAAAGGCCTTATACACTTCCACTCCCTCGTTTATAACACTGCTCAGCTGCTAGGTGAACAAGATCAGGCCAGCCTCCTGTGGGATAAAACCACGTGAAGCAGAAATAAACTGTCTCTGCTGAAGCATCTTAGCCTACACAAACTTCAGCCAACACAGCAGCTGGTCATAGATACATGAGCAAGCCTGGTTAAGATCAGCAGAATCACCTAGCTGACCCAACAGTCACATGAGCAATAAAAACAGGGGTTAGCAAACTACACAGCCTGTGTGCAAGACGTGGTATGATGCCTATTTTTGTACAGTCCACAAGCCAAGAATAGTTTTTACAGAAGAACATTTGCAAAAGTTTTGATAAGAAACACTAAACTTGGACCCCAATTAGGCAAAATGCTGTCCTCCCCAAATAATTCTATTCTTCTCATTAGCAGACCTGTATTGCAAGAGTTTTTGCTCAATTACTATTCTATTTGTTTATAATTTGAATTTTCTAGATTTAAAATATATGGTAATTTGTTCTCTCTCGTTATATGAGTATCTACACAGTATCCATGATTTTGCCTCTTGGCCTACAAAGCCTGAAATATTTACTATCTGGCCCTTCAAAGAAAAGATTTGCCAACCTCTGATTAACAGCTTACACAGGTCCTCCTGTGTACACGTGTATTCAGACACACACACACACACACACACACACACACACACACACACATATCTATATCTATATCTCACTGACTGACAGACAAACAGACCTGGCCATTAGGTATGTGGTGGATGTTAGTAAAGAAGAAAGCAAAATAAATTAATGCAATTATAATTTTTTGTGATTTATAAGTGCTATGAAGGAAATAAAGGATCAAGTTTGATGATAACTGATTGTCAAACAATTTCTAAGGATCACATAGTGTGGCACATTCAGAAGGGGAAGAAATATGAAGAAACTTGCTGAATCTTGTGTCTTTCAGTCACTCCCTCCAAAATATGGAGATGTTCACAAGCTATAAGAAACAGCACAAAACGAAGCAAAATGTTACCTATAGTCACTTCTGAAGTCACAATATAACTAGAGGTAAGCATATTCATTCATCTGGAGCTATAACATATTGTTTAAAAAGTCAGGGCATGAGAATCAACTTGCCTATGTTTACATCTCAGCTGTGACACACATGACAATCACAGCTTAGCTTTGGAACGCTGGGCAAGTTATTTTACCTAAATCTCAAGACTCTTCTTTTGTAAAACGGAAGTTAAAAACCATCTACTTCTAGCCTCGGCAACATAGTGAGACCCTGTCTCTACAGAAAATAAAATTAAAAAAAAAAAAAAAAAATGAGCCAGGCACGATGGCACGCACCTGTAGTCCCAGCTACTCAGGAGGCTAAGGAGGAAGAATCGCTTGAGCTCAGGAGGTTGAGGGTGAAGTGAGCCATGATCATACCACTGCACTCCAGCCTGGGAGACAGAGCAAGACCCTGTCTTTAAAAAAAAAAAAAAAAAAAACCTGCCTCCAAGACTTGAGTATTAAATAAGATAATACAGTTTAGCAGTGCCAGGCACATCACCAGTGTTCATTAAATGTTGGCCATTATTATTACCTCTAGTTGCCAAACTCTTGTCTAAATAGATCCCTTAATATTTCCTACAATGCAGTCACTTATAGTCTACATTTCCCATTTTCTTCAATAACCCTTTGCCTCAAATAGTTTTGTTTTGTTTTGTTTTTTGAGACGGAGTCTCGCTCTGTCGCCCAGGCTGGAGTGCAGTGACGCAATCTCGGCTCACTGCAAGCTCCGCCTCCCGGGTTCACACCATTCTCTTGCCTCAGCCTCCCAAGTAGCTGGGACTACAGGTGCCCACCACCATGCCCGGCTAATTTTTTGTATTTTTAGTAGAGACGGGGTTTCACCGTGTTAGCCAGGATGGTCTCAATCTCCTGACCTCGTGATCCGCCCACCTTGGCCTCCCAAAGTGCTGGGATTACAGGTGTGAGCCACCGCGCCCGGCCCCCTCAAATAGTTTTAATAAAAGTTTCATTTCACTTCTCAGCAAATTTCTTTAGATTTAAAGCTACCATGTATGTTCAGTCCTATATGGTTCCAACATTTTCAACTGAAAATCGATGTCAGGGCTCAAAAGAAAGACATTTCTGGGGAAAGAATTATAGTAACTGCCATTAGGCCAAAAATACCATCCACCTCTCATCATTTGGACATAGGTGTATGTGTTACTGTGGTGCTCTTCCTTGTTTTTACTTTTCACAGAGCAAATAAAATAGAGCCAATGCCTAAAAAAAAAATAAGTTATTCTCATGCTCACATGAACATCTGCTGGTCTTTCTGTTTAAATCAAAGAAAAAGTAGTGCCAATGTCAGATTTTAAAGTGAGAGACCATTTGATGCCCAGAATGAGACCTGATTCCTCAGCACTACCTATTCTTGTACAAAACAATAAATGGTTCCCTGCAGGACACAGTCTACAGCTCACCTACCCAACTTAATAACAATCTTATCACCAACAGTACCTTGAGCAATAGATAGCATCAAGAAGTGGCTCTGTTGTAAATTTAGGAACAAAATTAAAGGTCCTAGGGAGACATTTTCCACAAGCACATCCAGACAGTGAAAAGGGACAGTCACATTCAGACAGGATTTTACTGCTTTATAAGTATCTCTCTCCCTGAAGCAACTCAAAATTATGACTGCCTCAAAATAAAGATTTGTGTAGCTATAACCAGTGCACCCAGACTCTGATATATCGATAGGCATTCACTCAGGCTCTTCAGAGCAGGAAAGTCATTGCACTGCTATATCCCAAAGAGTTTTCCAAATACAACAACCAAGGGGGAAAAAAAAATAAATTACTCCCCCTTATTCAAAGGCAACACATCCAAAGACTATCATTTTGTTACTTTTCAGTTGGCGTAAGTGAGATGATACGGTATAAACTCACTAAGCTGAAGATTCTGAGATCTGAATTCTACTCTCAGCTGCATGACTTTCGGTTAGTCACTTAACCTCAGTTATTCTCAAGTTGAAATTCAAGGTTATTTGGTGTGAATATCCTCACCAATTCTTCATCCAAAAAGTTTTATGTTATCTCCACCATCTAGTCTCCTGCTTCAACAACAATTATTATCATTTCTATATTAGTTAGGACCCTATCAATCTCAAAGAACAGAAAACCCAACAAACTCAGCAAAAAAAAAAAGAAAGAAAGAAAGAAAGAAAGAAAGAAAGAAAGAAAGAAAGAAAGAAAGAAAGAAAGAAAGAAAGAAAGAAAGAAAGAAAGAAAGAAATTAATTTATTGTCTCAAGTAACTGGAATAGCCAGAAGTAGAGTTCATTTCAGACACTCAGGCAATGTCTTCGCAACCTGATACTTCTCCCTTTTCCCTCTCTCTTCTCTTCTACCCCCAACACACTCGACTTGCCCCTCTTCGTATTTTCTTATTCTCAGGCTTCCCATAATGGCCAGATTAAGTCAGTAACTAGAACCACTCTCATCCTTCATCAGTCCCTAGGTTTAAGCACAAAGAATCTTTCTCCTACAGCTCAAACAAAAGCAAAAGCTGTGACTGGCTTCACTAATGTGCCCACCTTGAACCAACCATGTGACTGGGGGAACACAATCCTGAATCCTGAAGCAAAGTAACCACCACCCAGTAGGCATGGACTAAAAGTGGGAAAGGAGTGAGTCCCTCCAAGCAAAAACACAGATGTTCTCTACACCTTCTCTTATCCAAGGTAAATGCCTCCCTATTCCCATTTCTTCCTCCCATCTGCATTATTTTCTTTTAAAACCTAATCATCCCCTTAAAACCTTCACCTTGATGTTTGGTACATCATCCGTATTCTTCATATAGGTGAGAAATTACTTTCTCTTTCTCATCTGCTAAATCTAGTCAGTCACTGATTCTCAAAGATTCCACCTCCTTATGGTTGTTTTTTTCCAATCCTCTTCCTCTCAACTGTGACTCCTTTAGTTCAGGCCTCTGAATCACTCTTGTATGGATTCTTGTGGCTATGCCAATCCATTTCCCTGCTTCCAGTCTCATACCACTCCAATCTATGCTTCATACCATCACTGTCATCTTTCTAAAGTTCAAGTCTACTCTTACTCTCCTTTCTTCATATTCTTTAATGTATGCTTGTTTTCAGCACCATAAAAACTATATTATTTTTAACCATCCTCATGCAGTAATTCAATCAAGCCAACTACTTGCAATTTCCAAAATGCTGTAAGCTGTTTCAAACCTCTCTCCTTTTGTTCCCATTGCCCTGAATACTGGAATTTACTTAGGCTAATCTATAGATTCATGGGTTCCACCTACTCTAAAACACTTGGGAGAACAAGATTCAGCTAGGCGTTTCTACTCTTAGGAAACCTTTCCTGAGGTACCTAGTAGGACTTCTTGCTTTGTGCCCACACTATACCAACAGAGTTTCTCTTAGAGCATCTATGAAACTTTATTGCATTTACCTATTTGAGTACCTATTGAATAAGACTTGTTTCATTCCTATGGTACTCAAAAGCAAACATGCATTAAAGTCATTTGAAAAGCTCTGTAAAAATACAGATGCCTGAACTTGTACCACACCAAATATACCAAACAAGAATCTCCTAGATTTGGGGCCAGGCACGTACACTGTGAAAAAGCTTCACAAACAGATGATAATCTGCCTAAGAAAACCAATTTCCACTAAATATATCTGGCACTTCAAATTGTTCCTGGCAGTAGAAAAACAATAAATGTTGTAGAATGAACAAACAGGCAAATGAAGAGTAAGTCTTACATATTGCTATTAATGACAGTCAACAAAAATCACCTAATGGAAGAAAATGAATGCTAACATACCATTTTTGAGCATTCTAGCTAAATATTTTTTCAAGACTTTGGGGCAGGGGATAGAGAAATGGACAAATGAAGAAATTACCTGAATCACCTTTTTCTCTGATAATGAGAACTAAACATTATCCTATAAGTTCAACTGCTAAAGTCAGGGATAATAAATGTTTCTGATTACAGCATCAAGATACTCTACAGTTATGAGTCAGACTCTGAATAGTACTTGCTGATTGTTAACAATCAGCAAAATTAATACTGCCTTTTGCATGAACATTTTATGCAGTAAGAATTAGATACATGTGAAGCATGACTATGACATGAATTAAACTTAGGCAATACACAAAGAAACAGAATTATCCCTACATCAAAATTCAATTTAGTGAATATTTTCTGCCCACCTTCAGGGCCAGACACTAGTTTAGTTGTGCTAGTAAGGTGAACAAGAGGCAAGTGGCTGGCCTCAGGATGCTAAGAAGCAAATTTAATACATTGCAGCTAAAGCACATTAGTAACACTGATTGAACCTACATTAAATAGAATTGAGACTCCCAAATGTTTTCTCTGTATTCCATCATAACTTTTAAGTTAGACTAATATTATTTTACAAAGGTTTTTTAAAAGAAACTGAGGCATTTGCCTGTTTTGAAAGAGCACTATCCAAACTTTTCCTCTCCAAAAACTGTATAAAGTGTGAACAGGCTTTACAAAACAAAAAGTGCCAGTGAAGCAATTTAATTCACCTTATAATACAGGAGTCTGAAATATTCTGCCCAAGGACCCAAACCAGCCAAAAGAGCTTCCACTCTACATTCTAGTCAAAAAACAAACCAATAAAAATTCCTACATGGAGCTAGAGTCTGAGTATTCCTGAAGTTGCCTCTTTTTCCTGCCTGTATTAGAAAAGAAAGGAGCAAATAGAAAAAAATGAAATATGTATTAGAGCAAAGAGACACAAAAACTTTCCTCAGCCAGTATTTCTGTTCTTTTCTCCACAAAGACAGGCAAACCTGGCACCAAATTAAAATGGGGTGTGGGGGAAGGAGGACCTAAGAGAAACTTTCTTTTTTTTTTTTTTTTTTTTTTTGAGGAGTCTCGCTCTGTCGCCCAGGCTGGAGTGCAGTGGCTGGATCTCAGCTCACTGCAAGTTCCGCCTTTCGGGTTCACGCCATTCTCCTGCCTCAGCCTCCAGAGTAGCTGGGACTACTGGCACCCGCCACCTCGCCTGGCTAGTTTTTTGTATTTTTTAGTAGAGACGGGGTTTCACCGGGTTAGCCAGGATGATCTCGATCTCCTGACCTTGTGATCCGCCCGTCTCGGCCTCCCAAAGTGCTGGGATTACAGGCTTGAGCCACCACGCCCGGCCGAGAAACCTTCTTCCTTAAAAAATAAAAAATTCTGGCTGGACGTGGTAGCTCAGGCTTATAATCCTAGCACTTTGGGAGGTCAAGGGCAGTGGATCACTTAAGCTCAACAGTTCGAGACCAGCCTGGGCAACATGGTGAAACCCTGCCTCTACCAAAAATACAAAAAATTAACCAGGCGTGGTGGCAGGCGCCTGTGGTCCCAGCTATTCAGGAGGCTGAGGTGGGAGGATCACTTGAACCTGGGAGGCAGAGGTTGCAGTGAGCCGAGATAGCACCACTGCACTCCAGCCTGGGCGACAGAGTAAGACCGAGAAAAAAAAAAAAAAAAAAAAACACAAACACAAAGAGACCCATTAACCAATTATAATCCCAAGTTCTACTCTCGTGGGGCAGGGGGCTAGAAAAATAAAGAATGAAACATAATAGTAGGAAAAAATGACACCTTGTTCTACAAGAGAGTTAGTAAATGATTACAGGATTCACAGAGGCTCTAAGTTTTGTTTCTGACCATGAAGTACAAACTCTTCAGCTGATGAAAGATAAAAACATAATTCAAACCATTAAAAGCAAGAGCAGTAGGCTTTCCTTTGAAGTGAAACTTTTGCCCTCTTAAGTGAAACTGTCCCTTGATAATTAGGTTTGTCCAAGTTTCACAAGTATTTCATCAGCAAATTCATCATAGCATGCTCTTTGGGCCACCTCATTTTATTTTATTTTATTTTTTATTTTTTATTTTTTATTTTTTTTTTTGAGACGGAGTCTCGCTCTGTCGCCCAGGCTGGAGTGCAGTGGCCGGATCTCAGCTCACTGCAAGCTCCGCCTCCCGGGTTTACGCCATTCTCCTGCCTCAGCCTCCCGAGTAGCTGGGACTACAAGCGCCCGCCACCTCGCCCGGCTAGTTTTTTGTATTTTTTTAGTAGAGACGGGGTTTCACCGGGTTAGCCAGGATGGTCTCGATCTCCTGACCCTGTGATCCGCCCGTCTCGGCCTCCCAAAGTGCTGGGATTACAGGCTTGAGCCACCGCGCCCGGCCCACAAAAATATGTGTTCATTACAATGCACCTCATTTTAAAATATGCATTGTAATGAACACATATTTTGATAAAAGAAGGCCATTTTTTAAGAACACAAGGGTCCAATTAGATTATGTAAATCTCAGTTAGAAGTACACATCAATCAGTCAACAGTGTTCAAAGCTTCTGGCAAAATGGTGGTCAGCACAGTCTTTGGGCACAGAAATATCAGAAATGCTACCTTAGATGGATACATGTTTTCTTCCCAGTGTCATTACACATAAAATCAAAAGCTATAAACTAGTCATCCACGTTAACCTGTTATAAACAAGAAGTTATCAAAGTCAGTTATGTATTCTTAAAATAATTTAAAGATTTTCTAATGACCAGAATTACTTTAATTCATTTCACCACTGTGGGACAGTTATGAACATTCTTTGGTTTGGAGTTTGCAACAAAGTAAAAAGCCAGATGTAATAAAAGCTACACCTTAACTATATAATTATTCAGAATATAGATAATAATTGGTTTGTGTTCTCAAATTATCAACAATAGAGTTTAATAGGGTGCTGGTTCCCTTTCAGTGAAAAAAATAAAAAATTAACATTAAAAACAGATTTGGGCCGGGAGCGGTGGCTCACGCATGTAATCCCAGCACTTTAAAATATTTCAAAGAAGTATTTTAGCGGTGATTCCTTCTTCACATGAAACCTGGACTGTTGGTCAAATATACTCTCTGTTGGTCTGCTGGTCAAATAGACTCTCTGTTGGTCTGTTCAGACAATCCTAATAGCAAATAGGATGGCCCTCATTTGTAAAAGTTTCTTAAAGGGATTCTTCTATGAGTTAAAAGGTAAGGAAACACATTTTAAAACATGGGGGCAACTCCAAGACCTCAGAAAAGAAATACATTTGATTTAAATAATCAATATATAAAGAAGAGACTGGGGGTGGTGGCTCACGCCTGTAATCCCAGCACTTTGGGAGGCCGAGGCAGATGGATCACTTGAGGTCAGGCGTTTGAGACCAGGCTGGCCAAAACGGTGAAATCCGGTCTCTACTACAAAATAAATAAATAAATAAATAAATAAATAAATAAATAAATAAATAAAATAAAATAAATAAATACACACACACACACACACACACAAAATTAGCCAAGCATGGTTGCATGCACCTGTAATTCCAGCTACTCAGGAGGCTGAGGCAGGAGAATCGCTTGAACCCGGGAGGCAGAGGTTGCAATAAGGCAAGATCATGCCACTGCACTCCAGCCTGGGCGACAGAGTGAGGCTCCATTTACAAAAAAAAAAAAAAAAAAAAAAAAAAAAAAGTATAAAGAAGAAACAAAAAATACAGTGAGTTGAATTATTTTACGTTATCCATTATAAAACCTGTAATATCATATGTTCAGTGACGACAAAAATGATATGGTGTTTTCATTTACTTTGTAAAGCCTAATACGTAAAGAAACCTAAACATAGCCTATATAGTCACACAAACAAGATCAGCGTGTCAGACCAGAAGTTCCAAGAAGTATGAGCCTTTTAATAGAAAAATGCTGTTTTCCTAGTACTCGATACATAGAGACCATGAGGGAAAGTCAGAAGTAAAAATTTCCCAGTAACATACTAAAATTACCTCTACAAACACTTAAGTATTTTATTTCCCTCCATGTTCAGCAAAATAAAATATGAATTTGACAAATACTGGGCCTAATTAGTTGAGGTACAAATGAATTCAAGAGGAGCTTAATTTTATTTATTTATTTATTTATTTATTTATTTATTTACTTATTTATGACAAGGTCTCCGTCTGTAACCCAGACTGGAATCCAGTGGCATGATTTCAGCTGACTGCAGCCTTGACCTCCCGGGCTCAATCAATCCTCCCACCTCAGCCTCCTGAGTAGCTGGGACCACAGGCGCATGCTACCACACTGGCTAATTTCCGTATTTTTTTGTAGAGACAGGGTTTCAAATGTTGAGCAGGCTGGTCTCACACTCCTAGGCTCAAGCGATCCACCTGCCTCTGCCTCCTAAAGTGCTGGAATTCCAGGCATGAGCCACCACACCTGATCCAAGATTAGCTTTAAAGCTAAAATACCTCATGTTCTACTCATATGAGATGTTCTTATAATACACCTCACAAAAAGAAAATTTCACTGTTATTAACCAAAACTGTTGTTACTTAAATCTTTACTGTTCTCTTGAGGAACACAATTCTGAAACTACTAAAATAATTTGCTTTTAGAATTTTGCTTTTAGAATTCCAGCAAAATAAAGTCTTTTAAACTTTCAGAATTCCAGCAAAATAAAGTCTGTGTATATGTGTTCATTTATGCTCCTAAATTGAGCATAATCAGGGAAGGTAACAAAATGTGAAGAAATAAAATAATTTATAATTAAGAAGACAATGTTATTAAAATCTATTTCTAAAAACAATGCTCTAGTACATCAGAAAATTGAAATGTTTAGGATATGCTGAAATGTTTAGGATATGTTTCTTCTGTTTACCAGATTACCAGAAACCACTTTTCAGAGTTAGTTTGATCCACTTTGTTGATAAGAAAATACCTCCAGGGTCCACTAAAGGTTTAGCTACGCCAAAGTTTAAAGAAAACCAACAAACCATATTGCTACCTTTGTAATTTGTATATGTCAAAGTAGTATTCTGAGGGGAATGTCAACAATAAACGAATTCTCTCAAAACACAAGATTACTTTTTTTTTTCTTTTTTGAGACGGAGTCTTGCTCTGTCGCCCAGGCTGGAGTGCAGTGGCACAATCTTGGCTCACTGCAAGCTCTGCCTCCCGGGTTCACGCCATTCTCCTGCCTCAGCCTCCCGAGCAGCTGGGACTACAGGCGCCCACCACCACACCCAGCTAATTTTTTTGTATTTTTAGTAGAGACGGGGTTTCACTGTGTTAGCCAGGATGGTCTCGATCTCCTGACCTCATGATCCGTCCGCCTCAGCCTCCCAAAGTGCTGGGATTACAGGCGTGAGCCACCGCACCCGGCCAAGATTACTTTTTTTCTCTAATGTTCCTGTGGCAACATCCTCAAGAATAAAAATGTTATCAGGCATCATTTTCCATTCTTACCTAAAATTTAAACACTGTAATTTAAATTGAGAAATATTTGTAACATTCTAATTACATAAAATTAGAACAAAAAGCAAAGTAATAATAAGCCAAAACACTGTTATCTTTTCTATCTGATCCATGACAGATGTTCCCCAAACATCTACAATTCTAACAACCAGAATTCTAACAACCTAAACCATTCTAACAATCAAAATTAAAGATGAGTGCCCATCCATTTGTTCTTCATCTCATATTTTTTTCTCTTATTTTCTGGAAGGAAAATGCCAGAACAGATTGTCCAGAATGACAGAAAAGTTCAAAATATTGCTAATATAAGTTTTATGTTAGAAAATATACTGAAAAAAATAACATACAAAAGAATTTGATACTACAGATACTGCTCCTTTTCACTGAAGATTTTACATTATTCTATGCAAACAAGAATAAAATGTCAATTACAAAAATAAACAAACTCCTGTTAATGAAATAAGCGTCTACCATCTGACAGCAAGAAGTGGGCAAAGGTAACACCATCTTGCAAATAATGCTTTATTTCATTGCTCATCACAGTGCTCCACTGCACAAAGGCCCATCCTCACTGTAGGTGAGTCAGCATGAACTCTAATGACTGTCACTTCAGTCATTCACACCAATGGCCACCAGATCTTGAAATTTATTCCCCAGGACAGTTCCTCCTCTAAAACTTTAAACTCTCCCAATGCTACCTCACTCAACACTCCCAGATGTCTGACTCTTTTATTCCCATTAAAGAGCTGTTCTGCAATTCATCTATACATCCTGCTCTTCCACTTTCCCCTACACCATCAATTCTCTCCTGTCTTCACTTCCTTCTAAATTCTACTGAGACCACAGGGTCC
The DNA here is from genome assembly GCF_007565055.1 of Rhinopithecus roxellana. NCBI lineage: Eukaryota > Metazoa > Chordata > Mammalia > Primates > Cercopithecidae > Rhinopithecus > Rhinopithecus roxellana. The sequence goes on along the minus strand of NC_044556.1, from coordinate 117,218,524 downwards.
ATAAATGACATTCCTGTCAAGACTTTCCACTCCCTTGCTTCCCTGTCCTTCTGTTCCACATCCTAACAAAGACCCCAGTCTGGAAGGCTGCCATCTCCATTCCTACTTCTACACCTTGACCTGCCAAGCACTATTAGAAAAACAAAAAGGCAGCATAACCCTACACTGCCTAGCAACTTTCCTCATAAATCTCTCTTTAGAACCCAGATTTCAATGGGATGAGAAGGGAATGAAAGTTACATAGTAGAGGCAGGGAGTTTAGAGGAGTTTACAAAGAAGTCTGGAGACAAGGGGAAGCAAAAGGCTGGTATCTAGAGGAAACAAAGAAAGGAGAAGTTTGAGAATGCTGAAGTTTAAGAGGGCTGGTTACTAGGGAAAGTTTGGAGATGAGAAGTTAAAGGATGCCAAACATTCCTATAGAGGCAGAAAAAAATGGATAGGATCCATTGCTTCAGATTTTAAGAAAATAATATATGTGTTTCAGTAAGAAGAATTAATTGAAAAGGTTTTTTCACCCCAGGTACTTATCTCCAGCGCAATCCAGAGTTTAACTTTTTTCATAATAAAAGCCAAAACTCTGAAATGAGACAATGTGGGTTTAAATTCTAGTTCTACTTTCTCATCATGTGCTCCTAGACAAGTTATTTTCTCTTTCTGTACCTCAGTTTCCTCATCTGTAAAATGGGGATAATTATGATACCTACATAATAAAGTTGTTATGAAAATTAAAGAAGTTAATACATGGGAAATACAAAGCACTTGGAATAGCAACTGGCACATAATAAGCACTGCATATTAAATGTTACCTATTATTGTAGTTAAAAGACCGAAATGCTCTTAGATGTTCTTGTGTTTTTTCAGTACTACAAGGAATATATTCCCCTCAACCTCCTTATCCCAACCTAATTCCTATTATCCCTCAGTTCTGGGGATCTTCTTTGAGAAGTCTTCCCCAACTCGTCCCCTACTCTTCCTCTCCCTCCTCCCCACAAACTACTGGGTTAAGTGAACCTATTCTATTACTTCCACAGCATACGGGATTTATATCCTTCACAGCATTTATCACAGGGTATTATAATTTTCAGTTGACTCATCTGTTCCTGCTCCTTGCCTCCCTTTCCCTACTGAACTGTGAGTTCTTCCAGGATAGGAGCTACCTTTTCTATTTAAAGTTCCGGGAGCTGTTAAAAATAAGTCAAGTAATGTATGTAAATCAGTGTAAAATAGTACCTGATGGAAATTAGACAATAAAGCCTTAGATGACTGTTTTGTGCTTTCTTGCAAAGTACAACAAAGCAAAGCAAATTCATCCACTAGGTTCATCTACTAACTTGCTGTCTTGTCTATCATGAATAAATGTGATGCAGTTTAACAAGTAAACATAACTACCCACTGAGTTCTTAAAGGGCACTGTACTCAAAAGAATAATCATACATCAATTTTCTGCAATTTTTTTAAAATTCAGAACATTACTCACACAACTCTTTCCAAAATAAATCTGATAATGGGTTAAAAGTAGTAAAACTGCTGTATACTCTGTAAAGAAAAATAAATTAACTTCTAACTACACACGTCTTTTCACAAACCAAAAGTCATTCTATTATTAGAAAAAGATACTTCCCCCTTACTGGTTACAAGAATCTAACTAGTGTCCATTGTTGTTTTATCTCTCTGCATGCAACCTTAAAAAAGTTAAACACGGCAAAATTTAAACATTCAAAAACTGGACGGTTTGATTGCATGGTATAAATATTCTACCTGTACTTTGTTTAATATTTAAGCATACCTTTTCAAAAGTACATATGTAAAACATGTAGAAAAGTCAAGCTAGGTTTCCTTGTCTTTTCCATTAAGTCATAAAGATATATTCCACTTACCTTACTGACCAACAGAATTCCTACCCCAAAGTTAACAGTATGGAATACTATGTACACTGGATCATTGTATTATAGACAGAATTAAAGAAAAAAAAAAAAAAACTATCAACAGGCCAACGTTCCAATTACTAAGAAGACAGAAGCCTAGTAAGTACTACATAGCTCAAAACTGAAACTCAAGTGGGGATGGATATTTTCAGAAGATTTGAAACAACAATAACAAAAAGAAGCTTTGGATGAAGAAAAAGTTGGGTAAAGAGGACATTTAGGTAAAGATTAAAATATATGCCATTTTATAAGAATCCTTTACAAATTCAAACATTTTAAAATTTGGAGATATAAAAATTATATCACAGGCTGGGTGTGGCAGGTCACACTTGTAATCCCAAAGCACTTTGGGAGGTCGAGGCAGGAGGATTACTTGAGGCCAGAAGTTTGAGACTAGCCTGGGCAACCATCTCTACAAAAAACAAAACAAAATAAAACAAAATTATCCAGACATGGTGGCACGTGCCTATGGTCTCAGTTACTTGAGAAGCTGAGGCGGGAAGACCACTTAAGCCCGAGAGGTTGAGAGTGCAGTGAGCCTTGATCTCACCTCTGCACTTCATCCTGGGTGACAGAGTGAGAACCTGTTTTTAAAAAAAAAAAAAAAAATTCAATCACATATATATATAAAACCTGATTTACTTACAAAATTATATTTAGCATTAAACTCTATAGCACATGGTTCATAGTTACCAATTTATTTATATCCTAAAGCAACTAAAAGTATAAACTAATCAATTTTGAGAAATCTAGCAACACTTCATTTTTGTTAGCCCATGAGAGACAAAATTCTGACAGAAGAAATTAACAACATAAAAGCAAAAAAGAAATCAAAGATATGGTTTCCCATTCTTCCACATAGTGTTAGCAGATACAAGAATCACTAAATTTCTATTTTTAAAAGGCCACTAAACGAAGAGAGGAGTCTTGGGACTTCATCTTCTATTTTATTCCTTCACTCTTTATTAGACAAATTTTAGGTATATGCTCCCCTCACGACTCTTCTCATTAGGAAGGCGCCACAAGGAATGGCTACAAGTGCAGGCTATGGAAATTAAGAGTGTAGAGTCTGTACACTGGCACTACACTTAGTAGCTGGATGATCTCGGACAAGCTATTTCAGCATTCCAAACCTGTTTCCTCATCTATAAAATAGAAGTAATAAAGGTACCTATCCTCGTAAGATTGCTATGAAGATTAAAAGAAAAAGTGCTTAGCACAGCTCTGGCACACAGTAAGATACCCAATTAATGCTAGTTAGCATTATTAGTGTTTTATTTTCCTTAACGCAACACCAGCAGTTCTAAATCCTGTTGCTCACCACATAGAAGGCCAATCACTGACACAACTATTATTGCCAAGAAAGAAGGCTTTAACTGGGTGCTACAGCTGACGAGATCAGTCTCAAATCCATCTCCCTGACAGACTAAAATCAGGGATTTATACAGCTAGGAAGATATGTAACTATGTATGGGAAAACAGGAACTCGAGAGGGATAAGGAAGCAATCATGATGAATGAAGGGCCTGGAGTCACATCATCTGGATGCCATGATCTGGGCAAGTTCAGTTCTTTGATACTTTTTGAGAGCCTGGGGGTCCTTTCCTGAGGGAGGAACTCAGGTAAAGCAAATGTAAGTTTCAAGCTTTAAGACCAGAAGGGCCAATTTCTGTTTATCAAAAGAAAAAAAAAAAAAAACTGTCTATGGGACTACTGGGTCAGTTTCATTTTGATGATTATTAAAATACAGTATTACTCCTTCCATAAAGTACATAGATATATAATAGCTCATTTAAGAGTTCCATTTAGGTTATTTCCAAATTTTGCCTTTTTAACATGAAGGACAGATGAGCACCTTTGTTCACAGCTTTTTCCACATTTAAGGAATTTCCTTAAGGTATATGTTTTAAGTCACTACAAAAAGACTGCACAGGTTTACACTTCCATTAACAGATACGAGTGCCCAATTCACTGCATTTATGTCAGTCAGCACTGAAAATCATCATCATTTTCATTTCTTACAATTTGATTTTAAACGTTTCTCAGTGTTAATTTATACTTCTTAGATTATCTGTGAAGCTAACCATTTTCTAAGTTCACTAAAAAAATTTTTAAGAATAATTTCATTCAATACTTTTTAAGAAAAGACCTAAAGAGAGAAGTAAAACACACAGAAATCGGAAACAAAGAATATAGAAGATTAAATGGGCATAAATTTTGAATGTAAATATGTAAAGTTATTCGACTGAGGCATAAAGTCGGCACTAAGACTCCTGGTGGCTAAAGCAAAGAAGAAAATGTTCTAAACTTTGCTTTGGGAGGAAAAGGGGGACAGCAACATTTGATTCCTCAAGAAAAGCAAAACCTTTTTCAGGTATTTAGGATTTGAAAGAAATCTCCTAGGTGGGTCTTCATGAAAAAAAAAATTCAAAGTGACTTAAGGACAACCTTCTCAACAACAATAAATCTGATAGAAGGGCTCATTTGTTGTTAAATGTACTACCATTATTATCATTACTTCTACTTTTGTACATGAATCTCAGATATTACAATATGGTTTCACTGACATCAAATTCTTCTCAATAACTTCGCTTTTCTTTAGATTTGTAAGCAGAAATAAACTTAGATTTTCAGAAAGTATTTTTTGGTCTGTCCATTCAGTAAGGACTGAGCACGAAAAACACAGTTTCTTGTTCAGACTGAATGACTACCATAAACAATAAAATCCTATCACAATTTTTTTTTTTTTTTTTTTTTTTGAGGCTGAGTCTCCCTTTGTCACCCAGGCTAGAGTGCAGTGACACAATCTCGGCTCACTGCAAGCTCTGCCTCCCGGGTTCACACCATTCTCCTGCCTCAGCCTCCCGAGTAGCTAGGACTACAGGCGCCCACCACCATGCCTGGCTAATTTTTTGTATTTTTAGTAGAGACGGGGTTTCACTGTGTTAGTCAGGATGGTCTTGTTTTCCTGACCTCGTGATCCGCCCGCCTCGGCCTCTCAAAGTGCTGAGATTACAAGCGTGAGCCACCGCACCCGGCCCTATCACAATTTTTAGAAATTATTTGAGTCGAGCCAGGCACAGTGGCTCACACCTGCAACTCCAACACTTTGGGAGGCCAAAGCAGAAGGACTGTTTAAGCCCAGGAATTTGAGACTAGCCTGGGCAATATAGCGAAACTGTGTCTCTACAAAAAAATTTTTTTGTTAATTAGCCAGGCCAGGCACGGTGGCTCACACCTGTAATCCCAGCACTTTAGGAGGCCGAGGCGGGCAGATCACCTGAGGTCGGGAGTTTGAGACCAGCCGGACCAATGTGGAGAAACCCCGTCTCTACTAAAAATACAAAATTAGCCGGGTGTGGTGGCATGTGCCTGTAATCCCAACTACTCGGGAGCCTAAGGCAGGAGAATCGCTTGAACCGGGGAGGCAGAGGTTGCAGTGAGCTGAGATCACACCACCATTGCACTCCAGCCTGGGAAACAAGAGCAAACCTCTGTCTCAAAAAAAAGAAAGAAAGAAAGAAAGAAAGAAATTAGCCGGGCATGGTGGTGTGCACCTGTGGTCCCAGCTGCTCAGGAGGCTGAGGTGGGAGGATCACTTGAGCCCAAGGAGATCAAGGCTGCAGTGAGCCGTGATCACGGCACTTGCACTCCAGCCTGGGTGACAGAGTGAGACCCTGTCTTAACAAAAAAAAGAAATCTGAGTCACATAATAGCCTTTAGCCATTTTAACAACCATTCTAAAAATTGTTACTCAAAATTTCATTTTTAGAGTTGATCTGGAGTTTCCCATAAGGTAAACATACTAAGATCCTTAAAAGAAAGTTTCACTGAAGGGCGCAGATTTTTTTTAAAGTTTTATTTCTGCTTTGCAAGAATATGCTCCTACTTGCCTCTCTCAGACTTTTTATTTTTTCTAACATTCACTACTGTTCCTGTCATAGTTGTGTTGCTTCCTAAAAGATGTTGCTAGAAGACAGTGACGTAGTATTAAGATCCCTCTCTCCAGAAACTGAAGTTGATAAAAAGCGGAGGCTTTCCTGATTTTACCTGCACTCCCCATATACAGGCTTCCAAGGCCCAATATCTTATCCTAGAGAAGAACTTTTTAAGAAGGTATATCTCCCATACATGTTCCACCAATTTAACATACATTTAGATCAGCAGTTCTCTAATTTTTGGGTGCCAGGGCTCCTGTATGCTCTTAAAGCTTACTGAAGGCACTGGGGTAGGCAGATTTCTAAGATGGCCATCCAATGATTCATGAACTCCTGCTATTTGTACCCTTGTGTAGCCCATTCCCCTTGAGTGTGGGGTGGACCAAGTGACTTGCTTCTAATAAATAGAATGCTGAAAAAGGGATGAGATGTCACTTCTGCGATTAGGTTACAAAAGCTGTGACTCCGTCTTGCTAATACTCCTTTCCAGCTAGAACGCTATCTGGCTCTTTTCATGTGCTTGCTCTGAAGCAAGCCGGAAAAGCCCACATAGCAAGGCACAGAGAGCAGCCTCGGGCCAACTGCCAGGAAGAAACTAGGGTCCTCGGTTCGACCACCAGTAAGGAACTGAGTCCAGTCAACAACTGTGTGAGCGAGCTTGGGAGCTTACGCTTCCCCAGTTGAAGCTTCAGATGAGGCTGTAGCTCTGACCAATATCTTAATTACAGTCTTATGAGGACCCAATTGAGCCATGCCCAGATTCCTGACCCACAAAAACTCTCTTCTTTTACAAGCTATCCTCTAATCTAAAATGTACCCCCAATTCCAAAGTTTCTGAGTTCACATTCTCACTCCGCTCCAGCCATTCAACCCTGTAAGCCTTTTACTACAGGAAGGACTTTTTGCTATCTCAGGTGTCCTGTGCTCAGGATTCTGAGAGACAGGATGAGTAGGAGATTGGCAATATGATTTAGAGTATGGGCAGACACGGTGCAGTCTACTCTTGGTCCGTTATCCATATTTGTGGAGGGCAGATATGGATAACAGGGAAAAAAAAAACAAACGGTTCTATGTAACAGCTGCTGAAATCTGGGTCCTGTACTTTATTTATCAGTATGTTTGTGATAGTGGTTATGATGCTAATTACATGGGACATGTTATAATGAAGGCTGTCAATTGTGAAACTTAATTCAAGAAAACAGTTTAGGCCAGGCGTGGTGGCTCAAGACTGTAATCCCAGCATTTTGGGAGGCCGAGGCAGGTGGATCACCTGAGGCTAGGAGTTCATGACAGCCTGGCCAACATGGGAAAACCTCGTCTCCAATAAAAACACAAAAAAACAGCCAGGCATGGTGGCGCACGCCTGTAATCCCAGCTACTGGGGAGGCTGAGGCAGAAGAATCACTTGAACCTGGGAGGCGGAGGCTGCAGTAAGCCAAGATCACGCCATCGCACTCCAGACTGAGCGACAAGAGCGAGACTCCGTCTCAAAAAAAATAAAAATTTAAAAAATTAATTTATACCTGTTCATACTTCCTTTTTCACTTTGAGAGTTCCAAGTCATTAAAAGGTTTGAAGAGAAGAAATAGCTTACATAAATCGACAGATTCCAATGTGCCAGCAATGTGCTCAGCAATTTATATGCATTATTATCTCACTAAATCCTAAACACAGCTACATGAAGAAGGACTTTTACAGTTAACTTTTCAGAGCCGAGATTTTCTTAAGTGCCTAAAACAATGCCTAATACAATAAGCAATAAATATTTGTTGAAGGAATAAAGCTACTGGTCAGTTATTGAAACATTAACCTGTCAGATTCCTAGACCGGTATTCTTAATTACCATGCAATAACATCCCAAGTTAAAATATACAACAGAGACATGAGTAGAAAAAGATGAGCATATAGTTATGTAGTGGCACTAAAGAACAGTAGATTCTGTCTCAATTAGTAGACACTTGCTGAAAATTCAACTGAGCTAAATAAAGATGGAATTCATTTTGGGAAACAAAGGAAATAAGAAAGAAAGAAGTGAGAGAGGCAGGTGAAAGGAGCGGGGAGGGAGAGAGGGAGAATGAGAATACACGTACATCTGTATACAGTGTATGATTAACAGTTTTTTGAATTTTGCCCATACATATACAGATACAGCATTTATCCTATGCAAAAGGAGACATTATAAACACATCACTGTATCTGAAGTATCATTTTCATAGCAAGGCTGTGAGTTACAAACTCTGGAAGATTCTTCATTTCTTGTCACTTTGCTAGTAAAAACAACATCTCACAATATGGAAAGTTTCACCCATATAAACAGGTTAAGTTGTGACTCTTGATTCGGGCTAATTTTACATGAAAGGTAAATAGGTAAAATTATGCCATGGAAGAAAGGATATATTTGCTTCTCTCAACTATCTCAGGGCAAAATCTTGTCAATTCTATAGCTGGATCATCCTGTGAGATGTGCTCAAACACTTAGTGTTTCAATGCGTCACCATGGTGAGAAAGCTGGTCTTAGAGTCTTTCTGTGATTTGGGTTTCTTACACCATCTGTTTTTCAAGTACCAGCTTTATAGCTTTGCAGAATCATCAAGGGCAATAGGCTCTTCTATGTGTCTGTAACAGGAAACACACACACTTTCCAAAGGTATCCACTTCCTCTTGGTTCTCTTCTATCCTCTGCTCCTAGTGCTGAAATTTTCACGCACGGCATTTATGTTTTGACTGTCACTAAACAGGCTGAACAACTCAGAACTGATTGTAGCCTTGCAAACTTTGAAAAACAAAAGTATTAATATTGGTGCTTCTTAGTTAAACCATAATTAATGTTCACAATTACTTAATAAAAGTGTAAGTGAACAAGCAGCACTTGGATGCCTCATCATCTTTAAAAATATTTTAGCACCCAACAGGTAACTTAGGTCCAAAATCCTGATAAAAGCAATTGGCAATAACAAAGCATTTCTACCATAAACATCGTCCTTAACCAAAGCATTGTTTTAGGCACTTAAGAAAACCTAGGCTCTGAGAACTCTAAAAATCCTTCCTCACATAGCTGTGTTTGTGATTATAGATAATGTATTCTTCCTTTAGTCAACTAGCGTTAGCATGAAAACTGGAATCAAAACCCTTAAATTATTTTTAACACCACCACACCACCACTTTCCAGTTATGTTACCTTTTTGAAATTATCTAACTTTTTCTACACCTAAAAAACACATAACAATGATGCCTACATCATAATGTGGATGTGAAGATTAAATGAGACAATTCATGTAAAACATTAGAACAGTGCTTAGCACACCAAATGGGCTTAATAGCTGTTAATTAATATGGCTAATATTATAAATAAGCAAGGACAGTGATAAAAATAAACTGGAAAACTTATTATTTTATATTGCGCAGAACCATTCCATCTTCAGCTAATACAAGTTGTATGCCGATTAATTCTTCATCACATGCAACAAATCGTGCTGTCAACTTCTTTATCCACTGAAAAATTGCTTTCAAATTCTCAAAAGAGCATCACTTCACCAGGTGAAGTAACATTTTGCTGGCATCACTGTTTATAGCCCAGTAGTAGCCAGAATCAAGGTTCCTGATTAATTCCTTCTCTTACAAGAGAATATTTAGTTATTTCACCTGGCTCTAAAAAAAAAAAGATTCTACAGACCTCTTTGAGTCATGCCCTTAAGAAGACAAATAAGTTATAATAACAGAAGACATAATTCCGCTAAGGTTATTGCTTTACAATGGCAAATGAGAGGAAGATGTGTAAAATAGGAGAGGAGACCTATCTCTTGGGTGAGAACTTTTTCAGACAATTTCTTTATTGTTATTTATTTATTTACTTATTTTTTTGAGATGGAGTTTCGCTCTTGCTGCCCACGCTGGAGTGCAATGGTGTGATCTCGACTCATGGCAAACTCGGCCTCTCAGGTTCAAGCGATTCTCCTGCCTTGGCCTCCTGAGTAGCTGGGATTACAGACATGCACCACCACATCAGGCTAATTTCGTATTTGTAGTAGAGACAGAGTTTCTCCATGTTGGTCAGGCTAGTCTGAAACTCCCAACCTCAGGTGATCCACCCGACTCAGCCTCCCAAAGTGCTTGGATTACAGGCGTGAGCCACCGCGCTTGAACTTTTCAGACAATTTCACTATACAACAAGGAGTCCCCAAAGCAAAAGTTTCAGAGAAGTTGGGTTCTAAATGGATTTCCACATAGAAATAATGTTGAAAACCTCTAGAGAAGGGCTTCAAACCAACTGTAAACGGTGAACTTCATTGGGACACCAAAGGTATATATTAAAGATGTTTGTGCAGAAGCACAAGAAAAAGTGCATTAAAACAACAGATTTTCAGTTATCTAGGAAACACTTATCTTGGAAGAAACTAACAGTTTCCACACAAGCTTAGTCCTGTGTGTTAAATCAGGAACAGCAGGAATCCCTTCTCTACCTGCTTCATTATCTTAAATATTTTTTCCACCTTGAAAGTAGTAAAATTACCCACAAGTATATAAAAAACACTTCCTCAGTTACCTCTAAAACAATGGCCAGTATTCAACTCTATTCTTTTCTCTAATATTTTAATTTTTTCATTGCCCTACCAAAACATAACATTTTGTAATTCTTCATCCTTTTGTTTTATATCCAACTTAAAAGAAGGTTTTGTCTTTACAGCAGAGGCTTTTAGTCAGGGTTCATATCTTCATAGTCCTTATTCTACATGAATTGACTATTCATACACTTTGACTACCGGGGTATTTGTTATTTACTACTAATGTCTAAGAGAACTTGATATAGTAAGAAAAATTATCCCTCTATGTTCCATATAGGCTAATATTTTTCTACCATATATTGTTAATTTTATTTGTAGAGTCTTTCAGAAGGTACAACCGTAAATATTTTATATAGTTATATCTACCAATCTTTTCCTTTTATGGCATTTGAGTTGTGTCATGTCAAAAAGCCTTTCCATAAAGTCCTACTCATAGCTTTAAGAAAAAAAAAAGTATTTCCATCCCTAAAACTAAATAAATTATTTGTATTTTTGTCTTACTATTTTTCTGAGTTTTTCTTTGAACAGTCAAATCTTTAATCTCTCCACCATTCTTTTTTGTGTATGGTGTAAAGTACAACCCTGACATACATTTTCTTCTTTTTTTCAAATGGATGGCCAACTGTTCCAACACCACCTGGCCCTTCTACCTACAATGTCAATTTCAATCATTCCAAGCACCTAAACTCTAGCTTAATGCAGAGAGGAAACTTTTATGTCTGCATTTAAGTAATCACTTTTCAAGTATATTGTTGTTCAAGGGGCTATGTATTCTTCTTTTAGCATTTCCAGCACCTGCTAGAATGAGCATAAAAGTGAGGGTTGGGGTAGGAGTATCAAATTTGACTACAATGTCAAAATATAACCATTAAGCCACCAAAGCAGTTTACAATGTGTACCTGCAGTATGAATTAAAATTACCCCTTGAACTGCTGCCCATGGACAGCACTTTCAGGTATGTTCTTTTACTCTTGTAAAGCAGTGGCATCTATACCCGATAAGCACTGTATTTATTATAGCTAGGAGTTAACTATGTCTTGATAACACGGCAAATAAGGACATGGGGAGTGAAGATTCACAAATATTCCAAATTTAAACTGTATCTCTTTATTTAAAAATACTTTTAAAGTAGACTATTCAATCTAGTGTTCTCTGTCAGTTGACAAATGGTATGTCAGAAAAAGAACACTAGGTTAAATGACTGAATGACTGAAATTGACATTTTTGGTAGCACGGACAGGTACTGTTGGGACAGTTGGCTGTTCATTTGGGGGGAAAGTCTGTCAGGGTTACATCTTACACCATACAAAAAAAAGAATGTTGGAGAAAAATTAAAGATTTTTAAAGTGTGTGCCCGGATTCAGAATAGGAAAGGGGAGCCTAAAGAACAAAACTTTTCAGGATGTGCCCTACACTGTTTAGGGCAAAGTACACTCTAGCCAGCCATCTAGACTAGTCTCCCTGAACAACATGAAAATCTTATCGCTCTATCTTCAATGATGTGTACCAACAAATATAATTTCAAACCCAATGCAACCCAGTATTTACTCTGAAAACATTTCTTGATAACCTACACTATGCCAATAACCTTGTACTAACTGTGAACAAAACAGGTATTTATAGAAGATTGCCTAAAGAATATGCAGTATCTCCATTCTTCTAATTATTCCAAAATCTTTTCCCGTTTTAGGTCAGACCATTTTGAATAGTCCTCACCCAATATCCTCATCTCCCACCATTTAACTGCCTTAATGAAGGTGCTCTGGTATGATGCATTTGGTCTATAGAGGGGCATTCTGAAATTGGTTGGTGTGTCCACAGGAGGAAGGCTATTGAGGGCACTGTTTATTACATTACATAAGGTCCTCTTTATAAGGCCTCTGAGAAGTTTCCTTCTGATCTTAGTACCAGGAATTGTACTTTTCTTAAAAGTTTGTTTTCAAATTTTATGGGCATAAATTGACCAAGTTTTCCTTGTTTGCATCATCTGTTAAGAAGTTTACAGAAGTATTTGGGCCCTATTGAATATTAGATTTTTATATTAGGTTTTTATATTTTTATTTTGCATTTCTTGCTATATAGTTTATAAATCTCTATAAACCACGTTAAATTTTTAAGGGGGAGACAAAATGAAACAAATAAATAAATGGATAAAATTTACATTAATGCATCTCAAAAAAATTGTTTTTTTAATTTAAGGGATCAGAAAAAGGTCACACGAGAAGTCAAGGGAGAAGAAGGATTTTAAGAATACACAGGCTGGGCATGGTGGTTCACACCTGTAATCCCAGCACTTTGGGAGACCAAGGCGGGCAGATCACTTCAGGTCAGGAGTTCGAGACCAGCCTGGCCAACATAGTGAAACCCCATCTGTGCTAAGAATACAAAAAAATTAGCTGGGCATGGCGTCACACACCTATAATCCCAGCTAATTGGGAGGCTGAAGCAGGAGAATTGCTTGAACTCTGGAGGCGGAGGTTGAAGTGAGCCGAGATCACGCCACTGCACTCCTGCCTGGGCGACAGAGCAACACTCTGCCAAAAACAACAAAACAAACAAACAAACATATATATATATATATGGATTAAAAAAAAAAAAAACAGTAACTCAATTAACTGGAAGAACAGGGGAAGGGGAATTAAGGACAAAAGGGGAAAGAAAAATGAAAGAATGCCCCCAAATAATGTATTTGTAGAAATTAGACAAATGGTAGTACAAAATGACTTTGTGTAAACCTAGTCAAGCTTACCATGTAAGTCACAAAATATTTACAAACACTTCTTATTCCACAGACATCACTCAAAATGGTAAAAATAACATACTGACAGTTGAAAAAGAAAATGCAAAAATTACTTGATAAAAATTGCCAAAGCGTACCAGAAAAACAAAAAACAAGACCAATAGGACTGTTACTGTAACCTGTTTCTTTTCTGAGCTCTCTCCTCACCCATCCCAAATAGTAGAAACAAACTTATGTATGCAACAATCTGAATCTATTAACCTCTCAACGTTCTAAATAATCCAGCAGAAAGTCTAGGTAGGCGTTTACACTCCACAACATGCACAAGTATGTTCTCACTAGATAGCCTCTCTCCATTAACGTCACTGTCATCTTCCCTCACCGCCAAGACTTTACAATGCTGTCACTGCTGTATGTTAACCCTAGTTCACAAGTATTATCACCATCGAACCATCTCTACTCAGTAGTTAAATACCTTCCTCCTTATTGTCAGCTTCCTTAAATTTCTTGCTTCCGATGTCCCAGAGAACTCCAAGTTTGTTAGGAGGTTAGGTGAAATCCAGCACTAAAAATATTTCAGGAAGTCTTATGATTTCCAAGTCCTTGTGTAGGAAATAAACCCCTAGACTACTAAAACTGTATTATCTTTCCACTTCTTTTATCCCTACCTCCCATATATTTGACGTAAAAATTAAAATGCCTTTAGAGAAAGCAGAGTTAAAAAAAAAAAAAATGCTCACTCCAGTTCTCAGCTAAGAGAAACATTTTTGTGCAAGAGTAGGGTATGACTCTCCAGGACCACAGTGCCACAGCTGACCCATCCCTGCCCAGACTCTGCAACCATCCCCTCTCTATAAATGAACAGCTAATAGTGGGCTGCAAGTAAAAGATGTGACTACCAACAGGTAGACTGATTCAAGCTCCACATGCATCCCTAAGCTACTTCTCCAAAGAGGTATAGGAATTAGCTGCCGGGAAGGAGGTGGGTCAGGTACACATGGAAAGAGAATATTTAAGAAGTCATGGCCTGGCGCAGTGGCTCAAGCCTGTAATCCCAGCACGTTGGGAGGCCGAGACGGGCGGATCACGAGATCAGGAGATCGAGACCATCCTGGCTAACACCGTGAAACCCCGTCTCTACTAAAAATACAAAAAACTAGCCGGGCGAGGTGGCGGGCGCCTGTAGTCCCAGCTACTTGGGAGGCTGAGGCAGGAGAATGGCGTAAACCCGGGAGGCGGAGCTTGCAGTGAGCTGAGATCCGGCCACTGCACTCCAGCCCGGGCGAAAGAGCAAGACTCCGTCTCAAAAAAAAAAAAAAAAAAAAAAGAAGTCATAAATTTTCAGGAAAACTACAAGTATTCTGAAATAGCCAAAACAGGAAAAATAAATCATTGTTGTACATTTGAAAACAAATGATAAAAGATTTTATATTTAATAAAATTGGTAAGATTTAATTTAATAAAAATTTATAATAAGATGTCAGCCGGGCGCGGTGGCTCATGCCTGTAATCCCAGCACTTTGGAAGTCTGAGGCAGGTACATCATGAGGTCAGGAGTTCAAGACCAGCCTAGCCAAGATGGTGAAACCCCATCTCTACTAAAAATACAAAAATTGGCCGGACATGGTGGCAGGTGCCTGTAATCACAGCTCCTCAGGAGGCTGAGGCAGAGAATGGCTTGGACCCGGGAGGTGGAGGCTGCAGTGAGCCGAGATCACACCACTGCACCCCAGCCTGGGCAAGAGAGCAAGAGTCTATCCAAAAAAAAAAAAAAAAAAAAAGATGTCCAACTTAAGAGTAAAAACATTAAAATTAAAGCAATGAGGTGTTTTTCATCAACCTAGGAAAAATTTAAAAGACTAACAGTTAACAGTGCTGGAGAAACTGACACCATTAAATACTGTAGATAAAAAATATAGAGTGGTACTAAAAGCAACCTGACAACATGTACAAAATTTTTAAATGTGTATATTCTGTTAAAGAAAGTTTTTGGGAGACTACTATTTTGGACTAGCCTCCTCCACTAGGTCCCAGCAGAAAAGCCCAAACTAGTATTTGGTTTTCTGTTCCCATATTAATTCACTTAGGATTATGGCTTCCGGCTCCATCCATGTTGCTGCAAAGAACATAATTTCATTAAAATGTTTATTTAAATGGGTGAACTAGAGAATAGAGAGCCATGGAGGAAAAACACCAAGTATATAATAGGATATGCACTATGACTCCTTTTTTAAAAACTATGTGTACATGCATGACAGAAGCATGCACATCTAAATGTGGACATCTGCCTGCAACACATGGGAACAAATCCCAGGAAATGGGCTCAATCACCAAACCAGTCTCGTACTGGTCCTGATAGCATTATGTAATTAGCATTATGTAACTACTAAGATGTGATTCCAACAGCATAACCAGGCAATGGTTTTGCCACTATAGTCTAATCACCTGAAATCATACCATGATATTTTCCAGCAACACTCATGCATTCTCCTTGGCCAGAGCATGAAGAAGCAAGCACTTGGGGGGAGGGAAAGCACTATGAAGAGGAAGGTGAGGGGACTTAGCAATGAATGTAGTGTAAAAGAAAAATTGAGAAACAAACAGCATTAACAACAAGGTGATGCAGGGCATGATTAAACAAGGTGTATATGACTGGAAACCAACGCCATGAAATAGCTGACTTCTCATTAGACACAATAATCAACTGTTATGTTTCCTCAGCTGAAAGTTACAGCCCTAGTTTAGTAACAGCTTGGTAGGGGGGAAAGGAAGTGGTTGGTAAAAAGTGGTAAACAAATCCACCTTTTTGCATAATTTGCTTGCATATTAATTTTAAGTCACAACTCATTAGAGAACACTGAAATATCTTAAATTATGTTTTTATCAAAATAACATGTAAACAGAGTAAATCCTAATTTTCTATTTCACCAACTGGGTCACAAAAAAATATTAATGCTGCCCCAGATGAAAATTATCCCAAGGTTAACATGTGCAATTAGCTTCAGTTTCATATATATTTGTTTTAACAGACAGGGTATTGCTCTGCCATCCTGGCTGGAGTACAGTGGTACAATCACAGTTCATCACAGCCTGGAACTCCTGGGCTCAAGAGGTCCTCCTGCTTCCGCATCCAGAGTAGTTAAGACTATAGGCAAGTACTACCACGCTTGGCTAGTATTTTAAATTTTTTTGCAGAGAGAGGGTCTCGCTATGTTGCCCAGGCCAGTCTCAAACTCATGGTCTCAAGCAATCCCTCCCACCTCAGCCTCCCAAAGTGCTGGTATTACAGGCATGAGCCACCATGCCTACCCTAAAATACAATTCTTAACAAAAACCCAAAATGTTCAGAATTTATGGGTTTCCAGGATCAGCAGTTTGCATACAACCAACTTCAAAAACATAGTCAGCACCTAGAAATCCTGAAAGCTAAGTTAACATTAGATCTGATAATCAATTGTCTGTGTCTCCAAAATGCAATACAGAGATAAGAATGCACACCTGATTCCAGAGCACATAATCTGGACCTGGGAACTGTACAAAGCACCGAGGTTAAACTCAGCATAAGAGCTGTTAAATCTATAGATCCTAACAGTGGAAATTCTGCAATCCCAATTCCACTTGATATATTCTTCATCATTCTACTGGCTTGAAGCAGAAATTAATGGGTAAGAGCCTGATGATCTTAACTGCCTACTGCCATAATCAAAACAGAAACCTAGATGTGTCACTTAGCCTCTTTAAGCCTCGGTTTCCTAACCTAAAAGATGGGGTAACAATATACACCCCCATGGGGGTCACTGTAATTAACATAAATGCATGTAAAGCATTTAGTACAATAACTGGCACAAAAACTTGATACATTTTATTGCTGTTGTTACTAGGAATCAATGTATTTATTGAAAAGTATGGATTCTCATCCACAATTTCCAACTGTGGACTTGTCACTAAAAAGTACAAAGATCATGCAAATAGCCTCATAATATGAAAATCATCTTCGGCTCTTCAGCTAAATCTCATTCTTACTGAACCAGCTATGCTGAACTTTGGTTCTCTGAAAGTTCTGTGTTTTCATTAGTTTCAAGAATTGTATGTGCAGTCATGCATCACTTAACGATGGTATGTCATTAGACGATTTTGTCATTGTGTGATCACAGAATGTATTTACACAAACCCAAATGGTATAGCCTACCATATACCTAAACTATATGGTATAGCCTGTTGCTCCTAGACTACAAACCTGTACAGCATGTTATTCTACTGTTGTACTGCAGGCATCCTAACACAATGGTAAGTATTTGTGTATTTAAAAATACCTAGGCCAGGCACTGGCTCACATCTGTAATCCCAGCACTTTGGGAGGCCAAGCCAAGAGGACTGCTTGAGTCCATGAGTTCAAGACCAGCCTGGGCAACACGGCAAAACCCCGTCTCTACAAAAAAAAAAAAAAAATTAGCTGGGCATGGGTGCGTGTGCCTGTGGTACCAGCTCCTCAGGAGGTTGAGGTGGGATGATCACCTGAGCCCTGGGAGGTAGAAGCTGCAGTCAGCTGCGACTGCACCACTGCACTCCAGCCTGGGTGACAGAGCGAGATCCTATTTAAAAAAAAAAAAATCATTAATTAAATAATTAAAAAACAAAAATATTTAAACATAGAAAAAGTACAGTTAAAAACATGGTATAAAAGATTTAAAAATGGTACACCTGTAGAGGGCATTACCTGAATGGGCTTGCAAGACTGGAAGTTGCTTTGGGTGAGTCAATGAATGAAGACTCAGTGAATGTGAAGGCCTATGGCATTACTGTACACTTTAAAAACACTATATACTTAGGTTACACTAAATTTATAAGAAAAACATGTCTGTGTTCAATAATAAATTAACTAGCTTACTGTAACTTTTTTTTTTTTCTTTTGAGATGGAGTCTCACACTCTGTCACCCAGGCTGGAGTGCAGTGGCACGATCTCAGCTCACTGCAACCTTCACTTTCCAGGTTCAAGCAATTCTCCTGCCTCAGCCTCCCAAATAGCTGGGATTACGGGCGTGCGCCACCACACCCAGCTAATTTTTGTATTTTTTGTAGAGGCAGGGTTTCACCATGTTGGCCAGGCTGGCCTTGAATGCCTGACCTTAGGTGATCCACCCACCTCGGCCTCCCAAAGTGCTGGGATTACAGGCCTGAACCACCACGCTGGGCCTACTGTAACTTTACTTTATAAGCTTTAAAATGTTAAAAACTTTTTGACTCTTATAGTAACATTTTCAAACATATTGCATAGCTGTATAAAAAAATGTTTTCCTTATATCCTTATTCTATAAGCTATTTTCTATTTAAATTTTTTAATTTTTTACCTTTTAAATGTTTTTGTTAACAACTAAGACACAAACACAGACATCAGCCTAGGCCTACACAGGGTCAGGATCATCACAATGTCACTAGGAGATAGGAATGTTTCAGTTCTGTTATAATCTTATGGGACTGCCATTGTATACTGGTCCATAGACTGAGAAGTCATTATGCGGTATGTGATTGCACAGCTGACCCTTGAACAAAATGGGTATGAACTGTGTGGGTCCACCTAAATCAGGTTTTTTCAATCACATGCAAATTAAAAATACAGAATTCATGGGATGCAAACAGTTCATATTCACAGGGGCTCTGAGGCTCAGGGCCCAGGCACACTTTTCACATACTCGGGTTCCACAGGGCCTACTGCAGGACTTAAGCATGTGCAGATTTTGATATGGGGGGGGGTGTGGGGGAATCCTGGAACCAATCCCTTTGTGGTATGCCCCTGTGTATAATGAGGGATGTCTGAGATGTCTGCATAGTGTTCCCCTTGCTCAGAACATGTTCAATTCCACTTCTCACTCCCAGGCCTTGAACTGATAAATTCCTATTCATCTTTCACATCTCAGTGTAAACATGATATCCTCAGAGAGCCCCTTCCCAAATCCTCTTGTCCAGATTAGGAGTCCCCACCTTATGCTCCTGGAGTACTTCAAACCTCCCATTTCCTACTCACTAAACTACGACCAATGTTATTTAATATATGATTTCCCCAATAGACCAATATACACTTTGAGAGGACAGAGATGGTATCTTATTCATTACTCTATCACCTGTGCTCAGTACATTACAAAGAGCAGAAGCTCTATAAGTATTTGTTGAATTAAATGAATGAAAAAACTGGCCATATTGGTTCATCATAATCTAGTTTTTATTCACATTGAATACCACAATTCTTGATAAGCTTACTACCTTTGCTCATTCGCATTCTAATAGGATGTTTCAAGTTTAAAGGCTAAATCCCATCTTCAGTACTACCCACTGCATAAAATTTAGCTCTCTTACTAGGACAGAACCAGGCTTATCATGTTCTATATTTTTAATAAATGCTCAGGTAAGCCGAACTGATCAAAATATCTGTTATATTTACTGGTCTTCACCCAAAAGATGTTTGTGAATACTTCCAGCTTAAAAAGAAAAAAAAAGTTATGAAAACTATTTATCTAGCCCAGTCCATAATTTTACCAATAAGAATCCTACGGGTTGGAAAAGTTTAGTGATTTATTCAGGATCAGAAAGCTATTATAGTTCATGCTAAAAGCAGAATAAGGATCCAAGTCTCCTAATTCTCAGTCTGTCTTTCCAGTATAGGGCCTTTCTGGTGCATTAATTGAAAACCATTATTCAAGGTATGTTAAGTATGTTAAGCAATAAATAATCTTGAAGTGCAACAAGTAATCATTTAATGTTACCAAATCACCTCTAGAGCTTTTTTAAAGTATGGATGTTCAGACATCTACTGTATTAGAAATTGGGCCTTCTCATGTTGAAAAAGTTCCAAGGGTGATTCTTGTCACAACAAAGATTGAGAACCACTAATTCCATCAACCAAGCATTCATTATTTGTTGAATGCCTAGGCCTACTCTGTCCCTACCAGTATGTTCCTGCACTCAAAGTTCTTAGGACAAGATTTACTTACATAATCAATTACAGAAGAAAATAGGACTGTGTATAATGAAGTGCTGAATTGGGTAACTGAACACAAATTAAGTACTAATTTCAGAGAAAGTATGACAGGAGCTCAGATTTGACAGATGGCTATTTGTGGAGATAAAGAAATGGACAGACAGGTCCCTTAAGATAAATAAGGACAAAAGTTTTCAAGTCATGACCAGCAGAAGTCCTAAGGATCCTGTGAAAGTGCCTCAAAAGCTACTGTGGAAAGGAGGCGGAAAATGCTTTTCTTGCTCCAACGTCCAATTTTAATAAGAACAGCTCCACTTTTGCCCTTAAAAAAGAACACCAAAGTTTCAAGTTTGAAATCCCTTATTTTACAAATGTAATTAAAAAAAAAAAACGCATGGTGAAGTAACTTGTCCTAAAGTTACAAAGCTAATTAGTGATAGAGAAGCCAGGTCTCTGAATACCAGTACTTTTTTCACGACCATACCTTACACCATGGCCTTCCAATGGAGGAAAAAGTGTGAGTCAAGGTTCACACACAACGTCCCACACACACTGACCTGACTAAAACACTGGGTGCACTTTCAGGTCACGTGTCTCAAACTGGGATTGAGGTTGCGAGGATGGTAATGGGAGAAAGTCTCAGGCAAGTCTCAGGATAAATTATAGCCATCCTCCCAAGACAGATCTTCAAATTTTAGAGAGATTTCTTAAAAAATTAAAACCTGATAATATGCTGTATTTGTGGTAGAAATGGAGAATAAGGGAACTTCCTTGGTGGAATTGTTGAGTCATGCTATTTAAGGAAGCAGTAAAGATAAGAATGCATAGGCAAGGGTGGGGGCTAGATAAAAGAATGCCCTGAAATCAAGAGAAGTCTGTATCTGCTTCAATGCAACACCTCCACTGTATAAAGTTTTCAGAAGAGTACTAGAAGTGTCCATTCCTCCTAAGATGCTGGCTGCTCCAAAAAATGAACAACCTACAGTCAGGGGCCCCACAAAATCCATCAGTTGCTAAAGCTTCTGCTTCTCTACAGCAGCACAAGTAATAAAATTCCTGATTTTACTCCTGTGCTCATGTAAGAAAAACTATTAGAGAGTTACTTTAAAAATGATTCTGCTATCAATTTGTTACTCCCCACAGCATCCCTCTAACACTGGTATTATCACCATCGTATTGTTGAAGAAAATAACCTTAGAAGACAGTGCCAAAGCCAAAATGAGATATCTAGAATTTACAATGTTCAGATTCAATACTCAGTCCACACGCACAGTGGCATGAGCATCTCAACCCTAGTATTAATCAAACGTTTAATTCACTAAAAAATTTTCAATTTTCACAAAGAATCTACAACCTAGTAAGACCCACCCAAACATGTCTCACATGACATGCCAAAGTGAATCCACTGACTTACTCCCCAAACGGCTCCTTCTCCCAACATCGTTACATCTGCTTATGGTAATGCTCTTTTCTGGATAACCTAAATTCAAAACCTTGATCATCTCTTTGCATCTAATTCGTTGCTAAACACTTTAAGGGCTCTGATCATGGCACTGTCCATACAAAAAAAAAAAAAATTTAAAAAACAATTCAGTGACTTCCTGCTGCCTAGCAAATAAAATCCAAACTCTTACACCAACACAAAGGATTCAGAGCTCTCCACAATAGAGCCCCAAAGTGCCTTAATACACAGCCTAAATAACAGCTAACCTGGAAGTCTTGCTATTACCCACACTTAACGCTTATAAAAACACATGACCTTGAGAAAGTCACTTAATCTGAGTTTTATTTTACTCAACTATAAAATGGGTATAGTAACGCTTGCCTGAAAGGACTGAGGTAATGAAAATGAGAATGTGGCTATAAATTTTAAAGTACTATAAAAATACAGACACTATCATTATGTCACGGTTATGGTAATGTTATTTATACCTGCCTTGCTCCAGAAAGGATGTAAGGTGGCCCACATAAAACAAGATAAAAAGAGTTTAAAGATGAAAACAATAAAAGAAATACAAAACAAATGTATGGACAAAAAATGGATCTACTAATCAGGCTAACAAAAATGTAAACATAATTGCCTATGCATGTGCTTTTCAGGTTAATAATTTGACCTAAACATTGTAGTTTGATTTGAAAAGGAAACTAAGTCAATTAGACAATTCAGTGTCCATAAGACTAAAAACAAACAGTTTCCACTGTAAAGACCAGGCAAGAATTTCTCCCAAAGGTCCTTATTCCATGTAATGTAATTGGACAATATCCTCAACACCTTTATCACGGCTTATTTCATAAATCATTAGAAAGTCTCTTGAGGTCAAGTAATTTTTAAATTATGTTTGTATCTCTAGTAGCACCTACAGTAATTAGTTAATAAACCAAATACTTCTATATAATGGTTTCTATGATCTAATCTCTCCCTTCCTGTTTCAAACCATCTTGCACACCACCACATTACTCCTATCATTTTTATCACACCAGTCCCTATTTCAAAATCCTCCAACAGCTTTCCTGCACATAGAACAAATGCTTCCTCATTCTTTACCTATATATCACAATGTTGAACACAACCTCCCCTGCAATGGCCTTCCCTGTATTCCCATTCCTCTAAATTCTTTTTGCCCTTTAAAGCTTGGTTTAAAAGTCTCACCTTCTACACAAAGCCTTCTCTGACTGACAGCAATGGGGCAGGAGGAGAGAGTGGGAGGCGGGAGACACTCAGAAGTCTTGTGTTCTTATCTGTTACTGAATAGTTAAGTGACTGTGGGCAAGTCACTAAACCATTGTGAGAATATTTCCTCATCTGTGAAGCAAAAGCTTTAGGAAAGATTATATCAAAATTACCTTCCAGCTATAATATATTCTAGGATGCTCTGGCTCTTTCAAACTTGGACACACCCTGATCTATTCTCCGATCTTCATTATCTGTTACATATTTTAATATGTAATTACATACATTGTTTTTCAATTTTTCCCGCTTAAGTAAACATACCAACTCCTCTGCAGCAGTCATATTTCCTTGTTATCCCCAAAGACTACAGGCATAGGACCAGGTACATAGCAGATACCCTTTATAAACTAGGATGGTAACTATCTTAAAACATTAATTATAATATTGCTTGCTGCGATATGAATCAGCCAAAAAAGGTTGTATTTTTCATTAAGCAGACCACTAAAATAAGCGTACTAAAACAAGACAACACCTAAGTCACTTATCCATATAAAACTATATTCCCTTTAGGCATCAGTGCAACTCCATTAAGGTGATCAATGTTTAAGCAAAAATGAGTCTTTTTAACACACAGCATATTGTTCATTTTCCAGCCATTCCTGTTTATATCTTCTATTGCAAAGAGAAAGCTCAATAGAGGGGTTTGGAAACCCTGCCATGATAATAATAATTATTTTATTGATTTAATTTCATATACAATTTCTATATTCCAACATAAAAAGCATAACGTTACAAAGAATTATGAAATAAATAATGTGATAAATTGCACTTGCTATGACTTTCAATATTAAAGACTTAGTAAAGCTACTACAAACACTTAGCTTTGTGCAATGTGAACACTGGCTTTTAAAAAAAAGTTAGTATAATGTATCCTCTCCGGATAAATGTCCAGGAGTTCCAGTAGTTTAAAAGAAATCTGGGCCAGGTGTGGTAGCTCATGCCTGTAGTCCCAGCACTTTGGGAGGCCACAGTAGGACTGCTTAAGGTCAGGAGTTTGAGACTAGCCTAGGCAACAGAGCAAGACCCTGTCCCTTAAAAAAATTAAAAATAAGATAAAATAAATAAATAAAAGATAATCTGATAAATCTAGAGGTTTGCCGATTCCTCTTTTGCTCAATTACTAGTCCTATAAGCAAAATGTAGGCAACACTGAAAACTTGAGTATTTGCTTAATTGGAAAAAAAAAAAAAGTAAATAAATAAATAAAACCCAAAACAAAAGAGCTCTATTAGTCATTGAGTACATATCAGTGCTCAAAAAATTCACACCCCATAGTAAAAACACAACAGAACCCCATAACCATAAGCACTCTAGGCAAGGAGCATCTTCAAATCAGGCTCCACTCATGCTATTTTTGTTTCCATTGTTATTACTGCTGAAACAGTTTATAAGAGCTCATCACCTGTTCAGAACACAGAAATACTTCGGTACCAACAAACCAATTTATTCCTAAGAATTAAAATCTACAGTTACTCAACTATCTTTACTTATGAAATATCAATAATGCACAAACATGTCCAGCAAAAGCTGCATAAGGAAACTGTTACATCTGTGAACCTTAATTATTATCCCTTTCAACCACTCAAAAAGATACTTACATCCTTTAAGCAACACAGTAAGAATTAAGCAAAATGGTGACTCAAAGTTATCCCCAAAAAAGGAAAAGGAAAAAATTTATGCAGAAAGGGTACAGAAATTCAAAGCACATATGTCACTGAATCAAATCGACAACTTTCAACTCTAATGCCCAAGAAATAGTAACTGCGTTTGTTCAGGCATTTAGCATTTAAGGAGGGATCAGAAACAAGAACATGGGTGACCAAAAAGAGGCATGTTTTATCTGTGACCTGGTCTGTTCCCTAAACACAAATTATTTGAATAGTGCTAAATTCAAATGCAATCACTTTCACTAGGAAAAACACATTCCTGCTTAAAATCAGGCTTCATAGCAAGTCTTTACTAATCACAAAAACTGTGTAATTAACACAATTATATAAAGGCAAATTAATGAGTCACACAATATTATTTTTAATGGTGCTTGAAAGACTAATATGCAAAAATTACAACTATGGGGTTTCAACATCAAAAAATAAAACAAAAATAGCCGGTAACAGCAAGGCAATCACTACTACATAATATTACAGTCTTCCCAGTACAAAGGAAACATTCATGAAAATGAGTGACCAACTTAAAAAACACAAATAAATTCAAGATGAAGGAATACAGATTCAAGAAACAGGTCAAATATTTCAATTTGTAATAGGAAATACTTAACATTCAAATTTCCACTTCTGTTATTTTAGAACCACCTGCCTAAGATATTCAAGGTTCTATTAAATATCTTCGGTGGCTTGAGAAGAGCAATGTAACATTTTGAGCCCTGAACTTACTTCAAAATCCACTAACCAGATGAATGGCAGATTGACAATTACTTCAAACTAAGGCAGCAATGAAACACGTTACATTTACACTGCTTTATACTACCTATTGATGCAGAGAATAGTAAATTTAAAATATGGCAGAACACTACACCTGAATTCATTTAAACCCAAATAATAGCCACTGTTTGTTTTTTCCTTGTCTACTGGGATTTTTGGCAAGGAAAGGAATTACAAACTAATTTGAGGGAAGAGGTTAAAAATTACTCTTACAGTAATGGTTTGGAAGCAGAACAGTCCTTTAGAAATCAAAAACAGTTGGTCAGCAGTCACATGAATTTTCAAGACCTTGATTCAAAAGTATCATTATAATTAATAGGTGGGAGAGTTAAGAAAGTGACAATGAGCCAGGTGTGGTGGCTCACACCTGTAATCCAGCACTTTAGGAGGCCGAGGTGGGTGGATCACTTGAGGTCAGGAGTTCGAGACCAGCCTGGCCAATATGGTGAAACCCCACCTCTACAAAAAATACAAAAATTAGTCGGGCGTCATGGTGCGTGCCTGTAGTCCCAGCTACTCAGGAGGCTGAGGCAGGAGAATCGCTTGAACCCAGGAGGCAGAGGTTGCAGTGAGCCGAGATCGCACCACTGCACTCCAGCCTGGGAGACAGAGCAAGACCCTGTCTGGAAAAAAAAAACAAAAAAATAAAGAAGAAAGTGACAATGGATTTCCTAGAAATACACAGGAAGCTACTTGACAGATGTAAAAGCAGACAGGCAGGTTATAAACTCATGTGGGTTCAAAAGTAACCTAAAATACTCTATCAAATTTGGATCACAAATTCAAGTTAGAAATAAAGCACAGCAATTTTATCACATTCTTCAGAATCTGAATCATCACCTTAAAATAAACTAATTAAAATTAGAGAAACATCTTACAAGAAAATCTATTAATATGTCAAAAATTCCAAGTGCAATCACTATGTTGCAATGGAACAATTTTAAAAATCACTAATCAATCAAAAGAAAATGAACAAACTAGTCCAAACTAAGATAAATCCAAAAAGAATTCTGAATTTTAAAAAAACTGTTTTCAAAGCACATGCTTTCCTGTAAATATCTACCTTATTTTCAACATTATCATTTCCACCTAAAAGAATACATAGCCCTCATTACTCACTGAAATGGATTCCAAGGCAAATGGTCGCTCCACTAGCCTAAGCCATGCTCTGATTAAGAAACACAGTTTCTTACAAAAGTTTAGGAGACCACAACAAACATATCTAAAATAAGCATTTATACGGGTCACTTCTATGATTATCTAAAACCCAAATACTCCATTTGATAATTTTGAGGAAATGAATTTTTACAATAGCATTAAAAGTGAACCAAAATATAAGGCCAGTTAACAACATCCATCCTCTTCTGTATTACAAAAACTGTAACAGTGAAATTTTGTTTGTAAAATCCAATGTACGGTTTATCATTTTGTATAAAATATCTACAGCCTCAGTAGTGGTTAAATTGCAGCTATAAAGGAAATTGTCCCGAGATAAATGGTTTCCCTACGAGAAGGCTTCACTGCTACACTTCACCTCAGGACAATAAATCAAATTAACTGCACCTTGTCCTCTGTCCAATGACATCATCAGTTTGACCACATCTTGGGAATCTGGTGCAAAAACATATGCTATTTAAGGCATGAAATTATATTACTGCTTTTTGTCCATCCAACCTCATACTTCAGGTCTCTGAAGCAGTCATTCACCTAAAGGTTCTCTTAAAAGCTACAGATTTTTTTTTTCCTGCTGCATTCAGGGCCTACCTACTGTGAAAGAAGAAAAATGGTGAGAACTGGTTATCTGAAATTAGCTTGTGTTTAGTCCATCAAACCTAGAATTTTGTTACAGATTAAGCTTAAGATCAATGTCCCACAAAATACATAGCTAGCCACTCACCAAACTGTCTTAACATAATTTCAAAGGTTTAACACATTAGTGTTAAACCCCAGTCCTCTAATACTTCCCTCAACTACGCAGCGGTAAACATCCACCAATGAGAGACAACACCAGTCACACTCACACACATCCCCTACACAAAATTAAAATGTTAAAGAAAATTTTACCCCAGGAAAGACCAAAAATCAAAATTACTGTTTCCTCTAAACAGTAAAAGTTAATCTGCCTCTCACAGGCCAACTGTCCTAAGTCTAGATAAAACATAAAATCAATTCTGACAACTTAAAGAAGAGGGGCGGGTGTGCTGGGAGGAGAATAAGTTCCAAGATCAGGGTAAACACAATGCCTGTGTTTATTCTTCTTTTTTCGCTCATTTAACCATGACACAAATACTCAAAGAAAACATAACCCCATTTTTGTTTTCAGTAATGCTACAATTAAAATAAGCAAGTCTATGACAATGATAGCACAAAATTTACGTCAGCTCCATTTTAAATTAGAATGAAGATGTTCGAAAGGGAGCACCACAGCAAGAAATTATGAAAGTGTTAATTGGAATTTCTAATATTTAGCTACTCCACAACTCTTAGAGGAAAAGAAAAATGTCTCAGTTTCACAAATACTGCAGATCTTTACAAAGCCTTAAAGTATTTAACATGGGGGTGGGGAGCAACCGGGGTACCCATCCCCAAAACAAAGTGATTTGGATTAAACCGAAATAAATTTCATAGGCTCTGAAAATGAAATACAGGACAGATTTTTTCCCCCTAGGCCCAATACTACTGCAAACTATAACAAAGTCTTTTTAAGAGAAAACAAACCATATCAGAGTTGATACTTAGCTAGGAGCTGTTTTAATGCTGCAAAGCCCCAAGAGAGTTTGTTTTGCCCGCGGAGGAGGGGAAAGTGTGTGGAAGTTGGTGGAGGTAGTCATTTTGGTTATTAGTAAATAAATCAAGCAGCACAGAACATGAGGCCTAGGCAACTGCTAGAGGAGCCAAGGCCTAGCTTTCCCCCTCTCTTCCCAGCACGGCCTGGGTTTGATCTCAGAGCCCTGTGGATTGCCAAGGAAAAAAAAAGAATCATATCGAACCACAAAAGCACATGGGGCGAATGTAAAATATAAACACGGCGTTGGGCTGTGAGTGGCTGTTATTAAAGGTCTGAATTACTAAACATGAGAGGCGGGGAAAGCCAGGCGGCCATTTCAATAATATAAACCTCCCCGAATTAGACATTATTCAAATGAGAAGAGGTTCGGCTAAGCAGAGAGTAAAGACGACCCAGCACCCAGCGAGAAAACACCGCCACAGAAGAAGGGAGGGGGATCCCCGTCCCTCCCCACCGACTCCCAGCAGGAGAGAGGAAATCGAGATCAACTTGTCAGGCCAGCCCATTCTGGGGCAGGAGGGCAGCCTTTTACATTCAAGTTCTCGGGAGGCCTCTGGGAGCTTCTAGGGCCTCGGAGCGAGAGGCCCCGGAGGGCCACCCGCCCCGTGCGTCCCGGTCAGGCGCAGGGGGTGTGGGGAGCGGCGTAGGGGGGGGCAGCGGGGAGGGGCAAAGGGAGACGGAGGTCAGACCACGCCAGGCACCTCCAGCCCAACTCGCCCGCGAAGCCCCGGCGGACGACGCAAAGGGGCTGCCGGCCGCCGGCCAGGGGCGCGCGGGCCGCCCCAAAGGACATCCCCTCGGAAGGAACTTGTCCCAAGGACCCCTTCCAACCCAGTCCACCCCCTAGGGGGGCGACGCTGACCCCTGCGCGGGTTCCCCACCCCCGCCGCCCCAGGCCATCTCTTAGCGCCCACGACCGCTCACCCCTACCCACCTAGAGAGCAGGCCTGGCTTGGGTCAGGCCACCACACCGGGGACCACTGGGGCGCGGCCGAGGTGCCTAGGGCCGTGACCCCCGGGCTCAGCCCCGCTTGGACCCCCGTGCGGTGGCGGGGCGCGAGCAGGGAGCTCTCCCCGCGCGCACCCCCGGTTGCCCTGAGGGCCGCCCCCCGAGGCGGGCAGCGCCCCCCCGCCCGGGCCCGCTCCCGCTCCCGGGGAAAGACGCGTGCGGGTGTCCGGCCGCCGGGGTCCGCTCCGGCCCCGCCGCCTCCCCGGCATTGTGCTCGCCGCCGCCTCCATCCCCCTCCACGCCCCCCACCCCGCGCCCGTTCGGCCCCAGTCGCCCGCCCGCGCCCCAATGCGCCCCGTCAGCCCAGCAGCTATGAATATGTAAAATGTCTTTATTGTCCTCGTCCTCTCCCTCTGCCCCGGCCCCGTCGCCCCGCCGCGGACCCGCTCGAGTTCGGGAAGGCGGCTAGGAGGCGGCAGCGGCGGCCGGCGGAGGAGGAGGAGGGCCGGTGCCGGCGGGCGGGCGGGCGGGCGGGCGGCGAGCGGCGGCGGGGTGGGCCAGGGGCAGGAGGAGGGCGGTGAATCGCAGCCCCCTTTGCCCCTTGTCTTCCCCCTCCGCCTGGCCGCTCCGAGCCTCTTTCCCCCTCCGCTCGGCGCCCGGCGGGGGCTCCGTGCTCCCCGGCCCCCCATCTCCCCGCCGTTAATTATAATAATCCTGAGTACTAATAAATTATGCTAAGTCGCGGGGGGGGCAGCGGGAGCCGGGGTTGAGTATGAATATGAATATGTAAAATGCTGTAATGATTACCTGCTGCTGCTGCCGCCGCGGCTGAACTCTCATCTTGACTCGCTGCTCCTCCGTCCGCCATTTTGAATATTTTAACCAAAATCGCCCGGTCGATAAACCCTCCCTCGCTCTGTCTCCCCTCCCCCCTCCCGCCCTGCTTGCCTCCTCCCTCCTCTCCGCCCCCTCCCGCTCCTTCCTCTCCCCGGGCGCGCGCCAGGGGGCGCGCGAGGCCGGCGCTGTTCGCCCCGGCCCCCTCAGAAGAGCTCCACCCCCGTCCCGCGCTCTGCGCACGCGCCTTCGGGCCGCTGTGGCCCTTCTGTAGCTAAAGCAGCGCCCTCAAGCTGCCAGTCACCCCTTCGCTTAGTTTTTCGTCTCGGCTCTGCGCATGCGCGCCTTTCTCCACGCGCCTGAAGTGTGGCCGGCGCATGCGCTCCCTCTAGCTCGGAACCAGATTATATAGTGCCCTGGGCGTTTGTGTCGTCTTAAGACTTCTCCCTTTTCCTTCCGCCTTGCCTCCCTCCCGGCTTCGCTCCGGTCTCCCCCAGTGGCCTGTGGCATTGTAAATGCAGGGCAAGGAGCACAGCGGCCAGGAGCGTGGGGGCGCGTGGAGGGGCAGTGGGCGGCCGGCGTGCCCTGTGCTCCGTACTTTCTTCAGGCTTTCCGCGCAGTTGAAACATTGGCAACAATGGAGAAGCCGCTCCTCGCTAGGTAATTTCCGGCCCTCTGGGCAGGTAGAGGCGGAAACTACCGCAGCGGGGGCTGGGCATGAGACACCTGCTGAGCCACATGCGGGCCTCCCGCTTTAAATTTGAATCCGAACTAATCCCCGCCCCCGGCTCTGCCAATGCAGGAGACCCGGCCCCGGCAAACGCGAGGGGGAGTGTCCTGTGATTGTTTTAATTAGCCCTAAATCTCTTCTGCTCTACTTGCTTCTAACGCCCAGCTGGCTTCCTCGGCAACTAGGCGTCTTATTAAGTCGCTAATTTCCGCCCTACCCTTCTTTTCTGCCTTCACGCCCCTCTGACGTCGCTCCCCCCGATCGAAACAGACCCCGTCTTCTGAGGCTTTCCCCTCCTTTTTCCCGCCTTGGAACACCTTTTAAAACCTAGCCGTAAGCTGATAACTAATAAAAATGTCGAAATCAACGTAACTTCATCGTGAATTTTATTTTACTGTGTTTCTCACAGTAAATATGGTATTGGGGAAAGGTTTCCCGTTGCACGTATCTTTCTTGGTAACTAGTCATAATGTTGCTGAGTTTTCTTTATCTTAAATGGTGAAATTCCCAGGACAAAGTCCCAGGTCTAATTATTTTACTAGTTCTTAAAGCCCTGAGGTTTTTCTAGGCTTGTTTTTTTGTTTGTTTTTTTAGAATAAAAAGAGGTGTATTTCATGGTAAGCAAAGTTTTGTGTGTGTTTTTTTTTTAATCAGCTTTAGTTAATCTGTCTTGAGAGAGATGACTGAAGCTTAAATTGGGTAGAATTGTCGGTTCTGCACTTAAAAACAAAACTGATTTCCAAGTGAGAGCAATTATTTTAACGGCTAAAGTTTTAGTCATCCTATCATGCTTGAACTCCTTTAACTGTGCAAGTACAGTTAAAGCTATGGTCAGTGACAGGCAACGATTTGGGGATGGGATTGATTTATTCGTGGTAATTAAGCTTTAGGGTGTGTGTATGAGTGTTTGAACCAAGTAATTAGACCGTCCTGTAATCTAATTATTTCGAGCCACACCAACAAGCACACTTAAGGAAATATTTAACTAGTTAATCTGGAAATATGGCCTAAGTTATATTCACCAGCATTACTGTGAGAGAAGTCTCAGAATCGTCAACCTTATTGGAAATAGTTAAGTACTATGCCCCTGCTCTGGGGGACACAAATTTGAAATCATCTCCACTAAGAAAAAGAGCTCAAATACCCTTATTTAATTTCCTAGCTTCTGTTTAATCCTAGTTTTGCTCTTTGGTTCAAAAAGTAAATTAATATGACCTTCGGAAAGTCACTGAAGCTAGTGTATGTGTTATGCATTCTTTACTGTTTCACTTCTATAAAAGGAAATTTTCATGGAAAGGATTTTTATTTAAGGAAGGATAGTTCTGTGAGAACAAAAATAGCTTAAAATAGACTGTATCAAAGTTTCTTTTTCCTCCTGATGAGATATTTATGTTTCCTTCTAACTGTCCCCAGTGCCTAGCACAATGCCTGGGCATAGTAGGTGTTCATATTGGTTGAAGAAAAATAGTAAATATACAGTTATATATGTTAGGATTATTTGTAAAATTAATGTAGTCTTTTGTTCAATAAAAAATTGTAAACATCTGCATTCTTCCTTGAACTTACTAGGTGCTAAAGATAGGAAAATGTGTAAGACACTACTTTGACCTCAGCAAACTCACATATATCACTAAAAAAACAAACAAACAAAAAACCTTACAATACCCTGGGAGGTAGAAACTCTTTATCCCAGTTATCTAGGATGGGAAGATTGAGGCATAGAGATGTCAGGTAACTTGCCCAGTGTCACACCACTATTAAGTGTTAGAGCTAAAATTCAAACACAGGCCAGGGACCATACTCTTAACCACTACAGTAAGTTATTTGCTTTGGATCAGGCAAAATCTTGGAGATACATATGTTAGGCTGTTCATGCATTGCTATAGAGAAATACCTGACACTTGGTAATTTATAAGAAAAGAGGTTTAATTGACTCATGGGTCTGTAGGCTGTACAGGAAGTATAGCACTGGGAAGGACTACTTCTGGGGAGGACTCTGGAAGCTTACAGTCATGGTGAAGGCCAAGAAGGAGCTTGTACATCACACAGGAGAACAGGAACAAGAGAAAGAGTAGGAGGGTAGATGCCATACACTTTCAAAGGATCATGTCTTACAAGAACTCCCTGTCATGAGGACAGCACCAAGGGATGGTGCTAACCCATTCATGAGAAATCTACCCCAATGATCCAGTCACCTCTGTATTAGTCTGTTCTTGCACTGTTATAAAGAAATACCTGAGATGGGATAATTTACAGAGAGGTGTAAGTAGCTCCCAGTTCCACAGGCTGTGAGATACACACTTAAACAACCAGATCTCATGAGAATTCACTGTCACCAGAACAGCAAGGGGGAAATCCACCCCCATGATCCAATCACCTCCCTCCAGGCCCCACCACCAAAATTGGAGATTATAATTTGACATGAGATTTGGTGGGGACACAGATTAAACCATTATCAGTACATATAGTTCAGTATAGGAAGGGAACACATTAACAAACAATGTCCTTGTATATAATGTCATAATAAAAATATAGGCCAGGTGCAGTAGTCACGCCTAAAATCCTACCACCTTGGAAGACTGAGGCAGGAGAATTGCTTGACACCAGGAGTTCAAGACCAGCCTGGGCAACACAATCCCTGTCTCTACAAAAAGCAAAAAGTTAAGGTGGGTGTGGTGGCACACACCTATGGTTCCACTTCCTTAGCTCCTTGGGAGACTCAGGTGAGGGATGAGGACTGCTTGAGGGCAGGAGTTCGAGGCTGCAGTGAGCTGTGATGGTGCCACTGCACTCCTGCCTAGGTGACAGAGTGAGACTCTGTCTCAAAAAAAAATGCTTTTAATAAATAAATACAAATAAAAAGGTGTAAGTGGATGAGAACTTCACTTCACATAGAAACAAAGAGCAGCTCTATTATAATTGCCAAAAAGTAGAAACAATTCAAATGTTCTTCATATGAATAAATAAACGAACATTCATACCACGGAATACTACTCAGCAATTGAAAAAAATGAACTACTGTCATATGCAACAACTTCAGTGAATCTCAAAGGCATTATGCTGACTGAAAGAAGCCAGTCTCAAAAGGTTATATACCATGTACTATATGGTTCCATCTATATGACATTAAGGAGATAACAAAACTATAGTGATGGAAAACAGATCAGTGGTTGCCAGGAGATAGTTAGGAAGATGTAATTATAAGGGATAGGCACAAGGGAAATTTGGAGGAGGAGGGTGGTTAATGGAGTTGTTCTGTATCCTGAGTGTGGTAGTGGTAACACAAATCTGTACATATAGTAAAATATACATGGCACAGTAGTGCAGGTGAGTGGTGGTTACTTCTGCCTAGCTGTTACCAGTACTAGATGGATGTTCCTTAGTAACAGCCCTAAAGTATCAACAGGAATGTGTTCCATCTGTCTGCTAAAGTGCGACACACAGGCTCCCTTGCAGCTAGGCGTGGCCATGTGACAAAATTTTGACTATTGAATTATAAAGAGTTAATTTGGTGGGATTTCTGGGAACGCTTTTTAAAGAAGCAAGTTTTGGGAGGCTGAGGCGAGAGGATTGCTTGAGGCCAGGAGTTCAGGGCCGGCCCTGGCAACATATGAGACCATGTCTCTACAGAAAATTTTAAAATCAGCTGGGTATGGTGGCACATGCCTGTAGTCTCAGCTACTTGGGAGGCTTAGGTGGGAGGATCACTTGAGCCCGGAAGGTTAAGACTGCAGTAAGCCTTAATCTCACCACTGCAGTCCAACCTGGGTGACACAGCAAGACTGTCTCAAAAAAATAAAACAAGCAAGTTTGTTCTTCCTCTTTTTTTCTCTTCCTGCTGCCCAGAATGCAGATGTGAAGACTGAAATACCTGCAGTGTTCTTGGGCCTTGAAGTGCCATTTTTTTCAAAAGACCACGGCCTGTTAGGAGCAATTAGCAGATCAGACCTTCACAGAGGGAAGCACAGGACTGGGATTGGCACAGCCTTCCTTGTACTGGAGTTAACTCTTGGTGCTACCACATGGTTTTGTTAAAGGGGAATCTAGACACTGGGAAATGTATTTTTTTTTTTTTTTTTTTTTTTTTTTTTTTTTTTTGGAGACGGAGTCTCGCTCTGTCGCCCAGGCTGGAGTGCAGTGGCCGGATCTCAGCTCACTGCAAGCTCGGCCTCCTGGGTTTTACGCCATTCTCCTGCCTCAGCCTCCCGAGTAGCTGGAACTACAGGCGCCCGCCACCTCGCCCGGCTAGTTTTTTGTATTTTTAGTAGAGACGGGGTTTCACCGTGTTAGCCAGGATGGTCTCGATCTCCTGACCTCATGATCCGCCCGTCTCGGCCTCCCAAAGTGCTGGGATTACAGGCTTGAGCCACCGCGCCCGGCCGGAAATGTATTTTAATGATTATAATTGCCTTAGGTGACTAAATTAAAAATTATCACTTTTTATAAACATCCCCAACATTTCACCTGTTCATAAAGATGAACATTCTAATCTAGCAAATTAATTTGTGGCCTAGGGATGCATTTCATAACTAATTAATCTTACAGCAGAGGCTTTCAAACTATGTTCCATGAAGTCCTCAGTGCCAGCCTTGATGAAAAACAAGCCCTCTACGTCCCCTTCAGCCAGAATGGTTCTGCTTTACCTGTATTGGAGTTCAAGATGAGATTTTGTTTAAAAACATGATTATCACTGCATATATATATGTGTGTGTGTGTATGTGTGTGTGCATATATACATATCTAGAAGTATATAAAATCAAGAAAAAAAAAGGATGCCATTACTCTTTAGCATTTTATTGATACTTTGGCAAGGGTAAAAAGTAAATGAAATTAAATAATTGGTACAAATATTGGGAAGTCATAGAAATTGTCATTTTTATGTGTAAGTTATTGTCTATGTAGAAAATACAAGAAAATCAATTGAATCATTGTTAGTATAGATAAAATACACAAGTAATTTCATATCTATATTTTATATATATATAATGAAATATACTTTCTTGGAAGATTCAACCAAGGTGCATATACTATAAATACATCAAGCTTAAAGGTGCATATACTATAAATACTATTGAGCAAGCTTGGCAAAAGAAACTTTAAAAAGTTTTCAAGCCAGGCATGGTGGCACATGCCTGGAGTCCCAGTTACTTGGGAGGCTGAGGAGGGAGCTTTGCTTGAGTCCAGGAGTTTGAGACTAACCTAGGCAACATAGAAAGAGACTGTCTCTTAGAAAAAAAACAAAGTTTTCAAGATAAAATGATGGTGACCATTGGATATGAAGCACTGGGACCCTCATCTCCTTTTTGTCCATGTCTTATAGTGTATCCAGTTTTTCCAAGGAAGATTTTGATCCTGCCTCAGATATTTCCATGGTCTTTCCCCCTTGAGCAGGTGGAGAGGCCTTCTACTAAATTAATGAATATAAACTGATCACATGCCTTAACATTCATAAAAGGATGTCACACTGACTATAGCTGACTACTGTAATTTATGTTCCTACCATTAATGTACAGTGGAGAATATTTCTACTTCTCGGAAATCTTTACAATTCATTGCTTATCAAAAAGCTCAATATCACTTATGGAGAACTATCTGATGGATACATAGCCATTTTCTCTTCTAATTCAGAGTCAGCAAATACTGTATATGACACTGCTCTTGCTACTTACTGTCCCTTCCATGCCCCTGGGCAACTTCTTTAATCCATAACCCTTTCTTATGCTGAGCCTAGACTCTTGCTCAAACATGATTCTACCCAACCAGTGCTTTGAGCAGCCATTGGCATCTCCTCAGCATTGGCATGCAATATAAAATCCATTTGCTATTTCACCTCTAGATACTCTTAAAAGCCAAACTGTCAGAAAGCCATGCACTTGAAATACATCATTTTGTCCCCTGTAAGATTCTTTCCTAGAATCGTACTTTGGACTTATGTCATCAGCCTACATTAAAATCATTAGAAGAAAAAACTCTTAGAAGTTATCATATTTACTGTAGGGGTGTTGTTGGAATATCTGTCCTTTTTCTGAGGATTACTTTTAGCATCTGAAGGCAGAGGTTAAGTAACTTGCCCAAGTTTACACATTAAGGTCAGAACTGGGAATTGAACCAAAGATTGCTTGATTCCATATCCTCTGTTCCTTTCTTCTCTGAGCGCCCAGATTTGTTCACCACCTTAGCTGCCAGCTCCTGCCCCAACTTGCCTTCCCCTCGCATCTAGACATTCAATCCTTCACTTCGTTTCCATGCAATGAGGTGCCTATTTTCCCCCCTACATTTATTGACATTTCTGCCCTTCCTGTTTTTTCCTGCCTCTTTTTATTCTTCCTCATAAGTGTTCTCTAGATAAACTCTCCCTGCATTTACTCAACAACCCATTACAGTCTGACATCTGCTCCAGTGATTTTCCTGAAATTACTTTATTGGAAACCACTGATGACCTCCTAACTGCCAGATCTGATGACATCTTCACTCTTCATCTTGCCCCATCTCTCGGCAATTTGACAATGTTGATCGTTCTTTCCTTCTCAAAGCCATCTCTGCTTCTGGTCTCAATGACAAATTGCTCTTCAATTTCTCCTCTGATATCTCTAACTCTTCTTGCTTTTCCTCACTGGATCCTCTTTTTCTTCCCATTAAATACAGGACTCTCCGAGGTTCTGCTTATATCCCTGTCATGTTGCAAGCCTGTTTGGTGTCATTATCTATCCCAATTTCAACTATTAATATCCCTCTGAAGATGACCTACTCCTTCAGTCCCCATCTCTCCTCTGATTTCAGACTGTTACATTTGACTCCTTCACTAGAGTATAAACTATCAATGACTAGACTTTATCTTCTTTTTTTTTTATCTTCTTATTCTTAATGTTACAGTACAAGCCTGGACATAGTCGATGCTTAACATTTTTTAAACAAATTTTCTTGCCTACTTCTCGCTGTGTTTTAATGACCATCTAATGTCATGTAAAAAGCCTTTATTTATTTGTAAACATTCATCAAGTACCTACCATATACTTGGCATTGCTCTAGGCAAAACATTTCCTTTGGATTTCTGGAACATCCTAGGATCAGTACACATTTAGTTCAACCTTTTTATCTTCCAAGTCTACAACTATAATTCTATATTTTATCCATTCAGATGCACAATTCTTCACATTTTAATATCTTTGACATCAAGATGCACCTTACAAAGGTTTGATAAGAAAACACTGTGTCATAGTTTAATTGGTAGCATTTTTTTGTTTTTGAGACAGGGTCTCATTCTGTCCTCTAGGCCGAGTGCAGTGGTATGATCGTGGCTCACTGCAGCCTCAGCCTACCAGGTTCCAGTGATCCTCCCACCTCAGCCTCCCAAATAGCTGGGACTACAGGGGTGTGCACTACCACACCCAGTTAATTTTTTATTTTTTGTAGAGAGAGGGTCTTGCTATGTTCCCTAGGCTGCTCTCGGACTCTTAGACTTAAGCAATCCTCCTGCCTCGGCTTCCCAAAGTGTTGGGGTTTCAGGTGTGAGCCACTGCACTGGGTCTTGGCAGCATTTTCTAATGGTACATAAAATAATGGTGCATCTTAAAATGACATTTTAAACTCTATGAAATGTAATGATTTTATACTGATAATTAAGGGTTATAAACTTCATTCTATTATGTTTTGTCATATGATAAATGTTTAGTAATTCTTAGTGTTCAGGACTTTGTAAGGTAAGAAAAATATATTTTTAAAGGATTTTCAATAAGGGTTAAAACTAAAGGAAAAGGACTTACAATGGCACAATAGTTTCACAAATCTAAACATTTCCTCTGCTGCAAATATTCAGCAATGACAGATGAAATAGAAAAAGAGAAAAGCAAAAAGAAACAGACTCAAAAGCAATAATCACTTCCACAAACCAGGAAGAGCACATACATGCAGACCGTGAGTAGGTTAGCTGCCTTGAGGCAGGCAGTGGTTACTTGGGATTTTAGCACCACAAAGAGGAAGGACCAGAACTAGGTTCTGGGCTTGGAAGCATCCTGCCCCTCTGCACACAGGTACACACTCTTTTTTTTTTTTTTTTTTTTTTTTTGGTAATTGGTAGATATTTTAATATCTACATATTACATAAATCAAAATCCAAAACTCAACCTATAGCATTTTATGATACAGAGAAATCTCATGTTTACTCCAGTCTCACTTTCCCTTCTCTTTAGGAAATCATTTTTATTGGTTTGTTGTGTATTCTTCCAACAGCTCTTCTCACAACTATATATATTCTTATTTCTCTCCCTCTCTTTTTTTTTTTTTTTTTTGAGACAGGATCTCTCTATTATGTTACCCAGGCTGGAGTGCAATGGCTATTCACATTCACAGGCACAATCATAGCTCACCGCAGCCCAAACTTCTGGGCTCAAGTGATCCTCCTGCCTCAGCTTCCTAAGTAGCTGGGACCACAGGCATGTGGTGTCTCTCCCTTTCTTAAAAGGATAGCATATCCTTTTACACAAAAGACAGCACACCATATGCACTGTTCTGTACCTTGCTTTTGTCGCTTAACTGTATGTACAGAAGATTGTTCCATATCGGGACATGGAGATTTTACTTTCTTTTTTAAGGCTCTGTCTACTTCATTGTGTGCATGAACCATGGTTTACTCAACCAGTCCTCTCTTGCTGGACACATGCTATTTACAGATAAATGTTCTCTGTTACTCTCAATATCACAATGAACAGCCTTGTACCTGTGTCATTTCACACTCCCACACAGTTTTGTGAATGGAGGCTGAGTAAAATTGTGGCCTAACTTCTGCCTAGGGCTACAGCTTTATAGGATGTTGAAGATTTAGCCAAGTAGGAAGACAAAGACACAGTCTTACAACCAGGAAGTGAGTGAAACCACCCTCTGGATCATTCTCCTAAGATCTAGTTATAGATTAGAAGCTTGAGAAGTAGGGTGGAGGTAAATGTAAAACTAGTAAACAGGTCAGCGCAGTGGCTCACACCTGAAATTCCAGCACTTTGGGAGGCTGAGGTGGGCGGATCACCCAAGGTCAGGAGTGGCCAGGAGTGGTTAGGAGACCAGCGTGGCTGACATGGCAAAACCCCATTTATACTAAAAATACAAAAAGTAGCTGGGCATGGTGGCGTGTGCCTGTAATTCCAACTACTTGGGAGGCTGAGGCAGGAGAAACGCTTGCACCCAGGAGGCAGAGGTTACACTGAGCTGAGATTGCACCACTGCACTCCAGCCTGGACAACAGAGCGAAACTCCATCTCAAAAAAAAAAAAACAACAAAACAAAACTAGTAAACAACAAATAAGAGACAGAAAGAGGCTTCAAAACAAATATGTATATTCAATGGATATAAATATATATTTCAAAAATGAAATACTTATGTTTATATATTAATATGTTATATTTAATTTAAATATTAAATAAATGGGGAATTTGTGTTTAATTTATGTTTAAATT
This sequence comes from Rhinopithecus roxellana, assembly GCF_007565055.1. Taxonomy (NCBI): domain Eukaryota; kingdom Metazoa; phylum Chordata; class Mammalia; order Primates; family Cercopithecidae; genus Rhinopithecus; species Rhinopithecus roxellana. The sequence continues at coordinate 117,178,469 of NC_044556.1, read as the reverse complement.
ATGTTTAACTTATATTAAGACAATTTATCCTTTTTTTTTTTTTTGAGACGGAGTCTTGCTCTGTCACCCAGGTTGGAGTGCAGTGGTGTGATCTTGGCTCACCACAACCTCTGCCTCCCGGGTTCAAGCGATTCTCCCACCTCAGCCTCCTAAGTAACTGGGACCAGAGACTCATGCCACCACACCCAGCTAATTACTTCATTTTGTAGAGATGAAGTGTCACTATGTTGCCCAGGCTGGTCTCAAACTCCTGGGTTCCAGCAGTCCTCCTGCCTCAGCCTCTCGAAGTGCTGGGAGTACAAGCATGAGCCACCACACCCAGTAATTTATCCAATTTGGCACTTAACCCATTAGGGCAACTGCCAGCTGTGCCCAAGGCCAGAGCATATCCGCTGAATTTCTGCCCATTTCATTAAATTTTCTAGGGGACATAGGGGCACAAGGAGCTTTAGTAATCCTCTGACAAAGCTGAATGAACAAAAGAGCAAAAGAGAACACTCTGCCCCATTCTGGCAACTTGAGGACTGCCGTGCTTTGTGAGAGGGATCAGAAGCACCAATCAAAAGCACTAGTAGTGCTTGGGGAGGGAAGCTTAAGTAGACGAAGGGGCATAAAATGAGGATGCCATGGGTAACTGATCACACCTACTGAGGAGGGAATAGAGTTATGAGAATGGTTATGTGTGGGTTCTGGCATCAGCCACAGCCAGGATTGATCCCAGGCTTGCCTCTCACTGACTGTTTAACCTCACACGAAGATCTTGAAAGCCCTTGTACACTCGGGTCCTCCCCTGTAAAATGGGGATTGCAGTGCTTTCTTAGTGCTCCCCGTATTGTGAGTACTGATAGGATTTTGTGAGATACTTCTGAGATCTCACCAGAAATATCCACAGAAACCAGTCCTACATGTAGGCAGGGCAAGAGCCAGACACGAAAGCCACACAAGTCAGCGTGTTGAGCAGAAGAAATAATAGGGAGAATGCAAACTGAGGTTTATTGCGCTATTATTATTTTATTTCACTGTAGTTCCACAAATACCATTATTCAGAGATAAAAACCCTAAGTCCTTCCTGCAAGACAATCTGAGTCTACTGAGCATCACCAGTGTAGGTCAAGTGCACATTGTGAAGTACGTGTAGATCAGGGGAGCTCAGAGCAGATGCATCTAACTCCTAACTCAGACGGGAATCAGTGGCCAGGAGTTGTTCAGAGCCAGGGGGATGAAGGTGAAGGAGGAGCCTTGGACAGCCACTAGCTTTTTGAGTGGGTAGCTGGGGACCCCTTAGAAAGACAAGACATACGAGAAGGGGATCATGGTTGGAGGTGAGGACCTGAAGACTGTTTGAGTATAGGACCACTGCTTTCAAATAGAGTGGATGTAGGGTACAGGAAAGGGCTAAATGTGCATGACTGAAGCCAGCACAGTTGTCCTGTAGAACTGATGTTTATGGTTTCTTTTGGATAAACATAGAAATTCATCCTCCCAGTCTTAAAACTTGAGAAAGTTACATATATATAAATTTATTGAAGTACAAAACGTTTGTTTTATCTGAGTTCCTTTCTCAGGAAACCAAACATCAGGCCTCCCAGATAGTATCAAATAACTGAAACTTACCAGATCACTGCATCTGGACAGTGAAACACCAGACCCCTCACCTGTCATGAGTGCCTATCCAGCCACCTGCTTCCTGTTGACCGACTCCTCTTCCTTACCCCTCACTAATTTCTCTTTTCCCATACATAGTTACATTTCTTCCCTGCTATATAAACTTCTAATTTTAGTTGGTCAGGGAAATAGATTTGAGACCAATCACCCATCACCTTGGCTGCAGCACCTAATTAAAGACTTCTTCCCTGGTCATACTCATTGTCTCAGTGATTGGCTTTCTGTGCGGCAAGCAGCAGGACCTAGACTGAACCCCTGGCATTTCAGTAACATTACCTCAGTTAAATCTTATGCCATTCTTGGGAAGTGCTATGGTTTGGATGTGGTTTGCTTGTCTTCACCAAATCTCATGTTGAAATGTGATTACCCTGTGTGTCTGTGTTGAGAAGTAGGGTGTGGTGGGAGGTGTTTGGGTCATGGGGACAGGTCCCTCCTGAATATCTTGGTGCTGTCCTTGTGCTAGTGAGTGATTTCTTGCTCTGGTAAGACTGGTTTAGTTCTCACAGGAATGGATTAGTTCCCCCAAGAGTGGGTTTCTGTAAATCCACGATGCCCCTCTGGTGTGGTCCCTCTTCATGCTTACTTCCCCTTTGACCTTCTCCTCTGTGTTTCAATGCAGCACAAAAGCCCCAACAGAGGACAATCTGGAGCTAAAAAAAAAACTGCAAGCTAAATAAACCTTTTTCCTTTATAAATTACCCAACCCCAGGTATTCTGTTATAGCAACGCAAAACAGATTAAGACAGGAAGGAAGCATTATTTCCAACACATAATGGTCAGAAGGGTCAAGGTTCAGAGAAATTTAGTAACTTGCCCAAAGTTACTCAGGCACTGAAATTTGAATGCAGAACCACCTTACATCAGCTTTTCTCACTAAGGAAGGCTGCTCTACTCATCAGCTTTTCTCACTAAGGAAGGCTGCTCTAACTCAAGAGAAAGAAAATCTAGTGTTTCTCATTGCCAGATAGTTCTGATTGCTATTTACTTTCTCATCTATTTCATATTATGATAATGTTTTCCTGGAATTGAATGATATAATACTAGAAATTGGAGATGTTTATTCGCTACAAAGATTATATATGCAGGCTTCCTGTCATAATCAAGGGAAGTTGCTCACATCATTTATGATTTCCAGTCTTCTCTGTATATGATAATGCTTATTTTAGGAAATCAGTTTTTACTAAGCCTGCTGATCTTCAAAAGGAAAACAGGCAGAGGCAAGGACTGTGATACACTCTTTTGGTATTTATCGAGTCTAGAGTCTACCTTAAATTAGTTTGCTGGGAAACATTACATGTGATGAATGGTACAGTATTTAAATGATGCTGTGGATGTCTTTCCCTAATAATAAAGAAAATTACTCTAACACAACTATTTTGTTTCATTTCTTTATACAAAATTCATGTTTGAATTCCATCTTGGCCCTAAAATTTTAAATTTCCGTAACAAGTTTTATGCATTATTAAATTTTATACACCACTGCATTATACTTTTGAAACTGATTTATTAACTATAATTTCCATAAAATGAATAAGATAATGTTGATCTGGGTGAGATAGAGGGCTACAATAATCTTTTCCCCTCTCCCCAGCATCCCAATTGTGTACGTATATTAAAAATCACTTCTCTGAAAGTCCCCCATCCAGTAACTGCAATTTAGAGGAACACAGCCAAGACCAAAAGTTAATTTAAAATACCTCCAAATAGACAAAATAACTGCTTTAAAAACTCACACTTCATTCCTAGGCAAACCTTTCCAACCCTCTGTCAGAAGTTAGAACCCCATCTTTTTTAAGCCAAGATTTTCACAAGAGTCATGCAATTTCTATATCCAAAGCAGATTAAAGATGAAATTAAAAGGTTAGTGAGGGTAGAGTGGATGCCTAGAAACTGTCTCCCTGAGAAATGCAAGTGTCTATTGACAGTCTAATAACAATGGAGAGAGCAAACCTACCAAAATTGGATGCAAGATTTCAGAGAGCATGGCAGGCTAGGGACTATTTATCTTAGGAGAAAATAGCCCTAGGTATGTCATCAGATCCTGAGGGCCTTGCCATACTAGCATACACAAAGTCATCAGTGCTCACAATGACTTGGAAAGGCCAAGGAATCATTAAATTCATTTTTCCCTCTGTTTGAGAAGCTAGCAAAGTGTACAGTGTATTTTGGCAGACTTTCCATTAAAAACATTAAAATGTTTTAAATCTTAAAGAGCTGTTTCAATTATTTGGAAAATTGACTTATTAGAATATCACATTTCCTCATAATGTGAAATAAGTGAGGTGTGATTATGTATTATAATTTAATCCTCTTTCTTCTGTTAAAAAAATAATCCATATAACCCACATTGTATCAGATATTCCAGAGGTCTCACGACCTCACTAGCCTCTGAATACAAATGAAGTCAAATTGTCTTCAATAGTCCAAAACTTCTGTTCCCAGTACCTATCCTCATCATTGCAGGACATAAGCACACCTCATTCCAAGCTGTCCTTTCGTGTTGCACTCTGCACAGAGTCACCTGCCATTCCTCCCAGCCAGAAGAAGGCTACCTCCTAGGGCTGTCACAGCCACAAACCCCTGGGCATACCAAACAGTTTCTGGGCCCCTGGTGATCTTTCTTGGTGTGCTGGGTATTCAGCTGAGCTGGGGAGAGAGCATTTCACTGTGTCACTGTGTCGAAATCTGTCTCCTGGCCCAGAGACATCACTGCTTGTGCCTCAAGTCCCACCAACGACCTTAAGGAAACTGCTCTTTCAACTTTGAATTGTCCCTTCCCTCCCTTGAGGTCAGTTGGAGAATAGACACTATTCTTAACTCTTCCCTCTCTCTTTTCTAGGTACCCACTTCACACCTTCTCAGGTGCCTCTCCCCAACATGCATGACAATGAACAGATTCCTGGAGCTGCTAGCTGGTCAACAGACACACTCAACTAGAACCTGGGTCTGGCATTTGGCTACAGCATCAAGACCCATAATATGTATTTTGACATACTTAAGTTTTTGTTTTTGTTTTTGTTTTGAGAAAGAGACGGGGTTTCACCATGTTGGCCAGGCTGCTCTTGAACTCCTGACCTCAAGTGATCTGCCCACCTCGGCCTCCCAAATTGCTGGGATTACATGCGTGAGACACTGTGCCCGGTCTTAAGTTTTTTGTTTTTTGTTTTTTTAAATCCCAGCATTATATGGAGTAGTGATTTAAACACACACACACACACACACACACACACACACACAAAGAGTAGCTTAAAACATACAGTTGTGTTCTCTAAAAGTGCGTGCCTTTGGGCTCTGGCCTCTCCCACTCTCTGTGGCAGGCCTCATTTATCTTCTCCAGCTGACAGGATTCAGTGCCAGTTCAGGAGTGCATGCGACACCGTAACAGGGATTACTTGGGCATCCTTCTGTAGGGAGAGCTGCACCTTCTGCATGCCCACTGCAGGGATGAGAATCTTCACTCCGTGTATTTGGGGAACCCACCCTATGCAGAATCTCTTTCTAAAATCCTCTGTATTGAGTTTCATTTCTTAACTTCACAAAGACAAATGGATTAATTGAGAATAATATAACTCACATCATGGCATAAATTCTCTACAGTTTTCTAAACAACTTAGGCACAATTGAATGTACCAATTAAAAATAACATTCAATAACTACTGTGAAATGATTCTCTTGTTACCTCTCTGGGAATGCCTCTTGATGTGACTGAAAGGAGGATCTGTACTTCGATCCTGTCTGGATCCTCCTTGTCATCTGGCAGACCCACTTTTTTTAGATATACATATATTCCCCAATTTAAAACTTTTAATTTAAAAGTAAACTTTAATGTCAAAAATGCAAACTTGGGGAGGGCAGAAAGAACACACACAAGGCTGCCACTTCACACTTGGCGCTCCTCACTTCCCAGACGGGGCGGGGGCGGGGCAGAGGCGCTCCTCACTTCCCAAGGGGTTCCGCAGACCCACATTTAAACCACCTGGAGAACGTGTAGAAGTTTCTTATTGTGGTTCTAATGTGCATCCCTCTCATGACTTAGTACATTAACTTTCAGTGTGTTTGGTGACAATTTTGTGAAATGCCTTTTTTTTTGGAGATGGAGTCTCACTCTGTCGCCCAGGCTGGAGTGCAGTGGCTCAATCCTGGCTCACTGCAAGCTCCGCCTCCCTGGTTCAAGCAATTCTCCTGCCTCAGCCTCCCTAGTAGCTGGGATTACAGGCATGCGCCACCACGCCCAGCTAATTTTGTATTTTTAGTAGAGATGGGGTATCACCATGTTAACCAGGCTGATCTGGAATTCCCACCCTCTAGTGTTCTGCCCACCGTGCCCTCCCAAAGTGTTGGGATTACAGGTATGAGCCACTGCACCTGGCCTGTGAAATACCTTTTTAAGATTTTTGCTAATTTTACCATTGTATTTTGTTATTGATTTGTGGGAGCTGATTACATATGAATACTTTGTTGGCTAGTGATATTGTTTAGATATTTGTTCCCTCCAAATCTCATGTTGAAATGTGATCCCCAATGTGGGAGGTGGGGCCTAGTGGGAGGTGTTTTAGTCCTTGGGGTAATGAGTTCATGCAACATCCAGTTGTTAAAAAGAGTCTGTGCCTCCCTCTCTCTCAATTCCTCTCTCACCGTGTCACACATCTGCTCCCCCTTTGCCTTCTGCCATGAGTAAAAGCTTCCTGAGCCCTCACCAGAAGCAAAGTGGATTCTGGTGCCACGTAGAATCCTGAGCCAGATAAACTTTTCTCTGTAGATTACCCAGTCTCATGTATTCCTTTATAACAACACAAAATGGACTAATATAGCTAATGTATTCTAAATATCTCCTCCCGTCCTGTGGTTTGCCTTTTCACTCTCTCAGTGATGTCTTTTAATGAAAAGAAGTTCTTTGTTTTACGTAGTCCACTTTTTTTTTTTTGCTTTTTTTTGAGACAGAGTCTGGCTCTGTCACCCAGGCTAGAGTGCAGTGGCACCATCTCGGCTCACTGCAAGCTCCGTCTCCCAGGTTCACGCCATTCTCCTGCCTCAGCCTCCCAAATAGCTGGAACGACAGGTGCCTGCCACCACACCCAGTTAATTTTTATTTATTTATTTATTTATTTTTTATTTTTAGTAGAGATGGGGTTTCACCATGTTAGCCAGGATGGTCTCGATCTCCTGACCTCGTGATCTGCCCGTCTCAGCCTCCCAAAGTGCTGGGATTACAGCCATGAGCCACTGTGCCTGGCCCGTAGTCCACTTTTCAATCTTTTCCTTTATGGTACAGGTAAGTGACAAGCCACCCCAGCTTGCCTGGAATTAAGGGGTTTCCCAGGACATGCAATGTCAATGCTGAAACAAAGATAGTCTCAGGTAAATTGAAATCGTTGGCTACCCTAGGCTTAGCAGTTCTTGTTGTTTTGGGAGAGGAGTCCTGTCATGTTACAAATATATTTCCCAATGTTATCTTCTAGAAGCTTTATTGTTTTGTCCTTCACATTTACATCAAACGCCCATCTGGAATTGACTTTTGGTATGTGGTATAGGTAGAGGTCAACAGTCATTTTTTCCCCATAGGGAGAGATGTCAACTGACCTAGCACTACCTATTGAAAAACCACCCTTTCTCTCTTGCTTTACAGTGACTTCCTTGTCATAAATCAAGTGTCATAAGCCAGTTGTGGGGCTTTGTTTCTGTACTCTTTATGTTGTTCCATTCATCTATTTGTCTCTTTTTTTTTTTTTTGAGAGGGAGTCTCGCTCTGTCCACCAGGCTGGAGTGCGGTGGCGCTATCTCGGCTCACTGCAAGCTCCGCCTCCCGGGTTCCCGCCATTCTCCTGCCTCAGCCTCCCGAGTAGCTGGGACTACAGGCGCCCGCCAGGGCGCCCGGCTAACTTTTTTTTGTATTTTTAGTAGAGACGGGGTTTCACCGTGGTCTCGATCTCCTGACCTTGTGATCCGCCCGCCTCGGCCTCCCAAAGGGCTGGGATTACAGGCGTGAGCCACCGCGCCCGGCCTATTTGTCTCTTTCTATGCTCATCTAGAACAGTATTTGTTGTTGTTGTTGTTGTTTAGCTTTATAGTAAGTTTGGATATCTGATAGCATAAAAGTCCTCTGACTTCTTTCTCTTTAAGGCTGCTTTGGCTGTCTTGATCCTTTGCATTTTCATACAAATTTTAAAACTGGATTATCAATTTCCTGAAAAACTTTGGTTAGCCTTTTGATTGGGGTGGCATTATACCTGCAGGTTAGTTTTGGGATATTTGACATCTTTGCAAAACTCAGTCTTCCAGTTCATGAGCATGTTATATCTCTGTATCTATTTATGTCTTTTATTTCTCTTAGCAATGGTTGATAGCGCTTCTGAATACATTTTTTAATGAACTTGCTCAGAGGCCCCATTACAAATCTAGTGAGTTAGAATCTCAAGGAATGAGTCATAGTTATCACCGGGAATAGTTTGGTGCACACTTTCCAGACTTGATTCAATGCTTAAACAAATATAAATGGATATATTTGTCAGCAGAAGTTACTTGGTCCTTTGAGACTTAAATATAATTGCTTCAAGTCTCCTAACCCACATCATTTTGTGCTAACTCTAATACCTGTCCTACTTCCCTCATATAATGTTGCAAATGCTTGGAAGCTCATGGTCTCATGGTCACTTCTGGTGCTGAGCCCTACTCTGTCTGCATTCTGGATCTCACTTTTATTTCACTCCAGGGCCTCTTCTCTTCTTCTTTTCTTTCTTTCTTTCCTTTTTTTTTTTTTTTTTTTTTTTTTTTTTTGAGACAGAGTCTTGCTCTGTCGCCCAGGCTAGAGTGCAGTGGTGCAATCTCAGCTCACTGCAACTTCCGCCTCCTGGGTTCAAGTGATTCTCCTGCCTCAGCCTCCCAAATAGCTGGGATACAGGTGTGCACCACTATGCCCAGCTAATTTTTGTATTTTTCAGTAGTGATGGGGTTTTGTCATGTTGGCCAGGCTGGTTTTGAACTCCCAACCTCAGGTGATCTGCCCACCTCAGTCTCCCAACGTGCTGGAATTACAGGTTTAAGCCACCACATCCAGCCTCTTCTTCTTTTCTTCACAACAACCTAAACAATCCATGGGCCACATAAGCGAAAGTTAGCCTCTTCCTATTTCCTCCCTTTATTATATATTTAGAGTAATTTCACTCTACATCTTCCAGACTCAACTCTGGTCCACCTTTCCATATCCAAAAATGCATTCGGGTGCCCTGGTAAAGTAAAAGCCATTCATGCTGGGTTCTACATTTTAGCAACAAAGACTAATGAGGATTTAAATTTTCTGTTTTTCCTTTCTTCCTTCTCATCGTTCCTATTCCCTACTAGTCCCTGTAAGTAGAAGATACTAATTAGAGATATATATTTCCCCATTTATAAACATTATTATAGAATTATTCCTACTTTCAGAGTAGAAGCTTTTATATGTACACACACACACACACACACACACACACACACACACATATGCAAACACACCCCCAAACACATATACATGTAGGAGGGTCTTTTAAAAGTTCACGAAATATGTGTATTATGAAAAAAACTATGCATGGATTTCAAAAAATGTTTGTACCAAAAAAAACTCATACTAACTTGTTATAACATGTCTAAATGGGATCTAGTTTGAGGCACTAGAAGGATTAGACATCAGTATGAAATTAGCCCCTATCAGAGCAACATGAATTCTGCTAAAATTGAAACAAGAACAAACATCAAATTTATGGTGAAGCTTTAGTGGAAGAATGGTGAAATCACTGATGCTTTATGAAAAGTTTAGTGGGGACATGCCTGAAGGAAACCAGTAGTTTACTAAGGGATGAGAGCATGTTGAAAATGAATGCAGTGGCAGATCATCCACATCAGTCTGTGTTAGGAAAAAATTCATTTTGTTTGTTCTCTAATTGAACAGGACCAACAATTCACAGCACAAACAATATCCAACACCACAGGCATCTCAACTGGTTTAGCTTACACAATTCTGACTGAGAAGTTAAAAGTTGATTGGGAGGCCAACGCAGGTGGATCACCTGAGGTCGGGAGTTTGAGACCAGCCTGACCAACATGGTGAAACCCTGTCTCTACTAAAAATACAAAATTAGCCAGGCGTGGTGGTGCATGCCTGTAATCCCAGCTAGTCAGGAGGCTGAGGCAGGAGAATCGCCTGAACCCGGGAGACAGATGTTGCAGTGAGAGCCGAGATCACGCCATTGCACTCCAGCTTGGGCAACAAGAGTGAAACGCCATCTCAAAAAAAAAAAAAATTAAAGTTGAACAAACTTTCTATTAAATGGGTGCCAGAACCATTGCACCCAATTCAGCTGCAGACAAGAGCAGAGCTTTCCATGGAAATTTTATTATTTTATTTTATTTTATTTCTTTTCAGGTCTAGACCTACAAATCAATGGAATTTTAAACAAGTGGGATAAAGATCCTGAAGTATTTCTTTGAAGAATTATAACAGGAAATGAAACATGGCTTTATCAGTACTATCCTGAAGACAAAGCACAATCAAAGCAATGGCTACCAAGAGGTTGAAGTGGTTCACTCAAAGCAAAAGCAGAGGCCAGGTGTGGTGGCTCACACCTGTAATCCCAGCACTTTGGGAGGCCGAGGCAGGGGGATCACTTGATGTCAGGAGTTTGAGACCATCCTGGCCAACATGGTGAAACCCCGTCTCTACTAAAAATACAACAGTTAGCTGGGTATGGTGGCCCAAGCCTATAATCCCAGCTACTCAGGAGGGTGAGGCAGGAGAATCACTTGAGCCTGGGAGGCAGAGGTTGCAGTGAGCTGAGATTGTGCCACTGCACTCCAGCCTGGGTGACAGAACAAGACTCCATCTTGAAAAAAAAAGAAAAAAAAAAGGCAGACCAGTCAAGAGCAAAGGTCATGGCAATAGCTTTTTGGGATGCTCAAGGCATTTTGCTGGTTGACTTACTGGATAACCACAGAACAATAACATCTGCTTATTATGACAGTGTTTGGAGAAAGTTATCCAAAGCTTTAGCGGAAAAACACCCAGGAAAGCTTCTCCAGGGTGTCCTTCTCCACCACAACCAATGCTCCTGCTCATTTCTCTCATCAAACAAGGGCAATTTTGCCAGAGTTTCAATGGGAAATCATTAGGCATCCACCATACCATCCTGATGTGGCTGCTTCTGACTGATTTTTGTTTCTTAATCTTAAAAAAATCTTCAGGCCAGGCACGGTGGCTCATGCCTGTAATCCCAGCACTTTGGGAGGGCGAGATGGGCGGATCACCTGAGGTCAGGAGTTTGAGACCAGCCTGACCAATATGATGAAACCCCATCTCTACTAAAAATACAAAAATTAGGCAGGCATGGTGGCATGCACCTGTAATCCCAGCTACTTGGGAGAGTGAGGCAGGAGAATCGTTTGAGCCTGGAAGGCAGAGTTTGCAGTGAGCCGAGATTGTGCCATTGCATTCTAGCCTGGGCAACAAGAGTGAAATTCCATCTCAAAAGAAAAAAAAAGTCTTTAAAGGGCCTCCATTTTTCTTCATTAAATTATATTTTAAAAGACTGCTCTGATGATTAAATTCCCAGGACCTGCAGTTCTTTATGGATCAACTAAATGGCAGATGTCATCATTTTAAAAAAGTGTCTTGAACTTGATGGAGCTTATGTTGAGAAGTAAAGCTTATATTTATATGTTCATCTTCTTCTTTTAATTCTATTATTCCATGAACTTTTTGAAGTCCTCTTGTGTGTGTGTGTATATATATACATATGGGTGTGTATGTATGTATATGCATATATAAGTGTGTGTGTTTGTGTGTGTGACACACTTTTACATTTATTTTTAGGCTGGGTACTGTGGCTCATGCCTGTAATCCCAGCACTTTGGGAGGCTAAGGCAGGTGTATCACCTGAGGTCAGGAGTTCGAGACTAGCCTGGCCAACATGGTAAAACCCTGTCTTTACTAAAAATACAAAAATTGGCTTGGGGTGATGACATTTGCCTATAGTCCCAGCTACTCGGGAGGCTGAGACAGAAGAATCACTTGAACCCAGGAGGTGAGGTTGCAGTGACAGTAAGCCGAGATCACACCATTGCATTCAAGCCTGGGTGGCAGAGCAAGACTCTGTCTCAAAATTTAAAAATTTATTTATTTATTTATTTATGTTTAAACTAGTTCCCATACTGAATTCAATTAGGGTCTTTTAAATATGATTCTCTTATGATTTTCAGGTATATAATCATGTTATTTTCCCACAGCAAAATTTAGAAGAAACAACATTTAAAGGAAAAACTATATTCTTTTTCAAAGGTGATGAAAACTTCGTGGCTTTGAGGGCTGTGTGCTCCCCATCTTGCATTTTGATCTAAGTTCATAAAAAGATTAGAAAAAAAAACTCCACTTTGCTACTTCCCTAATGGCTCTAGATATTCATATTTATTGGTTACAAAGCAGTGTCAATTTTCTTCTGAATTTATACTATTTTTATGATGAGAAAAAATATGAAGACATTTTTATTTAGAAAAAAATGAGAGGGTGGGAGGCTATAAACTTTTATTTTATGTTTTTATATTGGCTTTTATATAAAAAGATTGCTCACCACCGGTTTAGAATTCAAAGATTAACTATATCCATTTGCATTTTAAAAAACACATCTGCTCAAGAAAATGCTTAAGAATATCTTCTCTTAATGTTTAAGAACCCCCACATACTGAAAAGATGCTTCTGGGCCTTAGGATTTCCTGTCAGTTGCTAGAGTCACAACAGACCATTGCTCTTGGAGAAGGTAAAAAGTTTTGCTACAAAAATGGCTACCCCAAGAGCAAGATTTCTCAATACAGCTACCCCCTAGCAGATTTTTAATTAAGTAATATTAGTGATTTTTACCTACTTTATATAGTTGTGCCCTCAAATTTTTCTTAATTAAATGGCTTTGCATTCCAAAGATTTTAAAATGTATTGATGATAAACTTGACAGAGGGGAGGTGGATGGATGAGGAATAGTGATGGGGGCAGATGAAAGCTGCCAAGGTTATAGTTTCAAAAGAAGTTCTAATCTTTGAGGTGGAAACAGCAGAAGTATCCAGATTGAGCATTGAAAGTCTTCTAATTGAGATACTCAGAACTCTGACACAGATTACTCTGAAAAGCATCACATATACATTCCCAGAGGGATTTGCATAAATCTCATCTACATGATCAAGCACTATGCATGCATAATATGACAATGTCTGATCTTAGCACAAAGATTGAAGTATGTTATTTTAAGTCATAGCATTGTTCCCTTACTGAATGTCATCCACACAGCATTAGCAGCTTTTGAATTATTGCTCCCTTGAAATTTTCTAATTGTTTTAAATAAAAAGTCGCAACATCTCATTTGGTAAAAGAGGCAATTTTTTTTTTTTTTTTTTTTTTTTTTTTGAGGCGGAGTTTCCCTCTTGTTGCCCAGGCTGGAGTGCAATGGTGTGATCTCGGCTCACTGTAACCTCTGCCTCCCGGGTTCAAGCGATTCTTCTGTCTCAGCCTCCCGAGTAGCTGGGATTACAGGCGACTGCCACTACCCCTGGCAGATTTTTGGTATTTTTAATAAAGACGGGGTTTCACCATCTTGGCCAGGCTAGTCTCAAATTCCTGACCTCAGGTGATCTGCTTACCTCGGCCTCCCAAAGTGCTGGGATTACAGGCGTGAGCCATCGCTCCCAGCCAAGACAGGGTCTCACTCTGTAACCCAGTCTGGAGTGCAGTGGAGGGATCACGACCCACTGCAACCTCCTCTGCCTCCCGGGCTCAATGGATCCTCCCAACTCAGCCTCCCGAGTAGCTGGAACTACAGGCTCATGCCACCACGTCTAGCTAATTTTTAGAATTTTTTGGCCGGGCGCGGTGGCTCACACCTATAATCCCAGCACTTTGGGAGGCCGAGACGGGCGGATCACGAGGTCAGGAGATCGAGACCATCCTGGCTAACACTGTGAAACCCCGTCTCTACTAAAAATACAAAAAATTAGCCAGGCGCGGTTGCGGGCGCCTGTAGTCCAAGCTACACGGGAGGCTGAGGCAGGAGAATGGCGTGAACCCGGGAGGCGGAGCTTGCAGTGAGTGGAGATCGCGCCACTGCACTCCAGCCTGGGCAACAGAGCGAGACTCCGTCTCAAAAAAATATATAAATAAATAAAAATTGAATTTTTTTGTAGACAGGGGGTCTCATCATGTTGCCCAGGCTGCTTTCAAACTCCTGGACTTAAGCGATCCACTCTCCCCTGTCTCCCAAAGTGCTGGAAGTTTAGCCATGAGCAATAGCACCCGACCCTGGGGGCAAATCCCGCAGAGGCAGGACTTGGTATCCGGCTCTTACCTTTGTTTTGAAAGAAGATGGTGATTTAAGTTAAGTGCAGGTCCTTATTTCTTGCACTAAAGAAATATTGTTTCTGACTGAAAATGTTTTCTGTTTCTTAAGGTTTATCAATCTTTTGGTAAAATAGAAAATGAGTCAAAATTCCTAGAGTACTCACCATAAACCAGTTTTTCAGTATCAGGAACTCACATTTCTAGAGTACAGCTTATGAATCATGGTTTTTGCTTCTCATTTTATACATTTCTTTTTTTTTTTTTTTTTTTTTTTGAGACGGAGTCTCACTCTGTAACCCAGGCTGGAGTGCAGTGGTGCGATCTCGGCTCACTGCCATCTCTGCTCACTGCCATCTCTGCTTCCCGGGTTCAAGCAATTCTCTGCCTCAGCCTCCCGAGTTGCTGGGATTACAGGTGCCCGCCACCACACCTGGCTTTTTTTTTTTTTTGTATTTTTAGTAGAGACGGGGTTTCACCATCTTGGCCAGGCTGGTCTTGAACTCCTGACCTTGTGATCCACTCACCTCGGCCTCCCAAAGTGCTGGGATTACAAGCATGAGCCACTGCGCCCAGCCTACATTTCAATTTTTTAACAACCCTAAGAGGAGGTTGGTTATACTGTCCACTTCGTGGATGACAAAACAGTCTCAGAGAGGTTGAGTGACAGGCCAACATTCACACATTAAAAGGTGAAGCCAGGCTTCAAATTAAAGGCAGTATGTCTCCCTGACAGTTTCCTAGGCAGTCCAAGATAATCCTTTCTCAGTATTGTGAAATTGCTTTCATAGTGCATGCTCGCCTAAGAAAAGGCTGGGAGCCAGATCTCTTCACACATGCTGTTAGAATAACAATTATAGGTGGTATAATAGCAAGATACAAGTCACCATCAGCACTTCATATAGTCTAAACATAATATAATCCCAGCTGCTCAGGAGGCTGAGACAGGAGAATTGCCTGAACCCAGAGGGGAGTGCAGCCTGATAGAGCAAGACTCCGTCTCAAAAATAAATAAATAAATAAACAAACACAATCTGCACAAATTTTCTGTAACAATAGCTAATGTCATAGTAGTAACAATAACATCTTAAATTTGTATGACATAGAACAATTTGCAAAGTGCTTTCACATGTTATCTCCATATATTGCAGATGATTTTGACCTGGACTCATATGTGGATTTCAACTTGAGTGCCAACTCCAATGACGGTAGTGGCTGCCTGGAATTCTGTCCTGAAGAAGATTTTGAAGATCATTCTAAGATCAGTAAGAATCAGGGCTATGAATGATTAGTCACGTCCACCATGTCAAAAGAGTTAGGACTGATGGTACATCTGTCAAATGTTTGCTGTCTCTTATCTATTCTAGTCCATTCTTTATACAAATGAGTAAATGACTTGTGTATGGTCACATAATAAATGGCTAAACTGAGCCCCAAACTCAGGTTTCCTTTAATCTGTTGTCATTCCTATTAAACCATGTTATATATGGAGACAAGTTAATACTCTGTAGTATTCAAATGGATTGGAATTGACTATAAAGTTTTGAACTCAATGATGTTTAATCTGAAACAAAATGAGATGTTTTCTACAGTAAAATGCAAATAAAGTTTGCATTTTATTTGAATAGTCATGTAGGAATGGCTCAGCCATGCAGGCATTATGGAGTGTGCATGTTACACAGATAGGGCTAAAGATATGCTGGGCTATCTTCACCTGTGTGCTAACTGATAATAATATCTGGAAGGTCTAAGAAGCTCAAAACTCTATTTCAAAGGCCAAGAACTTTTTGAATAGTGGCAGTGTGGCATCAATATGACATGAGATATCACACCAAGGCTTCAGGCTGATACAGCAATAATTGTGACTAATCTTTTAGTTAATTTAGAGTCTACAGCCTAAGATAGAAGCACGTCCAGCTTCTTGAAGAATTTTACTAGCGCAGAGTCTATGCAACTTAGTATAAAATGGTAAGAGAAAATCAGTCACTATGCAAATGCAAGCAGTGACATATAGATGGCTTTTGGGAATGATAGTAAAATCCACCAGATTGTTAAGGCTTATTCAGAGTAAAAACCATTGCAAAGAATTTTACAGGCTATAAAATCTTCTCAATGAGACTTATAAAGAATAGCTATACAGCGGAGAGACTGTACTATCCCCAGTGTAGGTCATGGGTTCAGATACTGTGGCCATACTCTCCTTGGTCAGCAGTGTTATCTTTGAATACAAAAGACAAGAAGGTACATATTATGTAGTCAGCTGTGGCCATCAAAGGCCAAACAGCTTTTTCTTCTCGCTGGAGCCATCTGCCTGACTACACAATACCCAGGACCCAGGGCAGTCTGGTGGCAAGATACCCCACCCCACTACTTAGCCCGGGTCACCTCTGAGAGAGCGGACAGGGATTTCTTACAGCTTTACACACTGCCTTTGTTGGTTGTTTCCAAGGTGACAAAATGTTCTATCCTTTGCTGTAAATAAAGACAGGAGCAGAGGGATCTAACCCTTTCCTCCTCCTCTATCAGCCTCTGTCACATTCAGTTGCATGCTTCTTGTAAGGCTGTATGTGAAAGCCCTGTTTCTTAGACTCACGCTTGCCTTGGGGTTTTTTTGTTTTATGTGCGTGTGGAACTTTGCTGTCAGTCACAGAGCCTTGTAGCTGGCATTCAAAGCCCTCTGGTTTTTACTCCTACCTCACTCCAAAATGTTTTCTCATCAGGAGAGTAATCAATTCAAATACTGTTGAAGATTGTATTGTATTATACTATTTCTAATTAGTCATTGAATCTCTCTGTGATTATGTTTTCCCAGGCCACTGACATCAGGTTTGTCATGTAACATGCTTTGGCCAGATGTGCTCTCAGTGGAAGTAACATGTGCCGTGTCTGACGAACGTTTTAAGAGCCATTCTCACGGTTCTGCCATTATTCTTTCCCCCTTGGTCATGAGAATGGTCCGTCCTAGGCAGGGGCTGCCCCTGCGGCCTGGATCCCAGAGTGGAGAAGACACACAGAGCATAGGCACAGCCAACTGCAGCTGATACATAGGAGGGAGAAATAGAACTTTGTAGTGAGTAGGAAGCAACTGAAATTTTAGGAGTGTTTGTCACCACAGCATAACCTAGCAAAAGCTGACTAATATATGCTTGTAAGCATGGGACAGGAGAGGTACATGAGTGAAGGGGCAGCTGAGGACCACATCAACGTGGAACACTCACTCTCATCTAAAGGGTATAATAGTGATTCAGCTTCAAGTGACTATTGCCTCCTCCTGGGCATGTAGGCCCATTGCTACCAGCATCCTCGTTTTTTAGATATTATCAGGAATCCAGATTTTCATGTGAATGCTTCCAGTGTTTTAAAGTTCACACTAAGTTCAGGCCAAATAATACATCTTCTACAGCCCAAAAGTGGGCATCAGGCTCCAGTTTGTAACCTCTGTTCCATGCTAACCCACCACTCTCACAAAACCAGTGTATTCATTGTTCTCCAACACTGTATTTCCTCCTTCCTGCTGTTACGCATACTGTACCCTCCCATCCTCCCACTCTTCTCCATAAGTCTCCTAAATTCAAGGCCTTTGTCAAGTTCTCCTTCCCCTGTTTCTCTAACCAGGATCCCCATCCATGAACTTACAGTCTGTATTGTATTTTACATCTTGCCTGCACCTCTGATGTCATTTATTTTCTTATGCACATACTTCACTCTTTGATAGTCTAC
This sequence comes from Rhinopithecus roxellana, assembly GCF_007565055.1. NCBI lineage: Eukaryota > Metazoa > Chordata > Mammalia > Primates > Cercopithecidae > Rhinopithecus > Rhinopithecus roxellana. The sequence continues at coordinate 117,160,744 of NC_044556.1, read as the reverse complement.
AAGCCCAGTGAAATAGAAACCGTAACTTATACATTTTGGCATCCCATTGCCTCGTAGACTTAAAAGACACAAAATTAATGTTGTTTTAATACTGATAGCTTGTTGGTTCAGATGAACACCCACTGTCAATTTATCTGCTTCTGAGGTTTTTGAAAACAAAGGATGATATCCAGAAGGAGCCAGATTCTAAATATTTACATGCTTATTTTTGTCATACTAAAGAGTACAGCTGGTTAAAAAACAACACAAAGCAAAACAAAACAAAAGTTAGGTTTGAATGCTACACACACAAATCTTGGTAATACCTGGGCTTCTTGTTGAGTTCTGTTGGCTGTGATATACTCAATTAGGGAAATAAGGTCAGAGTTAATCCAATTCACCTGGTATTAAATTTTGTATTAGCCAAACTTGTAAGACCCCTAGTATAATTTGTTTTATGCCTCAGCAACCGAAAGGAGTGACAGCATTCAGCTGAGTTCTTAAAGAAGTACATTTAATTTTCCAAGCTGTTAAGACATCCTTTCAAGCCCTTTTGGGGGGAGCTCTGTGGTGCACCATAACATTGTAGTGTTTTTGGTGAGCCTCAGTATAAGTCTGTGGAATGAATAAATAAATTAATGAAATGCTCTAATGCTGCAGTTGTTATTTCTCCAACTTAGAAAGATTAAATTCCCACCACCATCCCCTGTCCTCTCATCATCCACATTGGTTTAACTCCTATAATTTTTTACCTCTTATGAAGTAATTCTCTTCTAATAGTTCTCCTAATTTTCCTAAGAACCTAATGTAAACACTAGGAGAATCTAGTTCTTTAATTAGCAAGTACTTATAAGTGTTTTGTTATATTTTAAAAGTGAGCTGTTCAGTGCAAAATGTGAAAAAGGGCCAAATAACACCCAAAGGTATTAAACCAATTACTAGAAGATATAAGACCAGATCTGTGCTCGGAGAATAATATCAGAGTCAAAACAAATCACTTGGAAGTGAATCACTTCCCTTTGGCAACTGAAATTAATTTAAACAACTCCCCTCCAACCCCCTGTGGTTTTGTTTGACATTTCTTTCAAATGCCAGTGAGTACCTCACTTTGTCAAATTAGATAAATCCAAGCTGCTGGTATTATGCTGCTTGGAAGCCATGTGGCCATATGTCTAGGATGTTCCAGGACACCCTGATTTCATGTAATTTTAATGTTTTTAATAAAGGCAATTTGTTAAATGTATAACTAAATGTGAAGTCATTTTATGTATTTGCAAGACTTCATAGAATTAAATTCACAAGAAAATGTTTTTTATTACCATTCAATTCAATCTAACCAACATTTACTGGCTATGACACGTCAGTCCCTATATTAGGCCAAAGGGACCTAGAGATGAATATGACATAATCCCTGCCCTCAAAGATCTTACAAATTAAACAATAATTACAATTTAGTGATTCATGTGTATCAAAATATGTTCCAACCACAGGGGATCATAAGGGACAGTTATTAACTTCATTTAGTCTGGAGATGGGACAGTGGCCAGGAAGGCTTCCCAGAAGGAGTGACACCTGGGCTGGGTTTTAAAGGATGAGTAGGAGTTCATTATGTGCACCAGAAATAGCTCTTGGCATTCCAGGCAAAAGAAGAGCCTGAATGTGTCCTGACTTCTTGCTTAGCAAAATTGGATCACCCTGTAGCAACAATAGAACCAAGAGCCTAAAACAAAGCTATTGGTCTAATGAGATATATATATATATATATATATATATATATATATATATATTTTTTTTTTTTTTTTTTTTTTTTTAATGTAGAGATGGGGTTTCACCATGTTGACCAGGTTGGTCTTGAACTCCTGATATCAGGTGATCCACCCGCCTCAGCCTCCCGAAGTGCTGGGATGTGAGCCACCATGCCCGGCTCGAGTGCAGTTTTGTTTGTTTAAAACCTATGTAAAGACCACTTTGGGGATTTTATTTTGTTGACAGTGGAAAAGGATAACTATTTTCTTATTTTTAAAAGAAATATGTATCTGGGACAGTAATATTAAACATTGAAAGAAAACATTTCTCTAGGAATCTTCATGTATTCATTTACCACGCATACACTGGGTGCCTGCCATGGACAAGGCACTTACTAGATACTCTGTCATGTGCCAAGTTGTATGTGACCTTTTACTGTCCTTGAAGAACTTCTCATCCAGGAGGGAGGGAGGATCCCCTTAGGGAGATTCACTGAATCTCTGCGCTTGGGGTGGAGCTCTTTCCAAGTTTTTCAAGTTGATTAGAGAAACATTTCTAGACAGCTCTTTGGAGATCTTGGGTGATCATGAAAGCCTTTCAGCTCTGTTCTCTTGGACAAGATTGAGAGGGGAAGGCAGGCCCAGCTTCAGCAGTGCTCATTCATACTGCAAGGAGGACTATGAATGTTTGCCTGCCCCACTGTAAATGCTTCCTAAAAAGCTTTCCTAAAGCATCTCTGGCTATGAAAGGACTCAAGAAAGACCAGACAAATTACTTGCCGTATTTTCCTCTCCTCCTTTTGTCATCTCTGGCAGCCCCAAGCCCTTCTCAGCCCATTGCCCTCCCGGAGGCTCATGTCTGAGCTGTACCTCTTAACTTAAGGGATATTTTTAGAGCCTGAGCTCAACCAAGCTTAGCTGACTTCCTTGCCTTACAGTGCATGCAACAAGGGGTCTCTGAACTGAGGAAAACTACACGCTGGCGGGAACAAGATAAACAGGAAGGGGGAGCTTGGTTTGCTGGAAACCCCTAGTTTGTGCCTTTTCTCTTTCCAGAAGCTTGTCAAGCTTGTCATTTGCTCTTACACTTTTTTAAAGGAAAGAATGGCCTATCCACAGTGTTGATGGTGAGAGTGTCGGGAGCAGGAGGAGAGGGAATCTTTTGAACATGATCTGGAGCTGACAATAGCCCAATAGGCCACTAGCTGCAGGGGCCATGATCTCAGATATGGAGGAGAATCTGAAAGTTTGGGAAAACTTCCAGCCTGGAAATACACAATATGCCTTCTTGACTAAAAGGAGACTCCTTTGCTGTACAAACCCAAAGTAATTAATAATTACAGGGGACTTTGTGCAATAAAAATCCATCAGAATGGTGCCTTAATGGAATGAGCCTTTGAAAAGGAAAAATGAGGTGTCTGTCATTGAAAAGGAAAATTAGGATGATCTTGGCTATACACAAGCTACCTAGACTGTAATATATACTATCCCCTCATCCCCACATCACGCATTCCTAAAAATCCGCCTGGAAAGTAGATATGTAATAGATAATAAATAGACCTATGTCTATATGAGGGTTTCATTTTCAGATTGTTAAAAACATTGTAAAGATCATAATTTTACCCTGCCTTTTAGATAAGATCTTTAATTATCTATTTCAAGCATTTTACTTTGGTGTTTTCTTAGCCTTTACTATTTAACACATCGTTGACTGCACTGAGCCCAGTGGACGCCTGACTTAGTCTAAAGACTGACCACTTCAGCACACCAGGGATTTTCATCTTAATTAAAGTCGATTAAATTATTGAGAACTTTGCCTCCTATCACGAATAAAAGCACTTTCATTCTCTCTTCTCCAGTCATTAAAAAACTTTTTATGTATATCAAAATAAAACATATCTGCATATATACTCAATAGTACTGTAACTTTTATAATTTAAAAATATATCAATATACTTCATATCTCCCCATTGTAATGCCTGCTCCCTGAGGCAACCATATACAAATCTCTTAGCTATTCTTCTGTTTTTTACTCCTGTATCTCTAAATATGCTCATACTACTAATGTGTTTATATCTCTATTTTGGACATTGCTTATTTACTTCCAGGTATAGATGGAGATTTAGTTCTCTTACATCACCTTCCTACTGCTATACACACACACTTCCTTGTTCTCTATCAGTAGAGCTATGTCGCTATTATTTGTGTTAAATCAACATTCAAAATTATACTAAATACAAAATCAGATTTTACATTTTTATTGCTAGATAAACATAAATCACAACTGAACCACTTAGTCTACTTTGATCATATTTTACTGTCAGGTACCATTTTTTACCATTTCTTTGTTTTTCTTAAAGTAAATAATTGTTTTATTTATTTGCTTAGTTTTTCATGTAACTATTACTAATTTATCTTCTTTTTTTTTTTTTTTTTTTTTTTTTTTTGAGACAGGGTCTCACTCTGTCATCCAGGCTGGAGTGCAGCGTTGTGATCACAGCTCACTACAGCCTGCAAATTTGATCTTCTGCTGGCTCAAGCCATCCTCCTACCTTAGCCTCTCGAGGAGATGGGACTACAGGTGTGTACCACCATGCCCAGCTAATTTGTGTAGCTTTTTGTAGAGATGGGGTTTTGCCATGTTGGCCAGGCTGGTCTTGAACTCCTGAGCTCAAGCAATCTGCTGACCTCAGACTACCAAAGTGCTGGAATTACTGGCGTGAGCCACCACACCTGGCTAGTATCTTCAAATTTTCTGAGAAAAATATGATACTCTTTCTTCTCAGTCTGGTTAACATCAGTACATATGTCAATTTTGTTTTTTGCTGTTTTTGGAAGCTGTTCTTCCCAGAGCCCTGCCCTCCTGTCTGGCCTGCATTGATTGCTGTTGAGGTCAGGGGCTCCCAGCAGTTCTCCTTACCAGCAGCCTAAGAATCACCTTCACTCTTCTGTATTGGAGCCCCTTCTTTTATCCCACATTTTCCTCTTTCTTGGCTTATCTCCTCATTCTGTTGGACTAAATCAACAAGAAACTTCTAAAGAACGAGTACACAAGAAATAGTATTGTTTTGAGATCTTAACCAGTCTCAATCCTACCTTTTAATTTAATTAATGTTTAGCTAGGAATAGAAATTCAGGTAGAAAATAGTGTTCCTGCACAATTTTGAAGGTATTGCTCTAATAACTTTGAGCTTCCAGCACTGCATTTAAGAAGTCTCGTTCCTGATCCCTTGAATTTAACTTCTTTTCCTACATAGAAACTTTTCAAATCTCTTTCTCCCTATAGTTTGGGAAGTTCTCTTTTATTATTTTGTTGATAATTTCATCTCCTTCTTTCTCTTTCTGGATTTTTTTGTACCTCAAATTAATATAATTTTCTTATATTTTTTCTTCTATTTTATATTTGTATTTTTATTCCATTGTTTGGGGTATTTTCTCAATTTGATTTTCCAACTCTTCAACTGAACTTACAATTTTTGATATGATGTGTCAGTTGTTTTATTATTAAGAGCTCTTTCTCATCTTGTAAATGTTCTTTTTCATAGCATTGCATTCTTACTTAATAGGTTTAATATCTTTTTATCTCTTTAAAAATATTACTTACAATTTTTTTTTTTTTTTTTTTTTTTTTTTTTTTTTTTTTTTTTTTTGAGATGGAGTCTTGCTCTGTCACCCAGGCTGGAGTGCAGTGGCGTGATCTCGGCTCACTGCAACCTCTGCCTCCTGGGTTCAAGCGATTCTCTTGCCTCAGCCTACCCTGTAGCTGGGATTACAGGCACGTGCCAACATGCCTGGCTAATTTTTGTATTTTTAGTAGAGACTGGATTTCACCATGTTGGCCAGGCTGGTCTCGAACTCCTGACCTCAAGTGATCTGCCCGCCTTGGCCTCCCAAAGTGCTGGGATTCAGGCATGAGCCACCATGCCTGGCCAGCTTTTTGAAATTTACTTCTTTTTCCTACAATGTCATTCTTTCTTCTAAAACTCTTTTCTTAGTTATCTTGGTTTTGGCCTTTAATGTCAGAGGATTTCCTCAAATGTCTGGCAGTCAACTCATATTTAAGAATGAGGCATTAAAAATCTGATTGAAAGTTTATATGCATGAGCAGGGATTATTAATGAGCTACCATAGGAAACTACTATTTTTCACGAGACACCCCCGCTCCCCCTGCTCAGTTTCTGTAGGGTTTCTTTTGGGTAGGGGATAGTTAATTTCTCTAGAGGAGAATCTTCTCAGTTTGTTCTGGGAGCAGTGGGTAGACCCAAGATACATGTCTAGCTGATAGCATTCTGGAATTCAAGCCAGAAATATAGGGGTTCTTACCTTTCAGTAAGCTGAGCTTCAATTAGTTTTTCTGTTTTCAATATGCCACTCCCTCCCACCTTTAGCAGGACCAGGTGCCCCTAAACTCAGAGATTCTCTGCTTCCACTTCTAGGCAGTAAACTACCTCTCTGCTGTTGGGGTGAGAGAATTTCACAGCTACATAGACTGAGCAGAGAGACCTAGGGATCTGACTGCTCCTTATGCAGAATTTCAACCAATGCTCTAGTTGAGTTCCATCCCACATTTAAACCTTTAGAAATACCTGAGTCTTGAATTGCTTAATTCTGTCACTAGAATAAGCATGCTCATTTAATGGATTTGCTCTTGCTAAGTCAGAAACCACTTATTCTTTCATTGTCTCTCTTCAAAAGGTTTGTTGACATTTCTAACTTGCTGTCATGTTTTCTTACATTTTCTTTCTTTTTGTTTGTTTATACCTTTTTACTTCTGCACTGCTATTTTAGTTGGATTTTAGAAAGAAACAGAGATGAAACGGTGTTTTCAAATAACCATGTCTAAGTAGAAGTCTCTAATGTTCTATTTTTTAAAAAATTAACAAAAATGAAACATTCAAAAAACTGTATGACCCAAACAATCGCAGAGCTAAAAATGCTGCTGCTAAAACTGAATGAATTGGCTGGCCAGCACTACCACCACGTGAGTTGTCAAAGTGCACTACTATTGCAAAGTTCAAAAGTTTGAATTCCACATATGAAGAGTTAGATGTATGAGTATGTCAGCTGTATGAAAGTCACCATGATGTGAGGACATAAGGAAGAGAAGGCTATGCCAAGGTAATATGAGTTATTTCTCGAACTGAGTGATGGATCATATAAAGGACAAGGAATGAATATACAATGGAGACTGGAATTTTATTAAGTTTTTCTTATAGCCAAACTAGGAAGATGTGGTCTATACAAACTATACTCAACATTTTTATTATTTAAAAAAAATCCACAAGAATGAAAGAAGAAAGTAAAACAAAAACCAAAATGTCACCACGCTCATCATTTAGGCATTTTTCATGTAAATAAATATTATTGTTTTTAATAGTTGCAGGATATACCATTGTATTATATACTGTAATTTGTTTCACTAAACTTTAGCCAGGTTATCTCCAAGATCTTAGATACTGTAAATAAAATTGTTGGCCGGGCGCAGTGGCTCACGCCTGTAGTCCCAGCACTTTCGGAGGCCAAGGGAGGCGGATCACCTGAGTTCAGGAGTTTGAGACTAGCCCGGCCAACATGGCGAAACTCCATCTCTACCAAAAATACAAAAAGTAGCAGGGTGTGTTGGCATGCACTTGTAATCCCAGCTACTCGGGAAGCTGAGATAGAAAATCGCTTGAACCTGGGAGGCCGAGGTTGCAGTAAGCCGAGGTTGTGCCACTGCACTCTAGCCTGGATGACAGAGTGGTGACTCTGTCTCAAAAAAAAAAAATAAAATAATAAAATCGTTATGAACAACTACGGGCATATATACTATTGCTCAAAGATTTCTATAAAATAGCAAATATACTTCAGGATATCTATTGATTGAGAAAATATGTAATAACCAGAATCTAATAAAAGTTAATCACTTTAAATAGATTTATGATTTATGCTCATAGCATATATTTATTCTCATAGCAGCCTTAAGACACATTTTAAATATGGAAATGCATATATGAGTGACATATTATTTACCAAAATCTACAAACAGAGATACACAAAAACCTAGGAATAACTCCATGCTCCTTCCTCCAAAGATCCATGACTTACTGATTTGGAAGTATTGGGTAGACTAGTTTAGGTGGTACCTGACAGGTTTGAAATCATCTGCAAAAGGGTATAATGTTAAGGGCTGTCCCACATAACTTAATTCTGGGGATCTAATATCTTCATCAACAATTTAGATGATGAACTTTTAGAATGCTCATTATGTTTTCAAAGGGCAAGTTGGGTAGGGTTGTTTGTGAAACTTTGAATAGAAAGCAATATGTTCTAAAAATGGGGAGGGGAAGTCTATTGAACAAAGTAATCTCCCTCTCATAAGAAGGCAGACATGCACAGAAGAAAGACCTGATGCCTTTTGTGGGCCACAGGCTGAAGAAGGGCATTTTTTTTTTTTTTAAGATAATTATAGTAATAGGATAGGGTAACAAGAATAAAACATTAAGACAAAGGTGTAATCCATCCGGCATATTTCCAGTGATCCAACAGGGGCTAGTGGGCATGAATTTTTACATCTATACCTGACTCTTCCCCCCAAAAATACATGGTCAAAATAAATTAAAACTAATGATTTTATGTATTTCCAAATGTATAATGCTTTAGTTATGGGTCTCATTGTAATGGGTTAAAGTAATTGGTTCTTATTCCATCCTTCTAATCATACAAATCAATATTTTAAGGTAAATATTCTCTTTCTCTTTGTGTTTCTGTTTTGTTTTTCCCCTTCAGACTGATGATAGAAACTAGCTCTGAATGGCTGCTTCTGCTCAACTTCCTGGATGCTAGCAGTACCCAGGGATGTAAAGACCTTTTAACTAGAGCTCATAGGTAAGTGACACAATATGTAAATGAAGAAACTAATTCTAGTCCCTGTTCTGCAGGTAGCTTCCTTTGGGAACTTGGTTAGGCCACACCACCACTCTGAAACACAGTTTTGTTTTGTTTTGTCTTATTTTTGAGATGGAGTATCGCTTTGTCGCCAGGCTGGAGTGCAGTGGCGTGCGATCTTGGCTCACTGCGACTTCCACCTCCTGAGTTAAGGTGATTCTCCTGCCCCAGCCTCTTGATTAGCTGGGACTACAGACACAGGCCACCATGCTCAGCTAATTTTTGTATTTTTAGGAGAGACGGGGTTTCACCATGTTGGCCAGGATGGTCTTGATCTGTTGACCTCGTGATCCGCCTGCCTCGGCCTCCCAAAGTGCTGCGATTACAGGCGTGAGTCACTGCGCCCAGCCAACACAGTTTTACTTTTTGTCAGTGTGGATGATAATCTCTTCTTTGAGGTAAACATTTTTGAGGGAAAAATGAAATAATAATGATAGCTAATATTTACCGAGCACTTACAACATGTTTGCGTGTCCTTTTCTGCTAGTTTTAACATCCGTGTCTGTCCTGAGTTGGGAAAGTCAACTTTAATTGGTTGATTATTCTCTTCAATCTGAGACATGATTTCTTGCCTCTTTGCCTGCCTAGTTATCTTTGATTGGATGCCAGACATTGTGAATTACATATTGTTGGGTGATAGATATTTTTATATTACAATAAATCTTCTTGAGCTTTATTACTCAAGAAGGGATGCTGGCCAGGTGTGGTGGCTCACCCATGTAATCCTAGTACTTTGGGAGGCTGAGGTGGATCATTTAAGCCCAAGAGTTTGAGACCAGCCTGGGCAACATGGTGAAACCCTATCTCTCCACTGCCAAAAATATTATATATATATATATATATATATATATATATATATATATATATTATATTATATAAATTATATATATTATATATTATATAAATTATATATATTATATATTATATAAATTATACATATTATATATTATATAAATTATATATATTATATATTATATAAATTATATATATATAAATAAAAAATATATATATAAATTACCCAGGTGTGGTAGTGTGCACCTGTGGTCCTAGCTACTCAGGAGGCTGAGGTGGGAGGATGGTTTGAGCCTGGGAGGCAGAGGTTGCAGTGAGCTGTGATTGCACCACTGCTCTCAGCCTGGGGGACCAGAGTCCCTGTTTCAAATAAGATAAAACAAAATAAAAAATAAAGTAAGAAAGAAAAAGAAAAGACAAAGAAGAAGCAGAAGAAGGAATGGAAGAAATGCAGTTACTTGGAAATAGTTTCATCCTTTTGGTCTTGCTTTTTTTATTCGTTAGGTGGAAACAGGGCAGTGCTCAGCCTAGGGCTAAATACTCCCCACTACTGAGGCAAGACCTTCTTCCTGAGTACTCTACCCAATGTCAAATGAATTAAGTTTTTAAAATCTGACTGAAAAAAACAAATTCAGGCACAATTTCTGGCCCTGTGTTAAACCAGGCACTGTGTCCTCTAAAACCTCCTCTCCTCTTAAAGGTGGTTCCTTCCCCATATTCAGCATTAGGATCAGTATTTTCTCTGCAGAGCTCTGAGATTCTCTTTCTGTGCACCTCTCTCCTCTCTCATATTCTGTCCTCTCCTCTCTCATATTCTGTCCTCTCAACTTAGACTGCTTTGGTCTCCCCAGACTCTTAGTTTTGTGTCCTCAACTCAGTGAGATCACCAGTCTCTGCCTCAGTTTCCCCTCCCTGAGCCATAGCTTGGAAAACGTCTCAAAGCAGTAAACTAGGGTAATTGTAGGGCTCATTAGTTTTATTTTCTGTCTCTGCAGGATCACTATCCTTTGTTACCTGAAACCCAGTGTCTTGAAACTACTGTTTCACATATCTCATCCCTCTTTTTGTTACTGTTTTAGGCAGAAGGATAAAATCTGGTTCCTGTTATTCAATTATAGCCAGAAGCAGAAGTCAGAACTTTGTGTTTGAAGTCACCTCAATTTGGATTAAATTGCTAACTTTGTTCCTTAAAGCTTGTGTGATCTCATCAAGTTACATAAACTGCTTGAGTCTTAGTTTATTTTCTGTTAAATGGGATAAACAAACTCTTTTTCAATATGGTACCGCAAGAGAAGAATGAGAAAACGTGTGAATCACAGTATGTGCTGATGAAAGAGAGGATGAGCAGCCAGGAAATATGGAAAGAAAAAATCTCAATAAGAGATTGAGAAGGGAAGAGAGTAAAAGACATGGAGTAGAGATAGCCCAGGAGGCGCCACTTGGGTAAAGGGGATGGGGAAGAGATGTGGGGGAGTAAATGACCAGGGTGGAGAAGGAGATGGAGATGGCATAACAGAAGTGAGGTAAAGGGAAGGAATTCTGTAGCTGCTCAAGGTTGTGTGGTTTAGGTTCTGCATAGAGATGCCCAACCTAAGGGTGAATGAGGCTGGAAATCTAACCTGAATGCAGCAATCCACGCCATCTTCCCAGAGAAAGGCAATTTTACCTTCTCTCAGAGGCTCCTTCTGCCACCAAGCTATGGCTTATGGGTACATCTGGCCTGGAGGCATGTGCTTTCCTAATTTGTACAAAGGTGCTGTGAAGGCTGGGAGGCCCTGTCAACAAACACTGGATATGCTGGATGTTGGGAGACTTACCACCTTAGAGCAAAACATCTCTTTTGGCTGGGAACTTTGGACAGTAAAGAGCCTAATGCCATTTATTCATTCATTTATTCACTTGTTCATTAATTCACCCAACACTCATTACAGTCAGTATCACAGTGGGCCAGGCACTGTGCTGGGGGCTAGGGATAAAGTGAACAGGGCACAGTTTCTGCTTTCTAGAATAGAGGTGTCACAGGTTATGTGATGTGGTACCTGTGGTCTGACCGTGAGAGGAGAGGAGTCAAGGTGGGGACCAAGAGACTACCTGGACTGTAGAGCTGACCAGGTTACCATCACCAGTGGGACAGGATGACTTCTGATTTGTACTCCCAGTGCATCCAACTCTCTCTACTGCCTATCAGCCTTGGGGAGAAGGATGTTGGCATTAGGTTTGGGGATAGCAGAGCCAGTCTGGTGAGCCTGAGAGAAGTGTTGGGAGCTTTTGTTGGAATGTGGAGTGCTCAGCACCTGGCATTCTCTCTGAGTACCAGTCAACATCCCTTACCTTCTCCCTGTGGGGGTGTGTCCAACTATCACAAAAATCTATTATCCACACAGTCTAGAAAGACACTGTCCAGATTTTTAAACCTAACACCCACAGGTTGTTCCTGACTCTCCTTTGTGGCCTCACTATCATAACTCCATTTTTGTCTTTAGTGTTCAAATCCAGGAATATGTTTAAAATGCTGTACCCGGACTTAGAAAAAAAATCTGAAGGGACCTGCAGAGGATGATTTTTTAATTTTAAATTTGTTGAATAGATCAAATAGTCATATGATACAACATGCAAAAGCTACAAAATTTTGAAAAGTCAGTTTCCCAGCTTCTCCAGAAGCAACTGGCATTACCTGTTTTGTATGTCTTTCCAGAGACTCTTTATGCAAAAGGAAACAAATATGTACATAGATAGGGGCATAGGCTTTTTTATTAATACACAAATGCTCACTCTAAATACCAATATAGATATACATATAGTTCTGCAGTTTGCTTTTGTACTTAAGTATACTGGAAATCTCTCACCAATTTTAACTTGTTTATTGAGTAATATTAACCCTATGAACAAGAAGTGGTTTATTTTTCTCTAACCATTGCTTTCTAATGCATCCCATCAAATATCCCTTTCTGATCTGGTTGCACATATACTGGACTTTCCATGCTAACTTTCTGACTTGAATTCACCTTTCTTTCTCTAGTACAAGTTATCAGTCTACACTAGCAATGTCCCAGATGAATTGCTTTCAGGAAGTGTAAGACTTAAGGAGAATTTTTGTTTTAAATTAGGAAATACAAAACTCCTTCTTGGGTCAGATTCATTAATTCTCCAAAGTTACTTGGGCTGCCAAATCACATACCTTCCTTTCTTTTTGATTGAAGCTTTGGAGACTATATTAGTCTGTTTTCACACTGCCGATAAAGACATACCCGAGACTGGGCAATTTACAGAAGAAAGAGGTTTATTGGACTTACAGTTCCACGTGGCTAGGGAGGCCTCACAATCATGGTGGAAGTTAAAGGCAAGGAGGGGGCAAGTCATGTCTTACATGGATGGTGGCAGGCAAAAAGAGAGCGTGTGCTGGCAAACTCCCATTTTCTAAAACCATCAGCTCTCATGAGATTCATTCACTATCATGAGAACAGTTCAGGAAAGACCCACTCCCATAATTCAGTCACCTCTCACTGGGTTCCTCCCATGACACGTGGGAATTGTGGGAGTTATAATTCAAGACAAGATTTGGGTGGGGACACAGTCAAACCATATCAGAACCAGGGTCCCATTTACTGGGGCTAGGTCCCTACTCAGCTAAGGAAAGGGAAGATTAGAGAAGAGGGCTCCCAGCCTCAGAGGTTCAGCGGCTTCAGAGAATTCAGGTAGGCACTGAGAGCAAAGGAGCCAGAGGTGAGAAGCAAAAATAGGGGATTGGGAAAAGGAAGGAAGGGAGAAAGGCAGGAGTCAGAGGGTCCCAGAGGAGTGACTGCCTGGGCCAAGTGGGACTGCTCACTAAATGTTTGTCATGTAACCTAAATGCTGCCAAGCTGCTGTCCCATGTTGGGAGAAATGATGCAAAACAGGGCCAGGCGGATTTTCTGGGAGTTCAGCAGTAAGAGATGTTCTGGGGGGTCTCAAAGGTGGCCCATGGGCCATCGGCACTAGAATTTCTTGTAGCACTTATGACATGCACAGATTGTTGACCTTTCTTCCAAACTACATCTCTGGGGAGAGGATTTCAGGACTTCCCATGTTTACAATTTTCCCCCTAGTAATCTAGAAGCACCCTTATATGTTGTCCAAGCTCCATATCTGACCTGACCTGGGAGAATACAGCTAGAGAAAAACCTAGGTTTAAGGAAAGGAAAGCAAATAATTCAACTAGAAAATAAAGAATGCAAAAAAGGGGACCCCACCCTCACCCCATGGAATGTAAGATGAGTCCCCTAGAAAGAAGCATGGTAGGATGGGGGTGGCTAAGGCAGAAAGTCCACTGAGCAGCCCAAAGAGCCAGAGACGCTTCAAGAGACCTTCCTGTCCAGGCGTGGTGGATCACACCTGTAATCCCAGCACTTTGGGAGGTCTAGGTGGGCAGATCATGAGATCAGGTGTTCAAGACCAGCCTGGCAAACATGCTGAAACCCCGTCTCTACTAAAAATACAAAAATTAGCTGGGCGTGGTGGCATGCACCTGTAATCCCAGGTACTTGGGAGGCTGAGTATGAGAATCACTTGAACTCGGGAGGCAGAGGTTGCAGTAAACCGGAGGTTGCAGTGAATCAAGATTGCACCACTGCACTCCAGCCTGGGTGACAGAGCAAGACTATGTCTCAAAAAAGAAAAAAGAAAAAAAGAGACCTTCCTGGCTTCCTGTTGGGGTCTGTTGGGGTATGTTTCTGGTTATAGGATTCTAGCTGGCTCACACTTACAAATAATATGAGAAAAGGGGCAGATAGTAAGGTAATTCCTGAGGTGCTGTGTTGTGTTTGACCCTTAGAAAGTCCTTTAACCACCTCCATCTCTCCAGCTTGTTGCTGCTATCAGTTGCCTGCTCACCACCTTTGGATTTCATTTTGGGGTCTTGTGGTACAGACTCCAGTTCTCAGCATCTTGTTAACTTTCGTTCTGTCTAAGCACCAGTTCACCCACCCTCGGGGATGTAGGGTAAAGTTTACTGAAAGTGAGGTAAAACACTCCCAACTTCCAGCACTGGTTGTCCTTACATATTTATTTTAATGAAATTGAAACCTAACCATTTCACAGGGCTGTGCTCAGAATAAACTGCATAGTGTATTGTATTACTTGATTTTGATCACTGCCTGAGAATGCCAGTGACCTTTGAGAGGCCATGCTCTAAGGCTCATGTGATCAGCGTGTGCTACATTGTGGATTCACCAGCATCATTTGAAAATGTGATCTGCCATGATGACACCGTGCAGAAGCAGGCAGTTTTTTGCCTTTGTACAAACAGCAGGAGACAAACTTAGGGCTGATTAATTTTTTTAGCCTAAGTATCTATTCATACTTATTTAAAGTTTAATACCCCCTGTACAAATGTTCAAGAGAAAAGTCAACACATAATCTTGGTAGCCATTTTAGACAATTATAACAAAATGACTACCTGAAAATGAAATTTTTCGAAATTATAAAGTGGCTGCTTGATTTTTCACAATGAAAACTGTACAAATTGTTTTCAAAGGTTTTTTAAATCCAATTTGTGCTAATTCAGCTTGTGCTAAGTAAGTAACACTAGCTAGAAATGCTTTTAACGTATTTGAAAAGCTTCAAAATTTGTTTTCCTCTATTTCCTTTGTTTTCAATTTTTCTATTTATCCCTTTTTCCTCTGCCTCTTTCCCTTCCCCTGGTTCTTTAGTTATTTCAGAGAATTTCGTTAAAGAATCTGAGACCATGGGAGTATTTTTGTTGTTTATTTGTTTTTAAAAATAATCCCTTTTCATCAAAATCTCCTAATATGCTTTTCCAAAAATGTAGACTCCTTGGCCCTACCTATGGAAAGTTTATTTTAGTAAGTTTATGATATGGCCAGGGAGTCTGTACTTCTTCTTCTTCTTTTTTTTTTTTTTTTTGAGGCAGAGTCTCACTGTGTTCCCAGGATAGAGTGCAGTGGCACGATCTTAGCTCTCTACAACCTTTGCCTCCCAGGTTCAAGCAATTCTGGTGGCTCAGCCTCCCGAGTAGCTGGGACTACAGGTGTATGCCACCACCCCTAGTTAATTGTTTGTATTATAGTATAGACAGAGTTTCACCATGTTGCCCAGGCTGGTCTCTAGCTCCTAAACTCAGGCAATCCACCCACTTCGGCCTCCCAAAGTCCCAAAGTGCTAGAATTACAGGTGTGAGCCACCGCACCTGGCAAGTCTGTACTTTTAAAAACTTTTGACTGGGCGCCATGGCTCATGCCTGTAATCCCAGCACTTTGGGAGGCCGAGGCTGGTGGATCACCAGAGGTCGGGAGTTCGAGACCAACCTGACCAACATGGAGAAACCCCATCTCTACTAAAAATACAAAATTAGCCAGGTGTGGTGGTGCATGCCTGTAATCCCAGCAACTTGGGAGGCTGAGGCAGGAGAATTCTTGAAGCCAGGAGGCGGAGGTTTCAGTGAGCTGAGATCTCACCATTGCACTCCAGTTCGGGCAACAAGAGTGAAACTCTGGCTCAAGAAAACAAAACAAAACAAAACAAAACATTCCAAGTGATTAAAAGAGGCGCTCCCAGCCGAAAACTATGGCTCTTCACCATGTCAGAGACTCAGTTCATTGATTCACTTGCTCTCTCAATGTGCGTAGGGCACATCTGTGGATTAAGCACTATTCTAGGTGCTTGAGATCAATCAGAAAACCAAGCTTACAAAAATTCTTGCCTTTGCAGAGCTTACACCACAGCATCTCTTAAAACAAAACAAAACAAAACAAAATAAAAAACCCATTCAGACCTCTGCAGTGTCCACCAACTCAGATTACACCCATAAACTCTGTTGCCTATCTTGCACAAAATGTTTGTGGCTTGGTCATAGAGGGCTTATCTATGCCCAGATAAAATATAGAAGGATAAGAGTATGAATCCTAGAAGTGAAACCAATGGCAGGTATAAAAGAGCCACCATCAATGACTTCCTCCCTCCCCATACTGTCTTCTTGGACAACTTGCCCTCACCTCCATCTCAGAATTTCTGCTCCCATAGTTTTTACTGAGTGGGTCCTGAGCTACATGCGTCCTGTCATGGCTGAGCTGCTTGGACCAGGGGCAGATACACGATCAAGCTGGGTCAATCTAATTTTTTTCTGGGGATTCTAGAATATACACCCAGAAAATTCAGTGGGGCTGCTAATTAAAATGCTTGCAGAGGTCTAGCAGGTAACATAATGAGTGATACAGGTATAAGGAAACCAATAGCACAACTACTATGGTAGACAGCATCTGATCCATGACCTTGGGGTCTGGGATCCTGCTATGAACTAGATGTTTGTGTTCCTCTGGCTTAGTTCATTTTGTGCTGCTATAACAGAATACCACAGACTGGGTGATTTATAAAAAATAGAAGCTTATTTGGCTCATAGTTTCGGAGGCTGGGAAGTCCAGATGGTGCTGGCATCTGGTAAGGACCTTTGTGCTGCATTATCCCATGGTGAAGGGCAGAAAGCAGAAGGGCAAACAAGCATGCAAGACAAAAAGAAGATGGGGGCTATAATGTATCCTTTTATCAGGAACCCATTCCCACAATAACTAACTGCTCCTGTGATAATGACATTAATCCATTCCTAATCACCTCTTAATATTGTTACACTGGCAATTAAATTTCTACATGATTTTTTGAGACCATACCACCCCCCAAAATTCATATGCTGAAATCCTAACCCATAGTGTGATTGTTTTTGGAACTGGAACCTTTAGGATGTAATTAGCTCATGCAGGTAGTGACCTCATGATAGAATTAGTGCCCTTGTAAGAAGAGACATGAAAGAAATTCCTTCCTCTCTCTATTCTTTGCCATGTGAGAGAACCAGAAAGACAGCCCTCATCAGAAACCAACTATGCTGGCACCCTGGTCTCAGACATCCCAGCCTCCAGAACTGTGAGAAATAAATGTTTCCTGTTTGCACCACCCAGCCTGCAGTATTCTTGTTAGAGAAGCCTGAGCTAAGATAGATATGGCAAACTGGAGAGCACATGCTCCGTGCCAAGAGGTGGCCATCATTCAACTCCAGCCAATTGTTGCCACATGTAATCCCAGTTTATCAGGTTTTCTGATATTTACAGAAGTCCAGAATTTACATTTTCATATGAAATCTCAAAATAATTATTTTATATTTGAAAAAAAATCGTTTTGTTCAAAGCAAATAGTTGCAGGCCATGTCTGCTACAGCGCACCAGTTTGCATCCTCTGGCTGCTCGGGCCAGTCTCTAGACTGTCCTTGTTGGGAACAAGGATAAGAAAATATGGCAAACCAGCAGCTGAGGATGCTGTGTTTCCCACGTGTCCAGGGAAGCAGAGACAGCCACACTGCAGATACAAAATAAAAGGGTGGTAATGACAAAAGCAGAGATTAAAAACCAACCAACCAACAAAAAACAAACTTAAAAAATGGTAGAAAGAGAGACCTGGGTCCTGACAGCATAGTTTTTATTCTAGGTTTTTCTTCTAGTCTGTAGCTCTGGAGCTCGGGTTCTTCTGTAAGATATCCTTGTTTTCTTATTTTTTATTTATTTATTTATTTTTTGAGACGGAGTCTCACTCTGTTGCCAGGCTGCAGTGCAGTGGCACGGTCTCAGATCACTGCAACCTCCGCCTCCCGGGTTCAAGCGATTCTCCTGCCTCAGCATCCCAAGTAGCTGGGACTACGGTGCCTGCCACCATGCCTGGCTAATTATTTTCCACCCCCCGCCCCCCGCCCGAGATGGAGACTTGCTCTTATCACCTACGCTGGAGTGCAGTGGTGCGATCTCGGTTCTCTGCAAACTCCAGCTTCCAGGTTCCAGCAATTCTCCTGCCTCAGCCTCCCGAGTAGCTGGGATTACAGGTGCCTGCCACCACACCCAGCTAATTTTGGTATTTTTAGTAGAGACGGGGTTTCACCATGTTTGCCAGGCTGGTCTCAAAGTCCTGACCCCGTGATCCACCCGCCTCGGCCTCCCAAAGTGCTGGGATTACAGGCGTGAGCCACCATGCCTGGCCTCCTGTTTCCTTATAATAATAATAAATAATAATAATAATAATATAATAAATAAATAAATAATAAATCACCTTTTTTTGCTTAAACTTCTATTACATACACACAGTCACTGATAAAGGTTGTGGGTGTTTGTTGTCTTCTTCCTAGTCAAAGGGTAGCATTGTTACTAAACATTAGCGTAACTACTTTTGACTCCTCTGTGTGTCAGTGGGTTTGGTATATATCAGTAGCAACATATGGTCTTGGCATGTGTTTTTGATTTATTGAAATGAACCAATGTTCACTTAAACCAGTGGTTTCCAGACCTGGCTGTGAATCAGAATTATTTGGGGAGGCTTGGGGGAAAATATGTATCCTCTGGATGACCCCAGACCTGGACAATCAGTGACTTCTCAGGTGGAGCCTGGAGACCACATTACAAGCTCCCCAGGGGCTTCTGATGCAGCCTGCCCAGCACTTGTCTGAGAATCAGAGTTTGGGAACCACCATGAGAGACCACCATCAGGGATGGACCATGCCTGAGTTGGGGTTCACAGTGTCGGGAAGAATCAGTTGCTTGGCTGTTGAAAAAGTATCTCTTCTTTACCAAGAACTTGAAAAAGAAAAGGGGAAGAAAAAAGGGATCTCAAGGAGATACTGACTTCCAAATTAGATTATCCTGTGTTATAGTCCAAGAGTTTCCCACCATGCCCCCATATCCTCTCTTGAATTGAGGTAGTAGGTTGGGAGTAAGAGACTCTGGAGCCTCTTGGTTAAATTCCATGTGGGAATTACAGTTGTCTCATTTCCTTCTATTATGTGGTGGTGAAGAACATTACTGCTGAAAGAGCTGTCTACGCAGCGTCTTTGTAATATGACAGAAGTGGCCGGATGAGTGAGTGAACCCTCAGATCTTGGGGCTAATAACAATAAAGACACCTGTAATTACAGCCCTCTTACTTAAAGCACTCCAAATACTTCATAAAGGCAGGAGTTTTAGATGCTAATGTGATTTCCAATACTTAAATAAGCATTGTGTCTTCTAATATGCACTCTTAGAGAGTGTGAGCTGTTGCTCAGCCAGGACAGGGGTCACTCAGGTGTAGATCTAGTTACTTTTTTGAAGCTATTATTGTGTATGCAGGCAAGACCCGAACTGGCCGAGCATCACTTCCACCATGCTCTGTTGATCCAAGCAGCCAGGCTTTCTCTGATTTAAGAATAAGAGAAATAAACCCCATCTCTTAACAGAAGAAATGTCAAAAAATTTCTAGCCATCTTTAACCTGCCTCTTCAAGTTTCCTTTCATTAATGAGGTCATCCGTTTTGGTTACTGAGGGAAACTCAAAACTCTTAGGACCTAGACACCTGATAATGCTGAACAGCTACATTTTCCCATATATTTTACTATATAGGAATGGATGGCAATAGTTAACTATCAATAAACGTTTCTTGAGCACTCATGGTATATGGAACTTTGTATTGTGATAACAATTATAGAAATCAATTTTGTAGTAACAATTGTAGAAATCACAATCTTGGTTTTGGTAAATATACTTGGGCTGTACTGAATGTGAATGGGACACATCCAGAAGACAAGGTCAAGGGCAACGTGGTTCTAAGAGCTGAGATGGGAATTTATCTCAGAACCAAGGTCTCTGTGGTGTTGTGACTCTGGTCCTTGGCCTCCTTGACTCTTGACTTCCTGATATGACACAAGAACATAGGACTTGGCTTGGCCTTCAAGGCGTATGTCCTCCTTGTTCCACCTTTTTGTTCTCCTGGTGTTTGATTTGCTGCTTTTTCCTGCTCTGCACCCTGAGATCCCTGCCTCACTACTCTTGACCAGCTTCTGACCAACACATGGCCTGAAGTCTGACTTGGGTCTGTTTCTAGCTCCCGAGGCTCTACCTTGAGCTTCTGCTAAAAGTGTGCAAGTGTTCTAAACAGACATAGCTGATCTTAGCACACTTTTTCAAAGCCTTGGCTTACTGGAAGAGTCTTAAGAGTCATCACACCAGTGATCTTTAATCTCCTTCACTTCATTGAAGACTTTTCAATTTTACATTTCCATGGCATTCCTGGAAGTGGTCCCTAAGCCCACTGAAGAAAATTGAGCAGGATTAGACTGTACTACTGGTGAAGGCAAGAACTTTGAGAAGTAACAGGAAAAAGAAAGCTCTTTGGGCTAGTGATGTGTTAGAGTCTTTATCTATGAGCCATTATGATAGATGGTATTTCAGCTGGCTAAATATTTCAGTTTCCTTTCCATAGAAGGGTTGTGCATTGTCATTTCACTGAAGTCAGGTTTGGTCACAGGACTTACTTTGGCCAAATAAATGTGAGTGAGGTCACCAAATGGCCTCTAGGGATCCTCTTCTTCCGGCATTCACGCCCTAATGTAACCCCCTTCTACACTGAGTCAGGGATGGCCCTGTGGTCAATAGAATACAGCAGGAGTGACAATATGTAATTTCAAAGAGAAAGTTATACAAAGCTTCTGACTTCCCATTTAGGATCGTTGGTCTGGGAAGGTCATGAACTATAGTATGAGGACACTAAAGCAACTCCATTAAGAGACAAACATGGAGAGCAACTGAAACCCCAGCCAGTAACCAGCTACAACTTGCCAGCCTTTTGAATGAGCTACTTTGAAAGTAGATATTCCAGCCCTAGACAAGCCTTCAGATGAGGCAGCCTCAGCTACAATCTCCTGAGAGATCTTGAGCCAGAGCCATGCAGCCTGAATTCCTGACCCACAGAAACTGTGAGATAATAAATGACTACATTTTGAAGTGATTTGTTATACAGCAATAGGTAACTAATACCATGAGTATAAGTAACACGGGTTGCTTCCCACATTGTGAAAACATTAAGAGCCAACTTGTGTTTTCCCCAGTTCTCTTTGCCTTCTAAAATGATACCAGTTATACTCCAGGCAAAGATTGCTTTATCAATTTGGGTCCTAGAATAAAGGCAACATGGAGTGCAACCATAGCTGATCCTAGATGAATGTGGTGCATGAGCAAGAAATAAATTTTTGTGGTTGTGAGTCCTTGAGATTTTGGGGTGGTCTGTTACCACAGCATAACCCAATCTATTTTGGCTAATATAGCTACAGATCATCCATATTCCAAGTTAAATTCAAATTGTATCTTTTTTTTTTTAAAGATATGCATTAATGGGGGATTACTGGAAGTAGAAGAGATATTTGATGTATACGTGGATAGTAACTGCAGGGAAGAGGGAACTAGAGATTAGACAGTCCTGTCCTGAGCATCCTGCCCCATTCTCTCTTTCAGCAGGCCCTTGTGTCTGAGAATGACTGCTTCTGTGATCTGATGAGCACACATGGTGTGCATCCAGTGGCTCTGCTCTTAAACTAGGCCCATGACTACCAACAGTTATTCTTCCTGGGCTGCTGAGACCAGAAAATAAAAGTGCCTTCCAAATGGTGAGTGAGCATTGCTCAATGACTGCTAATAGCTATTCTACATGCTAGATAACAGTTTTTGGATGAGTTAGAAAAAAATCCAGATTTTATTGACTTTATTGCTAATTATATCATCTTTGGAAAGGAACCACCTGGAGGAAGGGAGGAGAAAAGGGCTCAAACTCATTTGCAAAGTTGTATGTCTTTTCCCAGTTTAGGACTCATTACTTACATAATCTCTTGAGAGAGTAGCCTGGAACACCATGTGTGGCATTTTTCTAATTAAGAGATGCAAGGCAGGGGAAAAGTATATGAGCGTTACTCAAGGTATAACAGAGAGATACAAAACAGGGTAAAAGTATATGAGCGTTACTCAAGGTACGACAGAGAGATACAAAACAGGGTAAAAGTATATGAGCGTTACTCAAGGTACGACAGAGAGATACACAACAGGGTAAAAGTATATGAGCGTTACTCAAGGTACGACAGAGAGATACACAACAGGGTAAAAGTATATGAGAGTTACTCAAGGTACGACAGAGAGATACACAACAGGGTAAAAGTATATGAGCGTTACTCAAGGTACGACAGAGAGATACACAACAGGGTAAAAGTATATGAGCGTTACTCAAGGTACGACAGAGAGATACAAAACAGGGTAAAAGTATATGAGCGTTACTCAAGGTACGACAGAGAGATACAAAACAGGGTAAAAGTATATGAGCGTTACTCAAGGTACGACAGAGAGATACAAAACAGGGTAAAAGTATATGAGCGTTACTCAAGGTAAAACAGAGAGATACAAAACAGGGTAAAAGTATATGAGCGTTACTCAAGGTACAACAGAAAGATACAAAACAGGGTAAAAGTATATGAGCGTTACTCAAGTACAACTGATAGATACGAAACAGGAAAAGTGTATGAGTGTTACTCAAGTATAACTGAGAGATACAAAACGGGAAAAGTATATGAGCGTTACTCAAGGTACAACAGAGAGATACAAAACAGGGTAAAAGTATATGAGCGTTACTCAAGGTACAACAGAGAGATACAAAACAGGGTAAAAGTATATGAGCGTTACTCAAGTACAACTGATAGATACGAAACAGGAAAAGTGTATGAGTGTTACTCAAGTATAACTGAGAGATACAAAACGGGAAAAGTATATGAGCATTATTCAAGTGTAACTGCGAGATACAAAACAGGGTAAAAGTATATGAGCGTTACTCAAGTATAACAGAGATATGAAACGGGGAATGTATGTGGCATTGTCTCAAGCTGATTTGTGAGGTGCAATGGACATTGTCAGATTCAGGCTCCCAGCGTTCAGGTACCTTGAGAGAGGGCCAGACTCTAATGCCCTGAGAGGACACACAGAGAAACAGGAAGCCATCTGCCCTTTGATATGATGAATCCTTGGGTAATTCTGGAAGTTATCTGGCCTTCTGTGGAGAAAGACAAAGAATCAGTCCAGTTATTCCTTTGCCCTCCTATCCCCAGAGGGGACTGAATTTTATCTCCCCCTGTCCAGGGCACCTCATTCTTACAACTTCTGTGATCATTCTGGTACTCTTCTCTAAATCTTCTTCCCCAGGGCTGACCTCTCTTGGATTCCAGGCCTGAATTTGCAGCTTCCTCTCGGTATCTCCCTCCATGTATGTCTTTCTCTCTTACATGTACCTCAAACCTCTCCATCCACCAAGCCAACTGACTTCTTATCCTTCATTGCCAATTTCCCTTAGCCTCTCTTATAGTAACCCAGGCTAGAAACTTTGCAGTCCTTTCTGATAGTTTCCACGTAGGCTTATCCTCAAAAAGCCTATCATGCCTCCAGCCCTTCCCCAAAACATTTCTTCTAGCCAGAGTGCCCTGCTCAGACAAAGTGACCTTGCCTCCCTGTCCACAGCTGATTGGACTTGAAGCACTGGCAGCCAAATTACTGAGACTGTTACCTCAAGGAGACAATGGATATAAACTGAATTGTCAAGACCTTCCCTCTCAAAGTTCCAACTGGAGATATAGAGAGCAATTCGATTAGCCAGTGGGGAGTAGAAGTTAAAAGACAGAGGAAAGATGAGAGGCAGATATAAAGTCATGTGCCACAAGACTGCAAAAGCTAAGGGGAAGCCAGTTTTGAGACAAGAGAAGTCCCGAGTAGCAGATAGAAGACCAATGGCATGCTGCTGCTGATGGGTGACAAGGCAACCTCCTAATAGCACTTCTTCCAGTGCCTGAACAGTGCTTGCGGAGGGCCTGGTTTATGGCTTCTCTGTCGTCGTTCCCCTTGTTTGGTGCATTTGAGTGAGAGTCTGTTTTGCACAATTCAGAGTCTAACACCTCCCTCACCCTTTCAGACCCCCAATTCAACCAGTAAACAAGTCCCAGAAGTTCTACCTCTAGGGTATCTACTAACTGCCACCTCCTCTCTCTCCCTTTTGGCATTGCTCAGTCCAGGCCCTTGCTTTTTGTGGATTTTGTTTGTTTGTTTGTTTTGTTTTTTGTTTTGAGACAAGTCTGGCTTTAGTACAGTGTACTCACACTGGAGTACAGTGGCACAATCTTGGCTCACTGAAACCTCCATCTCCCAGGCTCAAGCCATCCTCCCAGCTCAGCTCCCAAGTATCTGGGACTACAGGTGCACATCACCACACCAGCCTACTTTTTGTATTTTTTGTAGAGACAGGGTTTTATCATCTTGCCCAGGCTGGTCTCGAACTCATGAGCTCAAGCAATCTGCCTGCCTCAGCCTCCCAGAGTGCTGAGATTACAGGTCTGAGCCACCATACCCAGCCAGGCCCTTGTTCTTTCTCATCTAGCCTGCTGTATGAGCATCCTGACGTGTCTCCAGTTCTTCCCTCACACAGCCTTCAGAGATCCTGTTTAATGCATATTTCAATGCTTTGGTCCTTGATCATCTCTAACAGGTCCCTATTGCTGACAGGTCAGTCCACATTTCTTGACAGGGCATTCAAAGTTGATTATGATTTGGCTTCAAATTTCTTTTCAGCTTTAGGTTCCACTACATCTATCTTAGTTATCTCTTGCTGCATAACCTATTACCCATGAATTTAGCAGCTTAAAACAATAAACATTTATCATTTCACATAGTTTCTGGGTACCTGACAACAGCTTGGCTGGGAGTTGTTGCTGAGGGTCACTCTCAAGGTTGTGGTGAATTCGTGATCCAGGGGTGCAGTCATCTGAAAGTGAGGGAGGATCCATTTTGAAGGTCACTCATGTGCTGTTGAAACTTCAGTCCCTCAACATGTGGGTCTCTCCATATGGTGAGTGATCCAAGACAAATAAGGCATACGAGACAGTGACCAAGATGGAAGCTGCAGTGTCTTCTATAACTTATTTCAGAAGTGGCACACCATCCCTTCTACTGTGTTCCATTGGTTGCACAGACCAACCCTGATACTGTGTGGGAGAGGACTATAGAAACATGCGAATACCAGGAGGTAAGGGTTCCTAAGGCCATATTATGGACTGTCTAACTCAGTCTCCCTCTACAACTTTTACTTTCTGACCTGTCATACCCTAGCATGACTCTGGGCCTTAGTTCAAGTCTATCGCCACAGCCCAGGAGACTTTTTATATGTCAAAATCCTATTCATTTTTTAATGCCCAGAACAGTCTCCTCCTCCTTGAATCGTTGATTTCTACAGGCAGAATGAATCACTTTTCTCTTTGAACTGACACAGTCCTCTGCTATCTGTGTTTGGCTCCATCCTGTGCAATAGTTACCTGTTTACATGTTCATCTGCTTTCTAGAGGAGCAGGATCTTTCTTTACTTATTATTTCTATTATATTCACTGAAGAAAACCCAGAATACCAATAAGAACGAAAAAAAGAAAAAACAAAAATGACCTGAAATCTCAGAAATTACCCAGAGACCATCATCCTAGGGCTGGAACCTGGGCCAACACCATGCAGGGAGAAACAAATAATGGGGCCTGATAGTCAAGAAGGGGCCAGAGCCCACTGTGCTTTACAGTTCTAGCAGCTAGGCCCTTGCTGGAAGGGCCTCTCGTGTGTGTTCACCAGGACCACGTCCCCTCTTAGGTGCTGCCTGCAGAGGGCTGCTCTAATGGCCTGGCTCACCTGCGATGGGTGCAGTGTGGAAGAAAGAGCACACACAGCCCTGGGATTTCCTGATCTCACATTGACCAGCCTGCAACTGGGAAACTTACTTCAACCCTCAGAGCTGCAGGTTACTTATCTGGAAATCGAGTATCATCTTACCTGCCATTGAGTTTTTGAACAAGGTCTGGCACATCATAGTCACTCAAAAGTGATAGGTTTCTGTTCCTTTCCTCGGAAAGAAATTATAATAGATGGTTCCTGTTATAGATTGCACATGTGTGTCTCTGCCCAAATTCCTATGTCAAAATCTTAACCTCCAGTGTGATGGTATTAGAATGCGGAGTCTTTAGAAGTAATTAGGTCATGAAGGTGGAGCCCTCTTCTAAGAAGAGACGTAACAGAGCTGGATCTCACTCTGCTCTCCACCATCTGAGGATACAAGGGAGGGTGGCCATCTACAACCCAAGCACTTCTTGGGCCCTCACCAGACACTGGATCTGCCAGCACCTTGATCTTGGACTTCTCAGCCTCCAGAACTGTGAGAAATAAATGTTTATTGTTTAAGCCACCCATGCTATAGCAAATTGTTATAGTAACCCAAATCGATTAAGACAGAAAATGGTACTGAGAAGTGGGGTGCTGCTGTAACAAATACCTGAACATGTGGAAGTAGCTGTGGAACTGGGTAATGGGTAGAGGCTGGAAGACTTTTGAGGTACATGCTAGAAAAACCCAATATTGCTGTAAAGGGACATCTGTTGAAGGCTCACAAGGAGAGGAAGAGACCTGTAGAGAAAACGTATTTTCTAGAGAACATTTAAGTTGTCATGAGCACAATATTGGTCGAAATATGGATGGTAAAGGCCATTCTGATGAGGTCTCAGATGGAAATGAGGAGCACATAGGAAGGACAATGAAAAAAAGTCCATCTTTGTTATAGAGCAGCAAAGAGCTTGGCTGAATTGTGTTCAAATTCTAGTGTTTTGTGGAAAGTAGAACTTGCAAGCAATGATCCTGGATATTTAGCTGAGCAGATTTTGAAGTAAAATGTTGAAGGAGAGGCACAGTGTCTCCTGACTGCTTGTGGTAAAATGCAAGAGGAAAGAAATGACTTAAGGACAGAATTGTTAAGCAAACAGGAACCAGAACTTAAAGATTTGGAAAATTCTCAGCCTTTTCAGAACACAAAAGTGAGAAAGTGTGTTCAGAAGAAAACACTAAGGAGGTGGCAAACTGACCCTTTAATAAGGAGATTAGTGCAGATGTGAATCATGAACTTAATCAACCATCTCAAAAAACATCAAGAATAGAGATGAGATTATACCAGCAGAAACACTGCCAGCTGGGACTAACAGAAACAGAGAAAACGGGAAGGAACAAGGGAGGGAGGGAGGGAAGGAAGGAAGGGAGGGAGGGAGGGAGGGAGGGAGGGAGGGAAGGAAGGGAAGGACATGGGAAGAAGGCCCCCTGAAGATGATTCACAGAACATCTGGCAACTCTCTAGGTTTCAACGGAGCAGAGGGCCTTCAAAAGAAGTCATGACAATGTGCCTCTCAGAGCTTTGTAGCTGACATTGCCACCCCAGTGGGTGTGGAGGACAGATCATCAAGCCAAAGAGGATTATTCTCAAGCCTTAAGACCTCATGGGATTTGCCTTGCTAGGTTTTGGACTTACTGAGGCCCCATCACCTTTTCTTCTCTCCAACTTCTTACTTCTGGAATGGGACTATCTATCCTCTGACTATCAAACCATATTGTACTTTTGAAGCACATTACTTGTTTTGTTTCACAGGTTCACAGATGCAGAGGAATTTTGCCTCAGGATGAATTGCACCTTCAGTCTCACCCAAACCTGATTTAGATAATATTTCAATGAGACTTCGGACTTTAGACTTTAGAGTTGATGCTGCAACCAGTTAAGTCTTTTGGGATTGTCGTAATGGAATGAATGTATTTTGCATGTGAGAAGAGCATGAGGTGTGGGGGGCCATGGGCAGAATATTATGGATTGCATGATTTTTATCTCTCCAGAATACATATGTTGAAATTCTAATCCCCAATGTGATGGTATTGTGTGGTGGGAACTTTGGGAGGTAATTAGGTTATGAGGGTGGAGGCCTCATGTAAAGGATTAGTGCCCTTATAAGAAGAAACACAAGAGTTTGCTTCCTGTCTCTGCTCTCCACTATGTGAAGACAGAACAAGAAGATGGCCATCTGCAAACCAGGAAGAGAGCCCTCATCAGACACTGGATCTGCCAGCACCTTGATCCTGGACTTTACAGTCTCCAGAACTGTGAGAAATACATATATGTTTTTAAAACCACCCAGTCTGTGGCATTTTGTTATAGCAACCTGAACTAAAACAGTTGCTATTGAACTCTGTTCAGAGCTCCAGATATCCTGTGCTGGCACTGGGCAGGGTGCTCTCCTGGGCCATTTCATCAGCTCAGAGGACTCACCTTCCACCATCAAATCTACATCACAGTGAGACCTCCCCTGAGGTCTAGGCTATTAAGTTGTAAGATCTATAAAAGCTTTCATCACCTCACCTCCCTACTGGCCTTTACTCACCCTTCAAAATGATAATTGTGTTAGTCATTGAAAGATGTGACTGGGATGAGAGTTCAGTATACAGACTCTACAGCTGGACTGCCTGGGTTCTGCCCTAGTTCCACCATTAACTAGCTGGTATCCATGGACAAATTGGTATCTTCTCAGTGCCTCAGCTCCCTCATCTCTAGAATGAGGGGTAATGACAGTGTCTCCTTCATAGATTGGATATGAGGATTAGATGAGTTTAACAGATGTAAAGTACTTACAACAGTTCTTGGCACATAATAAGCCCTTACTATATCAGGAACTAGCTTAGTTCTTAGTGTTTTAATTTAATCCTCAGAGTAGCCGATGAGGCTTTGAGAGAACTTGCCCAGTTCCAGAGCTAAGGCTCTCAACTCCATGCTGTTTTCTTGTCTTAAGGCATAAACACTGTTGAGACTTGGCCGATCCCTGGCAGAGCCAGGTGTTCCCTCCTCCATGTTGTCACTGTACTCCAGGCTTGCTCATCCTACTGTGGGCTTGTGCATCAGCTCTCCACAGCTGCTTCTCACCTGTAAAAATCAGGCTTTGTTTGTCTCATTCCTGCCATAGAATGCCTTGTCCAGTTATGTGCAAGCTTTGTACATGTTGTTAAATAAAAGATTCAATAAATGAATTCATAAACATACTCATTGAAATGGTTGCTTTACCTCCTTTCTTCTTGCAAATAGTGTGTAATATGCAACTTATTTTAAATTACTGTTTCATTACAGAAGTATTACATGTTCATCATAGAAAACTTATCTGTTTATATATGCGCGTGCACACACACACACACAGAGGTATCTTAAATGTGGCCCTTCCAGAGGCCATGTCCTCATTTTTGAGTCCACACTATAAGGTAACTCACAGTTTTTAAATAAACTTTATTTAAGGGTATTTTTAGATTAACAGAAACATTGTAAAGATAGCACAGAGAGTTCTCATATACCCCACACCAAGTGTCCCCTATTATTGGCATCTAACATTAGTATGGTACATTTGTCACAATCAATGAACCAATTTTGACAAATTTTTATTAACAGAAGTCTGCACTTCATTCAGATTTTCTGTTTCCTCCTAATGCCTCTTTTCTGTCCCAGAATCCCATCCAGTTTACCACACTCTACTTAGTTGTCATGTCTGCTTAGACTCCTCTTGGCTGTGACAGTTTCTCAGTCTTTTAAGATCTGAAAAAATACCTAGTGGGTTACATAGATCAAGCTCTTCTCCCCACTGCAGCTCTAGCTGGTGTGCTTTCCCTGAAAGGAATATTCAGATGAAGCTTCTAGAGATTAAACAAGAGTCACAGAACTAGTTGGTGGAAGAACCTGAATTAAACTCTATATCTCCTGACGTCCCAGTGGTGAGAATGTCCAACCACATGGGAAAGATGGGGCCATGGCTAGAGAAGGAGGGAGACACAGCACAGCTCAGAGTCACCCCGTGGCAGTGACTTGTTAGCTGGTTAGGCCACTTTTTTGGTGGTTTCTTCTCTCTGTTCTTGCATTAGGTCTTCCCAAGCCAGGGACTATGATCTCTCAGGTGAGAGTTTTTCTCTTACCTTGGCAACACTCTGCTTTCCTCCGGAATCAGACACTTGCTTTCCATTCCCCACTGTCTAGCCCCTGCCTCTCAACTATGTATTTTCATGGCAATCCTAAGTCTGGGAGATCAAAATTAATACCCTAGCTTGTCCTCGGACCAGGGTTAACTACATTCACCACACTCCTTGGTGTCCTCACATACTCACTTTCTTTTTAAATTATGTTTATTTATTTACTTTTTACTGATCTTCCCCACATTAGGACTCCCTTTCTTTTTAAAATCTCTTATTTATCCTTCCTTTCTCTCTCTCCACTTTCCTTTCTGCAGCTCCTCTCCCAACTCTGGACTAGGAGAGAATTGGGAACAAACCAAAAAAAAAAAAAAAAAAAAAAAAGGAATTTTTAAGCCTGTCACCTCTGGTCTATTTCTTTCCATCTTCTAAGCTAAATTCCAAATGGGTAATTGCATTAGTCATCTCCCAATCCAGCCTTTCCTGTGGAGCCAGCCCCTGAGCTCCCTCTCCCTCATTCTTTCATGGAGTTGAGGCACAGTTTATAAAAGTCCCCACCCCTAAATTCTTAATCTGTACCCTCTCTGGAACTTGTCTCTTCCCAGAGACTAGCTATTCTATTCTTATCTGAAGCTGCAAAGGCTTCTAGAACATAACTCTTCTCCTTGTCGCATCTTGCAGCCAATGAAGGACACAGAAAGCTAGTTGCTACTGCTGCTGCGGCAAGGAAAATGAGTCAGAGAGCACTGGGGGATCCCTGCTGAGAAAGGGGCCAGGGCATGGGCTAAGACGGGATAGAATGTGCCACGGGATTTAGGAAAGTGTGGGCTGGATGTGAAATTGGACACAACCAAACTGAATTGCAATGCTGATGATTACAAATGTCAATTTTCCCTAAAAATTTGACATTTTCTCCAGGGTAGCCCTAGCTTTCTGTTCTGTGGACAGGGCCTGGACAATTTCCCTAGGACCATTCATCATATCTTCCTATCTGGTTCCAGCCCCCAAATACACATTGAGATACATGAAGAAGCCACCATCTCTCCCTGGGGAGTTTACCTCTCATTGGACTTCCTTGTTGTATTTTGTATTAGTCTGCTAATAAAGACATGCCCAAGACTGGGGAATTTATAAAGAGAAAGATATTTAATGGACTCACAGTTTCATATAGCTGAAGAGGCCTCACAATCATGGCCAAAGGCAAAGGAGGAGCAAAAGCATATCTTACATGGTGGCAGGCAAGAGAGCATGTGCAGGGGAAATGCCCTTTTATAAAACCATCAGATCTTGTGAGACTTATTCACTATCATGAGAACAGCACAGGAAAAACCTGTGCCATGACTCAATTACCTCCTACGAGATCCCTTCCACAAAACGTGGGAATTATGGGAGCTACAATTCAAGATGAGATATGGATGGGGACACAGGAAAACTGTATCATTCCACCCGAGCCCCTCCCAAATATCATATCCTCACATTTCAAAACCAATCATGCCTTCCCAACAGTCCCCCAAAGTCTTAACTCATTTCAGCATTAACTTAAAAGTCCAAGTCCAACGTCTCATCTGAGACAAGGCAAGTCCCTTCCACCTATGAACTTGTAAAATCAAAAGCAAGTTAGTTACTTCCTAGATACAGTGGGGGTACAGGCATTGGGTAAATACAGCTGTTCCAAATGGGAGAAATTGGCCAAAACAAAGGGGCTACAGCCCCATATAAGCCCAAAATCCAATGAGGCAGTAACTAAATCATAAAGCTCTGAAATAATCTCCTTTGACTCCATGTCTCACATCCAGGTCACACTGATGCAAGAGGTGGGCTCCCACAGCTTTGGGCAGCTCCACCCCTGTGGCTTTGCAGGGTACAGCCCCACTCCTGGTTGCCTTTCATGGGCTGGCATTGAGTGTCTGTGGCTTTTCCAGGCACATGGTGCAAGCTGTCTGTGGATCTACCATTCTGGGGTCTGCAGGACAGTGGTCCTCATCTCACAGCTCCACTAGGCAGTGCCCCAGTGGGGACTCTGTGTGGGGGCTCTGACCCCACATTTCCCTTCTGCACTGCCCTAGCAGAGGTTCTCCATGAGGGCTCTGCCCCTGTAGCAAACTTCTGCCTGGATGTTCAGGTGTTTCCATACATCCTCTGAAATCTAGGCAGAAGTTCCCAAACCTCAGTTCTTGACTTCTGTGCACCCACAGACCCAGCACCCTGTGGAAGCTGCCAAAGCTCGGGGCTTGTATGCTCTGAAGCAGTGCCCTGAGCTGTACCTTAGCCCCTTTAAGCCACCGCTAAAGTGTCTGGGATGCAGGGCAGCAAGTCCCTAGGCTGCACACGGTAGGGGGGCCCTGCCTGCAAAGGGCCCAGATAATAGAGGAAACAGACCTCTCAATAGAAAAATTATATGTGTGCAAAAATATGGTGTGTGCTATCATAGATATATTAATAGAATAAAAGGAGAGAAAGGGAGCAACTAATTTTGGGGAAGTCAAGGAAGTCTTCACCAAGGAATTGACATTTTTGCTGAATTGAGTAAGTAGGGTATTCTAACACCCACTGGTGTACTGCAAATGAATTCTGGCGTTAACCACCCAGAGACAGTGAAGATCTCATGTGATGGTTAATTTTACGTGTCAGTTTAACTGAATTCAGGGCTGCCTAGATGGCTGATGAAGCGTTGTTTCTGGATGTGCCTGTGAGGGTGTGAGTCTGTGGACTGAGAGAGAGGAATATCTGCCCTTAAGGGGGCAGGCACTATCCAATCGTCAGGGGCCCTGGCTGGCACAAGCAGGCAGAAGGGGGATTGTTCTCTCTCTCATTTTCTTTCTCTCTCTCCTTTCTGGGACAGAATGCTTTTTTTCCTCCTGACTTTGGACATAAGACTCAGACTTTTCTGTTTTTGGACCCTGGAACTTGTGCCAGTGGCCTTCTGGGGACAGTCAGGTCTATAGCCTCAGATGCGGGCCTGCACTGTCTGCTTCCCTGTTCTGAGGCTTCCAGACTTGGACTGAACCATTCATGCTGCCGGCTTTGAACTATGCTACTGGCTTCTCTGGTTCTCCAGGTCGCGGACGGCTATTGTGGGATTTCTCCACTTCCATGATTGTGTGAGCCAACTCCCCCTAATAAATCACCTTTCATATATCCCACTGATTCTGTCTCTCTGGAGGACCCTGAGTAATACACCCCACAAATGAAGGGCACAGTCCCCCTCAAGATGGTCTCAACTTCAGACACCAGTCACAAGTTCAGGGGGTCTCCAGGCCACCTACACTTCTGACTAACTAGATATTCAGGGGTTTTCATGACCTGGTCAGGTTAGATAATTCACTGGAATGACTCACAGAACTCAAGAAAGTGCTCTACTTCCAATTACAGACACTTACGAGAAAGGATATAGGTCAGGACCAGCCACATGAAGAGACACATGGGGTGAGGGCTGAGAGAGTCCCAGGAACCTGGGAAAAAGACCAGACAAGTCCTTTATTATATGACATAAAGTATGCTGGATAGAAAATTCCATCAAATGATTAAGGATTACTGGAAGTGAAGATTTGAGGGTCATTGCCCTAAACTGATCAAACCCAAGCTGGAGATTTTCTTGGTCCCCATAGACAGGGCAACAGGTGAGCTTGGCTCCTTTGTCTCTTCTCTCCCCCTTCCTCACTTTTGCATCTCCCCCCACCTCTCGTTCCTGTGGTTCCTTTTCATCTGTTCCTTCAATCTTTCCTGCCTGAATTGCTTAAACTATGACACAAAGCCCCAAACCCCAATGGGGCCACCATTACTTCAGGACAGTCCTCCTTTCTAACTGCCCTCCTCCCAAGGCTGCAAGTCAAATATAACAACCATGAAGTCCCATCACTGTGTCTCACATCAGTTGCCAGAGGTGAAATCATGTGGGGGTTCACAGTATCTCAGATTTTATATTCTTTAAAGCAGTCACCACTTAGAAAGAAAAATTGAGAGCTTTTTATGGTGTCTTTAGAAAGAAGAGGGAAAAATAATGTTCCCTGGGATCTCTGTGATGTTAGCTCTGCCTCACATCACACTCTTCCCATTATCGCTGGATTCATTCTCATCCTCTTCTGGGAGGTGGGAAAGAGACTGTTATTGTTGTTGCCTTACAGCCTTCAGGTTTGCTCCAAAGGCATTGCCATGAAAGAAAGGCCGATTCCTTTGATGGCACACGAACTGGCACGTGTCCTCCTGCTCTCTTTCTCTCTCACTCTACAGGAGGTTAGGGTGTTGGTAGGAAAAAATTATGAAAAGGAGGGGAAGGTTCAAACTATATGTGAATAAAAACAATGTCTCTCCATGAAATAAAGATATGAAATAAAAATGATCATTCTTTCCAGGGACATTGTGAGATTGGATGGGGAAGGAGGAGGTTTTTTGTTTGTTTTTTTTTCTTAAGGAGCCCCGGGACCTCCGATTTATGTATTCAACAAATATTTATTGAACACCTACTTTAATGGTTAATTGTAGGTGCCAAACTTGACAAGATTAGGGAATACCTAGAGAACTGGTACAGCATTGTTTCTGGGTGTGTCTATGAGGGTGCTTCCAGAGGAGACCGGCATGTAAGTCAGTGGACTGAGGGAGGAAGTCTGCCCTCAGTGTACACAGGCACTGTCCAATCAATGGGAACCCGAACAGAACAAAAAGGTAGAGGAAAGGCAAATTATTTCCTCTCCCTTCTGGAGCTGGCACACCCTTCTTCTCCTACCCTTGGGCATCAGAACTCCAGGATTTCTCGCCTTTAGGTCAGCTCAGGACCTGCACCAGTGGCCATCCCCTGGTTTTCTTGGGCTTTTGGCCTTGGATTGAGAGTTACACCATTGGCTTCCGGTTCAGAGGTCTTTAGACTTGGACTAGGTCATGCTACCAGCTTCCCGGGGTCTCTAGCATAGAGGTAGCCTGTCATGGGACTTCTCAGCCTCCATAATCACATGAGCCAATTCCCCTAATCAATCTCCTCTTATATCTTTCTATGTGTGTCCATAACCTATTCGTTTTGTCTCTCTGGAGAACTCTGACTAATATACCTGCTCTGTGTCAGGCATTGTACTAGATGCTTAAAATATAGCAGGGAATGAAATGGAAAAAGTCCCTGTACTGGTGAAGTTTACATTCCTTTGAGGAAAGACAAACCAGTAAATGTGTAATATACTAGGTGGTGATCACTGCTATGAAGAACAGTAGAACTGGTTAAGCAATTAGTGAGTGATGGAAGGGGGTGGATTTTACTAGGGAGCCCAAGGATGGTGTCACTGTAAAGTGATGTTTAAAGTGAATTGAGGGAGTGAGAACACTGAGGAGAGAGAGTTACTAGTGGAGGCAGCAAATGCAAAGGCCTTGAGGTAGGAGTCTTCAACCTTACAGCATTATTCTTCCTCACTTTTTTTTAAACTCTTTGCTTCCAGTTTCCCCATCCTCTCCCTCCTCTTTTTCTAATCTCTTTCCCACCTTTTCTTCCCTCACCTTCCCTTATTTTTTCCCTCTTAACATCAGTTTTTCTAAGCACTGTCTTATAGTAAGGCTGATCTTGTCCAGAAAAAGCTAAATTTTAAGAAAAATGGGTGAGGGAGTGGAGGGAGGAAATGTGTCTCCGTGAGTGACACCCAGGCTACATATCGCTGTTGCATGACCATGGCGTGCTATGTGCTTCAAAAAAGCCCTTCACTGGCTCTGGGCCGCCCGCAGAACAAAGTTGGCTCTTCAAACCATGGGTGCCATGTCCTGTCAGTGACTCTTGCCAGCTTTGAATAATGTGCACAGTGGACGTGGGATGGAGAGGAAGAGATTATAGAAAGCACATTTCTCTATCTGTCAGCAGCCAAACTGGAAACTCACCAGGACCTGCCAGAAAGATTTCCTGCTTCATGAATTAAAATCAGAATGCTTAACTCTGCTCAGTTCCATCTGTGATAGAGGAGATAGAAGCTGGTTAGCTTATATACAGTTTCAGAAAATGCATTATATTTTATAAAACAAAGTGAAAAATATCTCTTACCAATGTCAGGATTTCTACACCTTCTTCTCTTTAACCTTATGCAAAAGATATGCAATGATAAAGTCCCTGGCCCTTTAAAGAATAACTCCCAATCATTTGTGCAAAGATCAGGTCTGCCACAAATATTAAAGTTTAGGGTGTCTTCAAAGACACTCTTAAAGAGGAAATGCCTGGTGGAGGTAGTGTCTGCCTTACAACAGAGACTGAAGATGAATTAAGAAGCAGTGTCTCTCAAATGTGTTATCTCTTCTCCATGATTGAAACTGCCTTTGCAAAATTATGACTGAGACAGTGAAAGAGATCTAACCTGACTCCATCTTGCTTCTAACCTCCAAGCTGTCCTTGTTCATTCCTGGGCATAGGAGGAACTTAGTTTATAGTTTTAAACAAAGACGATAACAGCCCTTTCCCCAAACAAGACTGCCTTTGTAGGACTAACATTAACCACAAGATTAGAAATTATGGTTTAGGAGTCATGCAGCGGGACACTACAAGATTCTGACGCTCCCTAAACTGCTCCTAAGATCAGTGCTTGAGATATTTTGCAGACGATGCACTTGATGGATCAGCTGATACCACCTAGATCAATAAACTGGCTCATCTGTTCTTGTGACCCCACCCAGGAACTGACTCAGTGCAAAAAGACAGCTTCAACTCCATATGATTTCATCTCTGACCTGACCAATCAGCATTCCTTGCTCACTGGCTTTCCCTTGCCCACCAAGTTGTCCTTAAAAACTCTGATTCCTGAATGCTGGGGAGACTGATTTGAGTAATAATAAAATTCAGGTCTCCTGCACTGTTGGCTCTGTGTGAATTCCTTTTTCTCTATTGCAATTCCCCTGTCTTGATAAATTGGCTCTGCCTAGGCAGCAGGCAAGGTTACATTGGGTGGTTACATTCTTATATCCCGAACTTCCCCTTCTGATGTTGACTCCACTCTATAAGACCCAGACTGAGTCAGGTTATTCCTGCTAGGAATCTCCCCATTGCCTCCTCTGGGGAGCATCTCCCAGCACCACCTGGACATTATGTCTCTCCTGCAGCCTTTGCCACTTTGTAAGGTAACAATTCATTTCCACTTCAGCCTCCCCTACTAGTCTGCAGGCCCCTCACAGTCAGCCTCATTCATCTCCATATTGTCTTGTCCACTTTGTAGGCACTGAAATGTTAAATGAATGGATGAGCAGGGACTAATTTCAAAGGAGAATGTGTGGTCCTACCTGGGTTTTACTTCTGACATTCTCATGTCACTGCAATGGCTTTTCTAGAGACAGTTCTTGACCTTGAAGACTCTTCTGGGCGTTTGTGTTTATCCACCTCTTGGCTTCCTCATGATCTTCTCCTTATCTGCATTTGTCTGATTTAGATGAGGAGGTCACTGCTTTGCATCTGTAGAGCACTCAATATATCTAAAAACTGCAAAACCCAACTCTGAGTTTACAGTCAGTAACAAGCTGTTAACTCCCAGCACGTGGGGAATCATCTGTTAGAGTTGGAACGGTGCCCTGGAAAGTTTTACATTATTTGTGTGTCAAAGAATAGGAAGGAAGAAGGGAGGAAGGAGGTTTAAAAAAGAATGAATATTTTTTAAAAAGGAAACACTTGCAAAAAATTACTTTATTCCCTCACTCGTGTATTGACTGAACAGGAAACTTTATTGCATGGGTGCACGAAATGTTCCTTGAGCCCTCCTTATCACAGACACTGTCCTGGGTATGAGGAGCATAGGAGGGAGGATGCCATCTGTGGTTGTAGGCCTCTCAGTGTTTATAGTCTGGCACCCCTCAGGAGGCTGGGTAATATGCATGGCCCAGGTCACATAGCTGGAATACCTAGCAGCCTTCCCCCTGTTGCCATGGAGACCCTGGAGAGGGGAAGAGGAGCAAAGTCCTTTCTGGTATCTTCCAGCAGCTCCCAGCATCCTTTCATCTTGGCCTGGGCCTTTTCTTCAGCTGCAAACACCCACACTGGACCTCCAGGAGAGGGAAATGTGCAGCTGACCTCTGGGGGCCCCGGGCTGAGGGTGATATATGCCACAGAGGAGGAGGACATTGGCGCTGCCTCAAGGCTGCTGAGCAGACCTGCCATGAAGAAAATTATGAGGTGAATTAAACTTTAATTTGATTTTTATTTGGTTTCAGCAACCAGTAAAGACGCAGCAATTTCCCCAGCCCTCTTACTGGTTGGAGGAATGCTTTGAGAACATCTGTTTTATTAGCAGCAACAACAATAAAAGCCAATCCTATGTTTGCAGAGGGGCTGTCTTCCAAGGCCCTCCAAGTACTTTCGCTGATCTTATCTGCTCTCCTTTCCACAGCAACCCCTGAGAAATTGTATTTACTTGTAATTAAGCTTAACCGCTGACCTCTCCTGCAGCTCTCCCCACTACTGTCTGCTCAACCATTTGCACTGCAAAAAGGAAGACTAGCAAGGTGGAGGTGAGGGGAGGCTTCCGGAAGAAGAAAGAGCAAAATGGTGTCTCTTATTCACTCTTCATCCACCCTTTATCCAACACTTACTGGGGATTCAGTAGCAAGTCAGCATAGCACTGCGTTCTGGGTTTTCAGGATTAGGAAGGTGTATAGAGATGTGTAGGCACAGGGAAAAAGTGAGAAAACATTTCTAGCTTGCATAGAATTCTGTTTTACTGAAAGAATAGAAAAATATAGAAATTTCCTGTTTTCCCTAAATCCCTTCTTTTTTCTGTTCATTTGCTAAGATGCCTAAATTATTATTGTTTTTAAAAAGACACAATTATCCTAATTACTTGACAGAAATTGACTATACTTTAAGTACTAAAAGTGATGCTGCTTTAAATTCTACAAGCCCAATGGATAAACAAAATATGGTATGTTCATGTAATGGAAGATTATTCTGCCAGGAAGAGGAATAAAATACTAAATGAAATACTACATTGTGGGTGAAATTTGAAAACCTTATGTTAAGTGAAAGAAGCCAGTCATAAATGACAACATATTGTATGATTCCACTTATGTGAAATGTCCAAAGCATGCAAATTCATTGAGACAGGGAGTAAAAGTGGTTGCCAAGGTTTGGGAGGAGAGATGAATGGGCAATAACAGCTGATGGGCTTAGAGTTCCTTTTGTGGGTGATGAAAATATTCTAGAATTACCTAGTGGTGATAGTTGTACAACCTTGGAGTATATGAATCAAAGTGTGCTTAGCCCTTTGTGAAGATGACTTTTTATTACCATTTTGAATCTGTTCCCCGTTAACAACACATATAATCAAAAAGTCATTAGATTAATGGGATGTTTATTAAGAATGTGTAATAGCATGTATAAATGCTTCTTATAACATGAACTTTAAAAAGTGGGTTATAATGTTGGATTGCAGTGTGCACATAACCACTGAATTGCACCATTTAAATAGGTGAATTTTGTACTATGTAAATTATATCTCAATAAAGCTTTAGAAAACATTCTACAGACCTGGTAGCAGAGTGTAATCTCAGGGTGAAGGTCACTCAGACATTTAATTCCAGACACTTCACAGTCTGTGTAAGGGGTTTGGGATGCCTCACTATTCTTTGAGATAGGAAACAACAAGGGTTTGGTGATGGGAAAAATCCTGAAAGTAAGGCATTGATGAGCAAAGTAAGAGACAGTTGGCATAGCATGACATTGAGCCTTCATGCACACTGGAAGCATGTTTGCACATGGATCAGCAATACATATGCAGTGAGTGAGGGTACACGTGTATTGCCAGACAAGTAATACATATGGGGACCTAGGGGTTGGGTAGAAATGAGGATCAGGAATGTAGAGGGGTTCTTCACTGGGTTGATAAAATAATAATGCACCACGGTTGGGGATGGTGGCTCACATCTGTAATCCCAGCACTTTGGGAGGCCATGGCAGGTGGATCATCTGAGGTCAGGAGTTCGAGACCAGCCTCGGCCAGCATGGTGAAACCTCATCTCTACTAAAAATACAAAAATCAGCCAGGTGTGATGGTGGGTGCCTGTAATCTCAGCTACTCAGGAGGCTGAGGCAGGAGAATTGCTTTAACCCGGGAGGCGGAGGTTGTAGTGAGCCAATATCATGCCACTGCACTCCAGACTGGGTGACACAAAGGGACTCCACCTCAAAAAAAAAAAAAAAAAAAAAAAAAAGCACCACAACTGAGGAGTTCAGTTGCTTTTGAAGGTTATTAAAATATGGCAGAAAAGATTCTTAGAGCAGATGCTGGAGAGATAAACCATCAAAAGAATAATGGAAGGCAAAATGTAATCAAGACTAATGTGTTTTCCAAGTTATAAGTCAATAGGGAAGTGTAGTCACTTTTTTAAAAAATTAAAATTATTTTTCTATTAAAGAATATTATATAAATTAAAAATATAAACAAATGCATTTATTTCTATTGTTTTTCCTAGTCCTAGACCTTTTGTTGTTATTTTTAAAGTTATATGCACACTGCAACCCAACATTGTAACCCACTTTTTTCAGTTCATATTATAAGAAGCATTTATTCATGTCATTACATATTCTTAATAAACATCACATTAATTGAGTGACTTTTTCATTATGTGTGCTGTTAGAGGGGAGCAGATTCAAAATGACTGGTAATTCAAAAGTCATTTTTACAAAGAGCTAGGCAAACTATGATTAATCTGAATGCTTAGAGAATTAATTCTTCTTTATAAAATAAATCTCAGCCTTAAAAACCATGCCACATTCTAGCCAGGGAGACAAGAAATACAATTAAAAAGCTGAACAGCACAGAGGCAGAATTATTATCTTTTCCTCACCAGTCTCTCAGCAATGATTTAAAAAAAATATTCTCAGGACGAGGGCAGATACAGGCTGGAACAAAGGAGTCAATTGAATTGTTGAATGGGGTTGTTGAAACTCATAGCTGAAACAATAGTCTTGAAAGACAAGGTACCAGAGAGTGGAAAGGTTTTTTAAATTCCAAAAGCTGGCTTACTGCATCAAAAGCCGAAACTGGAAGGAAGCTGGGCATAAAATTTATCCACAAACCACAGAATAGGTAGGAACGTACAACAAACTCGGCTACCTCCTGAGACCTGTTTATTACTGAGATAAGAAGCCTATTCCAGAATGTAAATCAACTTTATCACTAGGAACACTGTTTAGTTCAGTTGGCAATGTTGCTGGGTTTTTTTTTTCGTTGTTGTTTTTTTTTTTTTTTTTCTTTTTAGCAAGACTTTCTTGATGAAGGAAGCAATACGGTGATTTATGTGCTGACACCAACCAGACTTAGCTTGTTGCCAACCAGCACTTTGAGCAGCTCTGATGTAAGAGATAGTTTTACATTCCAAAAGGGGAGGGACCTGAGAGTTGGGAAAGGAAAGCAGGAAAGTAAGATATTGATATTGTTGGGCTTCCCTGTGAGAATGTTCAGAGTCCTAACCCCTCTCCCCCTACCCCGTTGACTTCATGACAGCAATGGGG
Source organism: Rhinopithecus roxellana (assembly GCF_007565055.1). NCBI lineage: Eukaryota > Metazoa > Chordata > Mammalia > Primates > Cercopithecidae > Rhinopithecus > Rhinopithecus roxellana. Next base: position 117,119,209 of record NC_044556.1, on the reverse strand, counting down.
TGTAGAAAATGTGTGTTAGAAACCTCTGATAGGGCCTCTTTTACCAAGGACCTGCCAACATGGGCTGCGTTCACACCCAAACCATGAAGAAGGCAGTCCAGGTCATCATAGAAAAGTACTACACATGCCTGGGCAACGACTGCCACACGGACAAGCACGTGTGTGAGGAGATCACCATTATCCCCAGCAAGAAGCTCCACAACAAGATAGCAGGCTATGTCACGCATCTGATGAAGTGGATTTGGAGGGACGCAGTAAGAGGTAACTCCATCAATTGCAGGAGGAGGAGGGAGAAAAAAGAGACAATTATGTTCCCGAGGTCTCAGCCCTGGATCAGATCACTGAAGTAGATCCTGACGCTAAGAAAATGCTTTTACACTCCAGCATTTGGCAGTCTGTCCAACCTGCAGGTCAGTCAGCCTACAGGTGACATGACTTTCAAAACGCCTCAGGGATCTGTTTGAATCTTTCTGCAATACTGTAATATTTTCAAGAAACCTAGGACAATGGCACAAAACAAACAAAAATAAACCTCTGATAGGTTTGGTGGGGTTGGGGCCTGAGGCAAGAGGGCACTCGTGCCTTGCTCCCCAAGGTGTAGCGTAGGCAGACAGTGAGGCCCTTAAAGAGGCACACACGATGCCACAGCAATAGTCACTGTAGCTGCATGAGTTACTCGAGGACTACCTCACAGTGTCCCAGTAGTCTTGAGGTCCAGATATCTGGTGTGGAGGAGGGAGAAACATTGTGAGAGGGCTAGAAACCTTAGAGGTCTTGGGTTAAGATGAGGAGGGGGCAGAGTGGCTTGCCTCATGTTCAGAAGCCTTGGTGGTGTTGCAGGCATCTGTTACTGGAAAGGGGTCTAGATCCAGGCCCCAAGAGAATGTCCTTGGATCTTGTGCAAGAAAGAATTCGAGGCAAATCCATAAAGTGAAAGCAAGTTTATTAAGAATGTAAAGGAATAAAAGAATGACTAATCCATAGGCAGAGCAGCCCTGAGGTCTGCTGGTTGGCTGTTTCTTGATTATATGCTAAACAGGGGGTGGATTTTTCATGAGTTTTCCAGGAAGTCGTGGGCAATTCCTGGAACTGAGAGTTCTACCCCTTTTTAGACCATATAGGGCAGCTTCTGGGCATTGGCATGGCATTTATTAACTGTCAAGGTGCTGGTGTGATTGTCTTGTAGCATGCGAATGCATTATAATTAGTGTATAATGAGCAGTGAGGACGACCAGAGGTCACTTTCATCATCATCTTGGGTTTGGTAGGTTTTGGCCGGCTTCTCTACTGCATCCTTCTATCAGCAACGTCTTTGTGACCTGTACCTTGTGCTTACCTCCTATCTCATCCAGTGAGTAAGAATGCCTAACCTCCTGGGAATGCAGCCCAGTAGGTCTCAGCCTTATTTTACCCAGCCCCTATTCAAGATGGAGTCGCTCCGGTTCACGTGCCTCTGACACATCCACCACAAAGGTAGAGAGGAAAGAGCCACGTGGCTGTGATGGCTTGCAGATGAGAAGACAGCCCTGGGACAAAGGTAACTTCCAGTGCCTCTTTTTGTTATGGGACACTTAACCGCTCTTGGCCAGGCACTGTGGCTCACGCCCGTAATCCCAGCATTTGGGAGGCTGAGGTGGTCAGATCATTTGAGGTCAGGAGTTCGAGACCAGCCTGGCCAGCATGGTGAAACCCCATCTCTACTAAAAATACAAAAATGAGCCGGACGTGGTGGCGCATGCCGGTATTCCCAGCTACTTGGTAGGCTGAGGTGGGAGAATCACTTGAACCTGGGAGGCGGAGGTTGCAGTGATCTGAGATCTTGCCATTGCACTCTCTAGCCCGGGTGACAGAGTGAGACTTCATCTCAAAACAAAAACAACCAAAATAAACTATTCTTTTTACCCACTTCATTACCCGAAACTTAGATGTACTCTCCCATCCCTATCCCAAGGGGTGGAACTTGGAATTGACCAAGTATTCTCTCCTCAAAAAATGGGGGAGAGCTACACTCACAGTGAGTTGAATGGGCAACACTAAATTTTCTACTATTGGTGGAAGTGGGGGCTTGAGAGTTAAGTTAGTTATGAGGAAATAAAGATATATTTCTGTACTCTCTAGGTTGTGATCCTTTCAGTTAGGATAGGCTAGATTATGCTGCAGTATCAGATAATCCCCAACTCTCAGGCACATAACATATCTACCATGGGGCAGCTGAGGCTTGGTTTGAAATCATCCTCACTTCAAGACCTATGCTGATGGAGCTGGAACTTGCCTTTTTGCAGAAGGAAAGAGAGCTCTGGAGAGTCTCCTGTTAATGATTAAATGCCCCAGTTCAGAGGTGACACACATCACTTCTATTATTTCCACTCACAACATATTGAGTTATATCAGCCACAGTGTCCCACTCAGGAGGGGGCTGGAAAATATTGTCTTTCTCTATGTTCAGAACGTGGCAATCCAAAAATATTTGATAAACAGTGCTAATGACTACCCTAGTAGCTATAAAAGTCTTACCCATTTCATTATTTAGGACCTCAGAACAAAAACAAAACAAACAAACAAAAAAACAAGATATATAAAGTGCTGTGGTTTGGATGTGGTTTGTCTCCGACAAAACTCATGCTGAAATCTAATTGCCAATGTAGCAGTGTTGGGAGATGGTGCCTTTAAAAGGTGCTTAGGTGGTTAAGATAGGTTAATGTCTTTCTCCCAAGACAGGGTTAGTTCTACTGGGAATGGATTAGTTCCCACTAGCGTGGTTTGTTACAAAGCAGGGTTGACTCTCGTGTTTTGCCCTCTTTGAACACACCCACTTGCCTTTCTGCTTCTCTGCCACGTGTGACACAGCACGTGGCCCTCACCAAAAGCAGAGCAGATGCCAGTGCCATGCTCTTGGACTTTCCAGCCATCAGAAATGTGAACCAAATAAACCCTTTTTCTTTTTATTTTATTTATTTATTTATTTATTTACTTATTTATTTTTTTATTTTAAGACAGAGTCTTGCTCTGCCGCCCAGGCTGGAGTGCAGGCGCAATCTCAGCTCACTGCAAGCTCCACCTCCCAGGTTCACGCCGTTCTTCTGCCTCAGCCTCCGGAGTAGCTGGGACTACAGGTGCCCGCCACCAAGCCCAGCTAATTTTTTGTATTTTTAGTAGAGACGGTGTTTCACCATGTTAGCCAGGATGGTCTCGATCTCCCGACCTTGTGATCCGCCCGTCTCAGCCTCCCAAAGTCCTGGAATTACAGGCAAAAGCCACTGCGCCCGGCCTCTTTTCTTTTTCAATTACATTCTCAGGTATTCTGTTATGGCAACACATGACAAAACTTAGGCATATAGAATAGCTCTGTAGAGCATGGAACCTGGGGTTGAGTTTTGACTCACTTGTAAGTGGAGGTATGCTCTTAGCTAGCTTACTTAACCTCTTTGACATTTAGAATTTCCCCAGGGTTGGTATAAAAAGTATGTGAAATAACTTCCTGGCACACGGAAGTGACACAATAAATAGCTATTATTTTTATCTTTTTTTTGTTATCATTTGTTTCTTTTCCTGATAGTTTATTGTCCTAATTAAGTCAGAGTGCTGGTTACTGGGGTTCCAGCTAATTAAAGTCTTTTTTTCTTTTTTAAGTTTATCTTGGCTGGGCCTGGTGGCTCATGCCTGTAATCCCAGCACTTTGGGAGGCCAAGGTGTGTGGATCACTTCAGGTCAGGAGTTCAACACGAGCCTGGCCAACATGTCTCCACTAAAAATACAAAAATTAGCTGGGTATGGTGGTGCATGCCTGTAATCCCAGCTACTCAGGAGGCTGAGGCAGGAGAACTGCTTGAACCCGGGAGGTGGAAGTTGCAGTGAGTCGAGACCATGCCACTGCACTCCATCCTGGGAGACAGAGAGAGACTCTGTCTCAAAACAAAACAAAACAGACAAAAAGTTTATCTTAAAAAATATACAGTCAGACAATTATATTCAGCCAACCACATATATTTACAGCAGTGACCCTCTGGGCTCATTTTGAATGATGGATATCTCATCCCCCATCCTAGAATGTCCCTGTACCATCAGAAACAGTGGTCAGTGACTGAGGAGTGGTCTACATTTGGTTTTGTGTGCTATGTGGTTGGTAGTAAATGGAAATAATTGCTTCTCCTGCCCTACCCAAACCCACAACTAACAAATGTGAAATTAAGGGGAAAGTAAATAACTGAGAGAGCTGTGAGGGAAGTACAGCAAGAGCACAGGCCCCTGCAACCTCCATGGTGTTAACCCTACACCAGCATCAGTGGGATTCACAGCTGACACTGTCAGGATTTCCATGAAAAAATGGACCTGCCACCTCTTCAGAACAAACCCAGACAGTCCATGTCCCGTGTTTTGGTTTAGGATGTGGAAAGGTGCCCACCAGAACCTGGAAATGGCAGGACTGCCCATTTCCCCTTTCTGCTAGTGTACTCTGGGGTTTCAGCATGGACTAAGGGGCAGAGGGGAGTAGAGGGCTTGCTTTCTCCCCAGCTATCTTTCAACATAGCTCTGTCCTCTTCTCCAACCACTTCTCTCTCCCACTCTGACTCTAGGCCTCCACCAGAGAGGTGGAGGAATCCATGGGCCCCCGACCCAGAGAAGGGTTCAGGTACCTCCTTTAATGTGCCCTTCCCTTCTCAAAGAAGAGGTTTGGATTTGGGCAGCAATGCAAGGAACACTTCTGGAAGGCACACTTCTCCCAGAGTCTGAGTGTGTGTGTGTGTGTGTGTGTGTGTAGACAAATCCTGTGTTCTTTTTAATCACTGAGGACCAAGTACTATAGTTGTACACAAGATACTAGACACTGTCTAAAAGTAACCATGAAGGTGAATAGGCTTGGCCTGAGGCAAAGTGATGTTTTGTGTAGAGGGTTACTGCTGTTTCACGATATCCCTTGCCAAGCCTGATTATGTTGTAAATTGAACTCCGACAGAGAAGGAGGACACTTTGTGAGGTTAGTTGTGTCATCAGATCACCCATCCTCCAAACCACCCCAGGAGTAAAATAAAACAGAGGCACAGAAGATTTTTTTTCTATAGACCAATCCCCAGTGCACATTCTGCAGAGGGAATAAAAAGTGTCCTTCAAGGAAGGACAGCCTCAGAAGTTGTGTTCTCTTTTAAAATTAATTTAAAACTCCACTGGCAAAGGTGGGGAGAAAATCCTTTAGCATACCTTACAAAGCGCAGGGTAAGGTCAACCATAAATAGCAGAGTCCCTCTCCTAACTTAGTTGGAAGGAAGGGTGAGACTGAGAGGGCGAGGCAGAGAAAGACACATGGGATAAAAGAAAAATTTCACAGAAAAGGGACAGCTGAATGCTGAAATAAATTAGACATATTTGCAGAATGGGAGTTTGGACTTCCCATAGGACACAGATGTCCTTGGTGATTCCTGTCTGGAAATGATGTTGGAAAGGTGAGATTCCAGCCTGCACAGAGGTTCTCTGCCTCCTAAAGCAGCAGAGCAGAACCAGGGACAATTCCTTAGGTTCACAAGGTAAAGCCTGGAGTGAGCAACTGTTAATCAGGAAACCAGCACCAGGGTTGACCAGCAGCGTTGGAAATTGTCTGGGCCAGTGAAATTGTGTGTGTATGTGTGTGTGTGTGTGTACGTACGCATGTGATTATTCATAGATACATGACAAGGTAGGGAGGGGTTGAAAAGTCCTTGATACCAGAAATGGAACCTGGGGCAGGCCCAGGTAAAGCTCACTGCCCCCAATCCCACTGAGGCCTTATTTTGAAGGTATGGGAAAAGGGAGAGTTCTATAGAAAGCTATTTTTCTGACCTGCCCATTCAGGGTAATGAAATGCTGCATGTCATTTAGTTGGGTCCAGTTGGATCTGGTGTCTCTCCCTACACTATCTAAAGGCCTTTGTTCACCTGTGACTTTATGGAGATGGCAAAATGATTCATTGAGAGTGACTGTACCCACACTATTGAGACCTGTGACCTGATGGCAATTTGTATAATGTGACTACAAGCATTGAATTAAATAAATAAATGCATTGTTTTATTACAATGATGGTTTGAAATGTCACCATTTTTTTCTGACTACAAAAATTAACCTACGTTCTTCAGCATGGCTTAATGGCAATCCTCAGTTTCTTTTCCATCAGGGTAAGCAGGACAGGCCAGGGGTAGATAAGAGCCCATCACTAACCTGGTGTACATGGCCTCTATCTTTTTTGGTTAGATGTTTCTGCATCACTTTCTGATTCTCTGCGGCACCCTGAGCTTGTTTATGTTCTGGTTCTGTGTAGCAACGATCACTCCCTCATCTAGAGACTTGGTTGACTCTAGACTGGTGTGAGAATTCTTGGGAAACATGAGGCAGCACTGCAGGGCCCTGTGTCTACTGTGATGCAAAGGAGAAGGGAGAGATGCTCCTCACATGCCTTTTTGTGCAGAACATGTCAAGTTAGAGGTAAGAGCAAGCAAGGCCCTGCATTGGCACTTGGAGATCCAGGGCATCTAGAGGGCCTGGAGTTGTGCCCAAAACTCTGGCTCCAGCTGGAGAAGCAGCGGGAAGAAGCCCAGCAGCAGAAGGTTGCCCTTGGCATGGACAGGACCACCTTCAGTGCCAGCCCTTCCTTGCTTCACAAGGAAGCAATAGATAGAATTGAAGGAAGTTGTGGTTTGAACATATGTGTACCTCCAGAATTCATATGCTGGAACCTAATAACCAATGTGATAGTATTAAGAAGTGTGGGCTTTCCAAGAATGATTAAGTTCTGAGGACTCTGCCCTCATGGGTTAGTGCTCTCATAAAAGCAGTTGAAGGGAGAATCCTAGTGCCTCTTGTCCTTCCATCTCTTCTGCCATGTGAAGACACAGCAGCAATATTCCAAGATTCCAAAATCTTGGAAACAGAAAGCACCCCCCACCAGACACTGAATCTGCTGGCACATTGATCTTGGATTTCCCAGCCTCCAGAACTGAGAGAAATAGATTTCTGTTCTTTATAAATTACTGAGTCTCAGGTATTTTATTATAGCAGCACAAACAGACTAAGACAGGAGTGAAACAGGGAGAACAATGGCAGGAAGAGCTGAGAGACCTCCTCATTAGCACACAAGAACTCCTTGGTACCTCCCCTAAATAACTGGTGGGGTAGGGGTGGCTGTGGGGGTGGAGGGGTGAAGCAAGGAAAGATGGAAGGCCCACAATAGCTGGTTCAAGCTGGAGCCAGAGAAATAATGCTTATGTCTGTTCACGTGACCTGTCTTAGTGCTCCGATACACAGACTATCACTTCAGAACTTTTATATAAAATATGTAACAAAAATATTCAATTCTCTCTGTTCCCAATTATTTTAGACCCACCATTTACATGTAGAGTCTTCCTCCACTATGTTTTATAGATTGTAGAAACATAAAGTAAAGGTGTGGAGCCAACAGGGACGAATTCAGAACAGACCTGGGTCTGGCCATTACTCACAGATGCTGTGAAAAATTACTCTTACCAGGGTCTTAGGGGTGATCAGACTCAGTGGCGCTGGTCCACACTTAGGAAGCTCATAAAATACAGATGTAAAAACAAAGATGCTCATTTATTAATGCACATTGAGATTTATATTCACCAAGGTGACCAGGTACGCATGACCCTTGGACTACAATTTCTCTCTCTGATGGAAAACGACTGAGGAAGCTCATTTATAATCAGGAGCATTTCAAGTGAGTGCAAAAGCAGGACAAGAATTGGTTATGGGATTCACCTGTTACTGGCAGCCGACTGAGCTAGCCCGAGACATCTGTCTCCACAGTGGGGACATGCATGCAGGTCAGAATGGAGAAGGGACATCATCTCTAATGGGCTGTGCTAAGTTGGGCACACCCCATGCTTGCTTCTGTTGCTCTTTTATTTCCAACTCCCCACCTTCCTACCACATTACTTCTCAAGGAAGGCAAACTAATGCTCCAAAAGACGGTGCTATCCCAGTCACTAAAATATAACGTAGCAACTCATCAATTCACCGAATGACCAATTTACCAAATTACTGATTCACCAAAACCTTGATTCTATTAACTGCCTATGGAGCTTATAACAGATTGTTTGTATGAAATTGCTTTAATAGCCTTTGAAGATTTATTTTCCGTTTTTGTTTGGTGTGGCTCACAGGAACTGCTTCACCTCATCTCTCTCCCTATGAATTTATCAGGGCAGCTTATTTGAATGTTCATTTCATGTTTTTCACCTTTTAGGGCCTTGCACTTCTTGTACAGCAGTTTATATGTGAATGGGGGAGCTTGCCCTTCAACACATATTATGACCTTCTCTAGTTTTGAGGCCTTATGCCTAACTTGGATTTTAGCCACATTCCTAAATTTGTATATAGACCCCATTTCATGGAAATAATTTTTGCTAGTTTCCACATATTTTTGGGTACATAAAAGTTGACATGCAGACAAAAACTTCGTTCAAAAGACTGACAAAGTCAGCACAAATAGGGAAGGGCAAATTGATATAAAACTATTTAAAGGGCAAACTCTTCTTTCATGTATATGATATCAAATGAAAGAGTCTGAAATTTGAAACATGCACAAAATATCTATTTGATTGAGCTTATTCACAAAGCCATGATTAAGAGTAATAGGGAAGGCAGTTGGTTATATGTACTGGCAGAGAGAAATCTACCTTATTTTTCATAAATTCCTTGACATTCGAGATGTGCAAAATGCACAACATTTAAAACGCCCAGAATCTTCTCATTACTTAATGACAGACCAAAAGTGCCAAATACACTAGGATTTGGCCAGCCACAGTGACTCAATAGTAGCAAATTAGCTTATGGTGAAATTGCTGCAGTTCTAGACATGGCTTAAAGTACTAAATTTGGCAGTTTTGGGTGAATTAATCTTTCAGCAAGTTAATGTTTGACACATTGGCTTTTGGTGAATTGGTCATTTAGTGACTTGACTTTTGGAGAATTGACCTTTGACAAATTGGCTTTCATCAAATTTAATTTTAGTTCTTCTTTGGATTTATTATCCTCAGTTAAGTTACTGTTAAATCTTCTCTAGTTAAATCTTGGGCATTCCTAGTTCTTTAAGATGATTTAGCAAATTCCGAATGAATCCTGCTACACTGATCTTCTTGAGGGCAAGTATTTTTAATTTCTTGGGAAACATGTCACTAACACTTGCCTATATTGTTTATCAGTATTTTGCCCTCAGTTTCCTTGATGCTACTGAGCAATTCATGCCATACAGAGTTAAGGTATGCGATCTTCCTGCTAATCATTTCCTCGAGTCGCCTCAAACATCGATTTTCAATGGGGGCCATACTTCTGGGGAGTGTGTATTTTGGACATTTATGGGAGCATTTTTGTTACAATGACTGGAGGGTCACCTAGCATTTTAGGAAGTGGGGGCCAAGGATGCTAGACTTCCTGAAATGCAACTGTTCTATGTCCCATATGCCTTTGGAAAATCACAATAGACATATGTGTTGATGAAAATCTTAGAGATGACCCGTGCCTGGAATGTGACTCTGTTTTATGTATAAACATAATTTTTTTGCATGGTTTAATATATACTGAAATTTTTAAGATCATAACTATAGTGGGAATCAAGGCAAGATGATATTTTGTTTTGTTTAGAACTTTAACCTGAGCTCAGTTGCTCACGTCCATAATCCCAGAGTTTTGGGAGGCCAAGGTAGGAGGATTGCTTGAGCCCAGGAGTTTGAGGCCAACCTGGGCATCATGGAGAGACCCCATCTCTATAAAAAATTTAAAAATTAGCCAGGTGTGGTGGCATGCACCAGTGGTACCAGATGCACAAGAGGCAGAGGCAGAAGAATCACTTGAGCCCAAGAGGTTGAGGCTACAGTGAGCCATGTTTGTGTCACTGCACTCCAGCTTAGGTGACAGAGTGAGATCCTGTCTCAAGAAAAAAAGAACTTTACCAAGAATTATTCACAATTTTGGAAATGCATGTTTCTGACAGCAACTCTTCTCATAATATTGAATCACCAATATAACTGCAGCTATTTCCCTTGTGTTCACAATGATTTTAAGTAAAGGTGCAGGCACCTGGCCCTTTGCTATGTCTTCTAGGGCAGCTGTGTACTAGAATTCACATATTTAAATATATTTTATTACCTGCTACTCTCCTTTTATTTTTCTTTACATTGTACGTAGGACATTATATTTATATTAAAAATTGTATGTGTAGGTAGGTTATATATCTAAGAACCTCATTTCTAGATAGCAAAATGAATATTTTGAAATATTTCTTATAAAAGTTAAGTATTATGTGTGAAAGGATTGAGAAGCATGGTCTTACACTAGCTTTCTCTCTGCATTGCTCCATTTTCAGGTCCTGGTACTCTGCTTCTTTTTGTTTCTCTAATTGCTCTGAGGGGCGGAAGGAGCTTTGTAGTCAGCCTAGGCTTTGGGGCAGGAAAGAACAACCTCCGAGATGAATTGACCTGCCAGAGTGCTCAGAGGCCCCAAGGTCATTGATTCCTGTGTTGTAACATAAAACATCTTCCCCTCCGGCACCCACCCACTGACACTTCCCCATCACAGCCTGGCAGCCGGAGGGAGGTTTCCCTGTGAAAACATTTCACTCCCACTGGTGAAGCAGCAAAGGGATGGTGTGCTTTAAGAGAACACCAAAACCCTGACCAAGCCCAGCATGTCTCTACTTTGGGGCTTTTGGCTAAAAAGTACAATATCTCTCAAAAATGCCTGTACAAGCATGTCACCTGGGAGGAGTAACCTGCTAGAGCTTCAGCATTTATGACCTGAGATGATTAGGCTAGCCAGGCTGTGGGCAAGAGAGGGCAGGCCTCTGCAGAAACAGTCTCTGGGGTGGGAAGGGAGAGGGGCGGGCCTGGGGACTAGTCAAGAAACCTGCTGGTGTGGGCCCTGCAGAGGTCACCTGAGAGGGTAGCATGGCGGGGTGTGGGAGGGAGACACAGACTTCACCAAGAGGTTGCCAAAGGGTACTTCTGAGACATGCCACTGCCAGGGAGGGAGACAGACTGTTTCCCACAGGAATATGCCTGGGAAGCTGATGTTACCACCACATAAAGGTGGGGTTTGCATAAGGATAGCAGGTGGGGAAAAAGTAAATAGTTATCTCTGTTTCTAGAGTCAGAGGGGATTTTTATTCTTTTCCTTTTCTTTTCTACATTTCACAGACAACAGGGAGTAAATAATACATACACTGGCTGGAGTCTGGCTCCACGGTCACACTGCTTGGGTGTGAATCCCAGAGCTACCACTTAGGAACTGTGATCTTGGACAAAATACTAAACCTGTATAAGTTGTTTCCTCCACTGCAAAATGGAGATAATAATAGAACTGATGTCGCAGAGGAAGTTGGAGCACAAATGAGCCAACACATATAGAGAACTGTGGTCTTCAATAGCTAAAATGACTACGGTGACCGTAACTTTGAGGGAGTGAGTTTCTCTGGGAATGTTCTGGCTGAGCCCTGCCTCGAGTGAAACCTTCAAGGTGGTCACTGTGTGTATCACCTTGGGCCTGACTCTCCAGTTCTAGGGAGCCACAGGCATTTGGTGCTACAGACACCTGGTCAAGTCCTTTCCTCCCCTGAATAAACAAATAAATGGTACCAGCCCAGCACTAGAAGCCCAGGAAGTGGGCGGCAGAAGCAAAGCAGGATAGAGCGGGCAGCCAGTCTGGAAAGGGGTCACTGAGGAGAGAAATGGCCACTTTGGTACCAGAGCAGACCTTGGGCAAAATTGTGGCTCACAGAAGTTGGTCATCAGTGTCCTCTCAATATCCTTTTAGCCCTACCTTCCACCTTGTTTCTTTCAAAGTGATGATTTTATGGGCCAGAGTAACAGAATATTTTTATATGGGATTTTTCTCTTTACCTTCCAACAACTATCAACACAAATCCTAACTATAAGTTGACTGCATTTTTTAAAATTTTACTTTATTTATTTATTTATTTTGAGGCAGAGTTTTGCTCTTTCGCCCAGGCTGCAGTGAAGCCCGCGACCTCAGCTCACTGCAACCTCCGCCCTCTGGGTTCAAGCGATTCTCCCTCCTCAGCCTCTCAAGTAGCTGGGATTACAAGCACCCACCACCACTCTTGGCTAATTTTTGTATTTTTAGGTAGAGACAGGGTTTCCCCATGTTGGCTGGGCTGGTCTCGAACTCATGACCTCAGGTGATCCGTCCACCTTGGCCTCCCAAAGTGCGTGGATTACAGGCATGAGCCACTGTGCCCATCCAGCTGCATTTATTTCTAAATACCATTCCCCTCAACTTTTTCACCGTTAATTTTCAGACTATTTTACTTTGGGGATTATAATTTTTTTGTCCTCTGTTAAATCAACTAATATTTACTGAACATGGGTTATGTACTGGATGACAGTAAAGTTCTAGAACTGAACCAGTATGGGCTCTTAGGGTTTACTTCAGGCACACCAAATGTGGAATTCAGATGGCAAGAAGAGAAACTTGCTTTCTATTGGGCAAGTCAGTGGAGGCTGTGCTACCAAGTCCTGAGACTAGGGAACATACGTGAATTCTAGGCTTACAGGAATGTGTGAGCATGGGAGTGATGGGATGTGAGGTGGGACGGGCAGCCGAGATTCACATGGAAAATGCTGGAATGACTCCTACCTTCATCATTCAGAACTCTCCTGCCTTTTGAATTGCTTCTGTTTCATCTTCAGACTTCTCATAGAACTTTCTGTCTACCACTTTCTCTTAACTGAGAGCTGATCATAGTTAAGGACCTGTTTCCTTTATTGCTCTCCTAGGTAGAGGCTTCTTATCTCAGACTCCATGCACCGCAAGACTCAGAAATTTAATTTTGTAGTTTACTGGGTGCACATGTCTCCAGGGGCTTGTTTCCTACTAACCAAACTTGCAGGAGATTGGTGTACAACTCTGTATCACAATTTTTCCTCTGCAATGACCAGTGACTCCTAGGGCATCCTGCCTGGCACATAGGGTGTTAGTAATTGTACTCCTCAGTAATGGTGGCTTACAGAATATTGAAGTTATTGACGTTTCTGTTTCTTTCATGTAAATGAAATATAGATATGGACAATTAAAGGCTGATATGCTGGCTCTGTGGAACCATCAATGCTCCCGCCTCCTTCAATAAGCCATCCTTATTGTGTGGCTTCCATTCACAAAGTCACTTCAAGTTCACATGTTAGACACTGCCTCTCCAGCCATTGAATTCATCATTCCAGCAGGAAGAAAGAGGATTGAGGAGCCACCAAAAGGACGCCTAGCTGATTCAACACTCCTTTTTCAAGGGGTTTTCCCTGAAAAGCCTTATGTATTAGAAGCTAGAATTCAGTCATAGAGTTACCCAATCTCTGTAAGAGAAGCTGAGAAATTCAATTCTTCAGCCAGACTTATCATCACTCCCTCTCCTCTCAAAATCAGAACTATGCTACTAAAGAAGCAGGAGAGAGAAAGAACATTGGGTAGACAGCAACCAATCTCGGTCATTATTATGGAAACAAGGTTGAACAATTTCATAGCAAATGTAGAATCAGGGATTAGCCACTTAGATACTCTTGAATGATGTTTCACTGGGCTATGGAAAAGATAGATGAACATCCCTGCCCCATTTAGGAATATTCATTCCTGGCCGGGTGCGGTGGCTCAAGCCTGTAATCCCAGCACTTTGGGAGGCCGAGGCGGGTGGATCATGAGGTCAGGAGATCAAGACCATCCTGGCTAACATGGTGAAACCCCGTCTTTACTAAAAATACAAAAAACTAGCCGGGCGAGGTGGCGGGTGCCTGTAGTCCCAGCTACTCGGAGGCTGAGGCAGGAGAATGGCGTGAACCCAGTAGGCAGAGCTTGCAGTGAGCAGAGACTGCACCATTGCACTCCAGCTTGGGTGACAGAGCAAGACTGTATCTCAAAAAAATAAATACCCACAAAGGAATATTCATTCCTGGAATGCTGCATCAATTTTCCTTTTGTGGGATTGAATAAACACTGATAAAATGTTAATAACATTCTTCCCCTCTTATACATTCCATGCAGACCACTCTACTGTAGGACTGGTCAGCGTGCACTGGTGCTGCTGAGCAAATGTTTCCACTGAAATACCCATATCCATTATGAATGGAATGCTGAATTACTAATCAAGGCCCCTGAAGTTTTGTCTCTAGCCGACAGTTTCGCCCTAGAAAAGGAAGGAAAAAAGCAGTGGCTTACGGCTTTTTAAGGAAATTTTATTCCTTCTTTCTAACATCCTTTAACCCAAAGACTGGAGAATAGGGAAAAGAAGGGAGATTGAGAGGACTTGAAAGTGGCCCTGGGAAGGTCCAGGGAAGAGAAGACTCCAGAGTGCTCTGGCATCCTGGAATAAGCTAACAGAAGCAACACTCCTTGCAGTCCTTTGAGATGAAAGTTGACAAGCTGTTTTAAGCTTTTGTTTCTTCGATTAAGGTAGCTTTGATATAATCCATAGCAAGAAGCTCAGTCTGTTAGCCCCAGCAGTTTGACTCTGCACCCAAGTTGGGGATCCTGCCCTTCCTGCTCGCCCTGTTGGGGAGTGCTTTATGTGTCTTTTCAGTAGTAGGAACTCTGCCTTGACACTGGGTTGTTACTTAAAATTAGAACAAATATTCCTTGGCTGACATCTAGAGTGCCAAGTTGGCGTCAAGCTCAGAATGTTTCAGCTAATGCTTTCTGGGCCAACTTCTTAGGTATTGAATAGCAATGAATTGAGAACTTCCCACACCCACATAAGATTATTACAAAGAATATCCTATTCATATACCACAATTCCACAGCAACTTGCTAAGACAGAGTGAATAAAGGTAACTTGCTAGGAGTTTTTGGGGTAGCTCAATCAACCCATTGCAATCAAGAGGAGCATCATGTAGTAATTTGTTTTATCTTAAAAATGCATACAGATTTTACATTTTACTCCTTGGTATTGCTGTGTTTACATTCACATTTTAAACTCAACTGTATTCTGGAAATACTAATACTCCAGAAAGTTTAAAAGTCTGACTTTCCAAATTTTGTGAGTACTTCAGGGTATGCATGATCCAATTTGAGCTTTCTTTGGTTACCTTCTAGTATTGAGTAATGGTCACTTTGATTGAAGTTGGACACTTCCCAAGATTACTTGCAGCAGCACAATTTTGGTGGTGGTAAATGCTTTCATAGTGTTTCATGTATTTATTAAATTATATTTTACAGCTATAATTTACATTTATTTAGAAAATAGATGTCTTATTTGTAGGCTATCTTGTTAGTTTTCATACCCTACATACTCTATTCCCCCACAGTGATTGGCAAACTTTTTCTGTGAAGAGCCAAATAGTGAACATTTTTGGCTTTGCAGGCTATACAGTCCATGTCAAAACTACTCACTTCTGGCATTGTAGTGTGAAAGCAGCTATCAACAATGAATAAATGAGCTGGGTGTGGGTAGATTTTAATATAATTTTATGTATAGTAACAGGCAGTGGGGAAAGAATTCTGGGAAGGTGGCAGATTAAGAAGCACCAGGAACCTGTCTCCCCACCTAAAGACAGCTGTATGCCAGTATCTTCCTATTGTGGAACTCTGGAGTCTATTAAAGGCTTGCAACTTCCAGGGGAAGAATAGGATGGTAAATTGCAGTGACTTTTGGCCAATTTCAGCTTTTAAGCACAGTAGAAACTACCTTCCCCCATCCCCAGCCCCCTGGCAGGCAGCTGGAGCAGCTGGCTTACAGCTTGTGGGAGCCAGAGTGAGAAAAAAAAAATCCTCGTCCTTTAACATCAGGGGTCTGTACTCCAATCACAGATTACTGATTCTGATCACAACCATTGTTGTTGCACCTCTCCGCATTGTTGCATGCCCCTCCACCTCTGGCTAGAGTGATTTTCAGGAGGCTTAAAGGGCCAGTGTCCTTTTCCACATTCATTTTTTTTTTCATTTTGTCTTTTTGAGAGCTAACCTAGGACATTCAAAAGTAACTGCATGTATGGTAAAATTAGAAAGTGACTGCACATACTGAAGGAAAGGTGTAAGCTCAGCAAAGACCTGAGAAAACCTTAAGCTTATACCTCAGGCTGATCTTTGGCACAGAGAGGGCCTAAAAAAAATTTTTTTAACCTCCAAAACAATGAATAAGTTAACAAAACCCAGAAAACCCTGAAGAAGGGGGAGAATCTGATTATCAGGCTTACCACATTATTAGCTTCCAATGTCCAGTTTTCAACAGAAAATCATAAGGCATGCAATGAAAAAACAGAAACAAAAACAAAAAAACTATGGCCCATTTAAAGGAAACAAAATAAACAGAAACTTAATGAAAAAAATCTAATGGCAGACCTACTAGGCAAAAATTTTTAAAACAACCATTTTATTTTATTTTGAGACAGAGTTTCACTCTTGTTACCCAGGCTGGAGTGCACTGGCACAATGTCAGCTCACTGCAACCTCTGCCTCCTGGGTTCAAGTGATTCTTCTGCTGCAGCCTCCCAAGTAGCTGGGATTACAGGCACACATCACCATGAACAGCTAACTTTTGTATTTTTAGTAGAGGCGGGGGTTTCACCGTGTTGGCCAGGCTGGTCTGGAACTCCTGAGCTCAGGTGATCTGCCCCTCTCGGCCTCCAAAAATGCTGAGATTACAGATGTGAAGCATTGTGCTTGGCCCTAAAACAACTGTTTTAAAGACACTCAAATTACTAATAGAAGATATGGGGAAAGTCAAGGAAACAATGTACGAACAAAATGGAAATATCAATAAAGGTATTGAAAACCATAAAAGAAACAAGACATTCAGGAAATGGAAAGTATAATAACTGAAATAAAAAATTCACTAGAGGGATTCAGGGGCAGATTTGAGCAGTTAGAAGAAAGAATCAACAAACATGAAGACAGGACAATGACAATTATAAAATCTGAGGAATAGGAAGAAAAACATTTGAAGTAAAGTGAAGAGAGCCTAAGGGACCTGTGAGACACAAATAAGTGAACAAACATATGAAGTCCCAGAAGGAGACAAGAGACAGAAAGGGGAGGAGAGAATATTTGAATAAATAATGGCTAAAAACTTCTCAAACTGGATGAAAGACATGAACATAAACATCCAAGAAGCTTAACAAACTCTAAGTAAGATTAACTCAAAGAAATCCACACCAAGGCACATTATATTCAAATCTTGGAAAGATAAAGACCAAAATAATCTTGAAAGCTTCAAGGGAGAAATGACTCATCATACACAAGGATCCTCAATAAGATTATCAGTGTATTTCTCATCAGAAACTTTGGAGGCTAGAAGGCAGTGGGCTAATACGTTCAAAGCGCTAAAAGAAAACATTGTCAACCAAAACTCCTACATCCAGCAAAACTATCTTTAAAAAGTGAGGGAGAAATTAAAGCATTCCCAGATAAAAGCAGAGGGAGTTTTAGACCATTAGACTTGCTCTGCAAGAAATGCAAAAGAGAATCATCCAGGTTAAAGTGAAGAGACACTAGACAGTGACTTGAAACCATCTGAACAAATAAAGATCTTGATAAAGGTAAATACATAGGGAATTATAAAAGTTGATATTATTATAGCAATAGTTTGTAACTCTACTGTTTGTTTTCTGCATGATTTGAGAGATTAATGCACTTTTTAAAATTATTAGTCTAAAAACTAGTATAATTATACTTTGGTTTGTAACTTCACATTTTGTTTTCTATATAATTTAAGAGACTATAATAGATTTGTTAGTTTATGGTTTGGGGCACAAAATGTATGAAGATGTAATTTTGTGACATCACCAACCAAAAGGGATGGTGATGGAGCTATAAAGGAACAGAGTTTTTACATATTATTGAAGTTAAGCTGGTATAAATTCAAATTAGAGTGCTATAACTTTAGGATGTTAAATGTAATCACCATTGTAAACATAAATAAAAGAGCTATACATACATGCAAAAGGAAATTTAAAAAGGAATTTGAAGACTTCACTCTCATAAAATCAACCAAATATAAAAAGAAGATAGTAGTGTTGGAAATGAGAAACAAAAAAGTTAAAAGGCATAACGAAAACAAATACTAGAAAGACAGAAGTAAGCCCCTCCTTACCAGCAATTAATTTGTCTAAAAGATTAAACTATCCAATCAAAAGACAAAGATTGGCAGAATGGAATAAAAAAATCCCACAGGATCCAAATATAGTTACAGTCATGTGTTGCTTAATGATAAATACATTCTGAGAAATGTGTCATTACGTGATTTCATCATTGTGTGAACATCATACAGTGGACTTACACAAACCTACACAGAATAGTCTACTACATACCTGGAGTACGTGATACATAGCCTATTGTTCTTAGGTTACAATCCTGTATGTCATGTTACTGTACTGAATACTCTAGGTGATTATAAATATTTGTGCACCTAAACATATGTAGAGAAGGTACAGTAAATATATGGCGTTATAATCTTATGAGACCACCATCCTATATGTGGTCCATCATTGACTAAAACGTCATTATGCTGCATGTGACTATATAGTCTGTCTACAAGTGACTTGCTTTAGATCCAAAGTCACATATACATTGAAAGTGAAAAAATGAAAAAAGATATTCCATGCAAATAGGGACCAACAGAGAGCAAAGGTGACTATATCAGACAAAATAGACTTTAAATCAAAAAAGTTTACAAGAGACAAAAAGGGCATTGTATATTAATAAGAGGTTTAATATAGCAAGAAAATATAGACATTATCCTTAATTGAACTTACCAAGAAAAAAAAAGAGAGAAGACAGAAATTAGTAAAATCAGGAATGAAAAGAAAAAAAGAGGCAGGGTGTGGTGGCTATAATCCCAGCACTTTGAGAGGCCGAGGCGGATGGATCACTTGAGGTCAGGAGTTAAGAGACCGGCCTGGTCGATATGGTAAAGCCTCGTCTCTACCAAAAATACAAAAAATTAGCTGGGCATGGCGGCATGCACTTGTAATCCCAGCTACTCCGGAGGTTGAGGCAGGAGAATCGCTTGAACCCAGGAGGTGGAGGTTGTAGTGAGCTGAGATTGTGCCATTGCACTGCAGCCTAGGTGACAGAGCGAGACTCAGTCTCAAGAAAGAAAGAAAGAAAGAAAGAAAGAAAGAAAGAAAGAAAGAAAGAAAGAAAGAAAGAAAGAAAGAAAGAAAGAAAGAAAGAAAGAAAGGAAGAAAGGAAGGAAGGAAGGAAGGAAGGAAGGAAGGAAGGAAGGAAGGAAGGAAGGAAGGAAGGAAGGAAGGAAGGAAGGAAGGAAGGAAGGAAAGAAAGAAAGAAAGAAAGAAAGAAAGAAAGAAAGACAAAACGTCGTTACCAACCTTACAAAAATAAAAAGGATCATAAGGTATACTATGAATAACTGCATGCCAACAAATTTGATATCATGGCCAGGCGCGGTAGCTCATGACTGTAATCCCAGCACTTTGGGAGGCTGAGGTGGGCGGATCACAAGGTCAGGAGTTTGATGGTGCAACCCGTCTCTACTAAAAATACAAAATTTAGCCGGGCATGGTGGCATGTGCCTGTAATCCCAGCTACTCAGGAGCCTGAGGCAGGAGACTTGTTGGAACCCAGGAGGCAGATGTTGCTGTGAGCCAAGATCGCGCCACTGCACTCCAGCCTGGGCGACAGAGCAAGACTCCGTCTCAAAAAAAAAAAAAAAAAAAAAATGGATATCATATATGAAATGGACAAATTCCTAGAAAGACACAAACTACTGACTCAAGAAGAAATAGAAATCCTGAATAAATCTATAAAAACTAAAGATGAAATTAGTAATTTTAAAACATCCCCCCCACACAAAAATCCCAGGCCACATGGTTTCACTGTTGAACCAAAGTTTAGAGAAGAATTAATAACAATCCCTCACAAACTCTTCCTAAAACAGAAATGGAAGGAACACTTCCCAATTTATTCTATGAGGCCAATATTACCCTAATACTAAAACCAGACAAAGATATCACAAGAAATTTCCATTAAAAAACACAACATACTAGGAATAAAATTTTATTTTTTATCCAAATAATACATGTACAATGTTTTACATGTATGTCATTTTGGATGGCCAGGGTGGCTGACAGGTGAACTTTATCAGATAAAAGAGGATTGGGGTTTTAGTTTGCAATCTCTTTGAGAGCAGCATACAATGGCCTGGGACAACAAGGCTTGCCTCACTTGGCTGGGCTGATGGAGGATCTAAAAATGGCTGACTTGCACACGCTCTTAGCATTAGCACAGTGCCTGGCACACAGCAAGCCTTTAGCAACCTTAGCCGTTATTCACATTATATTGGCCACGGTGAATGCATTTGATAATGCCAAGCACAAGTGGGAGTATGGAGAACTAGGTATTATTGCTGATGCTGAATTTATACATACTTTCTAGAAGGCAATTTGGCAACACATTACAAAGGAGTTTTTGTTTTATAAGTAGGTATGCATTGAGGTAGTGACTTCATAGAAATTTATTCTGAAGAAATAACTTGACAGATACACAACCATGTGATTCATGTCAGTGTTGTTTATAACCAAATGATTCATCTCAGTGTTGTTTTTTGTTTGTTTTTTAGAGATGGGGTCTCACTATGTTGCCAGGAGTCTGGTCTCGAACTCCTAGGCTCAAATGAGCCTCCCTCCTCAGCCTCCGAGAAGCTGAGACTACAGGTGTGTGCCACCACGCTCAGCTTTAGTGTTGTTTACAACATAAAATAGAAAACATAAGTTGTTCAATAATAGAGATTGGTAAAGTACAGTAGTCCCAGCCCAAAATAGAGCATTATAAAGTTATGAAAACTCATGTTACAGAAAAATGTCTTCCATGGCAAAATGCTAAGTGAAAATTAACTTTAAAAATCATCTGTACATATTATTTCAAATATATAGAGAGTGAAATGTTATATACTTAGAAAAATATCAATGGTGATTCTCTCCCAGTGGTATGATTATAGATAGTTTTAAATTTAATTTCTTTTTTGTGTTTTTCTGCATGTTCTGTGTTTGCTTTTTTTTTTCTTTTTTGTTAATGGAGGGGGGAAGTGTCAATAATGTTACTGAATAAAAGTATAATGGTCTGTAGCACCCCAGTTCCCACTTCATTATCTACTCTTTTAATATTCTTTAATTGATTCTGTAATTGATCCTTGGGTGTTAGTTTCATCTTTTCCAATCTGGAAACTGTACATCTGGTAAGAAACTCTTTTGACATGAAGAGTTTTCTGTTATTCTTAATGTGTCTTTCAGACCACAGCAATTAAACCCTCTTTAAACAGTGGCTTTACTCTGAATGGCAGCAGAAGTCTGCACAAGTTACTAATCTCGCCAACATCCTTGCGCTGCAGGCCTTGTAATACACTAATAGAACTATTAATCGTCTGTAATAGGTACAGCTCTTTTTTCTTGGCACTGGGAAGAGGGCACCTCAACTGCAGAACACCATTAACACGGTATCTATTTTTCTTCTGTCTCCTTCCAAATACCCAGAACATCAAGTACTAGCAACTTAAGAAAGTTGATAGTGGCATTACTAACAAAGGCCATTCTCCCTTTCCACGAATATTCTGAAGCCATAGGTAGTAATAATGTTTGTGGTGTGCACCAGCAACCCTGATACCTACAGTAAGCTTAAAGCAAAATGAGAAAATTGTTCCAGAAAATAACAGATGCTCCGAGATCAAATTTATTTCCCCAGAGGAAGAAGAAACAACCAGAAAATAAGCCCAGGCATGATCAGGACATCCAACTGAGGAAACATCAATATTATAGACCACGAAATTAAAAGTTATGTGCCCAGTGTTATTTATGATTTTAGTCCTTAATTTGGGGACTTGGGAATGGCAGATAAAATAAATTAGGAGTATCATAGAAGTCTCTAAACTTCCAGAATTCCATGTTGTACCTGTTGGAGCACTTCGTAACTGGGAAGCCACATAGGAGGAGAGAGGGTCAGGCAGAAATGTATTTTAAGGTTAGCCCTGATAGTCTAGACATGTGACTTTGAGTAAGTAATTGAACTTATCTGAACCTATTTTCCCATCTGTAAAATGGGTATAGACACATCTGTCTCACAGGGTTGTTGTGAAATATCTGGGATAGTGCCTGCAGGCACTCCACAAATGGTGGCACTTAGCATTACTGGCAGCATGCAGGGACAGTGCACAATCTCATATAGAGATGCAAAACAGATTTGGATAAACAAACAAATACACACAAATGATTGGGTGCTTTAAGGAGGTGTCTAGTTATTTACTGGAGAAAATGGCAGAAAACTTTTGTTTAACACTAATCATGAGGTTAGATCACTGAGTAACCGTGGGCTGTAACCATATCTAATGTAACCAACATTCATTTGTTTATGGGACTCTTGAGTCCAACTCTTTCACGTTAAAGTCCACACTAAAATGTGGCAAATAGATACCACCATGTCAAAAGAAGTTTGGGAGAAAAAAAAAAATGTTGTCTAGAAATTTTAAAGATATTCTTGCGGAAACCCACAATTTCATTTTAAAAGGAAATTAAAAACAACAGACTCACCTCAAGGAAACTGACAATATTCTGGAAAGCTCCTAATGACTGGAGGATGGAGGTAGATGTGAAAAATGTGTAAAATCATTTTCCTAATCCATAACATTAAATCAGAAAATACTTGCAATGTTGTAATAGACACACTTAAATTATTAACTAATTATTTTTAATTAAAAAATTTAAATGCCTTTAAATATTGCTTAGGATCTAGAGCTCAACTCAATAAGGGTAACACAGTGGAAACATTGTGGCAGCTGGGATCAAAGGTACAGCATAGATTCCCTACTCTGCCTTTCCTTAGTTGATTGACCTCGGGCAAGTAATTTAACTTTGAATCTGTTTTTGCATCTGTACAATGATGATTACAAACACTTAGCTTTTGTTATTGCGTGAACACTGAGATTATGCAGAGTCACAAAAGCTAGGATGTGCTGGCATCAGCTGACTTAAAGGCCCTGGAGAGTCCTGGAGACACAGGGGATAACACAGGGTGTATCCAACACAGGCTGTCAGAGACGAGCTGGGAGATATTTGTGGAGAAACAGCGGGGAAAGCTGGGGCTACAACAAAAGCAGCTGAGTCCTAGAGCAAGTCAGAGAGGAATTTCTGAAAACATTAGACTTAGAGGCACATAATTTTATTTAAAAACAAAAAAGATGAAAGTATAATGTGTGATGCCATTTTATTGTAAAGATTTTCTTGATCATTTCTTAACTTTATCACACTGAAACAAACACACCATGGCAGTCATCTTACATAGACAGATGCACAGGTTAATGAAATAGTGTTTTGAGGCTAAAGGGAGAGAACTTTGGAATGATCTCCATGGAACTGAACTGTCCCTGTTTGTTTGTCTTCCATAGTAAACCCCACTTGCTTGGCCAGGTGTATCTGAGACAATGGAGGTGCTGTAAGGATCTGATGGCCAGCCCATTCACATTCATCTAGCATGATTTCCAACAGAGCTTGTTCTTAAAGCTGAGATTTCACTGAGGGTCAGGCCTGCAAAGCCAGAGTTTTGAGTACTTAAATCATATTGTTTATTATGAGGGGGTGAAAATATTTTATTATAGTAGTTGCAATTTTGAAAAATCATCCAGTTTATAATAATATCAGAACCAATATATTTTGTGTCCAGTAAACATCATTGCCTAAACTCTACAATTTTCTTGATCAAATAAAAAGCATTGATGAGCTTGACTGAACTGCTGACATATTGGATTTAAGAAAAAGAAAATTTTTTTGTAGTGGAGGGCCAGTATGTGGAAAGTGAGCTCTGCTATATTTTGGGATTCACTGCACCTCTGCACTGAATAGGGAGGAAAGGAGGTCCATGTCTTGATTTGCAAATAGCCCCATATTGCCGTCGTTAGTCTTCTGACACAACTTCCAGGCTCCCGGACCTTTTGATATTCCTCCATCAAAACTTACTGTCTGGGTGTCCTCTTTTCAAAGAGATCCTGGCTAATCCATGCCACCGAGTTATCCCTAATTCACAGACTTTTTAACCGTAGCTGAGGCTTTAACTCAAAGGATTGAGTGTAACACTGGGATTTAAAGCTGAAGTAGCCCCTGGGCTTCGAGTGTCTGTCTTTGTTAGCAAACTCACCAGACTTGCGTTGGAACTCTTCAGAGGAAGATATTGCATTTTCATCACCCGGAACAATTCTTGTCCCATGGTAAGTACCCCATAAATGCTTGTCGAATGAAAGAGTAAAAAATGAAGCTGATGAGGGAGATATTTTATGGCAGGTCTCAAATTATTGTCATTAATATATTTTAATAGGTATTTCTCAATACCTATTAAAATTTGCTAATACCTATTAGAAAATACCTATTAAAATATATATTAATAATAGGTATTAGAAGATACCTATTAAAATATATTAATAACAATAATTAATAGGTATACTTTTAGACCTAATTGTCTAAATTTTGTCCTTGTCTGAAGTCCTCTTTCATCCTGACCCCATTGCTATCTAACAGGCAGCAATTTTGCTTCGGTTTGAGAGACACTGTTGGGATAAGTAATTTGCCTAATATTTCTCTCACACACACACCAAAACAGATCTGGGAACAGATCCTGCCTCGACCCAGAAAAAGCTGCTGAAACTCCCCTCCTCCACCTCTTTGCCATTCCCCTCCCTGCTCCCCACACCAGCAGCCTTTGTAATAAATCGAGAGCTACATAACTACCTGCACTGTGCAGCTTTAAAAAGAGAACGCTGTCTGAAAAACGCACAAATATTGTGACTCCCTGGAATGAAAGCTTCTCTCCTGGGAGTCAGGAAGAGAGAGCGCACAGAAATCTTAACCTCTTTGAACATCCTGTCCTTTAAGTAAAGCTCCTATTTAAGAGCAGTCCCTGGGGGCTCCCTGCTTGTCATCTTCCTGACACTCTTTTGCACAGGACTGTTTATTAGTGAGATGGCTAACATGGACGATGGAGGAAGGCCAACTGGAGCACAGGCTTTGTTCAGGGACTGTATCTTCTGAATGGCCAATCCATCAGTTGCCCTGTACTCTGATTCCAGATTTCTCTGCAATTGTAGTTTTAATCTCTCCCTGGGCATAGATGTTTTTAAGGCAAAATGGTGTGGTAGAAAAAGTGGCTTTAAAATCAGATATAGCTAGGTTCAAATCCTTGCTTGCCTACTTATTATGTGATTCTGGGCATATTATATTAACCCCTTGTCTTAGTCTATTCATGCTATATAAAAAACTACCATAGACTGTGTAATTTATAAACAATAGAAATGTATTGCTC
Organism: Rhinopithecus roxellana; assembly: GCF_007565055.1. NCBI lineage: Eukaryota > Metazoa > Chordata > Mammalia > Primates > Cercopithecidae > Rhinopithecus > Rhinopithecus roxellana. Next base: position 117,093,937 of record NC_044556.1, on the reverse strand, counting down.
ACAGTTCTAGAGGCTGGGAAGTCCAAGATCAAGGCACTAGTAGATTTAGTGTCTGGTAAAGGCTTGCTCTCTGCTTTTTAAGATAGTGCCTTCTTGCTGTGTCCTCACATGGCAGAAAGAGAAAGCAAGATCCCTGGGGCCTCTTTCGTAGGGACACTAATCCATTCATGAAGATGGAGCCCTCAGGACCTGATTTTCTCCTAAAGACCCCACCTCTTAGTACGGCATTAGGGATTAGGTTTTAGCATATGAATTCTGGGGGGACACAAACATTCAAGCCATAGCACCCCTCTGAGTATTCCCATCTGTAACAAGGTGGTATTAATACCTGCTTTGCAGAGTTGCTGTATTGTTCAGCAGAGTTGAATGGAACCTGGCTGAGAGGTGGTCAATCAGCTTTCCAAATGGAATTCCAAAAAGAAAAGTGGTCCAATTCTGGGGCCTGTTTTGCTCTGCCCCTCTCAGGGGCCACCAGGGCTGGGAGCAGGAAATCACTTGCCTTGCCTTCCTGTTTAAGGGCTTGTTTGCATTGCATTCTTGTTTGAGAAACGTTAATAAGAGAAAGATCCATTTAAGCCACATGTTCTCAATGTCCTGCAAAGGCAGTGAGTCATGCCTGCTGTCTGCCCTTTTGCTTGCCACAGGGGTTTTAGTTACTCTGTGTTCCTTTGAGGAATGTCTGGTTCCCCCAGAACAGCTCTTAGCCATTTTGTGTGAATGAGGTCACAGCAGGCTGGTTGTGGCTGGCATGGCACAGAGCAAGGGCTAGGACCAATTATTACCATCATGGCCTTTGGAGTTGCTTTATTTTTCCCCTCCCTTCTGCCCCACCCCTGCCACTTCTCTGCCTTTGAGAGCATGGACATTTGTCAACACTGGCTGTACTAATGCACTCGCAGCATCCCTGTGGCTTGGAGAGAGATGCTTTCAGTAACTCTGGCCCAGCAGTCAGTGTAGTTGTAGTAGGAGCTATTCTTCCAAGCAGCTGGCTAAACTCTTGCACCTCCCAAAGATGCCTGGAATTCCCTCCAACCTCCAGTATCCTGTGACATTCTCTATCTCATCACACCCTAACCATCTTGCTCACTCATGAGAACATTTTTTAAAAAGGAAAAAGATTACTCTGAAACTAGACAGAAATGAACTGGCATCTTTGGGTCCTAAATATGATCCATGCTGGATTAATTAGCTAATCAATACTTCCATGCTTTCAAAACAAGAATAATTTTAAAACTTAAAATGCAGTAGAGGATATAAAAGATAACTTCCTGGGCAATTATTATGTGCCAGGCATTGTCCTAAGCACTTTACAGATGCTACTACCCTGTAAGGTGTATGGGCACTGAAATCAGACTCTCAATTTGAATTTGGCTTCAACATGGAGTAGCCATATGGCCTTGGGTAATTTGTGATTTCTCCTCCCTAAACCTCAGTATCCTTGTCCGTTTCCCAGTGTTGGCTGGGTCCTTGCTTGGCTGGCTCCTTCTCCTTCTCCAGGTTTTAGCTTAAATATTACCTCCTCCTGGAGATGTCTCCCTGATTGCCCTGTCTTAAATAATGCCACACCCCATCTGTCATTGTTTTCTATCAGATTAATCCGATAATTTCCTTCTGAGCACTATTGTCTTGAACAAAAACAAATGTTTGCGCGAAGTCCTGCTTAGACCAGGCCTGGTTTCTAGTTGCAGGGGATACAGCAATGAATACCAACTCCCCCCATGGAGCTTACATTCTAGCAGGGAGAGGCAGAGAAGTAGGCAGGCCAAAACCAAATAATATTCCAAATATTCTAAATTACTTGTTTACTGCCCATCTCCCTTAATAAAAGTGTTAGCTCCTTAAGGGCAAGTTTGATTTGTTTTGATTTCTGCTGAATGCCCAGAGCCTAGCCCAGTGTGTAGCACATTTTATGATTAAAAAGGAATTTACGCTTAAAAGAGGAATTTTTTTTCCTGCTTAACAGGAAACAGCACACCCAAAGTGGTGACTGATAAGAATTTAATGCAAGGATCATTTACAGAAGCATAGGAAGGGTCAAGGGTGCCAAAAGATACAGTAAAGACACAGAGGGCTACGTGGGAAACAAGGTCTCCTTTATATACCACCTGGCTACTGCAGTAACCTTGTTAGCCAGTTCCAGCCTCATCTCCTTTGCACCTACTCTAGGACCAAATTAATTTCCCAAGTTCCCAATTCTGGTTCTTTTTTCCTCTGCCTAAAAAGTCTTTAACGGTTTCCTATTACCTATGAAATGAATCTTAAATTCCTTCACTTGGCATTCAAGGACCACTTTCCCCACCCTTTCCAGCCCTACCGTATTACTCCCTTCATGCACCTCACCTTCTGGCCATGGGTGAACCGCACAACATTTGGAACACTCTTCTGTGCCCTTGCTCAGGCTTTTCCCCCTGGCTCAGCTTTCCCACCCCAACCTACTTCCTCCCTGCTGAGATCCCCTCACCCTCCAAGGTTCTTCTAGGAGCTTCTCCTCTGTTAAACCTCTTCCAGCCACCTTGGCCACATGAGTCTCCCCCTCCTTTGAAATCGCACAGCACTTTGTTTATGTCTATCCATGCTTGCCACAGTCTGCTTCTTATTATAGGAATTTAGTGCAGAAGGATAAGAATATCTACCCCTCAGGATTATTGTGGGATTATAATTAAATAAGACATGATTTTAATGTGCCTAGACAGTTCATAGCATTAAGTAGAATTCAGTAATTGCACTTTGTTACATACAATTCTATAATATTTGTCAGTTAGTTTGGACACAATGTGGTAAAGTAGTTGAGAACACAACTTTGTAATCCAATTGAAAAACAACCAACACTTATATTAAATGTTTACCATGTGCCAGGTGCTACACCAAGAGCTTCGAGGCAGCTATCTTTGGAGACACAGAAAGCAAAGGCATTTCTTGAGGGCTTCACTTTGAGACCTGGTTTGGGGAGGTGGTAGTGATAACAGAATGGAGAGAGCAAATGCAATGAGCAGAATTACCTGGCCCAGGTGCAGGCAAGAGGTAAAGGAAGGTGTCAAACCTGCCTGTGAGGTTTCAAGCGTGAGTGGTTGATGCTCTTCTGATGTACTTGGCACACTAGTAAGTTCAGACCCAGAGAGCTTGAGGGTTCTTTAACTCAGAAAATATTTCAAAAATTATTTCTCATGAGGGACTGGGTCTTTCTCTAACTTGAGATTGTCTCCACCCTCCATGACTTCATGTAGCATGTGCTCTTGATAGCACAGTACCCTGGTGCAGTGCTAGTGCAAGGTTGACATTCGAGAAATGCTTATCAAGCTGAGCTAAATGGAATCGAATGATTAGTTTGAGGCCACTGTCTTGGTTGCCACCAAAGGTGAATCCCACTTCTGCCTTCAGGAGCCTAAAGACAGATGAAGCTAATCCAAGTGGGTCTGCTCCCTGCTCTAAAGGACTTCCACTCAGGATCCAGGGGACTGAATGGCGGGCAGTGGTGTGGCCTGGCTCCTGCATTGGCTGATCTATATGCACAGCTTGCTTACAGACACTGCAAGGATCACAGTGTCTGAAAATGACTGCTGAACTGTTTGGAACCTATGAGATTAAAATTATAGAATATTGTTAATTACCTCTATGAGGCAAAATTGCTGGATGGGTTTACACTACATCTGGCAGATATTTTGGGGATAGTGTGACTTAATATACAGGTTTTACATGAAATTCACTCTTGCGTGTATATGTGTGGAAGGGTGGTGGGCAGGTGGTTTCTGTGTGGTACCTGGGACAGATGGCAGGCATCTTGCAGAGCAAGTGGAGCTGAGGGAAGACTTGTTGCAGGGTTCACAATATAGGTGATGCTTTAAAGCACGAGGCTTGAATCAGAACTCCGAAGAGTAGATGTGCCTAAGAACAGTGTAGATTTTTATTCAAGATTCTTCATACAAGGGCAATTCTATGTAGCATGCTTTAAGGCAGGTTACTAGTTATTCAATTGTCGTTGGTTGATAATTCTCCCAAACAACACAAGAAATAAGTTTTAAAAGTTCAGAAAAATTAATATTTCCTCTTCTGGCAATATTCAAGACACTAAAAGCAGGGTCTTCATAATGCAGTACCAACAATATGTCACTAGCCTGACATTTTGCCCTTGTTGTATATCTTCTATTTGCCCTTTTGGATCTATATCCACCCTTCTCCCCACTCTCCCTGGGGTCCCATGGGGCTGACAGAATGGACTGCACACACCAACTCTCTTCCCTATGGGTTTTGGTTGGGTTTGGTCTGTGGGGAGGTTGATGGAGGTTGGAGTAAGAGGGGCTAAAGTCCTCTGCCTCCTTTCCTGTGGGGTCACATCAGGCTGGCTCTCTAGACCCAAGGTCTCAGCTCCTAAGACAGCCCCTCCACGTAGCCCTCTGTGTCTCTAGGGGCCCAGTAACAGTTCCTCCCTTGTCTCTCCAGGCCTAGGAGAGGCCCCTGGCTTTGGACTGTGAACTGTGCCTGGTGGTTTCCCTGTACCCTGTATCCTGTACCATGTCCACTCCTTTGTGAATAGCTCCTTTAGAAAACACCCCCTTGAATCACCCTAATTTGGGCATGCCTTCTGTTTCCTGCTGGGATGCTGCCTGATACACCTTATTTCTTATTTCTTCACAGCCCCCATAGATCTCATTTCCTCCAGGGCCTTACCTTTGGATGAAGAAAACAATCTGTTTTCCTTCTCTCTGTCTCTCTCTTACCCAGCCCTCACCTCAGGAGTCTGAGCAGGACTTTTGTCTTGTAATGCCCCTTTCAGTGCATGATTCTCTGTGCTGAATAATGTGGGAGCTTTCTCCTAGTGAACGGTTTATATGACTTGGGAGTGGGCTCAAGTAATTCAGATCAGTTCCTCTTTTTATTTTCTGTAAAACAAAATTATTGACTCTGATAGTTGGTTTTATGTAGCTGAAACTCTACTTGAATTGTTAATGAATTTTTTTTTTTTTTGAGACAAAGTTTCACTCTTGTTGCCCAGGCTGGAGTGCAATGCCATGATCTCGGCTCACTGCAACCTCTGCCTCCTGGGTTCGTGATTCTCTTGCCTCACCGAGTAGCTGGGATTACAGGGATATGCCACCACGCCCAGCTAATTTTGTATTTTCAGTAGAGACAGGATTTCTCCATGTTGACCAGGCTGCTCTCAAACTCCTGACCTCAGGTGATCCGCCTGCCTCGGCCTCTCAAAGTGCTGGGATTACAGGTGTGAGCTACCGCAACCGGCCTGTTGATGAATTCTTAACAGAGTCTATTTTGTGTTCATTGTATAGTGACAGACAGACATCAGTGGAAAAACTCCTACAGAGATGGCCTCTCCATTTAAACATATTGACCTCTGTGCTGGTAGTTTTGTGTTTGCCTCCAGATCTACCTATTGTCCTTCTCCAGACTACTATGCTGTCCCACCCACTTGCTTCCAGTTAGGTTTAGTCCATGGAAGTTACTAGCATTGAACAGAAAACCAGGAGCAGAGAGGGGCAGGGTATTTGTTCTCCCTACTCCTCTGCCAGGTTGTCAGGTGGCTTTCTCCATGGTGATGGCTCTTGCTGGGCTCTGGAAACAGCTTTGTCCCTTCAGTGCTAGGGTGGTATCAATGTTGCTAGCACATGGGTGCTTTACTATTTCTTTTTGGCTCCCTCGTTCCTTCCTATGCCTCTGCAAATGGTCCCTGCATTAAATTCTTATCGGGCACCACTTGGGTGTGCCATCTGTTTCCTGTGGGGACTTTTACTGAGATATCTTTAATTGTCATTTGGAGGCTGGAAGGCTGGCTTGCAACCTAACACACTAGGTTAGGTAGAATTCAGAAGTCACCCTTGGGATTCTAACAATTCAAAGCCCAGATATTTCTTCAAGTTCATGATAAATCCAATACATTTTCTATTGATGTGGTTTCCCAAAATATACCCTAAACTCCAGCAATAAGTTAAATTCGGAATTCTGAATTCTCTGGCAGACACCTCCCTGAGTACAGGATCTCGAGGCAGCTATCTTTGGAGACACAGAAAGCAAAGGCATTTCTTGAAAGCTTCACTCCGAGACATCTGGTTTCCTCTGGTGAGCCCAGCTGGTCTACATGTGGGCCACACGGGTCATTATTGCCCCTCTAGCCTAAGAGCTCAACTAAAAGCAAACTAGGCAGTCTCCATGGTCTGTTTCCCCCAGACTCACATCCAGGGCTGGAGAAAAACTGGGGTGACTCTTCAAACCAATATGCTTGAAATGTTTGTTCAACATTTATTCAGTGGGGTATGAGTTGAGATTTACTAAGAATAGTTTTGTTTTGTTTTTTTTTAAATTTCTTGTCTACTTTGACATGAGATCAACTTATAGATTTTGTTACTTATAGTAAAAAAAACCAAAAAGACATGTGTAGGGATCTGAGCTAATTGGCTCCTTATGGGTGGGCACAAGGGACCCATCAAAGAATATTCCCATTCTTCTCTCCAGAAGGTCAACCTTCTAGAGTAGATGCCCAGTTAATTGTGCCTATATCAACAACTTCTCTATAGGAGTGAAATGAGAGCTCTCCCAGAAAGTAAAATGGACCACAACAGCCTTCTTGCTGTGGGGTGTATTAGAATAATGCTTTCTAAAAAAGAGATGAGGGTTCTGCTATGTTGCCCGGGCTGGACTCAAACTCCTGGGCTCAAGTGATCCTCCTATCTCAGTCTCCCAAGTAGCTGGGACCATAGACACGCAGCACCATGCCAGGTTGATAACACCATTTTCTAAGGTGGGAATGACCCATCCAGCATTGGAAACTAGGGGCTGAGATTGATTAAAGACGAACAAAAGAAGAAAAAGGGGCAAATGGGCAAAGACTGAGCAGTATTTTTTTTCTCAAGTCCTCAATCAGTGAAGGAGAGATAAGTACCACTAGCAACTGAACGGTGGGCTAAAGTGATAGAGGGAAGGCAAGCAAATTAATTCAGTTGCTTTAACAGCAGCTATGTGGCATTGTGAGTTTGTGTTCAAGTCAGCTTCTGTTTGCCTTGATATATTTATCTTTGTGCTCTTTGAAATACGTGATGCTGAACTAATCTACATAGGAAGGTTATGTAATCTCCACGGCCCATGAAACTCCACTTTTAGAAAAAGTGATCACATAATTAACACTTACTATTTGTCTCATTGGTGGATTACTCCTTACTCTTCTTCCCTCTCATTAATCATTTCATCACCATTTGTGTCTCCTGAATTGGATTTTTTGATTGATCAAGACATCTCAGACCCCTGCATAGCACCTAGTTGTTTTCAAATCCTTCAAGGTGCCGCAGCTTGAAAAGAACTGTAGAAACCAGTCCATCAATCACTGTTGTAAAGTGCTCAAAGTGTCTCCCTGATTTGGCAACTCAACCTGTGTTTTAGGGAAAGACATGCCTTGGGAACAAAAGGTAAAAGATTCTCACCAACTTAGCCCACTCAGAGCGCAGGGAAGAATCAAGTGTACTATCCATTGCATTACCCAGTGATCCTCCTAGGAAAAAGAAGCGAAGGTGATTACTAGATTTTATAAAAATATGTCTCCATTTCCTTGTACTGGGTTTATTTTCTTCTCTCCCCATGCTCTGTTTTTGTTTTTCTGCCTTCCAGAGAGGCCTTCTCTCTACTTTACATCTTGCCATTCTCGCCACAATAAAACGAATTCCCTCTTTCTCTAGTTCCCTCTGTTACTCTCAAGGGTTTTCCTAGTGTAGTCTCCTACTGTACTGTACCATAGGCTAAATAATTGTTTGTTATTTTTTATAATGAGATGATGATGGCATTGTCTGGAGGCCCAACTTTTGTGAAACAAGGTGAGACTGGCTCAGGATAACACATTTGTGTCTTTTAAAGTGATTTTCTTCTAATATCCAAAGAGCTAAATATGACCAGAATAAAGAACTATTTGCCAACATACCATTTTTATTGGAGACTCAAAACATTAAAAAAAAATCAGAACTGAGCTTTGCCAGGAGAGGTCAGACTTGCCATAGGACAGACTTTCTGGGTTTCATGTGAAACGTCTACAGACAGAAGCATGTCCTATGTTCATGGCCTTTCTGGATGTAAACTGGAGTCTCTGACATAAACTACAGTGCTTTTCCAAGCTCACCTCTCTAGTCTGTGATGAACACTATCAAATACACTAAGTGAAACACCAAAGCTTAGAGGGTGCTGGGCAACAGAAAATGGTGTCAGTTGGTCCAGCATTTGGACCTTATATTGATGGTTCTCCCCGTCCTTGCCTCCTCCCTACTTCACCTTTGCTGCCCTTATGCTTGGTACCTCTCATTCTGGCTCTGCCCCTCTGGAAGATCCTCTCTGTATCCTCATCGCCTGATGGGTGGTGGCAATGTGTGCCCTGAGCCCTATGCTGAGGTGAGTGGTTTATTTCAGTGTTCTCAGCTTTTCCGCAGCTCAGTCCTCCCTCCTTCTCTGCAGCTTGGTCCTGGTTTCTTCTTGCCGACGTCTCCAAGCAGCAATGATGGCTTCATCGTCCATTTCTTCCTCTTCCTCTCTGTCAGTGCTTCTTCGATACTGGGACTGCCGTCCAGATGCAAACCTCCCTTCTTCTCTGTTTTCTGTCCTCTCTTTCTCTCCCTCTTCTTCAGACCTCATAAAGCTCTGGGTGAATTTCCTCTTGGCTCCAAATTCAGAGAAGTCTGACTTGGATGACTCTTCCACATCTTCCCAGTCCCTAGACCTGGCCCAATTTGGGCGCTGTGACTCTGGGGACTCTTCCCTTTCTGAGGGCTCTGGGGTCCGGCGGAAGAAGTAGGGCTCTGGGCTGCTCTCCTCTCGGGAACTTGAGGTCTCGCTGTACGTGGACCTGGAGAACTTGTGCATCTCTCTGCCCTCCCTGTTGGAGGAAGACGAGAACCGTGAAGTGCTTCTTATAGAGTTGCCATTTGCCTCGTGGTAGGAGGAGGTGTCCTGTTCCTCTGACTGGGATTTGGAAAACTTATAACTGGAGGATTTAGACTCTGTCTCCCTGAGCAGGGACGATCTGGAGTACTTCCCCCTGGAACTTCCAGACCAGTCACTTTGGAAAGGAGGTTTTTCCTCTGTCCTGAGGCCACTGAGCCACTTATTAATACTGCTATCCATCTCTTTGCCAACTCTGCTGTCACTTGCGTAGTGATCACAGATAGCCAGGGAGGAGGATGTGTCTGTTTCAGGTTTCTGGGAATTACTGCGGGAAGAATATCGGAAGCTCCCTATGGCATTGTCAGTGTCCTCATCCCCATCACCTACACCATCATCCTCATCTTCCTTGACCTTCTTCTTCTTGAAGAGGGAGCTGCGTTTGTTGTCTGAGGCCAGCTTTTCCATTTTGTACTCAGACATCTTCTCCCTAAGCTCCATCTGCATCTCCTTTTCCTTCCGGCCAAGTTCCTTTAGGTCCACATTGTCAGCAAAGAGGCTGTAGATGGGCTTGCTGGTCCCCCTCACTTTGCTCCTGGAAGTTTCAGCGGGCGAGCTCAGTGTGGTGTTGCAGGACAGCACAGACTGCATGTCAGAGCTGAGTCTTGCCTGGCTCTGAGGCAACAGGCAGCCACCCAAGGAGGAGCTGCTCTGTCCACTGAGCATGGAGACTTGGTCATCCACCAGGCAACTGGCCGCTGGTACTGCCTTCATGCCTGCAACAGACGGGGAGCGGGACAACAGCAGCATTTCATTTTGCTTCTGAGCAAGGGTCTCGCTGACTACGTTGGCAATCCAGGTCTGGATACTGGCAATAGAAATGGTGTCTCCAGGCCCCACTGGCAGGTTAGGCAGGGGTGTGGTGGGATTGGAGGTTGAACACCCCGCTATGTTGCTTGCAGCCTGAGACAGGTGGGAGCGGTGGCTCTGGGTGCTCAGTACTGACGCGGTGTCCCCATCAGCACTGACTGAGGGGGCTGCAGACCAGAACGCAGACAGGGGAATGCTCCCGCTGGCTGTGGAGCTGTCCGCCTCCCAGCTTGCCATAGACTGGCTCTCCTCCAGCGTCTGCCGGCTTCTCTCCAGCAGCTCCAGCCTCCGTTGCCTCTTCTTAGCCAAGGCCGAGTCCTCCCCCTTGCTGAGCTCCACCACCTCCTCCCTGTTCTCACTGCCCACCTTCTTCTGGTGTTTCAGCTTCCAGGCCTGGTAGGCTGTCAGGCTGACATCCGAGGGATTATTCTTCTCCCCCACTGCCTCCTCTGCACCGGGCTCACTGCTGCTGTCTCCTGCTTCCAAGTCTTTCTTGTGAAATCCAAATTGGATTCTCTTGATCTTCCATCTTTCCAGGGCAGTGAGCTTGTCCTTGTTCCTGCTGCAGAAGTTGTAGAAGGAGCTGGCCTCAGAGCCCAAGCTCTCCTCGTCATCCTCCCGCACCCTGCTCCCTGCCTCTGAGCTCCTGTCCGCGGCCTCCTCTCTCTTGCTCTTGGCATGGTACCGCCGGGATGCCTCCTTCTCAATCTCCAGCAGCCTCTCGTTCCACGCGTCCCAGGTGCTATCCGAGGACATCGAGTCTGAGCGGCGCCTCCCGCTGTGGTCCGGCCGGTTCAGCTCCAGCTGCTGCTTCAGGACCCAGATGTCGTGGCTGCTCACGCTCTCCCAGGCGCTGCTCTCGCTCAGGGTGCGCCGCCGCCTCCCTACGGAGGAGCCAGCGTCGCTCTCCTCCTCCTCTTCCTCCTCCCTTCCCCACCTCCGGTGCCCTTCTGCTTGGTACCTCTCGTTTCGGCTCTGCCACTCCTGGATGATCCTCTCCACGTCCTCGTCCTCGTCCTCGAGCTGCTCCCCACCCTGGCCAGAGGAGGCTGAGCGCTGGCCACCTCCACCCTGGGGGACCTTGCCCGAGGGGAGGCCCTGCCCCTTCTTCCACTCCTCGTACAGTTTCTCCTCCTCCTCGTTGTCAATGAGGGTGAGGGGCTTGGAGGCCTGGCTGGCTTTCCCCAGGGAGGAGCCACTCAGGTGGCTGGCGCTGTCGTCCTCCTCCTCCACCGTCAGGGCGTGCACTCTGGCCCCGAGCGTGCTCCCCATGCCCTCGCCCTCCTCAGCCTCAGCTGATCCCCCCTCCCTGCCATAGTCCTCTTCTCTCTCCTCCATCAGCTTCTCGTTGAGCTCCCGCAGCTGCTTCAGGAAGCCGTCGTTGGGGTAGATGGCCCGCTTCTTACGCACAGTCATCAACGCCTCCAGGATGGCCATGTTGTGGAAGATCATCAGGTAGGCGACCACTAGAACTGCTGACCGGCTGATGCCCATTTCGCTGCTGACCAGGACTTTCCCTGGAAAGAAAACACAAGAGAAAATGATGTGATGACAGTGGCTTCCTTGTAGCGTTCTTGTTTGTTTTCTTTGGTAAGTGCGTTTTAATGTGCTGCACTTAAGGTGTTTACTTTGCCTCTGATGTTCATGGCGGTTCAAGACACAGGAGGGCTCAGCATCACTGACCCCATATTACAGATGGGGTCATCACATCTGTATGACACCACAGTCCCCACTGGCCCTGTATTAGAAACACTGGAGTGCATTTCTACTTTCTTCTCACAAACTGAGCATCAGAGGGAAGAGAAATAGAGGAACAGGGGGAAGGGTGATAAAGCAGAAAAGGAATGAGAGGCTAAGATAAATGAATCACAGAGAAATAGAATCTCGGTGTCGGGAAGCATCATAAGTCACATCCTAAACTTGAGAATTCCCTTTACAACATCCCTGATGCTGGATCACCTGTCATACCTGTCATCCAGCCACTGCTGAGTGCTTCCAGTGACGGGGAGTTCATTAGCTCACATGGGCACATAGACACAAGTCAATGCATTTTTGGATCACTCTAGTGATTCAAAATTTATTTCATATGTTAGGGAAAAGTATAAAATTCTGTAACAAGCATCTAATATTCCTGCTCTGACATTATAAAGTCAACAATGAATACATTGTATGAAACAGGGCCTTTATACAAAAATCCTTAAGAAGATTGCTATCATATTCTTCCATATATATATTTATTTATTTTCCTGGCTATTCTGAGTCCTTCAAACATTATTTGAACATCTTCTCATGTTCTCTTACTATTCTAGCTACTTTCTTCCAGGTCAAAACTTGAATTTATCAGGATTTTTTTTTCTTTTTCTTTTTTCTTTTTGTTTTCTTTCTTTCTTTCTTTCTTTCTTTCTTTCTTTCTTTCTTTCTTTCTTTCTTTCTTTCTTTCTTTCTTTCTTTCTTTCTTTTTTCCTTTTTTTTTTTTTAGGAGTTTTTATTGAGGATGGAGCAAGATATTTCAGGTTTGGACTGACTCACTCACACAGAGTAGAGTGGGCCCTTCCCCACCCTTGTTTGGGTCATTGGGGCTTTACTGATGCCATACAAGCTTGCAATATGGGTAGATATGCCACACGGTGAACTCAAGTTATCTTTTACATCCGTCAGCTGAAACTTGTAAAACGTTTTTTAAAAACTCCAATTAAGTCATGTTCTTTTTAATGTGCAGTCATTTTTAAACTTAAGGATAATTTCACAAATTCCTACTAACATCTTTTGGTGGGTGTCTGTTTTTATAGCCTACAGGAGCTTTTGCAAGTCTTGACTCTACCATTCAACAGATCAGTTACCTGCTTCTAGCCTCCCTTTGGGCTTTGCATCCTTCATGAACGTGACAAATATGCCTCCTATGCCTTCCTCATAATAGCTGTTTAAAATGCAGACTGGGACCACTGGAGACCTTCCTCCCTGCTCTCATCAGTCTAACTTGCCAACAGTCTTTGGGGATGTTTGCTAAATCAGTTAAAAATCCTCTCTAACAATATGAGAGGGGAGGTGACTTCTTATTATATCTTTGCGGCAGTTAAGGTCATGTCTTTGTCACACAGGAGGTCAGGGACAGAAAATTCAGAGGACTTGAGGCCCAGTAATGATGAAAGGTGTTACTGCCAAGAGCCAGCAGCCACTAGAGGGAGGTAAATCAGCAGAGTCAAAGCCACAGGCCAGGACGTGGTGGCTCATATGTGTAATCCCAGCAGTTTGGGAGGACAAGTTGGAGGATCGCTTGAGGCTAGGAGTTTGAGACCGGCCTGGCAACATAGCGAAACCTCATCTCTGAAAAACAAAAACAAAAAACCATGGCAAGCGCCTGTAGTCTCAGCTACTTGGGAGGCTGAGGTGGGAGGATCACATGAGCCCAGGAGGTTGAGAGTGCAGTGAGTGGTGATTGTCCCACTGCATTCCAGCTCAGGCAACAGAATGAGACCCTGTCTCAAAAAGAAACAAACAAGGGTGTGGTGGCTCACATCTGTAATCGCAGCACTTTGGGAGGCCGAGGTGGGTGGATCACTTGAGGCCAGGAGTTCAAGACCAGCCTGACCAACATGACAAAACCCTGCCTCTATTAAAAGTACAAAAATTAGCCGGGCGTGGTGGTGGGTGCCTGTAATTCCAGCTATTCGGGAGGCTGAGGCAGGAGTATCACTTAAACCCAGGAGGCAAAGGCTGCAGTGAGCTGAGATCGCACGACTCCACTCCAGCCTGGGCAACAGACTGAGACTCTGTCTCCAAAACAAAACAAACAAACAAACAAAAAAACAAACAAACAAACAAAACAAGCAAAAGCCTTATATGGAGCATCTACAGAAGCATTTGTCTTTTTTCTCCTCTCACCCTCAGCTCAGGGCTTAGCTGTCCCTTACAAGGACCTCCCCTTCACCATCTGACCAGGCTACCATATACTGTGACTAGTCTCAAAGTCTCACTGGTTTTCTTTGGAGGTGGAATCACCAGACCAGCTTACTTCAGGACGCTTCAGGACATGACCAGCCAGTCTTCTTCACAGGGGCATCAAATACTACTTAGACTCAGTCTGGTGGAGACCAGGTTGGGGGGGCCACGTTTTTCCTGCTATTTTCCTAGCACACTGGGACTCCTCCGAGGAGCCTAAAGGGCAGCCAGAAGGACAAGAGAGAGGCTGGGTGGAGGAGACTCAGGGATTTTTACCCACTTCATCCAGAGCAGCAACAGGATTTTCTGTCTTCTCTGTTAGAGGTAGGCTGATGCTGTATAGATTCTTCTCTGCACAACTCTAGGGGGGCTCTTCACATCGAAATAAAAATATCAAAGTATACTTGGGTTATGGTGAAAATTTTCCAACAGTAAAATGGTTTGAGGAAGGTAGTGTTTTTCTAATTTGCAGAGTTACCATTTTGATTACCAGCAGGGCTGATTGTGAAGAGGGTCCCTGTTTTAAAAATTTGAAAAGTACAGGCCGGGCACGGTGGCTCACACTTGTAATCCCAGCACCATGGAAGGCCGAGGTGGTGGATCACTTGAAGTCAGGAGTTTGAGACTGGCCTGGCCAACATGGTGAAACCTTGTCAATACTAAAAATACAAAAATTAGCTGAGCAGTAGTGGCACGTGCCTGCAATTGCAGCTGATCAGGAGGCTGAGGCATGAGAATCGCTTGAATCTGGGAGGCGGAGGTAGTGAGCCAAGATCACATCACTGCACTCCATCCTAGGTGACAGAGTGAGACTCTGTCTCAAAAAAAGGCCTTTCAAAAAAAAAATTTTTTTTTTAAGAGTACAGCTACTGGGGAAGAGCGTCAGACTTGAGCAAGACTGGATTTGGATTCTCTACACTCTCAGTATGCCTTTATATGGCAGGCAATTGTACTATACTCTCCCAATTCAAAATTCCCTCTTTCCTCAGAACGTACCCCTCTCCACACCTGTATTTGCCCAGAAGCCACCCCTTGCCACTGTTGATGGAACTCGGGGTACACAAAAGGATCAGTATCTGACACATTCTCCAGGAAATTTGGAAATGGGACTGAGGCAGGAAATTAGCTAGTTTGATGTCAGGCCTGTGGACAGCCATTTGCTGTCTGAAGTAGAGAGAGAAAGAAGAGGGAAACCACGAGTCCTGAGATTGTCCAGTCCTTGTTCCAGGCCTGCCCGGCGTGCCAGGCTCCTGTCTTTGGCTTCTTTCCTGCATCTTCAGAATTAATGCCTTTGCTACTTGTAAGGGAGTTTGAGATGGTTTCCACCCACTAGCAACCAAGAGAATCTTGATTATTACACCGTGCACCATACAAAGTCAGCAGTTAATCTTCCATGGATCTCAACTTCCCAGCGTGTACAATGTAAATAACAACACCCCCTTATAGGCTCTTTGTGATTATCACGTAAAAAGCCGGCGCCAGGTGTTTCTTTCGCTGTTCTGGAGAACTGACTCCCAAGCATCCTAGAGTAGAGGAAACCACAGGACCTAAGGCTCAGGGAGTAATTATAGGGATGCCAAGACCTCTCTCCGGTGGAGTAGGAACGACCCACAAAAGCAACAAGCACAGCAACAATAAGGGCCTTTCGCTGCCTGGCAGGGAGAGTGAGGCTGAATAGGGAGGAGATGCCTGCAGGGCACACTGGCCCCTGCAAGGGATCTGGACACCCCGCGCTCAGACCTAGGCTCTCAGGCCGGGTGTAGCTGACAAGCTGGCTCCTGGCCAGCATGACCCAGCCCGCCTTGGGTATGCTGCAGGAGAAGGCCGCGCCTGGGTTGCACCAGCGACAGGAAACTTCCTGCGGAGCCCGCGAGGCTCCTGGCACCGACTCCGCCTCCACGTTTGGGCGCGTTCTTCCTCCCTCCATCCCCATCGCTGGCTATCGCTTCTGGGATGCGTTCCACATTCTGGGATCTGTCTCACCCGCCCTGGGATACTGCTGGGGACCGCCGGCTTGTGGCCGTGTCCACATGCTGGAGCTACCGCGCGCGTCCCCGCTCCGCCTCGAGGTCGGCCGGTGCGCGCCAGGGCCAGCGAGCAAGGTGGGACACACTCCCTAGGCCGCCGACGACCGACAGACCCTTTCAATCCCACATTGGTCAAATGTCCTACATTTTAAAAAGAACGAGTTGTTTTGGCCGGACGCGGTGGCTCATTGTAATCCCAGCACTTTTGGAGGCCGAGGCGGGCGGATCACCTGAGGTTGGGAGTTCGAGACCACTCTGGCCAACATGGCGAAATCCCGTCTCTACTACAAATACAAAAATTAGCTGGGCGTGGTAGCGGGCGTCTGTAATCCCAGCTACTCGGGATGCTAAGGCAGAAGACTCGCTTGAACCCAGGAGACAGAGGTTGCAGTGAGCCGTAGATGGCACCATTGCACTCCAGACCGGGCGACAAGAGTGAGACTCCGCCTCAAAAAAAAAAAAAAAAAAAAAAAAAAAGGAGTTTTTAAGCATTGAAAAGAGGAGAAAACTGAAAACTGTTTATATGTGTGTATGTATATATGTGTGTATATATGTATATGTGTATACGTGTGTATACATACACATACACACCTCGCTCTATATATATAATTTACACACACACACACAAACACATATATCAAATATGTGTATTTGGCCAGGCATGGTGGCTCACGCCTGTAATCTCAGCACTTTGGGAGGCCAAGGTGGGAGGATAGCTTGAGCCCAGGAGGTCAGGGCTATAGTGAGCACTCCAACAGCCTGGGCAACAGAGCTGCATCCTGTCTCTAAAAATAAAAAGTAAAAATAATAAAAAAAGAAAATATGTGTGCTTGTATTTTCCATTAGAAGTTACCTAACCTGGCCATTGGTGGTGACAGGAAATGCCCTTTCCAGGAAATTATTAACAGTATTACTATAGCAATGGCTATAATTTTTAAAGCATTTATTGTGCCAAGTGTTGTCCCAAGGGAGTTACTTCATATGCATTTTTAAAACGTTATTCCTCACAGCAACTTTAGGATTTGATATTTTTGTCTTTGTTCTCTATGTAAGGAAACTGCAGTTCCCAGGGCTAAAGGAAATGGCCCAAGGTCACGTTGTATATACAGTGTAGCAAATCCTGGACTCAAACCCAGGTTTCTGGACACCAAATTCTGAACTCTTCCCAGTCAGGCTGTCGGCCCCATTGCATGGGCTCTACTCCTCCTCCCTGAGATCTGTGACCTCTGCAGACTAGTCTCATGTTGCCTTTCACTTGGATATAGCAATAGCAGCCCCTCTCTATTAAAGCATATAAAGCACTACTCTCTACTTTTCCAACTGGGTCTGTTCTCCAAGGTGGAGGGAGGGAGTTTTCTAAAACATAAATCAGATCAAGGTGCTGCTCCAATTTCTTACCCTGGCTTTTAGCTTCCTGTTTGATGGGGGGCCCCTGCCACTCCAATCTTCATCCACCATGCTCATCCACACTGGCCTTTGATTCCTGAACACACCAAGCTTTCCACCTTTGGATCTTTGCACTACTAGTTCTCTTCTGCAGGAATGCTCTTCTTCCAGTTTTCCCATGGCTAGCTCTTTGTCACTTGGCTTAAATGTCCCATTGTCAGAAGGCCTCCTCCACCATGCTCTCCAAGGAGCTAGTCGGTTGTTCTAGCACATTGTCCTAGCTAGTCTCTGCCTCACGCTTATCACCATCTGACATTTTTCTCTCTTTTTTTCATTTTCTGTCCCCTTTTACAGTATAAGAGTCAAAGGCTGGAAGCCTGTATCTTTCACCACAGTGCCTAGAATGGTACTTGGTACATGCTAGGCACTCAGTAATTACTTACTGGATAAATGATTATCCTGTCTTTTCTCCTTTTCTTAGAGAAAAAGGCGTTCTTAAGACAGATACCCTCCAGACACGCCAACTAATCAGGTTTTCTTAACATTCCCCACGTTGCTCTTCCCCCTGTGGAATTCCAGCAGCCTGGAGCAGGCAGACCCCTCTCACCTCTGTAAGTGAGCAGCGCCTCATCGAGGAACTCAGCCGCCTTCCGGAAATGCTGGGAAATGTCCACCTCAGGAAAGTCATCCACCTCCACACCCAGGTACTGGATCTCCAGGCCAGTGTAGAATTCGGGGCCAGTGTAAACGCCAGTGCCATGTGCAGCATTCAGAATGTGGGTGATTCCCAGCCTCTTCAGCCTCCCCTTGTTCACAGCCACACTCCTGGGGGAAGAGGCAGGGACCTGTTTGCCAGAGTCGGAACTAGAAAGGTGTGTCACCACTGCCATGGCGAGCCTGCCTCAGCCGGTCTGGGGCCGCAGCTGGGCAAGTACCTCCTTTTCTGCCCTGGTTGTCTGGGGATCACTGCAAATACCATTATAGAAAGAGTCGATGACTTGGCCTCAGCAAAAGGGAGAAAAGACAGGGAGTTAGGCAAGGAAGGACGAGATGAAGAGGCCAACAAAGTGACGTGAAAGGAAACATTTGAATGATCCAGAGACTTGTAGTTTAAAACCCCATGCCTTGGGAATAGACATTCATCAAGGCACAAAAGTGGCAGGCACAAATAATAAAATTAAGTGTATTCTACATTGATGTGGCATGCTTGTAACTTTCAAAATCCTTTCACATGCATTAGTTCATGTTATCCTAACAACAAATTTAAGAAGTAGACAGGGACGCTAGTTTTATTCCCATTTGAAGATTATAAAACTCAATCTGAGAGCTCTTACAACTTTCCAAGATTGTGAAGGGAGTAAAAGACAACAAGAACTAGTGTTTTAGATTTCTAGTTCAGAGCTCTTTTTGCTGTAGCTGTATAAGTGCAGCTTCGTTTGAAGAGGCCCTGAGGACAGGTTGTCCAAGAAGGACCAAAAGCTTTTAGCTAAGGATACCTGGCGATGGCTGGGTTCTTAGTGACCATGAGATGAATGCTCCTGGATCTGAAGATCTATTTAAAGATCATGTAGGACTTGGTGCCCAGCACTGAGGATCAAGTTCTAGGCAACCGATGACTCCTTGGTGAAGATGAGACCCACTGTCCAATGCTGTTTTCCCTATTCCCTCCCCTGAGGCCAAACTTCCTCCTTTGCTTCTGGATATCCAGATAATTACATTGGGAAAACATCTCATTAAGTATTTGATGAATCGGCAAAATATTTGTTTCACTAATTAACCTAGTGGTAGCAATTATGCACTGGCATCTAAAGAAATAGGATGTGAGTGAGTTGTTTTTGTTCTGGAAGCCCCTGATAAACTTTTAGAAAATAATAGTTTTGGGATTATAAAAACAATGTCTACTTTAGGAAACCTGTACAAGTCAAAGGAAATCTAAAGAGAAAATAAAAACCACTTGTAAAAACATCTCCTAGAGAGAAACATTGTTATCATTTTCTCACATTTCCTTCTGTTGTCTATACAAAAACATGCACGCACATACACACACATCTATTGCTCAATTAGCAGCACACTTACTTACATGTCTTCTCTTGTAATCTAATTCTTTCTTACGGTATTGTGAACATTTTCCTACGTTGGTAATTACATATGCATGTCAATATTATTGTCAATGGCTCCTAGTGTTCGGTTCTGTGGTAGCTACAGATGTCATGAGATGGTGAAGTTGGCAAGACTCTGTGGCAGGAAAGGAGGCCCAGAGAAGGCCTTCTTGAGGGACAAGAGAGTCCTGGCAAGAGGGCAAAGGATAAGCAGTCATGGTGGCATCTTGCCTGGAGACCTCTGAATGCAGGTGAATGAAGGGGCCTTTCTCTGGACTGGGGCAGGGTAAGTGGCTAGGCAGCCTCATTGTGCTGGATGGACCTATGGGTGCCATTGGTGAAAGTTGGGGGAGTTTCGTCTGTCTCAGGCACTAACCAGAGGGGTAGGACAAAGGGTCATGAAGAGCAGTCAGACTCACTTCTCAGCTATGAAGACACTGGGCCAGACCTCATCCACCTCATTCCAGGGAGCCTCTTGGCGATCCTGAACCAGGGCCCGCTGTAGGTCTAGGACGCAGGGCGTATTATAGAGGCTGGTGTCGTCCATCTTCTCCCTGACGCGGTTGTACAGGTCCTCCACCAGCAGCTGTTCAGCAGACTCCAGCATGCCTGGACACTCTGCGTCTGCTCTGACCCCCCGTGGCTTGAGTTCTAGAGAAGACAGGCAGCATTCTCATCAGAGAGTTAGGAATATCACGGCCTTCCTTGTTCCTGGGGGGAACATGCTCTTGGCCAGTTTGCTGCCAAGATTTTGGCCATGAACTGAATGCCAGCAGGATCTCCCAGGAAGGATTTTAATTGGGCCCAGGGTACCTGCTGCAGTGGCCCAGACACTTGTAATCAGGGTCAGCAAGAGGACTGTATAGATGTGGGTAAAGGGGATCCAATTTCTTTTACTCCCTCCCATGCTTCTCAGAAGCTGGTCGATAATTTTTTAGACCAAGTTCCTTAAGTACTAGGTGTACTTTGATTCATACTTAATAACTCCCACAGTGCCCAGTACAAAGTGGATGCTCAGAAGTATTTACTGGCCAGGCGCAGTGGCTCACGTCTGTAACCCCAGTACTTTGGGAGGCCGAGGTGGGCGGATGACCTGAGGTCAGGAGTTCAAGACTAACCTGGCCAACATGGTGAAACACTGTCTCTACAAAAAATACAAAATTAGCCAAGCGTGGTCGTGAGCACCTATAATCCCAGCTACTTGGGAGGCTGAGGCAGGAGAATCACTTGAACCTGGGAAGTGGAGGTTGCAGTGAGCTGAGAGCGCGCCATTGCATTCCAGCCTGGTCAAAAAGAACAAACAACTCTGTCTCCAAAAAGAAAAAAACAAAAGGGTAGGAGTGTTTACCAAACGAGTGAATGGCATTCATTCATAGTATAATTCACTCTGTTAGTTTGACTCTTTTACATATGGATTGCAAATAACCCTGGGAAAAGTAAAACTTTCAGCAGTGATTTATGCAATATTACCTTCTAATATACATCTAATTTACTGATTTATTTCTTATTTTGTCTCCTTCCCCCTACTAGAATGTAAGGACCTATGATCCTCAGCCTCCCAGCCCACAGATAGGTAGCAAAGATCGGACATGAGCTCTCATTCTAATCTCAAAACGTGACTCAGGGCCTTTCTGACAACAGGTCCGAAAAGTTCAAACTCCAAATGAACTCAAATCCCAGTTCACTCACATCTGGGGTGAATCTTTATCTTCTTCTAATAATATATTTGCTCACAGTTTATCGAATTTGGGGAAATGTAAGATGTTTTCTTTCTTTAAGTTAGACAAAAATAAGAAAGAACAAAATCGTTCCTCTGATATGGTAGCCAAAAATACTGAATAGAGAGAGAGAGAGAGAAAAGAAGCTGGAAAGATGTGTCCTCTGTGTTCCCCATAGCCTCTTGCTGGCACCATCTCTTTCCCTAATGGGCAGTCTCTGGGTGGGGGCTGCAGAGAGAGTCCAGCCACATTTGGAAGGTAGACTTGGCCCAGCCCCTCATGGAATCTGCTCCTCCCAGGAGTCTGTAAGCAGGGCTTGTTGCTCATGGATTGCAAATCCTGGGAGCCTTGGGTTCTGCCTGGGGCTCAGGATTTCATTTCCCTCCTCTCTTCCCTCCTCTAACCCCCCTGAGGGGCCCCCACGTCCCTACATCAGGGCTCAGCTCTAAACGTTCTCTGATCTTCATTTCAAATGCAGAAAGAAGAAAACTCCTGCAATCCCAGAGCTCTATTTTGTTTAAAAATAGATGAAGTGTTCCTATTTTCTCCACTATGCAGTTTTCTCCCCTGGCTCTCCTGGGGTCTTTCATAGCAAATGCAGCCCCCTCTCCTTCCCTTGTCTACTTAGATGTCTTTCCCTTACTACATATAAAAAATGGGACTCCTGACACCTCATTAAAATACACAGTATTGTCTTCCTCGGCTATTTATCTAGCAGGTGTTGTTTCCATTTCTTTTCTTTTCAGTTTAAAAACCAGTGTCCCAGCCCTTCACCCCTGATGGCAACTCCTGTTTTCCCTAGGTCTCTGGTTCACACTTCAGCCTCTGTAGAGTTTGCCTCCCTCCCTGCATCAATTTCTTTCTATTACCTGACATTTCTTCAGCAGAAAGTAAAGCCCACACATTTCTCCCCTACACTCTTGGATGTGTGGCATATGCAGACTTTCATGAAAACGGAAGGTTTTCAACACACATTTTTACCCCTGTGATCACTAGTGAGCATGGCGGTGTTTTGAAATATCACCTGATACATTTTCGTTTCTCTCTAATATATTGTTTTTTCTCCCCCTACAGCCCTTCAGCCTCTAAGGCTAATGAAACTTAGATTTGATGCCCCCAGAGAAGGGAAGAATAAAGAGCCAGGATAAAAAAAGGCATTGCACATCTTTTGGTTTCAAACTAGACTGAATGTCTATAGCATTCCATAGACTTGAAAGTGAAGCTTTCAAAGAGAGAAAAAGTTTTTTATTTTTTTTTCTCCCCACAATTCCTAAAGCTGGACTTTTACTTATTAAGAACCAAAGCCTGGAAAATGATCCATAGAATGAAGCACAAAGCAGAGACGATGCAGAATGGAAAGTTAGGGAAACTTCCAACCACAAAAGAGGAAGAAAAGACTTTCCAGAGCTACGGTGGTGCTGGTAGCAATTCAGAGAGAACTGGACCAGGGTGAAGACACTGCCTGGGTTTGGGGACAAGATATGTTGGAGCAAGATATCTTGGGATAAGATATGTTGGAGCAAGATATCTTGGGATAAGATATGTTGGAGCAAGATATCTTGGGATAAGATATCTTGGAGCAAGATATCTTGGGATAAGATATCTTGGAGCAAGATATCTTGGGATAAGATATCTTGGAGCAAGATATCTTGGGATAAGATATCTTGGAGCAAGATATCTTGGGATAAGATATCTTGGAGCAAGATATCTTGGGATAAGATATCTTGGAGCAAGATATCTTGGGATAAGATATCTTGGAGCAAGATAACAGAGACCCTAGATATGGAAGAAAAAGAAAAACAAAATCCCCTCAAGCAGATGGGTCTTTGAGAAGATGGGGCCTCCTAGAATGCCCAGAACAGTCAGCAACAGCAAGTCAAATTTCTGGTTCTATGTGAAGTGTGCAAGAGGTCCAGATGTCCTTAGAGATCCTGGTGGAGACCCAAATGGGTCAGGGGACAAAGAAAGGACCAGAGTAAGAATGGACAAAGAGTAGCAGGTGATTCTCATAATGAAAGACCAAGGAAAGGATTGTGGCCACCAGCGGTGGTTGCAAGATTAAGTCCAAAGGCCAGCTGGGCCTTGCTTCATCAGTGTGCACCTTATCCCACTCCACCCCATCTCACCAGAGTTGTGAGGCTACCCAGGGAGAAGGGAGAAGAAAGGGGAAGAAAGAATTTGCAAAAGATTATTTACCTGAAATTGATTAGAAAAAAATTCATCTAATCTAGATAAGTACCTTTGAATGAAATATAATAATATGTTGTCTGCTTCAAAATTTTACTGTGTAAATATTAACATATTTAATATTGGGTGCTCCCCACCCAAGCCTTTCCCTCCTTCCCATGCACCCTTCAGTTTGAAGCATCTTTAAGCACTGGTAGAAGTGCAGGTCTAAGTCTGGGCTTCCTTGGAAGAGAACCCTCTGGATGCTTCTGGCCATTTCTTGGGCTCTCAGGTCTGTGCCTCTGCCATAAGCCACCTCAGGACCCCTGACATAACCAAAAATTGAGCAGGAGGCCCTAGGAACAGATTGGTGCTGACTCTCTGGTTGTCCCTGTTCACACTGATGCATAATTATTTCCACTTCCTTCCTATCAAAGTTGAGGAGGTGGAGTTGGCAGAACTACCTTCTGCAGATCTGCTCTTCCTAACGTGATGGGCAGCACCTGAGAGGCACATTGACCTCTTCCAATGGTCCCCCTCTAAGGGTCTCCAGATGACCACTGGACTTTGCTTCCACCCAGCTTTTGATTGCATTACCTTCATTGATGATCTGTTTGGCTGCAATGGCTGAGGAGAGGTGAATGGGTTCCATGAAAATGCTTTCTGTTTCTGCATCTGAGACCATCGAACACCTAAGGGAAGAGGATATTCATGTGAGATAAGCCTGCAGCATCTGAATTAAAGGTATTCTTTTAGATGAGAAACCTGGTTCTGATTTTAGCAACAAGTAGGAAACAACGAATGATCAAGGCAAAGCCTTCCTAAGTTTAAGGACCCAAGAATACAGAACACTGGGCATCCTGTGACTCAGATGCCCACCTGTTTTCAGATCACAGTTGGCACTGATGCTGTGTGATGTTTAATGACATGGTGGTCTATGTTGGGGAGGCAAGAGTGTATGTCTGTGCTTGGAGTAACCCACCCTGATGTGGTTTCACTTTCTTGGATGTCCTGCTGCTCATGTAAAAAATTTTGTCTCCTTTTCCTCTGCTATCAATCTATAGGATGTCCTTAATTGTGCCTCTGCCAGTCTTCTGCTGGACTGCTGGACTGAATAGGTTGCCGCCACTCTTTCTGTTCCCTCTGTTCTCCATTCCTTCTCCCAGTTTGTAAGGGAATGGGCTAATGATGAAGGACTGGCATAGCACCAAGTGAAATGCCAAAGATGAACTCAAATGCACAGGTACTGATTCTGAGCACATGAAATCAAGAGTCAGGCTGAGCCCAGGGATGCAAAGAAAGTAACTTGGGTAAATGTCAAGGCAATTTCCCAAAAATAATTCAGTGCAGTTGTCAAAAGAGACCTTTAGGAACGTGGAGAGTCTAGAGCAGAGACAAGACTTGGGACTGCACTATGGTGGTGGGGATGGGACCACCTCGTAGTTCACTAGTAAACACCTTTCTAGCGAGTTGTCCTGTTTTTCAGGTGTTCAGATGAGCTTTGGGTCATTTTCTTTTGTCTGCTTAGTCTTTCCTTTAGGCCTAGAGAGGGAGGATTTAATGGATACCATTTGTGAGTGCCTTCTATGAATTTAATTCTGACAAACCCTCCACAAATGTATTATTTTTATTCCTGCATTACAGATGAGAAAACTGTGGCTCAGAAAGATTAAGAAAATTGTCCAAGGCAGTAAGTAAATGGCAGAGCTAAGTTGAGAACATAGGGGAGTCCTGCTGTAGGTCAAGTATTCTCTACACAATACACAGATACCATTTAGATTAGAACAGGGAGGTGGATTGGTTGGTGGAAGCAACCCCAGCTGGATTCCCAGACTCAATGCAGACTTTGACAGCTAAGAAATGCTTATTGGAAGCCTAGATGCATGGATGAATTACGCTGAGTAAAGTTGAGTTGAGCAGAATCCAGATGAGCTGGACAAAGCTGACTTGAGCTGAGACAAGTTGAGATTGAATTAAGTTGAACTGATTAGCAGAACAATTCTCTCGTGCATCCACAGCACGAGTCCACCCTAGGGAGAATGGTGTACTCAGTGTCAGCAAGGCCAATGCTCTTGCCAGGAGAAAGAAGTAGGCTGGAACTCTACCCAGGACATGGCCAGAACTGCCTATGCCACCTCAAGGACAGCATGATGTGGCATCGTCATTCATAGTATCTGAGAGTTTTCTGATAGCAGTTGTTCCGGCTTATTCCTATTTGAGCACCAAGTACTCCTGTGACCAAAAATGCATTTTCAAATATGCATGACTGGGGAATGGAAGTGGATTAAGGGTGAGCTTTGTTCACTAGAGGCTGCATGGGCAGGTCTGGCCATATCCTGAGTAGATTCACAGGCTACTCCTTACTCCTGGCAAGGTTATTTCCTTCTCCATGGCCTGGCTGACACTGGGCACAGCATTCTCCTGAAGTTAGACAACAATTTGTGGATGGTTACTACAAAATAATTGTTCTGCTAATCAACTCATTTTTTTATATTTCAATAGGTTTTTGGGGAACAGGTGGTGTCTGGTTACATGGACATGCTCTTTAGTGGTGATTTCTGAGAGTTTCGTGCACCGATCACCAGAGCAGTGTACACTGCATCCAATGTGTAATTTTCTATCCCTCACCCCCTCCCATCCTTCCCCCCAAGTCCCCAAAGTCCTTTGTATCATTCTTATGCCTTTGCCTCCTCATACCTTAGTCCCTACTTATAAGTGAAAACATACAATATTTGGTTTTCCATTCCTGAGTTACTTCACTTACAATAATGGTCTCCAATTCTATCCAGGTTGCTGCAAATGTCATTATTTTAGATCATTTTTTGCCTGAGTATTATTCCATAGCATATATATGTGTGTGTGTGTGTGTATATATATGTATGTATATGTGTATGTGTGTATGTGTGTGTATGTGTGTGTATATATATGAACCACATGTTCTTTATCCACTTGTCAATCGATGGGCATTTGGGCTGGTTCCATGTTTTCACAATTGCGAATTGTGCTGCTATAAACATACGCATGCAAGTCTTTTTCACATAATGACTTCTTTTCCTCTGGGTAGATAGTCAGGAGTGGGATTGCTACCAAATGGTAGATCTACTTTAGTTCTTAAGGAACCTCCCTACTGTTTTCAATAGTGGTTGTACTAGTTTACATTCCCACAAGCAGTGTAAAGTGTTCCCTTTATACCACATCCATGCCAACATCTACTATCTTTTGATTTTTAAATTATGGCCATTCTTGCAGGAGTCAGGTAGTATCACGTTGTGGTTTGATTTGCATTTCCCCGATAATTAGTGATGTTGAGCATTTTTAAATATGTTTGTTGTTAACTACAGTGTATCTTCTTTTGAGAATTGTCTATTCATGTCCTTAACCCACTTTTTGACGGAATTATTTTTTTTTTTTTTCCTTGTTGATTTGTTTGAGTTCCTTGTAAAATCTGGATATTAGCCCTTTGTTGGATGCATGGTTTGCAAAGATTTTCTCCCACTCTGTGGGTTGTCTGTTGACTCTGCTGATTATTTCTTTTGCTGTGCAGAAGCTTTTTAGTTTAATTAAGTCCCATTTATTTATCTTTGTTTTTGTTGCATTTGCTTTTGGGTTATTGATCATGAAGTCTTTGCCTAAGCCAATGCCTAGAAGGGTTTTTCTGATGTAATCTTCTAGAATTTTTATGGTTTCAAGTCTTAGATTTAAGTCTTTGATCCATCTTGAGTTAAATTTTGTATAAGGTGAGAGATGAGGATCCAGTTTCATTCTTCTACATGTAGCTTGCCAACTGTCCCAGCACCATTTGTTGAATATGGTGTCCTTTCCCCACTTTATGTTCTTATTTGCTGTGTTGAAGGTCAGTTGGCTGTAAGTATTTGACTTTATTTCTGGGTTCTCTATTCTGTTCCATTGGTCTATGTGCCTATTTTTATACCAGTACCATGCTGTTTTGGTGACTATAGTCTTATAATATAGTTTGAAGTCAGGTAATGTGATACCTCCAGATTTGTTCTTTTTGCTTAGTTTTGCTCTGGCTATGTAGGCTCTTTTTTGGTTCCATATTAATTTTAGAATTTTTTTTTCCAGTTCTGTGAAGAATGATGATGGTATTTTGATGGGAATTTCACTGAATTTGTAGATTGGTTTTGGCAGTATGCTCATTTTTCACAATATTGATTCTACCCATCCATGCGCATGGGATGTGTTTCCATTGGTTTGTGTCATGTATGATTTCTTTCAACAGTGTTTTGTAACTTTACTTGTAGAGGTCTTTCACCTTCTTGGTAAGGCATCTTCCTAAGCATTTTTTTTTCCAGCTATTTAAAAAACGGTTGAGTTCTTGATTTGATTCTCAGCTTGTTCGCTGTTGGCGTATAGCAGTGCTACTGATTTGTGTACATTGATTTTGTATCCTGAAACTTTACCGAATTCATTTATCAGATGTAGGAGCTTTTTGGATGAATCTTTAGGTTTTTCTAGGTATATGACCATATAATCAGTGAACAGTGACAGTTTGACTTCTTCTTTACAGATTTGCATTCCCTTATTTCTTTCTTTTGTCTGATTGCTCTGACTGGGACTTCCAGTACTATGTTGAATAGAAGAGGTGAAAGTGGGCATCTTTGTCTTGTTCCAGTTCTCAGGGGGGGATGCTTTCAACTTTTCCTTGCTTAGTATAATGTTGGTTGTGGGTTTGTCATAGATGACTTTTATTACCTTAAGGTATGTCCCCTCTATGCCAATTTTGCTGAGGGTTTTAAGCATAAAGCAATGCTGAATTTTGTTAAATGCCTTTTCTGCATCTATTGAGATGATCATGTGATTTTTGTTTTTAATTCTGTTTATGCGGTGTATCACATTTATTGACTTGCAGATGTTAAACCATCCCTGCATCCCTGGTATAAAAGCTACTTAATCATGGTGGATTATCTTTTTAATATGCTGTTGGATTCAGTTAGATAGTATTTTGTTGAGGATTTTTGCCTCTATGTTCATCAGAGATGTTGGTCTGTAGTTTTCCTTTTTTGTTATGTCCTTTCCTGGTTTTGATATTTAGAGTGATACTGGCTTCATAGAATGATATAAGGAGGATTCCCTCTATCTTTTGGGATAGTTTCAATAAGATTAGTACCAATTCTTCTTTGAATGTTTGGTAGAATTTAGCTGTGAACCCATTTGGGCCTGTACTTTTTATGTGTGTATGTGCAATGTTTTAATTACCAGTTTAATCTTGCTGCTTGTTATTGGTCTGTTTCAGAGTTTCTATCTCTTCCTAGTTTAATCTAGGAGGGCTTTGTATTTCCAGGAATTTATCCATCTCCTCTAAGTTTTCTAGTTAGTACATGTAAGGGTGTTCATAGTAGCCTTGAACAATCTTTTGTATTTCTGTGGTATCGGTTGTACTATCTCCCATTTCATTCTAATTGAGTTTATTTGGCCCTTCTCTCTTCTTTTCTTGGTTAACCTCACTAATGATCTATCAATTTTGGTTTATCTTTTCAAATAACCAGTTTTTTGTTGCATTTATGTTTTGTATTTTTGTTTGTTGGTTGGTTTCAATTTCATTTAGTTCTGCTCTGGTCTTTGTTATTTCTTTTCTTCTGCTGGGTTTGGATTTGGTTTGTCTTGTTTCTCTAGTTCCTTAAGGTGTGACGTTTGATTGTCTATTTGTACTCATTCAGACTTGTTGATGAAGGCATTCATTGCTATGAACTATCCTCTTAGCCCTGCTTTTGCTGTATCCTAGAGGCTTTGATAGGTTGTGTTACTATTATCATTCACTTCAAGTAATTTTTAAATTTTCATCTTGATTTCATTGTTGACCCAACGATCATTCAGGAACAGGTTATTTAATTTGCATGTATTTGCATGGTTCTGAGGGTTCCTTTTGGAGTTGATTTCCAACTTCATTCCGCTGTGGTCTGAGAAAGTACTTGATATAATTTCAATTTTCTTAAATTTGTTGATACTTGTTTTGTGGCCTATCATACAGTCTATCTTTGTGAATGTTCCATGTGTTGATGAATAAAATGTATATTCTGCAGTTGGTGGGTAGAATGTTCTGAAAATATCTAAGTCCATTTGATCTAGGGTATAGTTTAAGTGCATTGTTTCTTTGTTGACTTTCTGTCTTCATGATCTGTCTAGGGCTGTCAGTGGAGTACTGAAGTTCCCCACTATTATTGTGTTGCAGTCTATCTCATTTCTTAGGTCTATTAGTAATTGTTTTATAAACTTGGGAGTGCCAGTGTCAGGTGCATATATATTTAGGATTGTGATATTTTTCTGTTGGACTAGTTATTTTATCATTATATAATGTCCCTCTTTGTCTTTTTCAACTGTTGTTGTTTTAAGGTCTGTTTTGTCTGATATAAGAATAGCTACTGCTGCTTGCTTTTGGTGTCCAGTTGCATGGAACATCTTTTTCCACTCCTTTGCCTTAAGTTTATGTGAGTCCTTATGTGTTACATGAGTCTCCTGAAGACAGAAGATACTTGGTTGGTGAATTCTTATCCATTCTGCCATTCTCTGTCTTTTAAGTGGAGCATTTAGGTCAGTTACATTCAACGTTCCTGTTGAGATGTGAGATACTATTCTATTCATCATGCTGATTGCTGCCCGAATACCTTTTTTTTTAATTGTGTTATTGTGTTATAGGCCTTGTGAGATTTATGCTTTAAATAAGTTCATTTTGGTGTATTTTGAGGTTTTGTTTCAAGATTTAGAACCCCTTATAACAGTTCTTATAGTGCTGGCTTGGTAGTGGCAAATTATCTCAGCATTTGTTTGTCTGAAAAATACTATCTCTCCTTCATTTATGAAGCTTAGTTTTGCTGGATACAAAATTCTTGTCTAATAATTATTTTATTTAAGGACATTAAAGATAGGAACCCTATCCATTCTAGATTGTAGTGTTTCAGCTGAGAAATCTGCTGTTACTCTCATAGATTTTCCTTTATAATTTATTTGATGCTTTTGCCTCACATCTCTTAATATTCTTTCCTTTGTCTTGACTTTAGATAACCAGATGACTATATACCTAGATGATAATCTTTTTGCAATGAATTTCCTGGGAGTTCTTTGAGCTTCTTGTATTTGAATGTCTAGATCTCTAGCAAGGCCAGGGAAGTTCTCCTTGATTATTCCCTCAAATAAGCTTTCCAAACTTTTAGATTTCTCTTCTTCCTCAGGAACGCCAATTATTCTCAGGTTTGGTCATTTAACATAACTCTAAACTTCTTGGAGGCTTTGTTCATCTTTCAAAAATTCTTTTTTCTTTGTCTTTGTTGGATTGGGTTAATTTGAAAACCTTGTGTTAGGAAACATAAAGGAAGAGAGCAATGGAGAGAAAGCAACTCAATGGCCAAACAGGTTTATTCACAGGAATAAGCCTGCAAGGTGTCTCAGTCAGGAGTCTGGTTGAGACCCTGATAGCTTAAAGCTGAGGTTTTTATAATAAAGTTTCTGCAGGAGAGGGGTTGGGGAAGTGCTGGCAGGTTGGAACTGTAAGGGGCTGGGGAAGGATGTGGTAAGGGCCAGTCAGACTTTGTTGTGGTCAGGGTTGTTATGCTCTGTTAAAGGTATGGGTGAGGTTGACATTTACTTTGCTTCTGGGAACACTGTCACCAAGGCAGAAAACACAATCATCAAGGTAGAAAAATGGCATCACTATTGTTAATTCTCTCACCTTGTCTTTGAGCCCTTAAGGTCTTTCTTCTACTTGTTTGATTCTATTGTTGAAATATTCCAGTGTATTTTGTATTTCCCTAGGTGTGTCTTTCATTTCCAGAAGTTGTGATTTTTTTTTTTTTTTATTGATGCTATCTATTTTTTCTGGAGTTTGTTTTGTTCATATCTTGTATTATTTTTAAAATTTCTTTAAGTTGATTTTCACCTTTCTCTGGTGCCTCCTTGAGTTGTTTAATAATCGACCCTCTGAATTCTTTTTCTGGCAATACAGAGATTTCTTCTTGGTTTGGATTCATTTCTGGTGAGCTAATGTGATCTTTTGGGGGTGTTAAAGAACTTTGCTTTGTCATATCGCCAGAATTGTTTTTCTGGTTCCTTCTCATTTGGCTAGACTATGTCAGAGGAAAGACCTGGAGCTCAAGGGCTACTATTCAAGATTCTTTTGTCTCATGTGATGCTCTCTTGATGTGGTGCTCTCCTCCTTCCACTAGAGATGGGGCTTCCTGAGAGCTGGACTACAGTGACTGTTATTGCTCTTCTGGGTCTAGCCACCCAGTGGAGCTACCAGGGCTTCAGGTTTGTACTGGGGAGTGTCTACAAAGAATCCTGTAATGTGATCCGCCTTCCAGTCTCTCAGTCATGGATACCAGTACCTGCTCCGGTTGAGGTAGCAGAGGAGTGAAATGGACTCTGTGAGGGTCCTTGGTTATAGTTTTGTTTAGTGCACTGGTTTTCTCAAATGCTGGTTATGGTAGCAGTAAAGTTGTCATGTGTACAGACTCAGGACCTCTGGTTAGCCAGGATGTTACAGGTGGTAGAATTAGCTGTTGTTTTCTCCTTTCTTGGAGCAGCATTGTTCTTTTATGAGTTGTTGTAATGGCTTGAGCTGGTTGACCTCCAGCCAGGAGGTGGCACCTTCAGGAAAGCAACAGCTGCAGGGGGGAAACAAACTTGTCCTAAGGTCTCCTGGATAAATATTCAGGTTTCTCAGGTGAAGGGTGAGGCCATAGAGCTTTCAAGAAATTATGTCTTTTGTCTTTGGCTACCAGGGCATGTGGAGAAAGACCATAAAGTGGGGGTAGGTTTAGGTGTGTCTGAGCTCAGACTCTCCTCAGACGGGGCTTGCTGTGGCTGCTGTCGGGGTGTGGTTCTTAGACCAATGGAATTATGTTCCCAGGGGGATTGTGGTTGCCTCCGCTGCATCATACAGGTTGCCAGGGAAGTGGGGGTAAACCTGGCAGTGGGCACCTCACCCAGTTCCCACACAGCCAGCAAGGCCAGTCTCATTTTCACTATGCCCCACCAACAGCACTGAGTTTATATTTAGGCAGCCGGTAAGCAGGGATGAGATTTTGCCCCAGGCTACAAACCTCCCTAAGGAAAAAGCAAGCAGAGCTTTTAGGCCCCGCCACTATTCCCCTGTGGTGGCTTCTGTGCTCTTGTTTGCACTTCCTGTTTGCCATTCCCCCATCCCCATTCTGCCTTGGATAATTTACACTTGTTTGAAATTATTACAAAGTTCAGCTGGAAGTTTCCTTTTCCCTGTGGTCCTTCCCCAATACCCCTGGCTGCCCTCCCCAAGGACGCCTGTGAGATAAAGTCAAAAATGGCTTCCCTGGGGACTGGGAGTGTTTACAGGGCTCTTCCTGCTGCTGCTTCTACTTTTATGTTTCTCAGCTCTCTAAATTCATTTCACCTCTAGGAATGGTTGAATCCTTCTCCTGTGATCTGGATTTTCAGGTTCTTCAGTGAGGATGTGTGTTTGGAGGCAGACTTTCCCCCTCTCACTCTTTGGGCATTCACAGTTTTTTGGCTATCTCACGATGTTTGCAGCAGCAAACTGCTTCTTTGAAAGGGTCTGTGAATCGTTTCAGTTTTCCTGGTATGTTCCTGTGGCAGTTCTTGGAGCAAAGGTTCATGATGTGAGTCTCTACATGCTGTTCTGTTCATCCAAGTGGGAGCTGCAAGTTAGTCCTGCCTCCTATCTGCCTTTCTTTTCCCCCATAACTCTAATCGACTCAATTTAATTCAGTTCCAAATTATCTTGGACGTTAAAACTAGAGAGGTCTTTAGAGATCTCATTGCTTGGTGAAGATAGTAGAGTTTTACGATAGCAGTTGTGTTGGCTCATTTCCATTCTAGCACCAAGTACTTTCTGTGACCAAAAGATGCATTTTCAAATAAGCATTACTGGAGAGTGGGGGTGGATTAAGGGTAAAGTTCGTGGGATATTATCTTTGGATGTTAAAACTAGAGAGATCTTTGGAATCTCATTACTTGGTGAAGATAGTAAAGACTTAAACACCTAGTTGGGGTGGCAGTGAGCTCTATAAAGGTACAGATTAGGTGGATTAGGTGGTCTTATTTACCTGTGTCTCTAGCAGATGGAAGGTGATCAGTCAGGGTTTGATGACTGACTGAGTGGCTGTACAGACAGATGGGCAGATGGATGAAGAGCTGGATGTCTGGATGAATGGATGGACTATGATAAGGCTGAGTCAGGTGTCCACTTACCACCTGGGGGATCAAACCTGATGATTTCCAAGGCCCTGTGGTCTCTGGCCCCTTCCTCCTCTTCAACCTCAACTTGCACTGGGTTCTCTTTGGCTCACCCTTTCCAGTACACTGGTCTTCTTTTGGCTGTCATTCTTACCAAGTTCCTCTCTGCCTACAGACTTTGTAGAAGTCCATTTCTGCAGCCTGATGGTTAGTCCTCTCCTGCTTCCCCCATTTTTCAGATTTTAGTTCAATCATCCCTTCTTTAGGGAAGTCTTCCTTGATCTTGCACCATACATCTGTTTTTATGGCACTTCTATCAGATGCAATTTTACACTTATTTATGAAATCATTTGATAAATATTGGTCTCCTATACTAGATCATACCCTCTATGAGGGCAAGGACCATGACTGGGTATTTTGTTGACCATTGTGTTCCTAGCACCTAGGAGAATGTCTGGCAAACAGTAAATGTTTAATAGATAAATTCTGACTCACTGACTAAATTTGTCTTCAACAGTACTATGTTTAAGGGAATGTGGCAGTTACAACAATCAGCAATAAGATCTATCAAGTGTTTGCTGCATGCTCATCATTTTACTGGGACACCAGTAACAAGCCTCAAGGCAAAAGCAGGATCTTGGCTGTGTCCTCTCCATGCCTACTCTCTGCCCTTCAGAGGCCAAGATGTATATAATATCTGAGGCCTATGTTAGTAATTAGCAATTTTTTCTTATGGTAGAGTAATGGTCACCCCAGATCTGTGGTACTCCTTGCATAGAGAGGTGGGGTCTATGTCTACTGCCCTAGAATCTGGGTAGTCTCTGTGACTGCTCTGAACAATAGAATATGGTAGAAGTGATAACTGGTCAGTTTTTTGAGCCTATGTCTTGAGGGAAGCTTCCCTTCTCTGGGTCTTGGCACTCTCTCTGGGAACTCCTGAGCTGCCTTATAAGAAGTCCGACTACCCCCAGAACACCAAGCTAGAAAGGCCACTAATCAACAGTCCCTGCTGAGCTCTCAGCCAACAGCCAACCATGTAAATGATCCTCTTAGAAATGGACCTTGCAGCCCATCAGGCCACTCCAGCTGATGCCATATGAAACAGATAAACTGCCCAGTCAAGTCCTGTCCAAATTCCTGACCCACAAAAAGGGGAGCAAAATAAAATTATTGTCTTTAGTCATTAAGTTTTGGGATAATTTGTTAAGTCCCAGTAGATCACAGGAACAGTGCTATTCCAAGGGCCAAGAAGCAAGTTTTAAGCAAATGCGTAGGCACTCTTCTCCTCAATAGTGATACACAACCTAATAAATATCAGTGACTGAGCCAAATATTTTGTGGATGGGAAGCAACAACAAAATCATGCCAATATGGGAGAGCAAACCCTGCCTCTATACCAGACCTGGTGGACATTCTGAGCTGCAGGGGTTCAGGACAGCTAGCTTTCATATATCAACATTTCATAAAACTAGAATCAAAGCCCCAGATTTGACATAAATGTGAGCAGTCATATTTTCCATTTCAATAATATTTATTAAGGGAGTTTCATTATTTTTCAGTAATTAACACTATACTCATTAATAAAACATTAATCATTTTATTTATTGAGGGTCAGTATTATGTAAAATGAGGTTTGGGGCAAAACCAAACCAAACAGATCCATGCTGAGAATTATTGTATTACTGTAGGGATTACAAGGGCTTCTTACTTGCACAGCACCACATTTCTTCTACTTGGTCAGTTTTCTTTGTTCCTTTACATCCCAAAGAGGCTTTCTCACATTGTAATCAGTATTCCAAGCAACTGACACAGACTGAAAGTAGACATAGGAGGTGCCCTCACCTGTCAGGTGTGCAGAAAGGCCTTGCAAGGAACTCAGCAGGTGGGATTGCCAGGATCCTGGCCTGGGATTATCCATCCGGGAGCCCTCCATCCTGCCATTTTCCCTAAACAACGTTGACTTTAAATTGTGAGCATTTGGTTTTAAATAACAAATACTGAGAATCAAGAATCCGTCCTAAATATACCTACACTCTGAGACTGTGGGTTTGATAGGTGAAATTTTGAAAAGAGAAATCACTGTGAAACATCTTTCCTTTTTATGGGTGGTGAAGATTGAAGTTCGGCTAATGAGTCGGCAAGCCTGAGAAATCATACGTGAAGAGCCTACCCGGTACGCTCTTGAGAAGCTGGCAGCTTTGTAATTGAGAAAAGAGAGGGGATTCAGAACAGATTTCCTCCCCAGCCCCACAATGTTTCTCTCTTTGGCTGCTGTTGCTAAAATGTGAGCAACTTTCACCTCTGCTCCGTATTACCCAGTGTGGAATGTAGGATGTAGATTACAAATGCTTTTATGAGTCAGCCGCTGTGAGGGGAGATGTAAACCTAATAGTCATAAAACTGTTTGCCACAGACACAATTTATTAAGTCTAATAAAGAAAGGTGTGGCGGCAATACCTAAAACGGGTGCTTGTTTTCCACAGAGAAGGAGGACTGCAGAAACAGAAAAGAAGAAGGAGGGAGAGACCTGAACAACTGGCCCTGTTTATATTTGCAAGGTCAGTGAGATGGCAGCCCTAGAGGTTTTGATTTATGACTATGTCTGTGTCCCAACCGGCATACCTGAGATGGAGTGAGATGACACTCACACCCTGATTAGAAAGCAGTGAGGGCTGGCTGTTCAAGAAAGACAGGCGGGGAAAGAAAGGATCTAGGATCAATACATACCTCATCATAGGATCAGGAAGCAGCTGCTAAAAAGCCTTGAGGCTGAATTGAAAGAGGAACAATAAAGGGGAGTTTGATGGACTTCCTAACCAAGAGCAGGAGAGTGGTGCAGCTTGCTTTAGACCTGCACTTTTCAAAATTGCAGACTGACCAATCTGTGTATCATAAAATCAATTCAATGGGTTGTGCTCAGCATCTGGGACAGAAAGAAAAAAGGAAACAGAAAAAGGAAGGAAGGAAGGAAGGAAAGAAGGAAGGAAGGGAGGGAAGGAAGGAAGGAAAAGAGGAAGAAAGGGAGGGAGGGGAAAGAAAGGGAATAGCACCACCCATTGTAAGGATAAGTGTAGTTTTGTGAACTTTTTAAAATTTATATATACATGTATGTATCTCTGAGTTGAGCTGTAAATGGTATTGTCATACTGCAGATTGCAGTCAGCAAAATTTGAAAGCCATTGCTTTAAACTAGTTGCCTGATATCCAGACATGGAATGCAGTGGAACTGGGGTCCTTCAGTCACGACTTCCCTATAGCTGATCACTTCCTGTCAAGGAGTCCCTCAGAAGTGAAATGGAGGTAGAGGCCCAGGAGGAGGCGTCTTTCTTGATTTGGCTTTTGCAAAAAAGGACAAGGTTTCTGTAAGTGTTCAGTGACTTCAGAGAAAATGACCACGCACAGGCAAAATTCAGGCTCTAAGGAAGAAAAGAAGTCAGTAAACTAAAGAAAATCAATTTTTAGAAAGCCGCTTCCAACAGGCTTAGTGAAAGAGCCGAGGTGGAGAAATTTTCACTGAAAAGGACATGTAAAGGAGAAAGGATGGACAGGAGGAGCCATTTCCCAAAGAAACACGATGAAAACACCGAGAAATTACACTTCATGCCCCTATCTCCTACCCTACACATCACAGATGCTTGCTCACCACAGGAAGGGAAAGGAGAGCACAGTTAAGGAAATTCACTGAAGGTCAAGGGAACCATTGCCACCGTGAGAGGAAGCCTGATCAGGCCTTACCAAACAGTTCTAAAAAACTGCAAAGTCTCGAAAAGTTCAGCTCTAAAAGCCAAAGCAAGAAATGGATTTTGACTTGGAAAGATATAAAGTAAAGTCGAAAAACATTCTTCAAATCAAGAACAAGGGAATGATAAAAATGTCTTTACTCCTTTAGTTGGAAAGGAAGAGAAAACTGATGATAATAGCTAAGAAGGAAGAGACGGGGCAGAGGTTGGTTTGCATTACAAGCACACTTACTTCTTAGGCTGTATTTATTTAGGTGACTGCGAAGGTCTGGCAGAGACTATAGGTAAGGGAGAGGTCCCCACCAAGCTGCCCCACAGACAGGAGGTTTTAAATTTTAGTGTCAACTCATGAATCACTTAGGGAAATTTGCCTAGCTATGAGATGGATGAATCTCTAACCGCCCATTTTCTTCCAGAGAGTGACTCATAGTGGCTAGGTTTGAATTTAAGCTGTTTGAAGTTAGTGCCTAACTCAGGCAAAAATGAAGATTTGATACCCCATTCATTGTCTACACCCCTTTCTCAGGTTCTTAATTCACCCTAGCATGAGATTTACAGATGAGACTTGAAATGTTAAGACTCCCTGCCAGGACAGCAAACAGGCTACATCCCTGCTAATTTTGGTTGGTTGCTAGTGACTGTTTGGAGCACTGGGTGAAGTTTTGCAAGACTCTGTTCTAGTTCCACAGGAAAGAGTAGAATTATGTTTGCTAGGGGCTGGATATAGGGCTGTAGTGAGTTAAACGATGGTCCTCCAAAATGGTATATCTTCCAAAACCTGGGAATGTAATCTTTTTTGGAAAAAGGATCATTGCAGGCATAATTAAGTTAAAGCTTTTGAGATGAGATAACCTTAAATTAGGATTGACTCTAAAGCCAGTGGCAAGTGTCCTTAGAAGAGAAGAGAATACAGAGCAGAAGGCCTTTTGAAGACTGGAATTATGCTGCCACAATGCAAGAAATGCCCGTAGCCAACAGAAACGAGCAAGAGACAAGGAAGGAGTCTTCCTTAGAGTCTTCGGAGGCTGTGTGGCTCTGTCACCACCTTGATTTCAGACTTCTGGCTTCCAAAATGTGAGAAAATAAATTTCTCTTGTTTCTAAGCTGCCCAGTTTGCAGTAATTTGCTGTGGCAGCCCTAGGAAACTAGTATAAGGACTAAGAGTCTGTTGGTGAGGTATTTGCTGACTTGGTGCATAATTTAACTTAAAGACTTGAAATTTAACTTAAAGACTTGAAATTTAACTTAAAGACTCAAACCTTTACCTGAAGTCATAAAACCAGAAGGATGGAATTTCAGGCACTTATCAAGTACAAGGAGGACTATTCAGGACGGGGACAAATATCAGTAAGTGATACTCTGCTTCTTAGAATACAGGATTTGCTCATAGCAGAATTAGAGAAGCATGATGTCTTAACCAGTGTGTGTGGGACTCTGGCTAAATAAAAATTTCTTGACATGATGAGTTACTGAAAA
This sequence comes from Rhinopithecus roxellana, assembly GCF_007565055.1. Lineage (NCBI taxonomy): Eukaryota > Metazoa > Chordata > Mammalia > Primates > Cercopithecidae > Rhinopithecus > Rhinopithecus roxellana. The sequence goes on along the minus strand of NC_044556.1, from coordinate 117,055,469 downwards.
AATTTTGTTGTCAGATATCTTTCTCTGGAAGGAAAAAGGAAGAGAACCACCACTTATCAAATATCTAGTATACCTTTATATATGTTATATTATTTATTCTCTACTACTGAGTAAAACTGGTATTCGGATTTTTTTGATTACGTAATTTAAGCAAGCTTTCAAGGGTTTATAAGTAGGAGGGCAGATCTGACCTCAATTTTGGTCTCCACTACACCACTTAATTTCTTTCCACAGTACCATACTGCCTCCTAAAAGAGGGTTTTATTTATTATATATATATACTTTTTAAAAAACAGCTTTATTATTGATATACAAAATGCACAAATTTAAAATATATAAACTGGTAAGATTTGACATATGTATACATCTGTGAAGCGATCACTACACTCAAGATCACATCATCCCTTGTGCCCCTTTTTAAGCTCTCCCTCTCACCCCCTCCCTGCCCTATGCCCCCCAGGCAACCATTAAACTGCTTTCTGCCACTATAGAGATGTATTTGCATTTTCTAGAGTTTTATGTAAATGGAATAATATAGTGTGTACCCTTTTTTTGTCTGACTTTCAAGCAGTGCAATTACTTTGAGATTCATCCATGTTGTTGTATGAATCAATAGCTCATTTCGTTTCATTGCTGTATAGTATTTCTACGTATAAACATAACACAATGTGTTTATCCATTCACTTGTCAATGGACATCTAGGGTGTTTTTAGTTTTTTGGCTATTACAAATAAACCTGCTATGAACATTCATGTACAAATCTTTGCATAGGCATAGGGTTTTGTTTTGTTTTGTTTTGAGACAGACTCTTACTCTGTTGCCTAGGCTGAAGTGCAGTGGTGCAATCTTGGTTCACTGTAACCTCCACCTCTCTGGTTCAAGCGATTCTTTTGCCTCAGGCTAAGTTGCTGGGCTTACAGGTGCCCACCCACCACACCCAGCTAATTATTGTATTTTTAGTTAAGATGGGGTTTCACTCTGTTGGCCAGGCTGGCCTCAAACTCCTGACCTCAGGGGATCCACTTGCCTCAGCCTCCTAAAGTGCTGGGATTACAGACGTGAGCCACTGCGCCTGGGAGACATAGGCTTTCATTTTTCTTGAGTATATACCTAGGAGTAGAATGACAGGATCATGTAGATATAGGTGTGCATGTTTAGGTAGATGTATGTTTAATTTTATAAGAAACTGAAAAACTGTGAAATGGCTGGACTATTTTACATTCCCACCAGCAGTATAAGATTGTCCCAAGTACTCCACATTTTCCACCAACATTTGGTATGGTCAATCTTTTTAATTTCAGATATTTTAATAGGTATGTAATGGTAACTCATTGTGGTTTTAATTTGTGTGTCCCTAATGATTAAGGATTTTGAGTATTTTTTTCATGAGCTTATTTGCTATCCACGTATCTTTTTTGGTGACTATGTATTCAAATCATTTGTCTGCTTTTTAATTGAGTTGTTTGTTTCCTTATTAGTAGGTTGTGGAAGTTTTAAAAAATACATTCTAGATAGAAGTTCTTTATCAGATACGTAATTTACAAATATTTTCTCCAAGTCTGAGGTTCTGTTTTCATTTTTAAAAAACACTGTAGATTCATTCATCTGAACTGGTTTAGGTGTGGTTCTGTGTAGTAAAGTGGGATTGATTGGATGATAGCTCCAAAGCCTGTGCAATTGTAATAGTTTAGAGTTCAGATTTTACGAGGACATTGTGGGAAGAGATAGCCCATGAAATGTCACCATGTCACCACATGTTTGCCTTCCTTGAAAATTTCTGAAAAAGGCTAGATGATTTGGGGTAAGTTTCTAGAAATCAATTGCTGAATAGTAGACACAAACCTAGAAGGGCATTAAAACCAATAGGATTCAGCAGCAGTCACTGCAAATCCAGATGACATTTGCTCTGGATGCAGGGCCATGTTTTAAGGAAGTTCAGTCCATTGCACAGGACAGTGGGTCTTTCAGGTTGAGCCTGTTTTTGCCCAGTAAGGGAGACTGGCTGCTGGAAGGGCTAAGAACTGAATGCCTTTGCTTCAATGCTTTTGTCTTGTGGTAGGCTAAGGTGGTGTAAAATTGGGAAACCAGCAGAATTAGTCTTCCCTGCCTCCTATTTCCCCTTTCGGTGACTCCCTTCACCCCTTCCCGCTTTGTGTCATATTTATTATTTGCCTTCCTCAGTCAACAATCTGAGAAGCTCAATCACTCCAAAGTGATAGGCAGTTAATAAAATACATATTCCCTAGGGCAATGCTATGGTTTGTCTTCACCAAAACTCATGTTGAGGCTTGGTCTCCAATGGGGTGGCATTGGAAGGCAGTGTTTCAAGAGGTGATTAAGTTGTTAGGAGAGATAAATGTTTTTCTCACCGGAGTGAGTTCTTGCTCTTGGGTGACTGGGTTAGTTACCAGGAGAGGGAGTTGTTGTAAAGTGAGGCTGCCTCTTGCATTTGGTCTCTTTTGCACATGCCTGCTCTCCTCTCTCACATGCACTCATGCCATGTGACGCCATCTGCCATGTTATGAGCCAGCATGAGGCCCTTGCCAAATGTGGCCACTTGATGTTGGACTTTCCAGCCTCCAGAGCTATGAGCCAAATAAACCTCTATTCTTTGTACATTACTCAGTCTCAGGTATTCTGTTATAGCAATGGAAAACAGGCCAAGACAGGCAGTTTTTAAAATAAATATATATGCCAGACTTTATTTATCTAGCCTACTGCTAATTGGACGGTTCATCATGTTGTTTGTACATCTTATATTCTTAATGACTATTAGTTGCTAAACATTATAGTATTTATCTTCTGGTGCACATATGTAGTTGTTTTTGTTAAGTATTTATGAAGAGTGAGCCTGCTGGATCAGAGGACAACCATATGTTTAGCTTTAGTAGATACTGCAAAATAGTTCCAAAAGGTTGTACTAATTTACACTCTCACCAGCAATGAATGGGAGTTTTGATTGCTTCACATCTTCATATTTGCTATTGTTGCTCTTTAGTTTGAGATACTCTGGTGAGTCTGTAGTAGTATTGAATTGTGCTTTTAATTTGAATCTCTATTTTTTAATTTTTTAACTGATCTCTATCTTTATTCTTCTATGTTCAGATAGCATGTTCTACATCATTTCAATCACTAAACATTTGTTGATATATGTATGGCCCAGTATATGATCTATTTTGGTAAATGCTCCATGTGTACATGACAAGAATATATATCGTGTAGTTGTTGGGTGCATGTTCTATAAATGCTAATTAGGTTAATTTTGTTTATTCCTTGATCCAACTACTCTTGATAATTTTTTGATATTCTTATTAAAAATTGTTCTTTTGATTTTTTAAAATTTTATAAGTTGCTGAGATAGTTTTTAAAAATATACATAGAGTTGAGGGAGATTGTGGCTTTTAATTTTTCATTCAGTTCTGTCAGTTTTTCGCCTTATATATTTTGAGGCTGTGTTATTAAACATAGAAATTGAAAATTATTTAATCTTTTTGGTGAATTGAACCTTTGATCATTATGAAATGTCTCTTTCCGTCTCTTTGTATCTAGTAATAATTACTTTAAAATCTGCTTCACCGGCTTGTTTTTGCTTACTTTACGGTATCACCTTGGTACTTCTCTGATGGGGTGATGAAGTCTATGGTGCCTCCCCTTGAAACTTCATGGGCATTTGTGACAGCAGAGGACAGCAGAAGTGGTGTTATGTAACTCCTGAGGCTAGCTCATGAAAATTAATACACATCTATCTTATTCTCTTGGATGCAACTCTTGGAATTTAGCTACCATGCTTAGAGAAAGCCCAAAGTAGCCCACGTGGAAGGAACATCTTAGGTTTTCTGGCCAAAAGCCCAGGTAAATTTCAACATAAACTGCTAAACGTGAAGATGCCTCAGTGAGTCACCTCAGCCTTAAGTGATCTTCAGTCTTCAAATCTTTCTAGCTGAGGCCTTGGACATCCTCAAGCAAAGACAGGCTAACCCCACTGTGCCTCATCTAGGCTCCTGATTATGAACATAATGAAATGGTATTTTATGTCACTAGAATTTGAAGTTATGAGCAGCAGTAACTGGAAGAGTGTAGTATAATTTCTTTTATTCTTTGTTAACTTCCGTATATCGTTATTTTATTTTGTTTTATTTTATTTTTTGAGACAGGGCCTCACTTTGTCACCCAGGCTGGAATGCAGTGGCATGGTTATAACTCACTGCAGCCTTGAATTCCTGGGCTCAAGCAATCCTGTTGCCTCAGCTTCCTGAGTAGCTGAGGCTACAGGCACGGGCAACCATGCCTGGCTAATTTTTTAAAAAATGCTTGGGCAGGCGCAGTGGCTCACACCTGTAATCCCAGCACTTTGGGAGCTGAGGCAGACGGATCACGAGGTCAAGAGATTGAGACTATCCTGACTAACGTGGTGAAACCCCGTCTCTACTAAAAATACAAAAATTAGCTGGGTGGGGTGGTGTGTGCCTGTAGTCCCAGCTACTTTGGAGGCTGAGGCAAGAGACTCACTTGAACCCTGGAGGCAAAGGTTGCAGTGAGCCGAGATCACACCACTACACTCCAGCCTCGCGACAGAGCAAGACTCTGTCTCAAAAAAAAAAAAAAAAGTTTGCAGAGACAGGGTCTCACTATGTTGCCTAGTCTGGTCTCAAACTCCTGGCCTCAAGTAATCATCCTACCTCAGCCTCCCAAAGTGCTAGAATTATAGGCATGAGCTACCATGACAAGCCTATATCCTTATTTTTAAGGTGTGTCTCTGGTAAGCGCTATGTAGCCTTTTTAAAAAATTGAGTCTGACAATCTTTGTCTTTTAGTTGGAGTATTTAGTCTATTTAAATTTAATGTAGTTATTCATGTATTTGAGCTTAAATCTACCATTCTACTATTTTCTTATTTATTATTCTTTTTCTTTCTTTTTTTTTAACCTATAGTTTCTTATGGAAAAAGTTGTTCTTTTTCTGTATTCTTTTTCTCTACTTTCTTTTCTTCTTTTGGAATGATTATATTTTATTATTTTATCTTCCCTTCATTAGCTTGTTAGCTATACATTCTATTGCAAAACTTTCTAACAATTACACTACAAATTACAACATGCATCCTGGACTCTCCACCCATATTTACAGTTTCAGACAACCTACCAAGATAACTAACATTAAACTGAGGCAAAAAGGCAAATGAATGAATCAGGATTGAAAACTGTATCTAGGAAATAATTTTGAGTGTGGTTAGTAACACATGAGTTGTCTAATCTACATAGATCATAAACCTATTGAGTTTTTGAAAGGGTAGTATTTTCAAAGAAATCAGGAACTTCCAAAAGCTTTTGGGCAGCATAAGCCTTAAAACAGCCCCAGAGTCACCAAATTTTCATAAACAGGACACAGTCTGCAAAAGCTATACAGCCTTCAAGGAAGACATATCTTCAACGTGGTTATGGAGGATAATGGACAAGCAAGACAACTAGGAAGGCAGAGCTAGAGGTCAAAGAGAACAACAGACAAGGGTATTCCTCTCAGAGAGACAAATCAAGGTCAAATGTAGGAGGTTTCCTCACATCCTGGGTCAACATATTCGTTATTCATATGACTGCAGTATTTCCTCTTCCTCCTTTTATAAAGTGGTAGCTGTTTTTGGCAGTTATCCTGATCCAACCATAAGGTGTTGCATTCAGGCCTGAGGGAGAGAATGCACACCCATTGGAGAACCTAGCCTGGAACTACGTATGCAGCAGTTGGTAAGTGGGATTTTGAGTTGTCTCACTTGGGAGGCAGTAAACATGTTCTATAGGTGGGGAAAAAAGGTAACATGGATTGATTGACTAGAGGAGTACATTGTGGCTGAGACTGCTACTGTCAACACACTCATTTCCTCATTTTCTTGGGCTCAGGGACCTTATTTCCCATCCTTCCTTGCAAGAAAGCATGGCCTTGCTGAGTTCTAGACAATGGAATATGAGTGAAAATGAAGTGGCCATTTTCAGGTCTGGACCAAAAAACCTCCTGGGAAATTCTCCATGCTCATCTCCATTTTATGTGGATACTGATGAGCATTGTGACTTTAGAAGCCATGTTTAACGTGGTGAACCTTCAAGATAAAAGGAGTCTTAGTTCTTGAATCACTGCTCAGGTACTTGTTTTGGAATTTATTTGAGCAAGAAAGAAATGTCCTTTAGATATAATAGCTAACATTACCCTTAGCAATACATGAAACTGTCACCTATCCCAACCACACACGAAGCGACCTCTGCCTTATTGGGGGGTATATAAGAGAGGAGGACATATGTTAAATCTCTCAATCCTGACAGTTTTCCTAAGTGAGACCATAATGCTGAATTTTCTTTTTTTTTCTTTTCTTTTTTTTTTTTTTTTTTGAGATGGAGTCTCACTCCTCTGTCACCCAGGCTGAAGTTCCGTGGCGCGATATCGGCTCACTGAAACCTCTGCCTCCCGGGTTCAAGTGATACACCTGCCTCAGCCTCCCGAGTAGCTGAGATTACAGGCACCTACCACCACACCTGGCTAAGTTTTGTATTTTTAGTAGAGATGGGGTTTCACTATATTGGCCAGGCTTTGGGCTCAATCTCCTGACCTCGTGATCCTCCCGCCTTGGACTCCCGACATAATGCTGAATTTTAAAGGAGAAGTGTCTAAGCTCCATTTGGGCGAAGTGCGCTGGCCCATGAGTGCTGAGCACCTGCCCTTGTTCCCATCTTACTCTACTGGGGAAGCCTTTTGAACCACAGGAGGGAGGAGCCAGCAAGACCCCAAGAGAATTGAAGAGAAGTGAAGTCAAGCAGAATGATAAATTATTAGAGGGGAAGTTAATTTCAGATGTTTTAGTTAGTTATTTCCAACTAAAGGCTCAATCATTTAAGTTATTCTTCACGCCAATTTGGTGACAGAGATATAATTAAAAGTCAGGTCTCCTGTTACGATTTATGACAAAAGAAAATGGACAGGCACACACAGTATTGTTTTAGCAGGCAATTAAGCATGATATTTCTTTAATGTCTCTGGTTTGTCTTAAAACGTTATGCACATTTTTTTCATTCTACATGATAACATAATGTCAGAGATTTTAATGTAAAAGAAAGCTTCAAATTACTTGTGGTAAAAAGAGGACTCTCCAGGAAGATGCCTCATGCCCCTTGGCATCTTGCCACTTGCCCCAGGCATGCACATCTCCCAGTTTAAAAGACACAGCTTGATTATGGATAAAAAGTTATTTTAGTGCTAGGGAATGCTTCCATGGACTTCTCCTCTCCTGATCCCTTTTCTTATAGTCTATGGCCTGTCATCCCCATACCAAGCCCCAGTCCTAGTGAATCAAGCACTGCCAAATTCCTACTCATCCTTTGAGGTTCGGGTCCATCATCATCTCTTCCAGCCAAGCCTTCTATGACCTTCCAAGTCCAGTTGTTCCCTTCCCTAGTGTCTAGTCCACCACATACTAGATCCTGGACATATTAATACCTAGCACACACCTGCCACATTGCAATCAGTCTATTCGCATATTTACCTCTTCCAGAAAGTAGGACACATACAAGCACTCAATAATATTTGTTAAATGAGTGAACTGAGGTGATGGCTGCAGGCTCCCTGGAGCCAATGGCCCAACCTGTCCCCAGCCCCTCCCAGCTGTGGCTGTGAGGGTGGGAGATGAGTGGTCACTTACTGGCTAGGGGAGGGGCTCCGGAGGTAGTGGGCCTGCACCGCCCTCACGTTGGCTTCGTCCTCCTCACTTGGGACTACCTGCTCCTCCTCTGGGTCCTTGCTGGTCGCCATGACAATCTGCCAACCTCTGAAAGTTTGGCAAGAAAAAGGCAGTTAGGGAATTAGGTTCCAGAGGTTTTGTCGGGGGATTAGGTGTGTTGGTGATGTCACCTCAGTGGAACTAGGAATAGGAAGGTCCCAGTGGGCAAAGGACCAACAAGGAAAAACCAGTCAGACCTGGCCCAGCCACTGTTACCGGGACACCAAGAAGTGCACCCTACCATATTAGGAGCCCACCTTGAAGTGACAATATGAAGTGCCAGTGTGGCTCCTTCCACAGATGCCAGCAAGGGAGCAGGCAGAGGAGCTAGCAGGTTACCTGAACTCAGCTCAAGAAGTTGAAGAACAACGACTTCCCTGGACCAGCAAGATTTTTCAGTTAAAATTATAGGGTGTGCATACACACACCCCCCTCACCTATGCCCATGCGCACCCCTTTGTCTCTGCTGGGGAAGATGCAGCTGGCCTTCGGTGACTCTAACCAAGGCCACAGGAGGCAGGGCCTTTGGCTCAGGCGTCATCCTGGAGCCTATTAAGGAACATGAAGTATACCAGCAGCTGGTCCCAGCCATCATGGCTGTGCCCTGACACTCAGGGCAAAGCTGCTACTCCTTGTATTATAAGTCCTGGGCTCACCAGGACTGACGAGGGGAGAAGCACACTCACCTCTAACCTGCCTGGGTGTTCCCCACCAAGGGCTGAGGGACCCAGATGCAGTGACCGAAGCTGAAGTTCTGGCCAGTGAGACAGGAACCAACCACCTCCTCTCTCCAGGGCTTCTTCTCCTAGGGGCAGGACAGCTGTTAACAGGAAACCTTAGCCACCCTCTAAATTTAGCCTCTGGCCCCATAGGCTGGCAGATCTCTGGGAGGAAGGAATGCAGGCTCCAGACCCAGGCCCCAAAGCAGTCCTCACTTAACTCTTTCCCTCCTGGCTGATTCTTCAGACACTGACATTTAGCAGCAGAATTGGAAGACCATTTGTGCTTGGTAGATGGAGAACCTAAAAAACAGCTTTTCTCTGGGCTCTCTCTTCAAACTCTCTTGCCTGGGACCGCCTATTCAAAGTTCTTCCAGAAGAGAGTCTAAATCCAAAGATATAGAATAATAAAAAACTTACCACAGCCACATGTCAACCTCAGAGGCCTAAATAAAAGACCAGATATATAGAATGGAAAGGGTCCTCAACAGATAGATATTGGGAGAGCACTGTGGTACAATTAAAGAGTAGTCAGTGTTTGCGATCAGAATTATATTTCTTTTTCTTTTTTTTTAGACAGGGTCACACTCTGTTGCCCTGGTGAGAGTGCAGTGGTGCCATCACAGCTCACTGTAGCCTCAATCTCTTGGGGTCAGGTAATCTTCCCACCTCAGCCTCATGAGTAGCTGGGAGTACAGGCACATGCCACCACATTCAGATAATTTTTAAATTTTTTGTAGAGATGGGGTCTCACTATGTTGCCCAGGCTGATCTTGAACTCCTGGGCTGAAGCGATCCATCCACCTCACCCTCCCAAAGTGCTGGGATTACAGGTGTGAGCCACCGTGTCCCACCTACATTTCTTTTAATAGACATGTCTCTGGATGGTCAACTGGACAGTTGCCCTCACCCTCCATGTTTCCTCCCCTCTACTCACACCCCGAGGTGATGATGGGTTGGCCACCCTGGTGACATAAGAATTCTATGAGCTTCATAAATGTCAAATAAGGTATCTTACCCCACTACCCCCTCTACCATCACTATGATCAAAGCAAAGCCAAATAGCCCACACCTCTCATCCCACACATACTATAGTCATCTTTTCATCCATTTATCCATCCATTTACCCACTTACAAATATTCATTGATTACCTACTACATATGGCACTGTACTTGACCAAAGTTGGTAAGACATGTAGCTTAAAGTTGTCTTTCTTCCTAGTTAGGTGGAACGATGCCTGGTATATAGTATCATTTGAAATGGCTGAATGAATGAGCTCACTGTTTATTAGGAGGAATGAGACACAGACCAAAAATAACTCAAGCATAAGACAGAATGTAGTGTCCTAAAAGAGATCCAGAGTGCTGTGTGAGTTCAAAGGTGAGAAAGAGCCCTTCTGACTGAAGAAATCAGGAAAGACTTCATAGAAGCAGTGGTGATAAATGAGCTGGTTACTAAAGAACAAGTGAGATTATAATAGTAGATATAGTAGGGGAAGGGAATTACCGAGGGGGTGGAATTGGCAAAGTTTTGGGGGTAAGGAAGTATGAGTTCTGGGTATGAAAAGATGTCTAACTTGGTCAGAGCATAAATTACAAATTCTGGAAGGTAGACTGTGTTTGAGAACAAATGCTAGAATACCTTAAAAGCCAATTTGTTAGGTTCTGCAGAGTCAGTGATAGGACCGGAGCAGACAAGTAATAGCATCAGGGCTGTGTGTTAGGAAGAATAATTTGGCAAAGATATTATAAAATGTTGGGGCTGAACAATTATGACATATAATAAGATAATTTAACAAGGTGCCTGAGTGAAATGTAATAAACAGAAAACAACAAATTTTGTATGTTAACCAAACCTAGCAGTCAAAAGGATTGATAACAATAATTCATGTAGGATATTATGAATTCATAACACAAAGAAATGCTAGGGGAAATATTTGCAACGCTTATCACATCCAAAAGTTCCTTTCCCTAATATACAAAGAGCTGCTAGAAGTCAACAAGCTAAAGATCAACAACTCAATAGAAATATGGCCAAACGGCTGGACGTGGTGGCTCATACCTGTCATCCCAGCACTTTGGGAGGCTGAGGCAGGACTACTTGAGCCCAGGATTTCCAGACCAGCCTGGTCAATGTAGCAAGACTCTCTATATATTTTTAAAAATTTATTAAAAAAAGAAATATGGGCAAATGAGCTACCTAGTCTCTCTCTCTCTCTCTCTCTCTCTCTCTCTCTCTCTCTCTATATATATATATATATATATATGATGCACAACTATATTAAAATATTTTCAATTTCACTAATAATTTTTTTTTTTTTTTGAGATGGAGTTTTGCTCTGTTGCTCAGGCTGGAGTGCAGTGGCACCATCTTGGCTCACTGCAAGCTCTGCCTCCTGGCTTCACCATTCTCCTGCCTCAGTCTCCCAAGTAGCTGGGATTACAGGCTCCCACCACCATGCCCGGCTAATTTTTTGTATTTTTAGTAGAGGCAGGGTTTCATCGTGTTAGCCAGGATGGTCTTGATCTCCAGACCTTGTGATCTGCTCACCTCAGCCTCCCAAAGTGCTGGGATTACAGGCGTGAGCCACCATGCCTGGCCTAATTTCACTAATAATTTTTAAAAGTAAATTATATATACATGGTGAGAGGTGACAATGTGCTAATAGCCCTCGATCAGTCTTGGCGCCTCCTCGGCCTTGGTGTCCACTGTAGCCATGCTTGAGGAGCCCTTCAGTCTGCCGCTGCACTGTGGGAGCCCCTCTCTGGGCTGGCTGAGGCGGGAGCCGGCTCCCTCTGCTTGCTGGGAGGTGTGGAGAGGCGCTAGCGGGAACCCGGGCTGTGCACGGCGTTCACAGGCCAGTGCGAGTTCCCAGTGGGTGTGGGCTCAGTGGGCCGCACTGGGAGCGGTCAGCCAGCGCCCAGGCCCTGGGCAGTGAGCTGCTTAGCACCCGGGCCAGCAGCTGCAGAGCGTGCGCCCAGTCCCCCAGCACTGCCAGCCCCCCAGCTCGGAGCTCGAATTCTTGCAGGGCCTCAGTCGCCTCCCCAAGTGGCAGGGCTTGGGACCTGCAGCCCACCATACCAGAGCCCTCCCCCTGTCCCCGAGCTCCTGCGTGGCCTGAGCCTCCCTGATGGGCGCCATCCCCTGCTCTACAGCGCCTGATCCCATCAACCACCCAATGACTGAGGAGTGCCCCTGGCAGCCCAGACTGGGAGGCAAGCTCCGCCCATGGCCCCCAGGTGGGATCCACTAAGCGAAGCCAGCTGGGCTCCTGAGTCAGGTGGGGACTTAGAGAACTTTTATGTCTTGCTGGAGGGTTGTATATGCAATAATCAGCACTCTGTCTAGCTCAAGGTTTGTAAACACAGCAACCAGTGCTCTGTGTCTAGCTAATCTAGTGGGGACTTGGAGAACTAATGCATCTAAAGGATTATAAATGCACCAATCAGCACTCTCTGTCTAGTTCAAGGTTTGTAAATGCACCAATCAGTGCTCTGTGTCTAGCTAATCTAGTGGGGACTTGGAGAACTTTTGTGTCTAGCTAGAGGATTGTAAATGCACCAATCAGCACTCTGTCAAAGTGGGCCAATCAGCTCTCTGTAAAATGGACCAATCAGCTCTCTGTAAAATAGACCAATCAGCTGTCTGTAAAACGGACCAATCAGCAGGATGTGCGTGGGGTCCGATAAGGAAATAGAAGGAGGCTCCCCGAGCTAGCCGTGAAGACCTGCTGGGGTCCTTTTCAGCTGTGGGAAGTTTGTTCTTTCACTCTTGGCAATAAATCTTGCTGCTGTTCACTGTTTGGGTCTATGCTGCCTTTATGAGCTGTAACACTAACCGCAAAAGTCTACAGCTTCACTTCTGAAGCCAGCAAGGCCTCGAACCCACTGGAAGGAACAGACAACTCCAGATGCGCTGCCTTTAAGAACTGTAACACTCACTGCAAATGTCTGCAGCTTCCTTCCTTAAGTCAGCAAGACCACGAACCCATGAGAAGAAAGAAACCCTGGGCACATCTGAACATCTTAAGGAACAAACTCCGGACACACCTTCTTTAAGAACTGTAACACTCACCACCAGGGTCTGAGGCTTCATTCTTGAAGTCAGCGAGTCCAAGAATCCACCAATTCCGGATGCAATGGGATATCATGTTCACTTAGATTGGCGATGAGCAGAAAGTTTGATAACTGTGTCATAAATATTTGGTAGCTGTGTCAATGAGTGTGTGGGGAGATAGTCATCTTCATATGCTGCTAATAGGAATGTAGGCTGTAAAATTCTCATGGTAGCTACTTTAGCAATATCTATAAAAATTACAAATATGTATAACTTTTCAGTGAGTCATTTCAGCAATTTTACTTTTAAGAATTTATCTTACATGTATAATCACAACACGTGAAATATCGTACACATAATAGATATTGGTTGCAATCTTTTCATAATTGTGAAAGAGGAAGAAAAAATCTTAAAAGTAGTTTGGTTAAATAAATCATGTCACTCATATACAGTGAAATATCGCCATTTTAAATAGATGATGGTGGTTTTATACATACCAATACAAAAAGCTTTCTAAAACCTTTCATTAAATGAAAAATGAATAAATCATTGCAGAACAGTGTATATGGCGCACTATCATTTGCGCCTATTCTATCATATATCTAGAATATCTATGGAAGAAACCAGCAACAGCCGCTGCTCCTGGAGAATTATGGTCCCACACCACTGATCATTCTTTCAGTAGGGTGACCATCATCCCAATTTGCTTGGGACTGAGGGGGTTCCTTTTGGTTTGAAAACCAGGACAGTCCTAGGAAAACTGAGACGAGTTGGTCACGTGTCCCCAAGATGATCTTCTTTCACTTATGAACTTGCTACTTTCCCAATCAGGATATAAACTCTGAGGGGAGAGACTTCCTGTTTTCTTCATGACTATATCTCTAGTGCACTGTGGGGTGGAGGTTGTAGAAGAGGAGAGAAGTAGAGAAACAGATCACATTGTGTCTCGAAGTGTTTCAGCAAATATGGGCAACACCTTTCTTTTACTAGCTTGGAACCCTGCCCCTGAGGGCATTTCTCTTTTTATTATTTATTTCCTGTCAGTTATAAGGCCTACCCCTTTGTGAGCAGTCTAGGACTTTGTACACCTGCTAAGTAGGGAGAAGGCAGGGGAGGTGGCTGGTTTAAGGGAAACTCAATGGAAGTAGGGAAGACTCCTCTTGGGACCTTTGGAGTAGGTGATGCATGAGCCCAGCCCCAGCTCACCTGCCAATCTAGCTGAGGCTGGGCAGAAGTGGGTGGGAAGAGAGAAAACTGCAGGGACCTCCAGTTGGGCCAGGCCAGAGGCTGCCTTAACCAGACAGCTCAGTCCTGTCTGATGGCTGCCAGTGACAGGCTAGGTTTAGGGCAGAGAAGAAGCAAGACCATGGTGGGGAAGATGTGGCCTGTGCTGTGGATGCTCTGTGCAGGTGAGTAGGCCCCTTTTCTGTCCAGTGCCCAGGGGTGGGTGAGACGTGGGGACCTAGGGCTGAGGGAGAGGCTCTCCCAAAGCCTTCCCAGGAAGGGCCTCCAGCAACACAGCGGTGTTCCTGCTGGGCAGAATTACACATTCCGGGCCAGTGCCCAGAATCAGAATGGTTTTTATTTGCATATTAGTAAATAACATTCTAGCCTATTGCTGACGTGAAGAATTCAAAGTACTCTCAAGACCGTATTTTCTTATCCCAAATTAGATTATAGGATCAGACACAGAATTTGACAGTGGGGACAAAGTATTTGAAATCCGATTTGTCCTAGAAAATCCAGGGTGTGTGGATCTAGATACGTTCATTATCTAGTATATTAACGTTTGTGTTAAAATCAGAGAAAAAGACAGGAAACTGAGGCAGAAGAGACAGTGCAACTTATCCAGTATCATTCGCAGAGCAAGAGAAGATTCAAACCCTAAAAACAAACAACAAACTAGAAGGGTCTTTTCCAAAGGCCAAAGCTCCTTGCCGCTTCTGGGACCCTGGTCATTGAAAACTCTGGGACTCGGAGCATTTCCCTCTGGGAGGGAAACCTCCCAGAATAAAATCAGACATTCATGAGTATATGGTTGAATCCAAATCAAGTACTTAATAGCACAGTGTTGTGTGGGAACCTATGGAGTGTCTAAGATTTAGAATGGAAGTCTTGGCATTAAGGTTCCAACTATTTTGCTGGGCATCGGAAGGAAATAGAATGGAGAGAGGGAAGTTGAGAGATGCAGGGTTTGGGAAAGTTTAGGAATATCTTTGGTTTAGTGTATTTGGCCGTCACCTTGCAATTCAGACCCTGTTGAGGACTTCCAGAATCCAGCAGCAATGGGGAGGAGAAGAGCTATACAGGAAACTCAGGAGCACTAAGCCTCGGGAAGTGGAAACCCGGAGACTGGTTTAGAGCTCACTTTTTAGCATACACAGGAAAGCTCAGGGCCACGTGGCCTACAGCTCATCGTGGTTCTCCCAGGTCCTAGATACGCTCATCTCTCAACACCTGGCATTGGGGCTCTTGAGGGAAGGGCAGCCTGCTGCTGGGGAAGGGCTGGATCACATGGTTTGTAGGAAGATCTGGGTAAGATCATTAGCTCAGGCTGGCTCAAGTCCATCTGACTGAAGGCAGGAAGCCCCTCCTCATCCACCAAGATGGACTGGTTGGCTCATTCCTTTATCCGAACAACTCTTTACTGAGCACATAGTTTGTGCAGGCGCCATAGAAGTGAGGAGGCTGGAATGATTAGTCATAATTGGGCCTATCTCAGCCATCAGATTCAGGCAAGGAGGATGCTTCAGGGCCTGAGGGAGGGAGGCTGAAGGAAACACCCACCCTTCCCTGACTGGGCCAGTGATTCTCCCATCTTCTCCTGGTAAGCCAGAAGCTGCTCCACGCCTGCACCACCCCAACTCCCAACACATAGCCCCACACTTGTAGTCTGGCTGCAACCCATGCATGAATAAAAAGAAGAAAATTTGGCTTAGAAAAAAGATCTTAAAACGAAATGCTCACCCAGCTTGGAGGGAAAAATGGCCTTAACTCTGAATTGCCTGGAACAGGACATTTTGCTTCTTCCTATGAGAAGGCAGGTGGCCCCTGGGGAACGCACCCAGCAGAACAAGTCTTGGGAATGTTTTCAGACACACTGATGGAGTGTCTTCTACCTCTGCCCCATACCCCCCCACAGCCTGCCCAGCCGAGAATCATTTGCCCACCACCGTTTCTTCCTCCATATCTTACATTAAGAAGAAGAAGGGACCAGAGCAGTGGGGCAGGAAAAGCCAGGCTTGGTGGTCAACTCGAAGCATATAGACAGAGTTTACCAAATAGTGAAATAGCCATTGCCACTGCAGGTGAGCAAGGAAGACCTTCAAAGGTTGAACAAAAGCAACCAGGCAGTCCTCCCCACCATGCGTCATGAGAGGACACCACCACCTCCTTTGCGCAGGTAGCGGAGACCCAGGTAGGAGCAGGGACATTCGGAAAGGCTTCCTGGAGGAGGTGGAGCTTGAGTTGGGTTCCAGAGGACCTACTGGGCTTTTCTCTTCTTTCTCTTCCCATCTGACCTTTCCCAGGAATTGATTCTGCTAAGACCTGGGCAGGGAAGCACTGCACTGATGAACGGGTCCCAGGACTCAAGTGGTGTTCGAGGAAGCAGAAGCTATTCATAGGGTCCCATGCAGGGGGCACAAATGTAAGGTGGTGCTTTTAAACTAGAGAGTGTAAAACCGACTAAGAGTTGGTCTGCTTTTTTTTTTTTTTTCTGTGAGACAGTCTCGCTCTGTTGCCCAGGCTAGAGTGCAGTAGTGGTGTGATCTCAGCTCACTGCAACCTCCGTCCCCCAGGATCAAGAAATTCTCCTGCCTCAGTCTCCTGAGTAGCTGGGATTACAGGCTTGCACCACCATGCGTGGCTAATTTTTTGTATTTTTAGTAGAGACAGGGTTTCACTACGCTGACCAAACTGGTCTTGAACTCCTGACCTCGGTATCTGCCTGCCTCTACCTTCCAAAGTGCTAGGATTACAGGCTTGAGCCACTGTTGATCTGCTTTTTATGATTACCATGTGCTGACAATTCTAAACAGAGTCAGTGACACAACAGACCTCCATGCCTGGGAAACGCTCCACCCATCCCTCCTGACACTCCACTGCCATCCCAAGGGATCAAATGGGGCTGACCCCATTGCCTCTTAACTGACTATGGTATGGGCAAATGACTTCACCTTGCTAAAGTCTTCTTGCACAGTCTTCTAGTCTGAAATGGAGAGGGTGTAAAATTCACACTGTGCCCCAACAGGGCTATTACAGGTACTAAATGAGTTTGCACATGTAAAAATCTTAGAACAGTACCTGACACATAATAACCACTTAATAAATGCCAGTTATGAGTGCAGTTATTGTTATTACTGTGGGGAAATGTAAGTTACAGAAAATTAGTAGACTTTGGTGACCAATCACCTGAGAGCTCTGAGATGGCAGACACGTGCCAAGAAAGGGAGTCAGAGGTCACTGTGGACGAACCCTAAATTATCACCCAAAAAGCCGCCATGTGCTGCCCTCTCCACAAGGCTGTTAGAGAAAATGCTCCAATGTGTGCACAAAATCAAGGCACTTCCATTTCAGGATTTTTTTTCAGCCACCAGACTTCATGAAAGATTTGACGTGCTGCAATGTACCGCCGCATGAAAAGGGATACATAAAGAGGAAAGCTCCAGGAGAAAAAAGTCACTGAACAGCTCTGCTCAGAGACAGTGAAACCTTTGAAGACCCGATCTCTCTCACACACACACTTACTTACACACCCCACCTTCCTAGAATGAGAGAAAGCTTCCTTGTTTTTCTAAGTTAAATGAGAAAAACTCAGGAGAACTTTAACCTGGGAAAGGTGCCTGCCTGTCAGAGATGCAATCAGGATTAAAATGTCCTACTGTAGTCTCAGTCCCAGCCTCAATGGAGAAAGGATGTAATGAATGGTCCATTTAAGAGGGGTAAGTGTTCAGAAGAGGAAGAATAATAGTTTAGGCCAGTGGCTCTCAACCTTGGTTGCCCATCAGCCTAACGTGAAAATACAGATGCCCAGTCTCCCCCATACCTTCTGAGTCAGGATCCAGAGGGGCAGGGTCTGGGTTTTTCTTTGGTTGTTGAAAAGTTACCCAGGTGATTCTGATGTGCAGTCTAGGTGTAGACACACAAATTGGAACTTGAGGAAAAGTCGGTTTAATGAACAGTTGCCTCTAATACACTGCGTGTGACTTTCAGCTCCGTTTTGCGTCATCTGACTGCTTCTCTGAGTTACTGTCCAATTCCCTCAATTTAGGGGGCTCGATTGTATGCGTTCTCCCACATTAGTGTGCATACAAGTCATCTGAGGATCTTGTTAAAATGCAGATGCTTCAGTATGTCCAGGGTAGGACCTGAGATTCTGCATTTCTAATGAGCTCCCAGCGGATGATACTCCTGGTCCAGGGACCACAGAGTCTGAGAAGCAAGGCCCTAGGGAAGAATTGGTTCATAGGCACAGGTGTGATCCTCATCTTGCCTTTGCCCAGCAGAGTCCCTTCTCAGGGCTTTTTGGTAATACAATCATGCTGCCTATTGTGATGCTGGTCACCAGGAAGCCTGGGGAAAGTGTGCCTGGCCCAGCATGTACTTGTAATCCTGGCAGTGTTTGACCTGGCTAATCTCTCCCTCGTTCCTGAAACACTCTATTCTGTTGGTTCCCATGAGACTTCCTCTCCTTGTTCTCCTCCTACATCTCTGGACTTGATCTTTCCATGTCTCCTTAGCAGCCTCATTCTCCTCTGCCCTACCATGAAATGTCAGAGTCCCCCAGGCTCTCCTATTGTCACTCTACGTCCACCTCCACTTCCAAAGCTTTAGTTGCCACCCATTCCCAGCTGACTTATAAATTTCTGTCTTCAAACTCAACATCTCTCCTGAGCTATTGTCTCACAAGTCCAACAGCCCACATGACTTCTCAACCTAGATTTGCGGAACACTGCGAACTCTCAAACTGAAAACAAAACTCATGATCTTTGTCCCCAAACCTGGGTCCCCAAACCTCTCTCAATAAATGACAAACTGTCTATTCAGGAAGGAAAACCAGAAACCTAGCAGTTATCTGTTACATTTCCTATTGCTGTGTAATAAATCACTCCAACATTTAGTGACTTAAAATAATAGTAATCATTTATTTTGCTCTTAAATTAGCAATTTGGGTGGTGCTTGGCAGGGACAGCTTGTCTTTGCTTTATGCAGTATCAGCTGGGTTGGCTTAACCAGCATTGGAAGACCCACTTCCAAGATGATGCACTCACTGGCTAACAAACTGGTATATAGTCTAGTTCCTCTCTCCAGGGGCCTCTCCACAGACGAGCTTGTGCCTCCTCATAACGTGATGGCTGGATTTCAAGAGTAAACATCTAAAGAGACAAGAAGTTAAAGCTGCTGGTTTCTTAAGGCAAAGCCCAGGAACTGACCCAGCATCGCTTCTGTCATATTCTGTTGAGAAGCAGTCACAGAACCCAACTCAAGGGAGAGAATAAGAACACCTTTTCATGAGAACAGTTTAAAAGAATTTGGGTACCACATTTTAAAACCGCCACATCACCCTTGATCTCTTTGTCCCCCACCTACAAATTCAGATCATCACTTTGTGTGATGATTTTAGCTCTCCAGCATTTCTTCAGTCTGCCCGTTTTTCTCCATTTCCTCTGCCACCTCCTGCTCTACACTGCCTCGCCTAAGCTACTGCCACAGCTGCCTCGCTTGCCTCCTGAGTCTGTTTGCCCTTCTCCTAACTGCTCTCTACCCTGGAGCCAGAATGATCTTGTAAAATAAAATCATGACCATGTCACTACCTCTGCTTAAAGCCCTTCCATAACTTCCCATGACTGTTAGGATAAAGACTCAGATAAGGGTCAGGCCCAGCCCACATTTCTGGCTGCACTGGCCATGTATGGTGTGATTTGAGTTGCTTGTAGGAGGGTCTTGATGGGGGCAGGAAATCTGGCTGAAAGGGCGCATAGCAGGATTTGTCCTCAACTACTTGGATGAGACAAGGAAGCTGTTTTTATTTGTCCTGTATTTGGACAAGTTTACTTGGATTGATAGTGGGAGGCTAAAGGATATCATATGGGGAATCATATACCCCCAAAAACCTCCCTGGTGCCATAGCTACACACTGGCTTGTGTTAGTTTCTGAAACAGGCCTCGCCTTCTGCCACCCCCTGACCTCTGCACGATGCCCTTCCCTCACACCTCTTTTCCTATTTTCTCATGATTCACTCCTGCTTATGTTTCAATCTCAGCTCAAAAGGCCCTTCCTCAGGGTACCCTCTCTGTTATATCCTCCCATCAAATGCATGACACTTGTTACTGTGGTGGTTTTATATTTCTTTCTATGATTATTTATTTATTACACCGTCCCTGGAACAGTGAACGTGTGAGAGCAGGAACTGCATCTGTCACTGCCCCACGTTGTATTCCCGGAGTCTGGCATAGTGCCCAGGACACAGGCTCCCAGCAGCCATTTGCTGGATAGGTGTTAATGAATGAGTGCCGACCTTTCTGAACCTCCCCTGGCAGCAGGCTGGCTGGCTTCACCATTTCCTATCCTGCCTTTCCTGCTTTTCTTCCTCCTCCAGGCTGCCCCTGCTTGTCTCCAAGCTCCACGTTCCTAATCTCACTTGCTTCTCTCAGAATGGTCCTGCCTCACTTTCCTTTCCTGGGTTTGATAGATAAGAGGTGTTAGCTAGTTAGGGAGATGGATGAATCCACAGGTTAAGGTGACTTAGAGAAGGTCACTTAGTGTGTCTTCCCTGCCTCTCAGACATCACCTGCATTTTAGCAGGAGCTTCTGTGCCTTCTGTCAATGATGGAAGTTTCAGTATCCCAACAGCTGGTGTAGGACATAGTGGACTTGCGGGGAAGTTCAGTTGCCCCTCAAGCCACCCCAGGTTGGCAGCACTCAGGTTTGGCCCTCCATCGTCTTCTCTCTGCTTGCTCTGTGGGGCTTGTCTCTGTTCCCAGATCACCCTTTCTCCTCTCTGCCTGGGGCACCAACCGTCAGGCTTGGAACCCGCCTCCTTCCTGAGGTGTTTCCCTCTCCTCTCCTACCCAGTAACCTTTGGGCTGCTTCCTCCTTTTCTGCCCTGCTGAGTCAGGGATGCCATAAACACTGGGCATGGGCAGAACATGGCGACAGACAGACGCTTCCCATTAGGGCCATCACAAAGTTCACTGGGAGAGGAGCATAAAATGTTTATCCGTTGGCTAGAGCTCACGCCCTGCACCTGCCCACTGACATATCTGTCTGCACTTGGGGAGCAGGTGACACTTCCTGTGAGCAAAGCTGGCTTTCCACCTGTGCCCTGGCCCTTCGCCTCCTCTCAGGTCCCCTCCCAGGCTAAGGTCTTGCTCCATCTGGTGTCTCCTGCACTTTCAGTCTCTTCCTTGCTGGGAGCACCTTCTCTATAACCTACAAACCCACCCCTGTCTCTCCATCTTCAATCCCAGAGGGGCTAAAGAAATCTGCTCAGGATCCTCTGTGCCCCTCTGGTCTCAGCTTTCTCGTCGTCCAGTGTTAGGTGAGCTCCTGACAAAATAGGCTGCCCTCACTGTCTCTACTTCTTCACCTCCTAGTTGGCTTTATTGTTAAAAGAGGGATGTATGTTTGTTACAGAGCATTTGGGAAAGGAAAGTACACATAGAAGAAATCTCAGATTGCTCCATGATCTCAGAAGCCACAGATAACTGTTATTAGTACTGTATTTTGGTATATTTTCTTCTAGAAATATTCTCTGTCTCTCTGTCTGTGATTGTGTGGGATTGGGACACTGTTGTATGTACAGTTTTGCATCCTGCTTTGTTCCCTTATATATGCAGTCCTGCACCGTGAATTGAATCCCTTGGGAGCTATGTCAAGTTCTACCTCCTCCATAAGCCTTCCATTAAATATCTTTTCCTGGTTTTAACTCAGCTCCTCCCCTCTCCCCCTACACGCCTCATTCTCTTAACACTTGCACTTTAACACTTAATTAGGCTCTATTAGGATGCTGGCTGACAGTAACTTCTGACTGCTTCCTAAGTAGAGATTGTGCCACAGACTACTCAATCAACAAGACCTTATTAGGACCCAGCTCAGTGTAGACACGCGGGTCGAGCCGACGAGTGGTGGATATAAGAGAAGTCTGAGACTCAGACCCTGCTCCAAGGAGCCTGCCATCTGTTGAGTGAAGGAGCCTGATGCACAGCCCATATCAACATGAGAACTACATGTGCCTGGGACACATCTGCCCGAAGTGGCTCGGGAAAGCTAACCAGCAGGAAGGGCTGGGGTGGTCCTGGTGGGCTTCCAAGATGGAGTGTGGACATACCTCTGATCATTTTCCTGGTGCCTTGCACTAAACTAGGACATTAGGAGAATTTTATTGGATTGATCTGAATTTATAGATGCCTAAAGAATCATGTTGAATGAACGGTTCAACATTTATTGAGCCCTAAACCACCTCCCTCCCAGCCTCTCAATCTCTCCTCTCTCAGGGGCCAGTTTGAGAGCCTGCAGGGGCTGTTACCCCTGCCTATAAAGGAAGGACAAATCAACCTGTGTGTGCGAACTGCCTTCTTCTCCCTAGAGACCAGCACTTTCTCAACACCAGAGCATAGTACTTGGTCCTGGGGCTGGCTGGGTCCCTTCTGGCCTCCAGAATCTCCTCCCTAAGAACGTGGTTTCTCTGAGCAAATGGATTTTCCTAAGTGGAGGCATTAATGCCAATTTCCCAAGGGCTCACATAATGTGCTATGTATGCCTCAAGCCGCCGGTTCCATCAAGCATTTCATTATCTTCCAATGTATTACTTTCCATTTAGTTCTCAAGAGATCGTTTATTATCTTCTTAATAAACCTTAATTTTTTACAAGCAATCATTGAGACCTCAAGCTGGCTCCCCATACCGACCCCCTTAGGGAGGGGAAATAACCTCTCCCATTTCCAGCTGGGGTATCTTGCAGACTCCACTTCCCATCTCTGGGGCTCCTTTGGTCCTTTATTTTACTTTTGGTCAGTTTCCAGCAATTCATTGAATAGGTTCTTCCACCAAGTTTCTCTGGTTTTAAATCCTACCCATCCTGTAAGCTTAAATTCTTTATAACTCATTCATTTGCTGTCAGAAAGCACATATTGAGACCTTTTACGTGTTAGGCACTTTGCTGAGCTCTGGGGATATGAAGATGGAGAAAACACAGGGCAGTGGAGGAGAGAGACTTGACAACCTAGATTGCCTGTAGAGTCCTTTATGTCCCAGGGTAAAGGATGTGCACTTTATGTGAAGTCATTCAACCCTCTCACAACCTGGAGTTAGATAATATGATGACGCTCACTTTACAGTTGAGGAAACTGAAGCCCAGAGAAGTTAATTCAGTTGCGTAAAGTTACACAGTTAGGAAAAGTAAGAAAGAGGGTTCCAACCTGTATAGTTTGGCTCCAGCATTTGTGCTCTTGGCCATGCTGCTGTATTGTATAATAAAGTTTTACAAGAGAGAAGCACTAGGAGGCAGGAAGCCATGGGTAGTAGGTGACGCAAAGGACAGAGTTATCAATTCTTCTTGGGAAGGTTGAGGCATCTTCTTTAGGACAATGCATGTGCTATCACGCAAGAGATTGTTATGATTCCTTCCTTGCAAGTAAAGGCGCTTGCACTTCTAACTTGTATACCCCTGGAGGCTAACACATTGATACATTATTAGTTAGTAACACCTTACAGTAAATTAGCTTATAGGATGGATGCTCTTCTTGACCATCAGAAGAGCTCAGCCTTGACAAGGAGAGTAGGGGAGAGAGGATGGAAGAAAGAAAATGTCTACAGCATGACGGGCATAGGGCAAAGGGAGTGACTGGATGGGAGAGCCACAACTACTGGGAGGAGGGTGGGCTCTGGGCAACTGGAGACGTGATACTGAATGCCGACCTAGACAAGGAAGTAGAAAGCGAGGGAGCTGGAAGACTCTAAAAATGAGCTTCACTTCTCAACTTCCTCATCCCAGCTTAGATGTCCTACCTGGTGCTTTGGTCTCATTCACTGAGTAGGGATGCAAAGACCCCCGGAAGAGAAAATGAGGGAAGCAGCGCTAATAAGCATAAAGCCTGTGGAAAGAAGTAAAAGAAATTGGATTTATTCCAGATGGAAGTGAAAAAGCTGGTGATTGCAAACATCAGAAGCCTCTAAACTTACAATGGGAAATTATTAAAAAGTCCAGCCAAATGTCTTCATTGCCAGTAATGTCAGAACAAGAGGCTATTGACTGAATGGGTGGAAAGGATTTAGGCTAACTATGAAGGATTCCCAAGATGGCTGTTGGCATAAAGTTTTTAAACACGGAATAACTTCTCGTCTCAAATTATGGAAAATGTAAGTGTGCCTCAGGGCATGGGATGAGCTTTTTAAGATCCTTCTCAGGTTTACAAATAACTTTGAAAGAGTGCTCCATATTTGTGCAAGTTTTTTTTTTTTTTGAGACGGAGTCTCGCTCTGTCACCCAGGCTGCGGTGCAGTGGCACGATCTTGGCTCAATGCAACCTCCACCTCCTGGGTTCAAGCAATTCTCCTCCCTCAGTCTCCTGAGTAAGAACTACAGGCGCACGCTGCCATGCCTGGCTAATTTTTGTAGTTTAGTAGAGACGGGGTTTCACCTTGTTGCTCAGGCTGGTCTCCAATTCCTGAGCTCAGGCGATTCGCCTGCCTTGGCCTCCCAAAGTGCTGGGATTACAGGAGTGAGCCACCACACCCGGCTGTTTTTTTTTTTCTTTATGAGCTCTTTCTTATTCATTCATTTCTGTTTCTTCCTTCACAGGTCTAATAACATAAAATGGATTTTAACTCTCTGTTATAATGATCTCTAAAATTGATCTATTCTTTAGTTATTATCATTAGCAATTACTATTCTTTTTTGACAGCTCACCCATGGTGATGGTGAGTGCTGCCTCTTGTGATTAACTTCTACCAAGGATGCACCTCCACAGCAGAGTATGAGATAAGGAAGCAGAAGTGGCTCAATATGAAAAATATAAGTAATAGTAACCATCATTTATTGATTATGAGTTAGGAACTATTCTAAACAAAGTACCCATTTCATGTCACTTAATTCTCACACAACCCATTTCTCAAAGGAAAACTCTGTGGCACAGAGAGCTTAAGGAAACTGCTCATGGTTATACGTGTAGTAAAGAAAGGAACCAGAGTTCCAACGGAAGCATTCTTGTTCTAGGACCTGTGCATTCAAATTCTATGCCATGCTGCCTCCTGAAATGGCCATGGAGAAGTTGTGCGATACAGAGCGGTACACGCTCCAGGATTAAAGTATCGAAGGGATGTTTCTGAACCAGAAGAAAGGGAGAGCTGGGAGACAGAAAGAATAAGTGGTAGGATTGGATGATGGGAGTGTATTGCCCTCCTGGGAAGGGGATGTTCAGAGAATCTGAATACAGCCAATTCGGCCATTCCATTTGGCGGAGTCTCGCCTCTCACAAGGATGCGAGGCTCCTGAGAACTGTCAGGTGCTAGAGAATAGTGGGTGTTGTTTCTATGCAGTTGCCAGCCCTAGTTCTTTTCCTATATAAAGGTCACATTGAATTCTCTTCTATGAGCAAATACTGTACTTAGCATTCGGTTAAGAGGATCTAAGTGTATGTGTGGAGGTAGTCTATGTCCATTAACTTTGCCAGGGTAAGAAGATGGCTTTGTGGGCATCTATCTTATCTCCCTGAGTAGAGCAGGGGGCTGGTTTTATATGCTAGGCACATATTAAATACTTGTTGGTTGACTGAAGAAAGCAGAAGAGTTTCTGTGACAAGATTGAGGGGTGTGATGTGGTCAAGGAACAAAATAGGAAATAGATTCTGTTGACAGCCAAGGAAAACACCATCCCCCGGTCCCTGCAGGCAACAATTAGCACTTTTCCCTGACTGTTGAGCAGCAGCTCTATACCCTCACTAGGGCTGCCTCTATCTGAGGACTTGCCAGCAGCTCTGCCATTTGCTAGCTGTCACATCTAGATAGAGCAAAGGGTTTAACCTTCTGGAACCTCAATTATGTCACCAGTAAAATAGGGAAAATACAAATGTCTGTCATTAAAGAGAGTATGAAAATAAATGAGAGACTATCTGTAAAATACCTGTATGGTGCCTGTACCATTGAGATGTACTTAATATAACATGAGATTAACAGTAATTGAGAACACTCAATAGAGTGACTCATTTTTCATTCACTGATGGTTGACTTAACATCCCTTTAATCTTGAGTGAGCAGGTAATTAGACACTCCATCGTCTAAAGGAATGACTTAGTGGGTTGGTTCTCTTTGATTCAAAAGTGAGAATTGTTACTATCAGATAGAATGTGCTTGAGTTTGGGGGACCAACGGTGCATGGGCCATTTAGGTTCTGCCAGTGGCAGAAGTCCCTTAATGTGTAGTCTGTGGCCAGGGTGATAGACAAGAACAGAATCAGTGTAAAGGTCATGGAGAGGCTTGAGAGTGGTCACCCTGAGGACAAAGCTCCAGGGAAAATGCCCTGGTCCAGGCAAGGACAGAAGAGGTGAGGTAAAGATAGGTGGCAGTTACCATGACGACACCAGGCACATGAGGAATGATATCTAGATGGGCTGTCTGCTATAGCTGGGAGCTGGGCAGATGGCAATAGAGGGCTCCATTCAAGCAAATAACCTTTTGATGAAGGGTGACTTGTTAGTAATGATGACAAATGTGTTTTCTTTTCTTTTCTTTCTTTCTTTCTTTTTTTTTTTTTTTTTTTTTGGAAGTGGAGTCTTGCTCTGTCACCCAGGTTGGAGTGCAGTGGTGCAATCTCAGCTCACTGCAGCCTCTACCTCCCAGGTTCAAGCGATTCTCCTGCCTCAGCCTCCCGAGTAGCTGGGACTACAGGCGTGCACCACCACAGTCGGCTAATTTTTTGTATTTTTAGTAGAGGCAAGGTTTTACCATGTTGGCCAGCCTGGTCTTGAACTCCTGACCTCAGGTTGTCCCTCTACCTCGGCCTCGCAAAGTGCTGGGATTACAGGCACCAGCCACTGTGCCTGGCCAGCGACAGTTTTCTGATAGATGAAGGTGGTGGAAAGACCACCAGTCACATGGAGGGTCATTTGATAAGTCCTGGCCACTTTGGAATCACCTTCTGGAACAACATCAGTGACTCAGGAAGCCAGCATTTGAATGAATTTTCAGGGGCTTCTGGCACTGGCGTCACCATGAGGAAAATATGCAAATACCAGAGGGGTAACCTGTCTTTTGACATCTTCCTGTCTCTCTCACTCCCAATATCCAATAATACCTGATATAGAAGCTCACCCCAGGCGCTCACATGGCCCTCACTGCACAGTGCACATTCTGGGAGGGTGGCTGACTTTCACCTTATGAAATACTGCATACTGAAGTATGAACAACCCAAATGCTTCACTGTTCCCCAGGAGCGATTTGCATTTTGAAAGAGAAGTGTGTTAATCCAGTTAGAATTTGACTGGATAGTGGAGTCTTCCAGCTGGGGGGTCTTCAGCAGGACATTTGCCTTCTTTATGCTGCACCATCATCATGGGAACACTCAGAAAGAACTTGCTCACCCTTCTGCCACCAAATCTACCAGCCCACTTGCATCTTTAGCCACATCCTGTTACAGTGGGTGGACAGCCTGGGATCCCTTCTAAGGTCTGTCCTCCCATAGCACCATACCCCCAGCCCCATTTGCCCTACAAGGACATCATTTCTGTCCCCATTGTCTCTTGGCTCATTCTGATCATCAACAAACAGTGTAAATGTATTTTTAAAATCATCATACACATATTTTGGAAAAAAGGGCATAAACTCCTCTTGACCCTATAGCCTCCTTTAGCTGCTACAGTCCCCCTGCTCTCTCCACTTTCCAGCAAACACTGTCTGCTTCCTCTTGTCCCATCAGCTCTTGAACTCACTCCTTTCAGGCTCTATCCCCACCACTCCACTGCATCCACTCATGCCAAGGTCACCTCCGTGTGGCCACATCCAGTGACCATATCTCTGCCCTCAGCTCCCTGGTTGAGCATGTCAGCAGCATTTGAGTAGCTGACCTCCTTTGCTTTCAAGAAACTTTTTCTGCTCTTGGTTCTCTTCCTATCTCCCTAGCCAGATTTTCCTACTTCTCCCTTACTGATTCCTCCTAATTTCCTCCATCATGAAGCACAGGAGTGTCCCAGGGTTCAGTCCCACATGTCTTTCCTATCTTCATGCACTTCTTTGGTGATCCTCAACATCCTCTGACCTTAAATGATGGAGAGCCGGTGACTCTCAAAGTTGTATCTCCATTACGTGCCTCTGTGGCACTCCAGACTCACATAATTGCCTCACTGCCACCTCCACCAGGGTGCCTAAGGAGCATCTCAAACTTTGCAAGTCCTCAAACAAACTCCTGATCTGCCCCCTGAAACTTCTTCCTTCCCTAACTGTTGTCATTTCAGTAAATGACAATTCTATTCTTCCAGTTGCTCAGGCCAAATCCTTCTATCTATTCCTGACTCCTGTTTTCCTCTAACACGCCAAATCTAGCCTGCAGTCAAATCCCATTGGTCCTACCTTCTAAATACATTCCAATTTGGATCACTTCTCACCACCTCCACCACCATCACCTGTGTCTAAGACGTTAGCCCTCATCTGGACTATTGAAGTCAACTCTTGCATGATTTCCCTGCTTCCATTCTTGTTCCCCACCACACTCTGATCTGTTCACCCCACATCAGCCAGAATGATCTTTTAAAAATGTATGTCAGGCCAGGCATGGTGGCTCATGTCTGCAATCCCAGCACTTTGGGAGGCCAAGGTGGGCAGATCACCTGAGGTCAGGAGTTCAAGACCAGCCTGGCCAACATGGCGAAAACTCATCTCTATGAAAAATACAAAATTAGCTGGGCATGGTGGTGCATGCCTGTAATCCCAGCTACTCAGGAGGAGGCTGAGGCAGGAGAATCACTTGAACCTGGCAGGAGGAGGCGATTCAAGATCGGACCACTGCACTCCAGCCTGGGCAACAGAGCGAGACTCTGTCTCAAAAAAAAAAAAAAAAAAAAAAAGCACATCAAATATATTTCCTCTGCCTAAATCTCTCCAGGGCATTTTCACTTCATTCAGAGCAAAATACAAAGTCCTAAATAAGGGCTACATTGCTCTATGCAATCCGAGACCCTCCACCCCCCGCAATTTTTCCACTTCATCTCTCCTCCTCACTCACTTCCCTACCACTACACCAGTTCCCTTGCTGTTCCTTGTGCATGGACTAAGCTGACTCCTGCCTCCCTGCCTGACCCTTGGTTAGCCTCTGCCTGGAAAGTTCTCACCACTGGGATCCAGATGGCTCTCTGTGCCAAGCATCTATTCTGTATAACAAACCACCCTGAAACTCAGTGCTTAAAACAATAACAATTTTTATTTTACTCTTGAGTCTTCAATTTGGGCAGGGATCTGCAGGGCAGCTCAGCTCTGCACCCCATGGCATCAGATCCAACAGCTGGGTGGCTGGGTTTGCTCACTGCCATATCTGGGAGTTGAAGTTGGCTGTCCCAAAGGACCTCAGTTGGTGTCCCAGAAAGACACTTGTCTTTCCATGTGGCTGCTTACCTTCCTTCAGAATGTTGATGGTTTTCCAGGGTGAGCATTGCAAGGGACCAGGTGAAATGAATGGCCTCTTACGAGTTGGCCTCAGTGTCACATAGGATCCCTTACACTGGAGTCACAGGCACACCTGGGCTCACAGACCCCACCTCCTGAGGGAAGAGAGGCAATATCACGTGGCAAGAGTATGCGTGATAAAAGATGCTAGTGTGGTCACATTCTTTTCCCTTACTTTGTTCCGATAAACTTATATGAAATAAACTCCTGTGAGAATAGGGCCCATCTCTTTACCTTGATATAATCTTATTCATAAAATTCTTCACCACATACAAATGTTCCATAAATACTTGTTAAATAAGAGAATACATCATCATCACAAGCAAAATGATGGCAGGTAATGTTTATGGAGAGTTTTCTATGTGCCAGGGGCTAATAAAAATACTTACCCATAGTATCTCCATTAATTTCCCCAATAACTCAAGGAAATAAGTGTTAGAGCTCCTGTTTTATTGAGGAGAAAACTGAGGCTCAGAGAAGTTGACACAGCTGGTAAGAGGTAAGGCTGAGTGAGGTTCAGGGCCAGGCAATTCATGATGCTGTGGGGTGGAGTTAGGTGGACCGAGGCACATGTGTTTGTCCTCATCACAGTCTTGGAGGAGAAGCTGGTTGCCAGGGCCAAGGTGGCCAAGGTGGCCGTAGCTGTGGCTGGAGGTGCAAGGACAGCCCTGGGCATTCCCTCAGTGGTCCAGTGAGCAGTGAGTGGGTATGTCTGTCCATGTCCTTTACTTTTCCCTTCCACTGCCTATTTTCTTTCCAGTCAGGGTGACTGTCAATGCCATCTCTGTGGAAACTTCGCAGAATGTTCTCCGGGCTTTGCACGGAAAGAGTGTCACCCTGCCCTGCACCTACCACACTTCCACCTCCAGTCGAGAGGGACTTATTCAGTGGGATAAGCTTCTCATCACTCATACGGTAAGCATGCTTTACAAGTTCAGACATCGTGGGAATGATTATCACCTGACCAGGACCTCTTAGAAGGCAAGCGCTATGAAGTCTTTCCGTAAATGATAGAATAAACACTAGCACCCAGGCTGGGGTGGGCGGGGAGGGAGCAGTGAATGTTGGACTCATGGAGGGCCAGAGTATGTCACCTTTATTTTGAAAATGTCACCTGCCCCTAGAATACCTTTCTGGTGGCCAATCTCAAATTACCTAAATTGTATCATGTGAGTCAGTCACTCTTTTTGATTAGCATAGCCCTTGCTCTGAGGCCAAATTTTATTTTATGGGTTTTATTTTCCTGTTTGGATTCTTTTGGGAAGTGTGGAGGAGTTTTGTTTTATTTTCTATTTCTATTTTTAAATAGATAATATAATCTCATAATTTGAAAATCAAAACCTCATAAAAAGTGTGCATTGAGAAGGCTCATTCCCATCCCTGCTTCTTCTGTCTCACCCACCCTGTTCCCACACCCTCATCCTCTATCCTCCGCTCTCCTCCATTCCCAGGCAGGGCATATACAAGCATGAATATATGTTTTTATGGATGCATTTGCATATATGAATATGTATATTTACATGTACTACACACATACTGTTTTGCATTCGACTCAATACATCTTGGGGTCTTTGTGTATATGAGTATATTTATCTATCTCATTTTTCAACATTGCATAAGGCATTTCAATTTATGAAGGTACTATATGTATCATGAATGGACATTTGGTTTGTTTCTTATATTTTGCTGCTACAAATAATGCTGCATAAATATAAATACCCTTATATGTACCTCTCTCTATATATACATATGTATAATAAATTATTAAAACTCTGGGTCAAAGGGTATGTGAATTAAACATTTTGATAAATAACATCAAATTGTTCTCATTAAATGTCTCCCAATCTTTATTTTCACCACCAACAGTGAGGGCACCTATTTCTCCAACACAGAGCATTCTCAAAGTGTTTGCTATTTGCCAGTCTGAGAAGTGAAAAAGCATCTCATTCATCATCAAATTAGCATTTCTTTAATTTTAGGAAGTAGAGCATCTATTCATAAGTTTAAAAGTGATGTCTCCTTTTAAAACGCAAACGTGCCTGGCAGAGATAAGCATTAGGTCCCCAACCTTAGAGTGGGAAGACTTAGCTCTTTCCCTAACAGGAAATAAGGGGTGGCCTAGAACAGTCAAGGCCTCAAGCAGCAGGACGGATGGGGAAAGAGAGCAAGTCTTGGTCAGATGCATCAAGGGACCATGATGGGCCACAGCCACCTGTCCCGACTGCACCCAGAGTACCAGGGTAAAATCCCAGAGAGGAGAGCTGCTGCCTTTAGCTTATAGGAGCAAAAGGGCACCTTCTCTTGCCATCACATGTATTTAGCAGGCCAGACATGAGGTCTCTGCCTGACAGTTTTCTGGGTGTTAAGGTAGACACTAAAGTTATTTTATTGACTGCTGGGTCGCTTACTTCCAGAAGGATTTCAGGCAATTGCCTTGAGACGCTACAAGAGTACAGAGAAAGGGTTTAAATACAGCCCCTCAAGGAGATTATTGTGACAGGTCCTAGCAGGTCTTCTAGCTTGGGGGAGATCCAGGGAGGAAGCCTTAGGATATCTATGATGGGAGGAGGGTTAGTGGGCAGAGGGTCTGGTCAGAGCCAGTCAGGGTCAGAAAAGAGCAGAGCTGGGAAAGACCAGTATCTGTGGACTGATCCACAGCCTGAGACACCTTTGCATCTCCCATCTTGTTTCTCCCTCACTTCTCAGCTAAGCTTCCTGAAAGAGCTGTCTGCCTCAACCAGGTCTATTGCCTGTGGTTGGGCAGATTGCACCCTGCACAGGGGATGTGCTTCATTAGCCAAGCCATGTATCCCAGCACAGGTTGTAGAGCCCCTTATTCTAATTTGCACAAAGCACACTGCATGCACAGACATCAGACTTGATGTCAGGTCTCCACGTTCTCTCTGTCCATCATGGTCTCACTTCTATACCTAATGCTCTACAGAAATCAACAGCAACCTCTCTTTTTGCTCAATTCAGTACACTTCATTCGGTCATCTTACTTCATCTCTCATTAGCATTTCACACCGGCAGCCACTTTCCAACCTTAGAGTCTTCTCGTCTTGACTTTCTGGCAGTCTTGTCTTGGCTTTTCCTCTTAGCTCTCTGACCTCTCCTTGACCCTTTGAATGAAGTAACTTGGAGACTTGCCATTTCTCTACTTATTTATCCCGGGTGGCTTAATCTAGCCCATGTCTCAGTGAACATCGACATGTCATTGGCTCCCAAACCTTCATCCCCATTTGCACTAAACTGACCCATCTGGCTCTTACTGACTCCTCCACCTAGATGGATCTGCCATCGACACTCCAGACACCCCACATGTAAAAAGAACACATCGTTTATTCGTAAAACATTCCCTTCCTTTGTGTTTCCTCTCTTGGAAATGACATCACCAAATATCCAAGCCAAAAAACTCTCACCCTGGAGGTCTGCCGTTCCCTAACCTTGTCCATCGGATCCTCTCTTAGTTTCATGGTCTCACTGGTGCCCCCCGTTTCATACTCCTCAAATTCATTTTATTCTTTCCATCTGCATTGCCGCAATCTTATCTGAGGACCCATCAGTTTTTACCTGAATTGTTAAACTGATTTCTTAAATGGTCCCTTTTCTCCTTCCAAGTCACTTTCCATCCCGTGGTGAGAGCTGACTTCCTAAATACATGGCTCTCTAGTACTTCAGGGTAGATGCAAACTGTTTAGTCTGATATACACGGTGTCTGACACCTGGCATTGTAGCCTCTCCGGACTTCAGGCTCTGGAGCCAGAATGCCCGGTTTAAACCTCAGCCCTGTCATTTACTTAAACATGTGAACTTGGGGGAGGCATTTAACTTCTTGGTGCCTTGGCTTCCTCATTTGTAAAATGAGTATAATCATATACCTACTTCATGGGTGTTGTGAAGATTCCATGAGATAATATACACCAAGTGCATAGACTAGTACCTAGCACATAGCATACACTCAATAAATAGCAGCTATAATCTTTATTGCCACCTGCCCAAGCTCACCCTCTTACCAGTCCCTCACTCACACACCTACTTCCATTCATACTGAACGACTGGGGTTGATATGTTGCTTCCCACATCTAGTTCTTTCTCTGTGGTTCTTCCTTTGCCTGAAATGCCCAACCCTACTCCAACATTTACTCTCCCAATACCCCAGCCCTTTGCCTGGCTAAATTCTTAGTTGTTTTTAGGATTCAAGGCAACTGTCACCTATCTGAGGAGGCCTCCCCTGACTTCCCAGTCTGGAAGTGATACTTTCTTCTGGGGTCATAGAGATAATCATAAGATGTTGTAACATTTGGTTGCCTATCACTTCCATTACTCTTTGAGTGCAGAATTTGTGAATTATCATCTTTGAATGTCAGACACCTAGTAGATGCTCAGTTATAATATGGCTGGCACTTCTAGAAACTTAACATGTCACACAATGCCCTGTCTGCTTTGTATATACTACTACTTTAATTCTCACTGCAGTCCTGTGAGGCAGGTGTTATTGTCATCATCTCCATTTTGTAGAAGAGTTAACAGAATCACAGGTCAAGCATTTTGCTCAAGGTCATCCAATTAGTACATGGCAGAATGCGGATTTGAATTGAAGCAGTCTGGCTTGAAAGTCTGTGATTTTAGCCATTACCACATACAATTTGATAAATGATGAGTTTATCAATCAATCAGTACATTCCAAAGGCAAGAGTCAAGTAAATAAAGTGGGTTTGGCAGCCAAGGCTGGTTGCCCAGCAAGACACCTGGTACATGGAAGTGGTCAGTAAATACTGGTAGACTGAATGAATGAGGATAGGCTATGGAGAAAATGGAATGGATAAGAGAGATGCTGGAGATTACAAGAGGTGAAAGCGCTGGGATCCCGGATGGACCCATTTACCCACATGTGTACTGCGGTATGAACTGCCTAACTTCTTTCAATATTTTCATTTTAAAAATAAATTTAAAAAAATATATATAATAAAAGAAATTCACAAATTAGCAGCATGTATGCGAGCTATTTGTTCTGAGGGGTTGACATGTCTGTGCTTCTGGGTCGTGGAAACTGGGGGATGAGGGTAGTCAGGGCAGGCTGGAAGCACCAGGTAAGGGCCTTTGGGTGAAGACCTAGTGCCATTTCTTCTCTCTCCCAGGAAAGGGTGGTCATCTGGCAGTTCTCAAACAAAGACTACATCTATGGTGAGCTTTATAAGAATCGGGTGAACATATCCAGCAATGTTGAGCAGTCCGATGCTTCCATCACCATCGATCAGCTGACCATGGCTGACAACGGCACCTACGAGTGCTCCGTCTCGCTGATGTCAGACCTGGACGGCACCACCAAGTCACGCGTCCGCCTCTTGGTCCTCAGTGAGTGTCTCCAGTCTTTCAGGAGTTGCAGGAAGAGGGTGGGGTGGTAGCAGCACAGGGAGAAGAGCCCTGGTGATGAGACAAAGCCAGAGGCAGCAACAAGGAACTAAGATTCCTCCCCTCGTCCAGGCTATCTCCAGCAGAGGGACCGTTCCTCCCTTTGCAACTAAACACTATTCTGAGTTCTCCGCCAATGGCCAACAGTTCTTGACGACAGAGAAGGCTGATTTGGAGTGGTCCCTTGCTCTGTCAGTGGCCTTTCCCCCACACCAACTCCTCTTTTTCATGCCATACTTATTACAAAGATAAAGGAAAATCTTAAATCCTATTGCAAAGACTCATTGTGCCTTAATTGGATTCACATCGTGATTCTCTTATATCTTTCCCTGCCATAACTTTGGCTACCCAGCAGAAATTCTTCATGCCACCATCTGCTCACCACTATCCCTCAACACATACTCCATCAATCAGGTTCTACTCTCTTTGAAATGTGTCCCGAGATAACATTCTTTTCATAGGAATGACTTATTATTGGAATTCATAGTTTGGGAAGGATCTGAAAGATCATCTACTTTAATATCCTCATTTTGTAGATGAGGCCCAGAGAAAGGAAGCAACTGACTCAAAGTCAAATTGTTATTGGAAAATAACTGTTATTTAATGAGCACTTAGTCTATGTCCAATATAAGAAATGGCACCACTGCTGAGAGGTAGCAATGCTTTAAACCAAAACAAAGATCTTTTTTCCTTCTTCCTTTTACATACTTGATTGCATTTTATTTTTAATTAATGTTTAATTTAAATTAAATTTATTTTAAAATTTAGTTTAATTAATAATTAAGATATTTTAATTGCCATAAGGTGGTAGCCTGACATTTTGAAAGCATTATAGTGAGTCAAACTATACAACTGTGCAAACTAGCATTGTATAAAGAATAACTAAGATCTCCTTCCACCCTACCCCCTAGAGAGGTAGCCAATGGCAACACAGGTAGGTATTCCATATTTTCCTCATGTCCTTTCAACACACACACATTCTTGCATACTTTTTTCTTTTCCTTTCTTTCCTTTAAAAAAATGGAATCAGGCTGGGTGCGGTGGCTCAAGCCTGTAATCCCAGCACTTTGGGAGGCCAAGACGGGCGGATCACAAGGTCAGGAGATCGAGACCATCCTGGCTAACCCGGTGAAACCCCGTCTCTACTAATAATACAAAAAACTAGCTGGGCGAGGTGGCGGGCGCCTGTAGTCCCAGCTGCTTGGGAGGCTGAGGCAGGCGAATGGCGTAAACCCGGGAGGCGGAGCTTGCAGTGAGCTGAGATCCGGCCACTGCATTCCAGCCTGGGCAACAGAGCGAGACTCTGTCTCACAAAAAAAAAAAAAAAAAAAAAAAAAAAAAAAAAGGAATCATATTATAAAGATCACTGCGTTTTTTCTTTCTAGCCATGTTTCATGCACATTTATCCAGACGGGCACATGCAGATCTACTGATTAACAGCATACATTCCATCACCGTGGAGGTACCATGATTTATTCAAGTGTTCCATACTGATGAATATTCAGGCCGTTAACTTTTTTTTTGTATGAACAATACTACAATAGACACCCCCCATACACACATGTACATATGTATGTTAGGGGTCTCTTAAAGAACTCTCATTTCTTTTGGGCAATGGAAGTATTAATGCACACTTCCCCGAAATCCTCCACATAAGCATTATGTAAATGCTGATCCCCTGACTCCCAACCAGAGCCAGAAAGATACAAATTTAACCTGAGATTATGGAACTCGGTGAAACCAATGTTTTACTTTTTTAAAACAGAAGAAGGGTCGGGTGCGGTGGCTCACACCTGTAATCCCAGCACTTTAGGAGGCCGAGGCAGAGATCAGCCTGAGCAACATAGCCAGACCTCCTTTCTACAAAAAAAAAAAAAATAAAAAAAATTGAGGTGGAGGATTTCTTGAGTTGGGGAGGTCGAGGCTGCAATGAGCTGTGATCCAGCCACTGCTCTCCCACCTGGCTGACAGAGACCGGCCTCAAAACAAACAAGCGAGCAAGCAGGCAAGCAAACAAAAAACATAGAGAAGAGACAGCCCATTTTTTAATGCACTCTAATAAACAAGTTTAAATTATATACATATAAACATACATAAATTAAAACATATATAAACACACACACACACGTTTTCTTTCCTAATGGCTTTGCAGCTAGGCTATTTTAAGGCAGCCGGCCCACTCGGGCTGGATGATCTCAGTAAACCGAGGTGAGCAGGAAGCTCCGAGCCGGGCAGCCCCTCAGCCCGCGCCTCGGGGCAGCACGCGTGGTTTCAGTCTCGGTCTCAGCTGGGAAAACTGGGGCTCTGGGACCCGGGACCCGGTGCCGCCGAGCGAGATCGGCGGTCTCCCCGGCCTCTGGCGCCCCCTGATGTCTGTAGCGGGTCGCAGGCCTCGGAGAGGCCTTGGCACGGGACTGGTTCCCTTTCCCCTCTCTCGCTATCACTGCTCCTCTAGTAAATATTCAGGTAACATCTGCATTTTGCTGGGGAGGTAAGACTGAGACTGCACCGAGTCCCCCGTAGTCTCACGGTCCCCACATGTGTGGAAGGACGATTTGATCTGTTAAAGATCTGTTTGATCGGAGGTCCTACCTGTTTTCCATGGTGGAAGGCTGAGGAGAGAGACCTTAGTGAGGGATCTGGACAGACCTTAGTGAGGGAGGGATCTGCTTAGTGAGCAGCGGTTCCCGGGTGAGGCCAGAGGGTTTAGGGGCTG
Organism: Rhinopithecus roxellana; assembly: GCF_007565055.1. Taxonomy (NCBI): domain Eukaryota; kingdom Metazoa; phylum Chordata; class Mammalia; order Primates; family Cercopithecidae; genus Rhinopithecus; species Rhinopithecus roxellana. The sequence continues at coordinate 117,018,156 of NC_044556.1, read as the reverse complement.
AGAACTGACACATTCCGCCCTAAGGTTGATCTCTCTGGGAGTGGCTGGTCACTTCTTTGCCATTGTCTGTACCTCTGCCTCTGGAGAGAATTAAGGATTTGCTTTCAGCAGTTTTCCCTTAGCAAATGGTGGTTTCAGCAAAGCCGTAACAGTTTTTGGATGCATTCAGATGCCTTTGAGTGCTCTGTAGATGCCAGTAGGCGTCAGTTACTTTTACTTTTCTTCCTTTTTTGTCTTTTATCCCACCGAAACCCGGTTGTAGAAAGGCTCTACTGTCAGTCATGCACACTTGGTGTGACTTTGGGGACACTTGGGACTCCTCAGGTGGGACTGGTGTTTTGCCTGCTCTCCAGTTGTGGAATAAAGCCTTTGCTTCCTATTCAAGGCACTCCTGGGAAAAGGCTGAATGGTTTGGATGCGTGGAGAGGGATACTCCCGCACCGCTGAAAAGCTCGAGAAAGCTTGGCTCAGCAAGCCCATCCTAGGGGTCCTCTGGGAAGTGGTGTTCACCTTCTCTTGTTCCCCTGGGACCTGCTTGTTGGCTGCTGGTAAAAGTGGTCCTTAGGCTGCAGCCTCCCCCTCCCCACACTGCTCCAGTCCCAGGGTCTGGTCCAGGATAAATGAGGCCTGGCCTTGAACTTGGGACCTCTTATGTTTAGGAACCATTCAAGGGAAAGTGAGAATCAGGGAGGGTCTCTAATTTCCCTCATGCTCGCCCCACACCTGGCCAGCCCTCACTACGGCAGCAGAAGATATTGGGCACACCCAGCAATAGCCTGGCTGTTTCCAAGAGGAAATACTGTGGCTGCTGGGCTAGAGGGGAGTGGTGTGTGTGGAAGGGTTTCTCTCAGCAGCTGCCGGGTGGGGCTGAGATCAGAATGCACTCCTGATGCTCAGTGACCATGCACCTGGATTATAGAGTGGGCAGCACTGTTCATTGGGCAAGCAAGCCGTCCAAGGGCATGTGAAAAGAAAGACTCAGAGGGGACAGGCTTGCCACCTAGGGATTCCAGGAGCAACCCTCTCCACGGTGTGTCCTCCCCTTCTCACCTCCAAGGACACAACCTGAAGTCTCAAGCGTGCTTCATGCTGCTTCTTGCCTCTGAGCCTTTGCACATGCTCTGCACTCTACCTGGAGTACCATCACCTCTTTCTCCGACCACCACTCCCACCTCCACCACTGGCCCTGTTTACTGTCATGCTTCCTTTAGGCCACAGCTGATCTTGAGATTGGGACTGTGTTTAGGCCTTATCCACCCCAGCAGCCTTGCCTCCTGCCTGGTCATTGTTCAGCTACTTGTCTTTTGCCCCCACTACATTCCTTGACCCACTCACTGTGTCCTCCAAGTGCCCAGCACTGTCAGACACACAGTAGGCACCCAGTGAGGTTTGTAGAATGAACGCAGCTCCACAATGCTATCTTGACAATGCTGAGTGAAAGGTGTAGGGTTAAGCTTCCCAGAAATCCAGGGAATTGAGTTGGGGTTGTGAGATGAGGGTGGCTGCCGTTCTGGGTAACCTCCAGTCTATGGGCTTCCCTCTCCTATCTCTGTGCTCTCTGCCTGCTCGAGTTCCCTCAGTCCTCATCTTTCACCCTGCACATAACTTTACCACTGCCTGTGGGTCCTCCCATCATCCTGTGCTCATGGCAACTGCCCGTTATCAGCAAAGCACAGGAAGAGGATGGTGCCGAACCCAGAGAGAACATTACTAAGAAGTTAGAGTGGAAGGCTTCAGAGATCACTTAGTCCACGGGTAGACAAACTAGGACCAAATCCAGCCCACAGACTGTTTTTACATTTCTAACATACTATTTAAAGAGAAAAAGCAGCAGCAACAAAGGCAATATGTAGTCTGCAAGGCCCAAAATATTGCCACCTGGCCCAGTACAGAACAGGTTTGTTGTCCACTAATTTTATAGAATGGAACACTGAGGTCGAGGGGAATTGAGGATTTTCCCAAAATGGCACAGATGAATCAGTGGCAGAAGGAGTTCATATAGGCTGGTGGAGAGTGCACAGGATCTGGAGTTAGAAGAGCTGTGTTCTAGTCCCAGCTCTGCCAGGATCCATGAGCAAGTGTCCTCTCTGGGCCTCAATGTCCCCATCTTTCTTTCTTTCTTTATCTTTTTTCTTTTCTTTTCTTTTTTTTGAGATGGAATTTTGCTCTTGTTGTCCAAGCTGGAGTGCTATGGCATGATCTCAGCTCACTGCAACCTCCAGCTCCCAGATTCAAGCAATTCTCCTGCTTCAGCCTCCTGAGTAACTGGGATTATAGGTGCGTGCCACCATGGCCAGCTAATGTTTTGTATTTTTAGTAGAGATGGGGTTTCACCATGTTGACCAGGCTGGTCTCGAACTCCTGACCTCAGGGGATCCACCTACCTCGGCCTCCCAAAGTTCTAGTATTACAGGCGTGAGCCACCTCGCCTGGCTGGAACATCCCCATCTTTCTAACAGCCATGTTCCGCTATCTTTAAAATCCCAGGACTGTAAACTAGAGCACACATGAAACCATGCCTTGGAAAGCTACTGCAGGCACACGATGCTTCCCAGCATATGTACCACTCTTCTGTGATGGTGACAGACCACTGAGGGCATATTGGGGTAAACTGGTTTTACAGCGTTCCATCTCACTACTCAACTACGGAGTTTTCTGCCTGTGAACAAACAAGGCAGTATGTGTGCGTGGGGGGTGGGGGGGTGGGGGGTGGGGCGGGTGGCTGTCACCAAGCCCCACCCGCCTCATGCCTTCTCTTTCATCTCTCCTCCATGTAGTGCCACCCTCCAAACCAGAGTGCGGCATCAAGGGAGAGACCATCATTGGGAACGACATCCAGCTGACCTGCCAATCAAAGGAGGGCTCACCAACCCCTCAGTACAGCTGGAAGAGGTACAACATCCTGAATCAGGAGCAGCCCCTAGCCCAGCCAGGTAAGGGGGCAGTGGGGAGGGCGGGCTACCCACGTCAAGGTGCAGCATGTGCAGCTGATTGGCTAGGGGCTGCAACTTGGGTTGACCAGTCAGAGCCCCCTGAAGGCCGCTTGCTTCCCTACCCCACCCCTATCCCCATATCCCCACTTCTCTAAGCACTGGTTTCTTGTTTTTAGACGAAGTCTTGCCTGGTCGCCCAGGCTGGAGTGCAGTTGGCATGATCTTGGCTCACTGCAACCTCCTCCTCCCAGGTTCAAGCGATTCTCCTGCCTCAGCCTGCCAAGTAGCTAGGATTACAGGTGCCCACCACTATGCCTGGCTAATTTTTTGTATTTTTAGTAGAGACAGGATTTCACCATGTTGGCCAGGCTGGTGACTCCTGACCTCAGGTGATCCACCCGCCTCAGCCTCCCAAAGTGCTGAGATTACAGGTGTGAGCCACCGCGCCCGGCCAGCACTGGTTTCTTATAATAATACCTACCTCATAGGTTCTGGCAAGAAACAAAAATGATTCATGTAAAGCATGTAGTGGAAGCCGTGGTAAATGCTAACTTGTTTTCTTTGTTCCGCATTCCTCAGTTCTCTTGGATGAACGTGCCCTGATATGCACTTTGTGTGAAAGCATGGGTAGGATTTTAATTTGATTGTGTCCTGAAGTATACATTTGAGACCCCAAGTCTAACTCAGCGGGTCCACCCAAAGGTGGGAAATTTAACTTTCCCATTCCTTATCCAGGCGGGTCCATCTCAGCGGTCACGGACCCCCACTGCCCCAAACACATCACCCTTTAATGGCTCCACCCAACTACAGCACCATATTGCTGTGAGGGTCCTTAGGGGAGGAGATGGTGGATTCAGCTATAGTTGCCAGGAGACCAGTTTTGTACTGGGCAGCTTGGTATTTGACCTTTCAGTCAGGAAACTAACTGAAAAAAAAAAAAAAAAAAAAAGAAAGAGCTATATAAAAATCCTACTGTCCTTTCCACATCCGTAACCAATGGGTGTGGAAGTACCCTGGTGGAGTCCCAGGGTGCCTAGTGCCCACCCCTGCTCCTGAGGATCAAGAAAGACAAGGCTTCCTGGGTGCAGTGGCTCATGCCTATAATCCCAGCACTTTGGGAGGCTGAGGCAGGAGGATCACATGAGGCTAGGAGTTCAAGACCAGCCTGGGCAACATTGTGAGACCCCTGTCTCTACAAAAATTTTTTTAAAAATTAGCTGGGTGTGGCAGGACTCACCCTTTAGTCCCAGCTACTCAGAAGGCTGAGGTGGGAGGATCGCTTGAGCCCTGGAGGTCGAGGCTGCAGTGAGCCATAATCACACCACTGCACTCCAGCCTTGGTGACAGAGCAAGACCCTGTCTTAAAATAAAATAAAATAAAAAATTTTAAAAAGAAAGACAAGGCCTGAAAGGTGTCAAGCAGATTTCGCTTCTGGGAGGTCTTTCAGTTGAGTGTAGGTGGAAAAGGAGGCCAGAGGTGGAAAGCAAAGCCAGCGGGGCACACAGCTCTTCTGAGAAGATGAGGTGCCCAGGGGTGGGGGTGAGGACTGGGGGAAGAATATCTGGTGTCCTGGATAAGCCCAGCTGAACAGATGCACACACTGGGGGTGCACTCAATCCAGGATGAGTTTTATCACTCGTTTGGGGGCAAATCGACTTCTTAAAAAAGTTAGTAGAATCCATTCGACCTAACTTAAAATAGGTCAGTGTAACGTAGATTTTCAACAAGCTTCCAGTTGTGTTTACGTATTTCCGGTTGGCAACTTTTTATCGAGTGTGTCTGGAATTTTTGTTGAAACCACCTGGCAGCTCTCCCAGGGCCCCGTGGCCTCCTCTCTCTGGTCTGTGAATAGCCTAGTGACTCCAGTCATGGTCATAGTAGGTCTGCTGTGGACACTGGTAGTGTCTGATCTTCTTTCCAGCAAAGTGTGTATAGGAGCACCCAAAGCTGAAGGTTACAGGTGGCAAATGCTATAATAGCTTTATACCCAGTGGTGATGTAACACAGAAGATGCATAAGATCAAAGAAGGGTTCTCCAAGGAGTGGGTATTGGAGTCGACAGTGGTTAAGAGCATGCCATGTGCTTTACTCCTGGCTCGGACACTTGTTAGCTGTATGACCTTGGCAAGTGACTCAGCTTCTTTGTGCCTTAGGTTCTATGTCTGTGAAATGGGCACAATGCTAGTGTTTACTTCATAGGGTTGTGAAGTTTAAATAAAAGTAGATGTAAAGCACCGAGACCAGTGCCTGGTAGGTAGTAAGCACTCATTTAATGCTAAGTATTATTAGCTGTTGTCTGAGTTGGGTCCTCAAGGATGAGGAGGCTTGGCATGGAGAAAAGGAAGGAATCATGACTGTCTGGTGTGGCTGAGGGGCAGATTGCATGTGTAGGTGTAGGAATGGTGGGAGATACTCTTGTTAAGAAACACAGTGATGAGAAATCACAAAGAGCCTGTGCGTCACACTAGGGAGGTTAGTCTTTGCCCTGTAAGCCACAGGTACCTTCTGAGGAGCCTCACAAAGGGACACCGCAGCTGCAGTTCTCTCCTGCCTCCACCGGGAGACTCCTCTGGTTGTTAGAAGCCAAAACTTAGCTCTTTCATTATCCAAAGGGGAGAATCCTGAGGACAGGAAAGGAGGTGAAAAGAGAATTGCTTCTTTAATTTGTGAAAGCTTTATCCTGTCTCTAGTTAAGATTTGCTGAGTCAGAATGGGGACCTGGGGGTGACAGAAAAGAATATGGTTAATGTCCATAACAACACGCCCTTGCATCTGGAGACATTGTGGGGTGAGGGCAGAGTTCTCAAAGCCTTTGTTTCCACCCCGCTTCGCAGAGCCTTGGAGACGCTGCCAATTCTGGCCAGGTGCAGTGGCTCATGCCTGTAATCCCAGCACTTTGAGAAGGTGAGGTGGGTGGATCGCTTGAGTACAGGAGTTCGAGACCAGCCTGGGCAACATGAAACCCTGTCTCTACCAAAAATACAAAAATACAAAAATTAGCCTGGCATGGTGGTGTATGCCTGTAGTCCCAGCTACCTGGGAGGCTGAGGTGGGAAGATCCTTGGGCCTGGAAGGCAGAGGTTGCAGTGAGCCGAGATGGTACCACTGCAGCCTGGGCACTAGAGCCAGATCTTGTCTTAAAAAAACAAAACAAACAAACAAACAAAAAATAAATGTTAAAAAAGAGAGTCTGCTAATTCTTCTTCCTCTGTGGGTCAGCCCAAATTATTTCTGGCTTTTAAAACATTTCGGTCCACCATGGATGATTTGCAGAGGAGGGTACCTCTGCCCTCCTACATCTGAAGACAATTTCCAACATTAGAGATTGGTTCTTTTGACTAAACCCTCAGTGGAAACAAGCTAGCAGTGAAAAGAACAGGAAATCTAGAATCAGGAAACAAGGATTTAAGTCCTGACTTCTCCACTTTGGAGCTGTGAGTCACTCACAGCCTCTCTGACCCTTCGTACTGCCCTTTGAAAAACACTGGGATTCCCCAAAAGCTGTGAAGAGGATGAGAGGAGATCCCACGTGTAATAGCTCTGAACAGACTTTGTAAGCTGTGTCCCAGGAAGCTGAGTTTCATGCGCTGAAGAAACAGGAATTTGGATATCAAGGAAGTCGGGGAGGGGGTAGTTCTGGGGCCTGGAGCACTTAAGGGGAGGAGGTTGCGAAGGGTGGGGACCAGTCCTGGGAGGATCGTGAGGGCCCTGTGTGAGACAGAGGTGGCAGCAAAGGCTTGCCGACAAGCTATGGGATTGGGTAGGGGTTGTGGGGGGATGCAGAAAAGTTAGATCTTGTCAACGTGATATTAGCGTCTTGGTGAGACCGGAGGTTCTCTTAAGGGGAATCTCACCACAGCTGGAGCTGGGGAAGGTGGGAAGCGTGTGACCGTCCTGTGCATTCCGCTTTCTGACCACAAGGTGTCGCCACTGCAGCGGAAACATTAGTTTTCTCCGGATTTCGGAAATTACTAGTCCTGTTTCGAAGGGAAAGGGGCTTGGGAACCCCAACTCAGAATCAAAGAAGGTCCTGTGGCACAAGACCTGCACTGGTTCATCCCAGCAGCTTCCAATGCACACCGTTTGCATCAGGGAACTGGGGGAGGATAGCGCTGACTCATTGGACTAGGAAACCCCCTGTTCCCCACTCTCAACAAGACCTAGAGCTCAAACCTGCAGTCTGACAACTAAAAAGGTCCTGACTGTCTGCAGTGTGCTGCTTACACTAAACCCAGAGTCTGAGCTTCACACTCTAAAATGGTAGGGATCTGTTACGAGCTCTAGACCTCCTAAGCATGCCCAGGACCAAAGAGCATTTCCTAAAGTGTGTTCCTTCAAGATGCCTCTTAAAAATAACAAATCCAATTCATTTGGAAAATGAGAGCATGAATACCATACCCCGCTGTCAGAGGTTCCCAGTGCTCAACAGCATTGTAGGAACTGTGAAAGTGCTGCCCTTAGAAAGCTTACTTAACCCTAACTCAGTGATTCCTATTGCTCTTTCAGGGACCCCTCCATGCCGCATATTAATATCACATGTAAACAATGTTCCAGAAAACATACTGAGGCGTGGAATTCTAGGATAGAAGGGGGCACATTTTATGAAGAATGAGCATCCAGAGAGTAGTGTCCTGGGGTTCAAGGGAATAATTTGAAGAAAGTACAAGCGAAAAGACTTGAAAGAAAATAGCACCAAATCAAAGTGTTATTTCTAGGTGATGGAATTATGAGTGATTTTTATTTGTTCTCTCTTCTTTAAAGAGGCTTTCCTTGGCCCTTTGGATGAGATTAAAACCCCTTGCCATAAGCTCAGATGGTACCTCCATCTTGAACTGTAACCACCATCGTTTCATGTCTGTCTTTTTTGGGAGACTGGAAACACCAAGCGGACAGGGACCCTCTTCATCTCGTTTATAGCTGTGATCAGCAGCTAAAGATTTTCTGTATTGAACTGAATTGAAATAATAGTTTTATATCATTTATAAATTATTATAAGGAGCATACATTACTTTCATAATACAAAATTTCATTTTATTTTTTATTTTTTTGAGATGGAATCTTGCTTTGTTGCCCAGGCTGGAGTGCAGTGGTGTGATCTCAGCTCACTGTAACCTCCACCTCCCAGCTTCAAGCGATTCTTTTGCCTCAGCCTCCCAGGTAGCTGGGACTAGAGGCACGCACCACCATGCCTGGCTAATTTTTATATTTTTAGTAGAGACGGGGTTTCACTGTGTTGGCCAGGCTGGTCCTGAACTCCTGACCTCAAGTGATCTGCCCACCTCGGCCTCCCGAAGTGCTGGGATTACAGGCGTGACCCACTGTGCTAGGCCACAAATTTTAAAAAGAAAATTAGCAATGGCTCCAGGGAGTTCTAGACCTGAAACAGGATTTTTGTTCCTGTTTTATCATTTCTTAATTTTGTGACCTTGAGCACTTCACTTAACTTCTTTAAGCCTCCAGTTAACTCCGTGAATTGGAGATGGAAATATTGAGGGTTGCTGGAAGGATGAGAGGACATCACATTTGAGGATGTGTACTGAGCAGCACATCTGGAGAAGGAAAATCTTGAGGTGCAATCTTGCAAGAAAGTGACGATGGGGAGGAGAGAGGGCTGCTCCCCTGGTTTTGCCCCTAGCACCAAGTGGCAAGAGACAAAGTTGGTATGATTGACAGGGCCAGATCTGTGACCTGAAGCTTAGACTTGTTACTGAGGATTACGGGCAGCCCCTGAAATGTCTGAACACAGCAGTGACAGGATCTTATTTACAATTTAGAGCGTCTCCTAGGAATGGCATGTAACCACCTGGTGGCAGCAGGGATCAGGCAAGCCTGGCTCTGCAGCAAAATTAGAGGATGCAGGTCTCCAACTCCTCTCAAAACAGCCGTTATAACAAAGCATCTTGGATGGTAGGACATATACATATGCCCAAGCACAAAGCTCTTGCTTTCAAGATGAAGAAATTCATAGGATGATAGATTGAGGGGAAAGGTCTTCCATGAGACATTCTGGTCCATTCTCTTGGATTCCGGAGGATCAGGTGTTTTCACTCCCACTTTCCAGAAGCCTAGAGCTCAAAGAAGTTAAACGGCTTGCTCAAGTGGCGGCAGATGCAGAGGAAGAGTCTAGACAGTCTGCCTTTGTCCCACCCCAACAGCACACACATTCAGCACCCCCCATACCACACATGCAACACACATCACACATCACACACTCACCACACACACCACACACATTACACGCACCACACACCACACATCACACACTCACCGCACACCACACACACTACACACGCCACCACACACTACACACATCACACACCACACACACTATACACGCCACACACACACCACACACATTACACACCACACACACTAAACACACCACACACACCACACCAACACATCACACACCACACACACTACACACACCACACACACACCATGCACCACACACACTAAACACACCACACACCACACACATCACACACCACACACTACACACACCACACACCACACACACCACACACACTACACACACCACACACACACATCACACACCACACGCACTAAACACAACACACATCACACACATCACACACACTGCACATGCTGCCACATACCACATCACATGCACCACACACACTACACATGCCACACACCACATACAACATACACCATATGCACCATACACATTACACGCACCACACATATCACACACTCATCACACACACCACATGCATCACACATGCTACATACACCATACACACACCCCTCACATACCATACACTATACACAACACACACACTGCCACCCATACCACACACATATACTACCCAGACACCCCAGAACACCATACACCACACACACACACCATACGCACACCACACACATCACACACACCACACACACACCACACACCAGACACATCACACACTCACCATACCACACACACTACACACACCACACACATCACACACACGACACACTACACACACCAGACACTACACACTCTACACATACACACTACACACACCACACACACTGTCCGCACACCACACATATACCTCCCACACTCTACACACATTCACATACCACAGACCACATTCACCACCCCTCTATCACACACACCCCAGAAACACACACAACACACACTACACACACACAGCACACAGACTCCTTATACATACACCACACACTACACACACACACCACTCTCATAGTGCACAGCACACCATACACCACCCACTCACCACATACACATCTCATACCACACACACTCCTTATGCCACATACACACACCACACATCACACTCCCACCACACACACTATACACACCACACATCACACTCCCACCACACACACTATACACACCACATATCACACTCCCACCACACACTATACACACCACACATCGCACACACTATACACACACCACACATCACACTCCCATCACACACACTATACACACACCACACATCACACTCCCATCACACACACTATACACACACCACACATCACACTCCCATCACACACACTATACACACACCACACATCACACTCCCACCACACACACTATACACACCACATATCACACTCCCACCACACACACTATACACACCACACATCGCACACACTATACACACACCACACATCACACTCCCATCACACACACTATACACACACCACACATCACACTCCAACCACACACTACACACACCACACATCACACTCCCACCACACACTACACACACCACACATCACACTCCCACCACACACTACACACACCACACATCACACTCCCATCACACACACTATACACACCACACATCACACTCCTGATGCCACATACACACACAACACATCACACTCCCACTACACACACTATACACACCACACATCACACTCCCATCACACACACTATACACACACCATACATCACACTCCCATCACACACCATACACACCACACATCACACTCCCACCACACACACGATACACACACCACACATCACACTCCCACCAAACACACTATACACACACCACACATCACACTCCCATCACACACACTATACACACACCATACATCACACTCCCATCACACACCATACACACCACACATCACACTCCCACCACACACACGATACACACACCACACATCACACTCCCACCAAACACACTATACACACACCACACATCACACTCCCATCACACACACTATACACACACCACACATCACACTCCCACCACACACACGATACACACACACCACACATCACACTCCCATCACCACACACACCATACATCACAATCGCATTACACACACTACACACACACCACACATCACACTCCCATCACACACCACACATCACACATCACACTCCCATCACACACACTCCTTATGCCACATGCACACACCACACACATACTCCCACCACACACAGACTATACACACACACTACACATATTTCACACACACCACATACCATACACACTACTCTCATAGAGCAAAGCACACACATACTGCACGCCACTGACACACCACACAAACACTGACACACCACACACACACACTGACACACCACACACAGCACATAACATACACACACACCCCACACACTTCTCTCATGGCAGAAATCCAGAGATCAGAGCTTTTGATTTCCAAAGTAATAATATCTTCTGATTAGAAAGCATTTTCATGTAATACCTAATGTGTATTATGTTTCCTGAGCACTTACTACATATTAGGTATTCTGTTGTGGGCTTATATTTATTATTAGTACCTCATTTTATGCTCGCAAGTACCCTGTGAGGCAGGTACGATTGTTTCTGATTTTAGTTGAGGAAATGGAGGTTGAATGAAGCTGAGTTTCTTGCTAAAGACAAATTAATAAGTGGCAGAGCCAGGTGTCAAACCCAGGGTGCCTGAGTGAATTCTAAGCACTTCACATTGTGGGCCCTGCCTGGTTTAATCATCCTGCAGCCCTGGAGGTGGAGATGGGGGTCTGGCCTGGAGAAGCTCAGTGGCAGAGTTTGTGCCTCCCTAAAAGTCCAGACCTCCCGTTCCTGGCTGTCTCCACTCCACTGTGGTGCCTCTCTTCACCCTGACTCTTCTTCCCCTGCAGCCTCAGGCCAGCCTGTCTCCCTGAAGAATATCTCCACAGACACATCGGGTTACTACATCTGTACCTCCAGCAATGAGGCAGGGATCCAGTTCTGCAACATCACAGTGGCCGCCAGATCTCGTAAGAGCAGTTTGGGGAGGGAGGGCTGACAGAGGCCACAAGATCACTGGTGGTGGTCCAGAGACCACCGTGAGGAGGAATAGGGGAGCCTCTCCAGGGCCACGCACCTGCAGGGTAGCTGTGGTGACCTAGGCAGGATGGACTCTGTGCCAGGCACCTCTCACTCTGAGGCCGGTCCAGTTCCACTGGTGTTTGGAAGTGGAACCTAGGACTGACTTCTAGGACTGAGAGGCTTCGTCAGTCCCACCTGCCTAGAAGTCACTCAGTGTGCATGAAGGAAGTACCCAGGGCAGCTGCCGCAGAGTCTGGACCACGTCCTTCTGGGGTGAGACATCACGTCTGGCTTAACGAGCTGGCTGGGCTGACACCTGAGGACTTTTGCAGAGCCAGGGTAGCCCGAAGAGTGTTAAGATGTGAAGTGGTCTATATGTCTCTGTCTGCACCTCCATCCTGAAGAGTATTCCTGGGCCATAGCTGGTCACATTCCTCCAAGACCACGCCTTTCATGGAGTGTTACCAGAAGCCGGCAGCTGCTGCTCCCCTGGCTGGGAGGAGGCCCGGAGCTAGCTTAGAAGCTTAGCTAGTGCAGCTGCTCTGTTTTCTTGCAGCCTCCATGAACGTGGCCCTGTATGCGGGCATTGCGGTGGGCGTGGTTGCAGCCCTCATTATCATTGGCATCATCATCTACTGCTGCTGCTGCCAGGGGAAGGACAGCACCGAAGACAAGGAGGATGCGAGGCCGTGAGTGTCTGGGCTGGTAGCCTGTAGGAAGGGTCTGGGGAGACTGGAAATATGCATCCCAATTCCTCACAGCCTCTTCTACTTGCAGCCCCCATTTTGTGCAGTATATCACCCCCACTTTGTGCTGACAAAACAATGACCTGCCCAACCCATAAAATGTGCATTGCAGCCCCAGGACCTGCCTCCCAGGCCTGTGGTTTTCCAGTCTAGGAGCTCAGGGCAGGGCTTCCTGCGGCATGACTAGAGCCAAGTGTGACCTGGAGCCCCTGTCACGGGGCCAGTTCCTCCTGGGCTGGTAGAGCCAGCCTGTTCCTGTAACCCCCTCAGCTCATGCATGGAACAAGTGTGTGACACCTTTACTCTCAGCCCAGCCTTTCAGCCCAGTGTCCTCTGCAGCTGGTAGGTGGGGAGGAGGTCTGGAGGCTGCTCATGAGGACCACCTCCCTTGTGGGTCCACCTGAGAGCAAATCCTTCCCCTCTGTCCCCTGCTGTCCTACAGGAATCGGGCAGCCTATGAGGAGCCGTCAGAGCAGCTGAGAGAACTTTCCAGAGAGAGGGAGGAGGAGGACGACGACAGGCAAGAAGAGCAGAGGAGCACGGGGCGTGAATCCCCAGACCACCTCAGCCAGTGACTGGGGGCGGCAGCAGAGGGCGGCGGAGGAAGGGTTAGGGGTTCATTCTCCCACTTCCGGGCCTCCCTTCTCCTCTCTAAGCCCTGTTCTACTGTCCCTCCATCCCAGACATTGATGGGGACATTTCTTCCCCAGTGTCAGCTGTGGAGAATATGGCTGGCCTGGTAATGGGGTCCCTGTGACTGACCCTGCTGACCTCGCTGTCCTGTGAAATAACCCCTCCCGGCTGTGACACCTGGTGCAGGGCCTGGCCCTCATTGGAGACCAGGCTGCAGCCTCTACTTCCCTTGTAGTTGGCAGGAGCTCCTGGAAGCATAGCACTGAGCATGGGACACTCCCGCTCAGAACTCTCCAGGGAGGCGATGCCAGCCTCGGGTGGTGGGGGCTGCCCTGCTCACCTGTGTGCCCAGCACCTGGAGGGGCACCGGGCAGAGGGTTTGCATTCCACACATTTTTGTTGAGTGAATAAAAGAATAAGTGAGTATGCTTGGGACCCTGCATTGGCCTGGCCTCCAGCTCCCACTCCCTTTCCTGCCTCACTTCCCATAGCTGCCAGTATGTTCCAAACCCTCCTGGGAAGGCCACCTCCCACCCCTGCTGCACAGGCCCTGGGGAGCTTTTGCCCACACACTTTCCATCTCTGCCTGTCAATATCCTACCTGTCCCTCCAGGCCCATCTCAGATCACAAGGATTTCTCTAACCCTATCCTAATTGTCCACATATGTGGAAACAATCCTGTTACTTTGTCCCATATCCAATCATGGGCCACAAGACACAGTCCTCTGAGCGAGTGCCTCTCGCTGCATTAGAGTGCCAGTTCCTTGAGGCAGGGCCTGGGCCTCATGGCTTTTGCTTTCCTTGAAGCCCCAGCAGCCAGCGCCCATCCTAGTGGGCACTTAAGCTTAATTGGGGAAACTGCTTTGATCGGTTGGGCCTTCCCTTCTTTGGTCTCCCTGAGATGATTTTAGACACAAGGATGACTCCCACCCAAACCCACATATTCATTCAGTGAGTTAAATATGAATTGATTTAAAGTGAACACACACAAGGGAGCTTGCTTGCAGATGGTCTGAGTTCTTGTGTCTTGGTAATTCCTCTCCAAGCCAGAATAATTGGTATGTCTCCCCAAACCACATGGGGTTCCTGGTTGTTCCTGCATCCTGATACCTCAGCCCTGGCCCTGCCTAGCCCACTCGGGCTCTGGTTTTCTGGTGGGGCTGTCCTGATGCCCTCCCACAGCCTCCCTCTGTTTGTCGAGCATTTCTTCTACTCTTGAGAGCTCAGGCAGCGTTAGGGCTGCTCAGGTCTCATGGCCCAGTGGCTGGTCTTGCCCAACTGCAGTTTACTATTGCTGCCTTTTCTGGATGATCAGAAAAGCAATTCCATAAATCTATTGTCTACTTGCGATTTTTAAAAAAATGTATATTTGTATATATATTGTTAAATCCTTTGCTTCATTCCAAATGCTTTCAGTAATAATAAAATGTGGGTGGAAATTCTTATTTCTTTTTTAATGTAGATTTTGTTTGCAGCAAGATAAAGCTTGGGTCTCATGGGTCATCTCTACTCACCATAGCACTCTTCTGCTTCCTAGGGGAGGCGAGACAAGGTAACGGGGTTGAGAATCCTGGGGTCCCTCTGCTTGTGGCCGCAGTAGGGTCAGACAGTGCCTCTAGTGACTGCTGGGAATAGGACAGATTCCTGTCTGCTAGTGGAGGTATATTCCAGGAGCCTGCAGTGTCAGGACCCCAGGAGGCCTGGGCGTCAGTCCACATGCTTGACGGAAGATGGTGGAGATGCTCTAGCCAGTGCTGCTCCCTATGATCCCCCTCCTGAGAAAGGGGCGGGGTAGTCCTCTTGTTCTGTCACAGAGAACTGTGATGCTTCCTCTTCCAAAGCAATTTGGCTCCACTGTCGGCTTTTGGCTTTGACATTGACTCTCCTGAGAGACATTCAAGGTCTGTTCCTTGGTGTCCTTTCCTGTGCTCCCTCCTGTCCCAGCACTTGTCACACAGTACTGTGTGCCTATTACACCTGTATACAATTCTGTCTCTGCCTCGCCCTGTAAGATTTGTGAGGATAGGAACTGTAGCTTCCTTATGGCCTCGCATGTGTTGACCCTTGACAAAGGTTTGTTAAATGAATAACATTTGGTATCACAGTATCTTGCCCAAGGATATGGATATCTCCTAGCTCTCTAGATACTCTGAGGTGCCTTCTAATCCTCACGGTGCAAGGTTCCACATGCATATTCTTGAGGGAGCCACGGAAGTGGAGGCGGCCATCTTCCCCCAGGTTTGACTTGACTTCTCTCTGCCCCTCAAAGGACTCTGAAGGTTCACCTACCTTAGCTTCAGGCTTAGGGAAGAAAAGGAGGGAAATCGAGACCCACTGCATTAATTCAACAACAAATATTTTGTGAGCATCTACTTCATGCCAAGCAGGGTGCTGGTTGCAGAGTATATATAAAAGTCACTAAGACACTATTATTCAGGAGGAGCTAAAATCTAATGGAGGTCACAGACATAGAAACATAATGATATGAGCAAGAGAAGGGGCTACAGGAACACAGAGGAGGGCCTGAGTAACTCAGCCTAAGGGGGTTCAGGAAAGCTTCAGTGAGGAGGTTGCATTTGGGCTGCATCTTGAAGAAAAATGAGGAGTTTTACAAGTGGAAAAGGGCTGGTGCTGACATTTCTTCTGTTCTCCAATGGAGGTTTCTGTTACTTGAATGTCAAATCACATTATCACTCAGTAAGACTATGGTTTCCTGCTGAATTTATTTCAGTCCACAGACTCTGGGAATTAGACTGTTGTAGGTTCTTCTACAATCAAAATTACTCCAGCAATACGGTCTCCTTAGAATGTCAGGCATCCCTTCCCAAATTATGGTTTCCAGCTGCTGGTTCAAAGACTGTGGTGTTTTAGAAGAGAGACAAAGGCTACCCATTAATTGAAGGAAGATTGTGTACTAAACCCTTATTGGGCACTTGAGGCAGTTTTTTTCGTATAATCCCCACTCGCAGTTTCAAATACTTGGGCATATGCCAATGTTAGGTGTCCATGTTGTCACCTAAGGAGGGACTCTGGCTGCCCAGAGAGGAACCCAGGAACTAATATACAGTTTGGTTAAGTAGCCACTCTTCAGGGTCTTGTTATTTATTTATTTATTTATTTTTAATTTTACTTTAAGTTCTGGGATACACGTGCAGGACATGCAGGTTTGTTACATAGGTATACATGTGCCACGGCGCACCTCTCAACCCGTTATCTAGGTTTTAGCCCCACATGCATTAGATATTTGTCCTAATGCTCTCCCTCCCAAAAAGTCTTGTTCTGAAGCTGCTTTTGTGACACAGTGACAGGACCTCAGCTCTCAAATGCAGAGCCGCATTAACCAAGCTCACAGTGCCTGATGTGCCATGCTTATAGCAGCAGCACTTGCTCTGGGCCAGACACTGTTCTAGACCTTTTCCATAGAACATCTCATAATCTTCACACTATGAGATAAGTGCTATTATTATTCTCATTTTACAGATGAGGAAGCTGAGACACAGTGAATTTAAGCAATTTGGATCAACACAGAATGTCAATTTGCTATTTATAGCTGTCAAGTAGACCAGCCTTTCTGTCCACCTGACCCAGGGCATCTCACACCATGGGCACTATGCCCTCAGTTTCTTACTGGGCATGGAATCAGAACAAGAGAAGTCGGCTACCATCAAGGAGCTCTCATCCTCGATGGCAGTCTGTGTAAGTAGGTGTCATATCCCCTGTGGAAATTCTGGAACATTCTCTGGTCTTGGCCCCATCCCTGGATATTCTGGCTTGGGGCCTGGGGCATCTGCAGAAGTGATCCTATTGGTAAGTCTGGTCCAATGGGGAGGGCCTCTCTGGGGACGCTTGGCTATTGAGTTTGCTCACCGAGACTGCCTCTCCTCAGGTAGGTTTCCAGGAAGACCCAGCCTGGTTTCTGTCTGTGATGGTTCTTTGTCTGCACTTCCTCAGCTCACCGTGTCATCCCTTCCTACAACCTTTTTTCTCATGCATACACTACCTTTATATTTGCTAAAACTTTCCTCCAGCTCCAAATAACTCTGTTAGGTCTGGGAACCGGTCTTTGCTCTTGAGGGGATACTGAATATTTCTGCTCGGATCTAGGATTTTAAAATTTATCTCTAAAGGCAATCTTAATTTCCCTGATTTCCATGTTGTTGAGTAAATTTTTTGTTTCAAGTAAGATGAGCTAAACTGCTATAAAAGTGGACTAAAAAGCTATAATGGCTCAAATACAATAGAAGTTTCTTTCTCACACAGGTAACAGCTTTTGAGACAGACTCAGGGGCCCAGTCTTCTGTTTATCTCCAACTGTTTACATTAGTGGGTCTTCTACCCTCAAGGGCCTGGAAATTGTCTGCAATTAGCCAGCAGAGAGGAAGGAGAGCACAGCAAAGGTGCAAATGCTTCCTCAGACTTGATCCAGAAGTGACCACCCTGATTGTGCCCACATGCCATTGGCCAGCACTAGTCACAAGGCCCCACATTGTGCAGGGAAGGCAAGGAAATGCAAACTTGTGACCTTATTATATGTGCTCAGGAAGAAAAAAACTGGCTATTGGCTTCTGTCACAGTTGCCTCTTCCTAAGTTCCACATACCCTCTCCATTTTACAGATGAGGAAACTGAGGCTCAGAAGCAGAAACTCATTGGAGGCAGTATTACTAGTAGGTAATGGAGTGAAGATCAGACTCAATTCTGTCTAATTCTGAAGACCTTGCTCTTTCTACTTGAAAACATTTTCTCTTGATCCAGTGTATGAACAGGATGATGGAATGGGGGACATGTGGGAGTGGAGACAGTTAAGGTTTTTTTGTTTTAAATTTGTAAAATTTGTATATGGCAGTTGTTACTTATAATACAGGCATCTCAGGTATAACACTATATATGCATTTCTGAAAAACTTGCATTCTTCAAAATCACATGCTAAAACTAATAGGACATACAGGAAAGTTATGATTAGAGAAAGACCACATAAAACCAATGGAACTTTGAAAACCAATGGGCCTTTGTAACCAGATCACTTTCAAAACATTAACAACCCTTGTGAAAATACAAGTGATGTTAAATCTTGGTGCTAAATCTGTTAGAACCAAGTATCACAGTCAGTCAGCCTTAATGTGGGCACTCATTTCTACAGAGACCTACTCACCACAGTTAAAAAACTATCCATTGATCCGCTTGTCTATCTTTTTGCCAATACTGCACTGTCTTGATGAGTGCATTTTTCATTTTTCATTGTAGAGTCCCCTTGATTATTTAAGATTGTTTTGACGAGCCTAGATCCTTCGCTTTTCCACATAAATTTAAGAATCAGCTTTTACATTTATAAAATACATGCTCACGATTTTGATTGGGATTGCATTCAATCAATAGATCAAGTTGGGGAAAACTGACATCTTAATATTGAGTATTCAAATTTATGAAAATGACATATCTTTTCTATTAATTAGGTCTCTTTCATTTCTCTCAGATGTAATTTTTAGCTTTCGCTGTAAAGGTTTTGCAAGTATTTTGTTAAATTTAAAAGTTTTATATTTTTGATACTATTATAAATGATATTGGTTTTTAAATTTCTATCAGTTTTGATGAATTTATTTTGAAGCTCTGTTATTGGGCACACACATTTAAAATAGCCATGTCTTCCTATTGAATTGGCTTTTGTCAATGGAGAAATAATCCTATTGATCTCTGGTAAATTAATGTGACGACATTTTTATGCCTATTGTCTTTATGGTACTTTTTTCATTATTTTATATTCAACCTATCTCTCTTATGATATTTAAAGTGGATCTTTGTGTTAAAAATCCATTCTGACAATCTCTGCCTTTTAAATTGAAGGATTTAAGTCATTTATTCTTAATTATTGATAAGGTTTTTAAAAGTCTACCATTTTTCCGTTTGTTGTTCTATGTTTTGTTTTGAGTTTTTGCAGTTACAATTCCCTTTTCTCTCCCTATTTTGAGTTAATAAAATATTTTAAAACATTCCAATTAAATTTTATATTGGATTAGTAATAATACATTTCAAAGTATCTCTGACATATATATGTAGAGAGTATACACTTTAACAAATTATTAGTTATGCTTTAGTTTTTCTCTCAGGAAAATGGGACTTGATATATTAATCTCACACAGGTTCCACTGAGAGGCTAGAGAAGATCTGTCTGGCTGAAAGGTAGCTGCTGTAGCTCATATAGAGAGCCTGTGAAAACAGGTCCCTGATCTCTCTCAGCAAAACCTGCCCTCCCTGTCTTGCCCAACAAAAAATAAAGAAAGAAAAAAAGAAAAATTATGGGAAAATCCTCCACTTAGATCTCAGTATTACTCCTAAAGTCATTGCCATTTTTATGGGATGGGAAATTCACCCAGAGTTGCAGAGGAACAATCATGTATTGGGACAAAGAGAAAGAAGGAGACAGGAAAGTGATGTTGGGCTAGTCTAAGGAGCCACCAAAGTGAAGGCTGTAATTTCTAGACTCATTTTGGTGTTTCTGACCCTGATTGGTATGGCAGGGCCTAAAGGTCCTTCTGATCCTAGACAGCCAAGATTGTCCCCTCTGCCTTGCCAGGGACAACACAGCTCCATAGTTGCTCCTCTTCCCTTTATGAGGAGAGTGCCCATCCAGATTTTCAACCTTACTCTCTTGGAAAGTCATTCCCCACGATGATTAGAAGCTGCTGTTCAAGTGTCTGGGAAGATAAGCCAATGAGTTGAGGTATATGAAGGTCAACAGCCATTGTGTCTTAGCTGTAGAGCAGAGAGGTGACCAACTCAAACTGAGGTCTAAGTGGCTTTGATCACCAGATGCCAAGGAAAGTGATTCAAGGGCAACATGCCTGACCCATTGAACTTGTCTCCCTTCTACTTCCTTAGCTTTAAGGCAGGAGAAATTGAAGATAAGAAATTGGGAGAAGGCAATTGATACCTACTCAATAAAATTCAATAGAGACAAACTAACTTGAAATATTGCAAAAATTTTCTTGTCCGCTCCTGGAACTCCTCCTTTTTATTATTTGAATAGTGACACATCTACTTCTAGCAGCCAGATCTCTTAACTCTTCTTTTGTATTTTCCATTACTGTATTCCTTCCTAATGCCTTTTGGGGAGTGTTCCCTGACCCAATCTTCTAGCTCACTAATTCTGGGATAGAGCCTGGCTTAGTTTAGGTTTCTGTGAAAGCAGAGCCTCAGATCACGATGCCTGTCTTACTCAGGAGATGATCCCATAGCAATAGCCCACTCCATAACACAGATTTTGTTGACTTATTTTCTATCCCACTTTCCTTGTTCCGTCACTTCTGCTTCCTGGGCAACTAGGGCTCATTTTACTAGGGGCCCTCTGAGAAACTGTAGAATGTGCCTCAGGATTGTAGCACTGAAGGGAGGAGCAGCTGGGGCATTTATCTACCACTTCCATCCCATAGGTATCTACTGGCTAAGGGATGTTTCTGGGGCTTTCACCTCCCCCACACTTCCCAGCTGCCCTTCCCATAGGTTGGTAAAAATCTCCTGAGGGAATAAAGGAGAGTGTAGCATGCACTTGAGTAGGTGCAGAGGCATCATGTGTGGACCTATCCATTATAGCTGAACTACAAGCAGGTGACAAAGGGGATGAGGTGTAGGGACCACAAGCACTTGCCCAGGCCCTCAGGGTGGACAGTCTCCAGACTTCCCCACCTCAGGGAGACCCTGACCCTGGGAGCCTGTTTATACCTCAGTTTCAGGCACTGTCCCTCTTCAGAAGCCTTAGCTTCTGATTGCAGTCACTCGGCCTCAAGTGTGAGCTGGAGGGAGTCCCTCTCTTGTTATCTTCTCTGGCGAGGCACCCTCTTTGAAGCTTGCAGCTGATTCCTGTAGAGCTGGGCTGCAGCAGCCCCTCTTCTCTTTACCAGCAGTAACTGGACAGGGAATGATTTGCTCAGAGCAATACAATGAAAATAAAAGAGCCCCTGAATGAAAGTTTTTCCCAACCTGAGAGTCCTCCTAGACGTCACTTTCTTTTCAAGTCAACTAGTGGCCAGTTTTGAAGATATTATCCCATTAGCATCTCTTCTATGAGTCTTCCTCCTCACCATTCTCCTTTCTGTTGCAGCATTGTTCTGAGGCATAGAGACCTAGCCTCATCTGCTTATATATTCCTGGTTTGGAGCAAACCTTGTTTTCTGCCCATTGGTAGCCCTTCAAGCCAGCTTTATGCAAAACCAGGGAAGTGGCCTCTTCATGGGCAAGTGTCTAAATTAAGCATTTCAACCTTCATAAAAGGATGTCACTCTAACCTCACTCCACCCTTCTTGGCTGGCTTAAATTTAAGAATATTTGCACTTAAATCCTGAGAATATTTGCATCCCAGAAATTTCAAGAGATTGTAAGTTTGGACTTACTGCTGATGGATACATTTCAAAACTTCCAATAAAAGAAATAATACTTACAGAGAGTTGTACAAAGTATAGAATATTCTTTACTTTGTCCTTGTCTCAAGCCAAGCCATCGGATCTGCATCTTCGGTTGGAATCACCTTGAGTCCCTCTGAAATTCTTTTACATAACTACTTTAGCGTTATTCCACTGGGCATCATTGTAGGAAATTGTTAGAAGCAATATTAGGTCTCTCATTTTTGTATTTATCGTTAGAGTTTTGTTGACACTGCTCACTACATTGTAGATTACTTGTTGATGAAAATCCACCAGATAATTTTCTCTCAGGTCTGCTTACTAGGAAGATTTTTGCTGCTCAGTTTTTTTTTTTTTTTCCACGATCTTGGCTCACTGAAACCTCCGCCTCCTGGGTTCAAGTGATTCTCCTGCCTCAGCCTCCCAAGTAGCTGGGATTACAGGCGTCTGCCACCATGCCCAGCTAATTTTTGTATTTTCAGTAGAGACGAGGTTTCGCCATGTTGGCCAGCCTGGTCTCGAACTCCTGACCTCAGGTGATCTGCCTGCCTTGGCCTCGCAAAGTGCTGGGATTACAGGCATGAGCCACCGCACCCGGCCTCTTTTTTTTTTTTTTTCTATTCCCATTAGGTCTTAAGTTTTTGCTACTCATAAGCAAGTCTGCTATAGACACATTGTGTTAAGGACACCATGAATTATATACAACTTGTGCTTTCCTTATTGCAATGATTGCTAGGAAGTTCAGAGTCAAACTTATGTATGTCAAGGAACTGTTTAGAATTTTTCCAAATGGAGTTGGTGAACTAACTTTGTCCATGATTTCATCTCTCTCTCCTTTTTTGCCCTCATTTTATCTTCACAGTGACTTTGCCTTTATTTAGTTCTCATCTTTTATGTATTTGTGGAATCCACCTTAAGTCCTCTTGAAAACAAGACGGGATTGAGTAGCAGTGAATACGAATAATAAAAACAGCTGTGGGGAGTGAGGTATAAGCGCCTGGAGTTGGAGGTTGGGGAGGGGAGAGTTTTGGCTGATTCAGCTCCTCGGGAGTCACAGGCCTGGATGAGGGGCATGACATGGAGGACATACCCTGGGTGAGGGTGTGCGGTGAGAAAGCAGCCGAGGACGGGTTCCGAGGACAGCTTTATAACAGATGGAGGAGATGACAGTGAAAGGCCTGCAGCAAGGCTGGAAGAAAGCCCGAGAGAGGACGGGCTGGGAAGCAGGAGAATATAGGTTCTTCCCTTTTAAAATATTTTAAACAAGCCCATCATGTTTCTATTCTGCCCTTTTCCTCATAAAATCAACAAGAGGAACTGCACAGTTGAAAGACTTAATTGAGCATAGTTTATTTGGCTTGGCAGGCTTCTATGGTTTTTTTTTTTTTTCCTCTCCTGAACTAAAAAAAAAAAAAAAAAAAAAGGCTACCCACGGAGAGAGAAGCTTTTCTGTTTCCACCTAAAGTTCACTTCCCACATTCCCAGCAGCCTTGGCAGACCCCTGTCAGTGTGGTCTATGGCGAAAGTAAGCGAGCCTTCCAGCACTTTCAGTCTGAGAGCACGCCCTGATCCACCAGCGGACCCCCCAGGGAGCCAGGGCCCAGCCTCTTCAAGCTCCTGTGGCCGAAGGTGACGTCAAAACCCACTGCGCGCCTTCAGAGCAGCAGCGAGGCGGAAGTGGATTTCTGTAGAGAGGCACCTGGACGCATAATTTAGTCTACTTTCACTGCCTCCCCCACTTGGCAATCAAAACCGGAGATGCTTTTGAGCTTTCTTTTGTGCTGCCCGGAGAGGAGATGGGCTTATTGTGCCAATGGGCAATTATTTCATATCGCTCGACAGAGCACAGGCTGCAGATGTCTTGGAGGAGGAGCTTTGCAAGGTGGATTCAAAGCGTTTCGTCTCACCAGGCATCCAGGAAGAGGCTTCAAACACCCTGCGGGAATACTTAGTGAGCAGCTTTCTAGACACATCAGCCTCACAACTAGTCAGTCTCCCTGTCTCAGTATCTTGTGGTGTGCATATACCTCTAGAGGTTGTCTAGGGTGGGGACAGTGTATTAGAGGAACATGAACAATCAGGTGAGGAAATGAAAGAAGAATTGAATTTTATAAAGCATATTCAAAGTTATGACCCCTTTTAATCTTCACAGCCACATTATCAGCCAGGCATTATTCATCTCAGTTTACAGATGAGGAAACCAAGGCGCGGGATATTAAAGTGACTTGTCAAGGATCATGCAGCTGGTTCGTGACAAAGATAGAGCCCAAACTCAGGTCTAACTATTTTAGTTCTGGACTGTCTTACAGATTTTTTTTTCCCCAGAAAGAGATTGAGAACCCTTAAATAAAGATGTTAGTTGCTTAAGTACAATTCTTCATACCATGAGCCTTAGTCTCTCCCTTCAGGAACAATCTATATGGTTTATCAGCTCAGGGCAGCCTTCCTCCTCTCCCAGCATGTTACTTTCATCTTCTTGTTCCGATTTTTCTCTAACTGGCTTTCATTGTCTTTTTTTATGAAACTAAAAACATCCTGCAGTTCCTTTGAACCTGCTCCATGACAGAGGAGAGCTCTGTGGCTTGGCCGGGGAACAGTTAAGCAGAGCAGAGAAACAATGCCACTAACAAATATCGCCCAAGGTCCCGTTAATAAGGGTTGTTCTCCAGACCAGACAGGACCAAAGGGCAGGGTTGCACTTACGTTATTTCTGCTCCCTTAACTTCTCTATCAGTTTGATGCCATGGAAATAATCGAGGAAGACCTGAAAACCAGGTGCTCTGGCTTTGTGTGACTTTGAACAGTGGCAAGGTCTCTGGAGTTTTTTCCCTCTTATTGATAAGAGAATGAGTCAGGAAGAGGTTCAAGATCCTCTTCTAGCACCAACAGTCATCTGTATGGAAGAAACCAGCATTTTCACCTCTGCTTTTGACTTATCACTGGGGTTGACCTGCAATTTATGAATATGGCAAATGGGAATATGGGGAAAATCATATGAAAGAATAGTCTATTCTTTTAGAGATGATCTTTCAGCCTGAATCAGGAGAATAATGTCATTTCTTTTTCCATTACTTTCTGAGGAAGGAAAATATGTTCACTCTTGTATCTCCAGTGCCTAAAACAGTACTTGGACATAGCGTGTGTTCAACAAATATTACTTGAATTAATGAATTAATAAAATAAACTTAAATATCAAAGAAATCCAATATTTCTTAAATTTCAAAACTGTAATTAATATTTGAAAATCTTTGTGTTTTTATCCATGTGCTAAGTACATGTCTGTGATACTCCATGGTCCCCATACCCACCCTCCAATTGAGTTTCCATAGAACCTGAGGTCTCTTTGGCAATTCAGATCTTGCTAGAATTTAAGGCTGTGTTAGTTAACAAAAATATAATAACTTGAAACATGAGGAAAAGCCTCATCAGAGATACGAACAGACAATGCACAGGAAAAGAAGTGAGAATTACACTTAACCCTGGGAAAAGATGCTCAACATCTTTCACTTACAAGTGTAAATTGAAACTACACTAAGATACCGTTTCCCACCAGTAAGATTGGCAAAAATCCAAAATTTGGACCACATACTTTATTGGTGAGGCTAGGGTGAAACAAACACTCTTCTACATTGCTGGTAGGAATAAAAAATGGCATCATCACGATGGAGGGGAATAGGGGGAAATTTAGCAAAATTATATGTGCATCTACCATTTGACTCAGCAATCATACTGAAATTTATCTTTTAAAAATCTAGATTTTAGAACACTATCCCAAAGCCACAATAGCAAAAATATGACAAGGTGTACGTATAAGGTACTGTTACAGCATTATTTGTAATAACAAAAGACTGGTGACAATCAGAATCGATAGCACAATAGTTAAATAAACAATGCTTCAGGCACATAATGATACACTGCAGTGTAAAATGGGGATTATCTCTATACAGTAAGTGATCTCTAGGGTATATTGTTAAATGAAAAAAGCAAAGTGAAGAAAAATATGTGTAGTAAGCTACCATTTACATATGAAAGAAAGAGTAGAACCTATCTACCTATCTCTGTAGGTATGCATTTGCTTACATTATAAAAACCAATAAGGGAATAAAAAATATTTTTAAATAGCTGTATAGAAGAGGAGAGGGAGGAATATATTTTATCTTTGAATATTCCAAATATTTGTCTTTAGAAACATAAATTATTTTTTAAATTATAAAACAAAATTAAATAAAAACATAATTCCCCAAAGCAAAAATAAAATAAGTGATTATATTTGTGTAGCCAGTAAACACCATTATGAAACAAAGAGAAATGATCTCAAATGACTTTATTTTATTTTATATTTTTTCATGTCAGATGGGTAATGTGGCCTTGCTGTAACAAGGTTAAAGGGGGCACATCTCACACATGCACATGCAAACTCAATCATCACACTTAAGCTACAAAAGCAGCCTCAAATGATTTTTTTTTTTTGAGACTGTGTCTCTGATCTTGGCTCACTGCAGACTCCCCCTTCTGGGCTCAAGCAATCGTTCCACCTCGGCCTTCCAAATAGCTTAAACCACAGGTACGTGCCACCACGCTCAGCTAAATTTTTAACTTTTTGTAGACACAATGTCTCACTATATTGCCCAGGCTGGTCTCGAACTCCTGGTCTCAAATGATCTTCCTGCCTTGGCCTCCCGAAGTACTTGGATTACAGGAATGAGCCACCATGCCCAGCCTTCAAATGACTTTAAAACAGCAATTTGGCCATATATTACCATTGAGATCAAGCCTAAGGACAAAAAGACAACAAACACAAAACAAAACCTTGAACTGTTCTCAGTAGTCATATTGTTGGTGGTAGAGTTGGTATTGCTATTTTGAGACTGCCGTGTTGTAGGTTAAAGAAAAGTGATGATTTGGTTTCATTGAGAACTATATATTTTTGGTGTGGTTGAAAGGAGATACAGATTGGTGAGTTTAAGTCAGAACCTGTAGACCTGTATTTCATTTGGAATATCTGTATGAAATCATGACATGTTTGATCTTAAAAACATATTTTCTAGTTCTGCCTACTGAAGAAACACAGACAGAGTTTCTGACTGTAGTCAGGGATCCCCAAGACCAAACTCAGGTTCAGTGATTCTCTAGAAAAACTGGCAGAACTCAGCAAATCTGTTGTACTCATGGTTATAGTCCATTACAATGAAAAGATACAAATTAAAATCAGCAATGGAAAAAGGCACATAGGGTAGATTGCAAGAAAGACAAGATACAAGCTTCAATTTTTCCCATCCCAGTGGAGTCATATGGACAGCCTTAATTTTTCCCAGCAATGATGTGTAGCAGCACATGCAAGGTAGTGCCAACTACAGAAGACTTTTTTTTTTCTTTTAAATCTGGGGTTAGTAATGTGGGCATGAATTTCCAAAGGTCAACAGATACTGCATGGCCCAAGGCATCTAACAAAAATCACATTAATAGCATAGACTGCCTGGTATGGCCCAAGGTCCTATAGAAACAGACATTCTTATCAGGAAAGATACCCCAAGGCCTTCGAAGTTATCTCCCAGGAGTTGGTCAAGGGCCAAACTTTCTTTGGAATGTACAGGGTTTGGGCAACCCATCCTTGCTGAGTTAATCCTTTGCTGCAAACTGACAGCAAGGCACCACTAGTACACAGATTGTGGTAAATACCATTGCTGACAAACAAAAATAGGTCTTTTTGGAGAAATGGCTGAATCCAGGTCTAAGGAAGGAAATGTACAAGGTGAGCCTACAATATATTCAACTCAAACAACTCAACAGGAAAAAAACAAATAACTTCATTAAGTTATTTGTGAGCAAAGGATGTGAGTAGACATTTCTCAAAAGAAAACATAAAAATAGTCAACAGGTACATGAAGAAAATGTCCAACATCACTAACAATCAGAGAAGTATAGATCAAAACCACAATGAGTTATCATTGTACCCCAGTTAGAATGGCTATTAAAAAGGAAAAGTATCAAGAGAATAAGGAAGTTATCAAAGAGTATTAGAATTGTATCACTAGGACTCAGACGTCAATCTAAATAAGTTTCCACTGGCCAAAAGACAGGATAACTTGAGCAATGATAATAAAGATAATTATTACAGTAAAAACTTTAAAAATCACATATCCATTTTTATAATGATACTAAAATGACCACAACAACTCATTGGTCCCCTTTGGAAGATGCTAGGAATAACCCACATTATTAATTTAAAAATGGGTAAATAAAATATTTGTTCTCATTTTCTTAAATGATTAGAAAAACCAGATATTTGATATGGTGTGGAGGTAGAGGGGCTTCTCGTTGCAAAAGTATTTCCACTGAAAAGAAAAAGAAAAAGAATGGGATAGAATTATAGTATCAATATGTTTCAAAACCTGCTGAAGTAGTGGATTTGGGCAATGATCATCACCCCCAAAAAAGAAAACAACAGAGACTGTCCCTCCTATTAGAAGTACAAACACCACCTGTGAAGGCCTGAGGTGGGGGAAAAATGTGACCAAGTATGTAGATGTAATTGCCAGTTCATAAGTGATAAAGGCCAGAGGAAAACATGTTAAGTGATCTATTAGGGCAGCCATGCAGTCAGCAAAATCCAGACTATGGGAAACTACAGTATAACTATGGAAAACTATAGAGCTTGTTTTATCACAAAAAGTTTTAAGTTTGCAGAAAATAAAGGGGGAACCTACAGAATAAAAAAGACATATCAATAAATTAGAATATATGATACTTATTTGCATCTCAATCCAAACTATCAAAGTGTAAAACAAAAAGCAAAACCAAAATCATTTCTAAGACAAGTGAAAAAATGTGAAGACTGACTACTGAATAATATTCAGACATTATTATAAATTGATTTTAGGTGTGTACTGAGATTGCCTGATTTTTTGGGGTTTGTTTTTGTTCTTTTTAGTGCTTATCTTTCAGAGACACAGATTGAAATCCTTATAAATTAAAATAATATGTTTGAAATTTGTTTCAAAATAATCTGGTGGGAGGTATAGGGAATGGGTGGGGGTATAGGTGAAAAAATATTTGCCATACTTGTATTGATAGCTGTTTAATCAGGGTGAGAAGTACACTAGATTCTTTATATGTTTTCTCTACTTTTTTATGTTTGAAATTTTCTATAATAAAAAGTTAAACCAACAAAAACAACAATAAAAACAAAAGCCCTGTATCAAATAACAAGATGGCCCCAGCATTTTGATTGAAAAAAAAAGAATAATAGGTAATCTCCCTTCCTTCCTTTCTTCCTTCCTTCCTTTCTTCCTTCCTTCCTTCCTTCCTTCCTTCCTTCCTTCCTTCCTTCCTTCCTTCCTTCCTTCCTTCCTTCCTTCCTTCCTTCCTTCCTTCCTTCCTTCCTTCCTCCCTCCCTCCCTTCCTTCCTTCTTTCTTTCCTTCCACACATATTTATCCATTATCTACTCTGTTCCAGGCAATGTAAAAATAGCAATGAACAACTATAGTAACCAAAACAGCATGGTATTGGTATAAAAATAGACACATAGAAAAATGGAACAGAATGGAGAACTGAGAAATAAAGCCACATATTTACAGCCAACTGACCTTTTACAAAACCAACAAGAACTTACACTGGAGAAAGGATACTCTCTTCAATAAATGGTGCTGGTAAAATTTGCCACATGCAGAAGAATGAAACTGGACTCCTAGCTCTCACCATATACAAAAATCAATTCAAAATGGATTAAAGACTTAAACATAAGACCTGAAACTATAAAAATACTAGAAGAAAACCTAGAGTAAACTCTAGGACGTTGGTCTGGGCAAAGAATTTATGACTAAGACCTCAAAAGCACAGGCAACAAAACCAAAAATAGACAAATGGGACCTAATTAAACTGAAAACTTTCTGCCTAGAAAAATAAATAATAAACAGTGAAGGGGGTTGAATGGGAGAAAATATTTGCAAACAATTCATCTGACAGGGTACTAATATCCAGAACATACAAGGAACTCAAACAACTCAATAGAAAAAACAACTCCATTAAAAAGCGAGCAAAGAATGTGAATAGATATTTCTCAGAATAAGACATGCAAATGCTCAATAGGTATATGAAAAACATTCAACAGCACTATCAGAGAAATGCAAATCAAAACCTCAATGAGATATCATCACACCCCATACCCCTTTTTATACTGGCTACTATTAAAATGACAAAAAATAATGAATGTTGCTGAGTATGTGGATAAAAGGGAACTCTTATACATTGTTGGTGGGAATGTAAATTAGTACGGCCACTATGGAAAACAGCATGGAGATTTCTCAGAAAACTAAAAATAGATTAATCTGGCAATCCCACTACTGGGTACCTACCCAAAGGAAAATAAATCAATATATCAAAGAGATACCTGCACTCACATGTTTATTGCAGCACTATTTACAATAGCAAAGATATGGTATTAACCTAAGTGTCCATCAACAGACGAACGGATAAAGAAAATGAGGTATATATACATGATGGAGTACTATTTGGCCTTCAAAAAGAATGAAAGCATGTCATGTACAGCAACACTGATGGAACTGGAAGTCATTACCTTAAGTGAAATAAACCAGACACAAAAAGACAAATATCACATATTCTCACTTAAATGTGAGCGCTAAAATATTTGATTATGTGGAGACAGAGAAGAGAAAGAGAACAGAAAGGGTGAGATGGGGGTAGGGGAAGGTTGAAGAGAAGTGGGCTAAAGCACACAAGTGTACAGTTACATAGAAATAATAAATTTAATGTTTGATAGCAGTGTAGGGAGATTATAGTTAATCAAAATGTATTATACTCAGGTGATGGACACCCTAAATACCTTGACTTGATAACTACACATTATATATATGTAATAAAATTTCACATGTATGCCATAAATTTGTCCAAATTAAAAAAAAAAAAGCAGTGAACAAAGAGAAAGAAAAATTTCTTTTCCCCGTGGTGGGAAAAGGTAATCCTAAATAAAATGAATGAGTAAAACAAAGTATGTCCAATGCTTATAACTACAATGGTGAATAATAAATCAGGCCAGGGGGCTACAGAATGTGGATAACTACTATTTTGAAGAAGGGGTTAAGACCTCACTGAGAAGGTGACATTTGGGTCAACACCTGAGGAAGGTGAGGAGAGAGGTATGCAGATATCTACAGGAAGAGCAATCTGGGCAGATGAACCACCTAGGGCAAAGGCCTTGAGGCAGAAGTGTGCTTGGAGTATTTAAGGAAGAGCAAGGAGGACAGCGTGGCTGCAGCAGAGGGAGCAGAGGTGAGTGTGGGAAGCAAGGTCAGGGAGGTAGTGCAGGATCTTAGTGGCTACAGAAAGGACTTTGACTTTGAACTTAGACATGACTTAAGATGAAGAACCAGTATAGGTTTGTTTGTTTTTAAGCAACTTTATTGAAGTATGCATTAATTTCCTGGAGCCACCAAATAAATTGCCATCAATGTGTGGCTTAAAACAGTAGAAATTTATTCTTTCACAGTTCTGGCAGCAAGAAGTCTGAAACTGGGATATCTGGAAGCTGAGCTCTGGGGAACTATAAAATTTTGAGGAAGGGAGATAATGAAAGAGCAGCTAAGACTGAGGAGCAACCAATAAGGCAAGAGAGAACCAAGAGGACATGTGGTCCTAGAAGCCAAGTGAAGAAACTGTTTCAACTCTGTCTACAAAATATTGCTTATAGGTCAATTAAGTTGAGGACTGAGACTTGGACCATTTGATTTAGCAATGTGGAAGTCACTGGTGGCCTTGATAAGAGTAATTACAGTTGAGTGACATGGACAAATGCCTGATTGAGTTCAAGAGACAATGGGAGGAGAGAAATTGAGGACAGGAAGAAAAGATAATTCTTTTGAGAAGCTTTGCTCTAAAAGGGAGCCAATAATGAAGCAGTAGACAGAGAGGGGCTCAAGGGTTATTTTTATTTTTAATGAGAAATCTAATTGCACCGTGATGGGAATGATCCAATTGGGAGGGAACCATTAGTGATGCCAAAGGGGAGAACTGCTGGTTCAACACTCTGAGTCTAGGATTAGATTTAGAGAAGGGGAGAGTTATTGGCCTTAAGAGGAGCACCAACAAGTTATTCATTCTAACAGGCAGGGTTGGGGGTGGAGTAGGGGGCACAGCATGTGGTGGTCAGAGCTTACAGAAGTTCTCTTCTGAATAATTCTTCCTCAGTGAAGTGTGAAGCTAAAAGTGAGGATTGGAAGGAAATGTTGGCATTTTAAGGAAAGAAGAGAAGGTATGAAAGGGTCATCTAAAAAAGAAGAGTTAGCGAGTGAGTGGAATAGGAAAAGAAAAGCTTGACTGGAGAGACAGTGGATGAGGCAAATGCAGTAGTGTTAAGGGTCTCCTTGAGGGTGGTGGTCATGAATTCACAGTGAGACCAGGTAGCATGGCAGTGTGCTTGTCTTCAGCATTATTCAGATGTGTAGGTGTTGGTGTGAAGTAGGCAGAGAGTTGTGTTTAGCAAGGCTTTAGATTGTGCCACACAATTGTTTAGTAAGGGAAGTGGGAATGTATACCAGGGAGTGATCATAACACTTGATTGTGGACTTCGAACATGGTAAGGGTCAAAGTGTGAACAAAAGCATTGTATGACACAGGAAAAAATATGATTAAATTAATGGGTTGTAGGTCCCATTAAACCTACAAGTTCAAAAATAGGAGAATTGTTTAACTTGGGGTGACAATGTGTGAGCTAAAAAATGGAGGTGGTGAGCAGAGAGTATAATGTTGAAATGGAAGATATGGAGTTGTGTTACTGGTATATGTCTAAGAAAGTGGACAGTAGAGGCAGCGTGAAGGGCAAATTCCGGTGGAGAGGATGTCAAAGAACCAAGACGTCTGATCCATGAGAAGATCATCTCATGAAGACTGAACTCTCCAAGAACTAAGGCAGAAGTAGTATTGGAGAGTGTGACAAAGCTCAGAGCTAAAATAATCAAAGAAGGAGTGGGAGTGATCTGGTGGAGTAGATGACAGCAACAATGAGGAAGAGTGGTGACATAACTTGTCAACCTCACCTTCCCCTGAAGTAAGTCATAAGACCCTCATGTGAGAGGTGCCCTTCCTGTATCCGGAGGAAAAGGAAAGGAACATCCTTATCTCTGAAGATCAAGAGATGCCAAAAAGCATATGAACAGGCAGGCCTCACTAAGTTTCTCTCAGTGCATTACCATTAGACCATACCAATTCATCCTATCATATTTCTCCATGACTATCCATTCTTTACCAAATCTACGATAAAAACACTCAGGTTTAATTGTTTACTCTAGTCTTTATTTCCTTATCAAGGCTCGTATGTCATATAGAACTTATAAATGTGTATGCTTTTCTCTTGCTAATCTGTTTTTGTTACAGGGTCTCGGCCATGAACCTAAGATGGGTAGAAGGAGAGATATCCCCCAACACCTCACATAAACAGTTCCATTTTTTTCAAAGAGGGAATAAAGAATATATGACTGTATGCTTGATTGTTATAGTTCTGTAGGTGTATAATACTTTGGAAAAATGCCCAACAACTGGCCACATTGATTTCCTGGGGAAAGGAATTAAGTACATGGGGACAATGGTGTCATCCCTAGGGGTTACTGTGTATCCCTGGCAACTTTTGAATTTGAGCTACATACATGCAATGCTAATTAAAAATAGTAATAGTGATATTAATTTAAAAGGATGTCTTTTTGTTTTCAAGTTGGGCAGACAAAATATGCATACACTTCTTATTATAAAATGGAAAGTGTTTAGTGTCCTAAGAGAGGCAGAGATGAGATTGTATTCCAGGCTTGGCTAGAATGTCAGGGCTGGTGGAAATTTAGGTACAAGTGTGAGATTGTATTCTATTTAAATATACTTCAGTGAAACTGGAATGAATGCCCCAGTCTCCAAGTTCAGGTCATGTTCAGCAGTGCTTTAGCCTCCAAGAAGTTTTTTGGTTAAAAAACAGGTGCCAGAAAATTTGTAAAGTTCTATAAAGGCGCTACTAGCATCTGGCAAAAGTCAAGGGTTTAATATTACTAGTTAAAAGCTTTTTAAACACTCATCACCCTCTTTTGTGACCTGTTCTAATGTTAAAGTAGCGGTGCTTAACACCATTGTGTGCCAGCGGGAGACAGAAAATGCATGTTATTTTTAGTAAAGTCTAGTGCAAATGGTGGATGCTCTTTGGACTCTGCTGGCAGATTTGATTCTTAGCTCCTGGAAAGCCAAATATATTTAAATTGCCATCCTTGTCTGTCATCTCAACGAGTGAAATGAACTTTTCCAGTTCTTCAAACTGTGATGTGGCGGGTGAATAAAAACCCCAAGGTGGCATCCAACTAGGACTGGATTGAAAGTTTCTTTCTTTTTTCTTTTTCTTTTTTTTTTTTTTTTAAAGCTAAGTAAGGACACAGAGTTTCAGCTCAGCAGCTGATAAAGACATCTGATTTACTGGGAAAGCACACAGAACTCTTCCACCTTTATTTTCAAAAACGGGAAAAGTCTCAGGCAACTCTTTAACTCTAGCTCTTTCCAAATCAACTAGTACAAACTGTCTTAAAGATTAAGATACTCTAACTTGAGAGAAGGAAAACTCTATATTTCAATATTGTACTGCCCAAGTCACCAAAAAGCTTCTCATAAAATTTCTCTTTATTATTAATTAAAGAGACAGGGTCTTACTATGTTGCCCAGACTGGACTCGGACTCCTGGACTCAAGCAATCCTCCTGAGTAGCTGGGACTACAGGTGAGCACCACTTTTCTTTCTTGAATCTATTAATACGGTAAATGACATTTATAGATTTTTGAATGCTAAATCATCTTGCTCTCCTGAAGAAACTCAACTTGGACATGACTTTTTTAATATACGGAAAGACTATATTCCTTGAAAGTTTAGAATTCAGCTGTTAAACTGTGTGGCTTTGGCATTTTATTCTTTAGAATACTTTAAACTGTTGTTTCAATTTCTCTGTTTCAGGAAATATAATATAGGCTTTCTTTCTTCCTGAGACACTTCCAGTGAATTGTATTTTTCTGGGAATTTGTTTCCGATTCATCCAAGTTCCCAAATTTATTGGTATGGAAAGTTCATATTATTATTTTATTTTATGTTCTTAACCCCTGCTGGTCTGAAATTAATGTCCCCTTTTGGAACATAATGTTGTTTGTGCCTTCCCTCTTTTTACTTGGTTTATCTCATCAGAGTTTTATCTATTTTAATATTTTTCAAAAAGCCAACTTGGGCTTTGTTGAACCTATTATGTCTTTTCTATTTCATTGATGCTTTCTTTTTATTATCACCTTCCTTCTATATTTAATGGGCTTATTCTTTTTCTAACTTCTTAAGTTAGTATTTAATTGTTGACTTTTCAGCCCTTCTTTACTTGTAATATAAGTGTCTTCTCAATATTTCTATATTCTAATATGTAGTGTTTGATTATTATGCAGCTGTTATGAAGAATTTTTACTATCATTTAGTCATAAGAAGGCTTTAGCATCCATTATTTCTTTTAGATGTACAGGTTTTAAATGTTATAAAAAATTTATATTGATAGATGAATAGTGGAGAAAGAACATGACTGTATGTCAATTTCTTGAAATGTATTGAGATTTAATTTATGGTTTGGTCCATTATCAGTTTTTGAAAAAGTTCCATGTCTGTTTGAAATGAATGTGATTGACAAATTGTCCATTAGATCAAATGTGTTAGTTTAAAATTTCAAATATTCCATATATTTACTGGGTTTTGGTATGCCTGACTTATCAATAATAGACTTGTGTTTAAATCTTTTGGCATGATGATGGATTTGTCTGTTTTTCCTTATATTCTATTAGTTTTCACTTTGCATTTGTTGAAATTATTATAATAGGTGTATAAAAGGAAAAGATCATTGAATTAACCAGGAAATATAAAAATGTTGAGTATTTTATTTTTCCTGGTTAATGCAATTATTCTTATACTAAGCACTCTTATTTGGTATTAATATAATTATGACAGGATTGGTATTTCTCTGTCTATTTTTAAACTTTTACTTTAGGTTCAGTATACGTATTTTTTATTCTTTTTCTTTTTTCTTTTTTTTTTTTTAAGACCGACTCTTGCACTGTCGCCCAGGCTGGAGTGCAGTGGCGCTATCTCAGCTCACTGCAACCTCTGCCTCACATGTTCAAGTGATTCTCTTTGTCTCAGCCTCCTAAGTAGCTGGGATTATAGGCACCCGCTACTACGCCTGGCTCATTTTTTTGTATTTTTAGTAGAGACGGGTTTCACTATGTTGGCCAGGCTGGTCTCAAACTCCTGACCTTGTGATCCTCCTGCCTCGGACTCCCAAAGTGTTGGGATTACAGGCGTGAGCCACTGCGCCCAGCCTATCCTTTTTTCATCTTTCTGTAGCAATTTGCTTCAGGTGTAAATCCTATAAGCAGCCTATTACTGAAGTTTTAAAAACTCAGAATGGCAAACTTTTAACTGGTGAGTTTAGTCCATTTATATTTATTGCAAGCATTGATATGTTGCATTAGATTTTACCATTTTACTTTATACTATTTTCCTTGTTCCCCAACCCCATGTTTTTCTTTTTTTTCCCTTGCCTCCAGAGGTATGAGTTAATTTTATTGTTATTGATTGCATTTTTCCTTATTCCAAATGTTTTCTATTGCTTTGGAATTATTTACTTTATTTATATTCTGTTAATGGCTACCTCTGAAATTTTGCCACACCTATTTGACTAAATAATATCAAGTGTAAAATAATATATTAATCTCTTAATAAACCATTCTAATAACAGAATACCTTAATTTCATTTAACTCTCCTTCAGACTTACATGTTATTACAGAGCCAGTATTTTAGTCCCATCCTTTTATAACCTCACAAGTTAAAAAATATACTAATAATTACAATTTTTATAAAACAATATTTGTCTAGATTTGCACATGTTTGCCATTTTATATCCTTGCTATCTCATCATGCACTGTCCTTCTAGGATAATTTCAGAAGTCCTTTATTATTAGTTCAATTGGTGGCAACAGATTTTCATAAATGTATTTATTTGGTCCTCTTTTTTCAAAGATAGTTTACTGGGTACCCAATTCTAGTTTGATAATTATTTTCTCTCAACATTTTGGAGATATTATTTCACATCTCCTGACTGACTTTACTGCTGCCAGAGTTTCCTGTCATTGTCCGTTTGTAGGTGATATTTTTCTGTGGCTGCTTTCGAAGTCTACTCTGGTGTTAATGAATTTTCCCTTCAATATCTTTGGGATAGGTTTTAATATTTATCTTGAGGATTCATGTTTTTCATTATTTCTTACAATTTTCAGCTATTATCTCTTTAAATATAGCGTCTCATCCATCTCTCTATTCTTAAACCTCATCTTTTTCCTTCATATCTCTTAACATCTCTTTCTTATTTTCCATTCCATTGTCTCTTTTTTCTACATTTCTTCAGAACTATCTTCCAACACAGTAATTTTCTTTTCAGCTGTGATTAGCTTGCCATCATGGGTTTTTTCACTTCAAATTCTAATTTGTTTTATTTCTGGAAGTTCCTTTTGTTTCTTGTTCTTCAAATACACTTGTTTGCTCTTCTTTGTGAATAAGTCTTTTATGTAAACATTTCATGCATATCTCTTTTATTTTCTACGTCTGACAATTTCAGTATCTGCAGGTCTTGAGTGGGTAACTATTATTTGCTGATTCTACTCTCACAGTGTGTCACCTTTTTTAAGGCTTTGTTTAATGAGCTTACTGCTTGATTTTAATCTGTAGGAATCTTGGGAAACTAAAATGGACATTTCTTAAGAGAGGATTGTTACCTGTTTCTGACAGTGTCCAAGGGTTGCCACCAACCTGATACAATTTCACCTCCCTGAGAGGCAGAAGTCTGAGGCTTAGGCTCTCTACTTTGCTGCTGGCCCTAGGCTCAGACAAATGATAGCAGTGCTATTTGCACCTACCCCCGACTCCCAGGCCATCCATACCCAACTTCTCAGCTTCCTTAAAATTCCTTCAGTCCATCTACAGGGGTCAAAATGAGGCAGACATGCTTAGAGTGATGACCTCTCCCTCAAAAGAGGTCTACTTGAACTATTTGTACTGCTTCTAGGAGCACAACTCCCATATCCTCTTTAATCTCATTGTCATGAGTGAAGAGTCACAGAAACTCACTCCTAGTCTGCTAACAATCGTAACCTTAACATCACTATCTTCTTTGACTCCACCAGGACCAACTTTCCTATGTCTTTTATCTTTGTTTATATCAGTTACCACAAGAATCACCAGACTCCTAAGTCACTGCTCATCTCCCACACCCAAATCTCCCTAACGTTCTGTACATCTCTACTGCAGCCTCTTCTCCTAACCAATCCCTGAACCCTTCTATCATGCCCTCTACAACGTATGGTTCATTATCAGCAAAACTGCTTTAATTTCAACCATTTTTCTTTATTTTCTTTTTTCTCTCTTTTCTTTTTTTTGTTGTTGTTGCTGTTGTTGTTGAGACAAAGACTCACTTTATCGCCCAGGCTGAGTGCAGTGGTGCAATCTCAGCTCATTGTAGCCTCAATCTCCCAGGCTCAAGTGATCCTCCCACCTTAGTCTCCCCAGTAACTGGGACTACAGGCACATGCCACCATGCCCGGCTAATTTATGTATTTTTTGTGGAGATGGAGTTTTTTTCCATGTTGCCCAAGCTGGTCTTGAACTCTTGAGCTCAAGTGATCCGCCTGCCTCAGACTCCCAAAGTGCTGGGATTACTGGCATGAGCCACCGTGGCCAGCCTCAAGCATTTTTCTGATTTCTCCCTTCACTTGCTTGCTAAAAGTGAAATCTGGCTCTTTCCTGAGAGCAGTATTCCCTCGAAGCCTTCTCAAGTACTGGCTGTTTTTCTTTCTCATACCCCTGTTACCACTGGGCCTGGAGGTGAGATAGTGCCTCCTTGTTTCTCACTGTTACTTTCTATCTTCCTTCTCCCTAAAACTCTCAGCTTTTTCATGTCATCAGATTTTAACACCTATCACCCTCATTTTGATGTCACCTGTCAACCCCTGGGTTGACCCCACATCCACCCTCCATTTTCTCAATAATTTTGGCTTCTGGGATACTACCACTCTCTCCAAGTCTTAATTACTGGTAATTTCAATGTACCTGGAGATGATTCTTCCAACATCCTGACCTCTCATTTCTTTAAAAAAAAAAGTTTTTATTTCCATAGGTTATTGGGAGAAGGTGGTGTTTGGTTACATGAGTAAATTCTTTAGTGCTGATCTGTGAGATTTTGGTGCACCCATTACCCGAGCAATATACAGTGTACACAATTTGTAGTCTTTAGTCTATCACCTCCTTCCCACCCTTTCCCCCTGAGTCCCCAAAGTCCATTGTGTCATTCTTATGCCTTTGCATCCTCATAGCTTAGTTCCCACTTGTTAGTGAGAACATATGATGTTTGGTTTTCCATTCCTGAGTTACTTTACTTAGAATAATAGTCTCCAATCTCATCCAGGTTGCTGCAAATGCCATTATTAATTCATTCCTTTTTATGGCTGAGTAGTATTCCATTGTATACATATATACACCAGAGTTTCTTTATCCACTCATTGATTATAGGCATTTGGGTTGGTTCCACATTTTTGCAATTGTGAAATTATGCTGCTATAAACATGTGTGTGCAAGTATCTTTTTGTATAATGACTTCTTTTCCTCTGGGTAGAAACCCAGTAATGGGATTGCTGGATCAAATGGTAGTTCTACTTTTAGTTCTTTAAGGAATCTCCACACAGTTTTCCATAGTGGTTGTACTAGTTTACATTTTCACCAGCAGTGTAGAAGTGTTCCCTGTTCACTGCATCCACACCAACATCTATTTTTATTTTTTGATTATGGCCATTATGCTAATGTTTTGATTTGTATTTCCCTGATCATTAGTGATGTTGAGCATTTTTTCATGTATTTGTTGGCCATTTGTATATCTTCTTTTGAGAATTGTCTATCCATGTCCTTAGACCACTTTTTGATGGGATTTTTTTTTCTTGCTAATTTAAGTTTGTTGTAGATTCTGGAAATTAGTCCTTTGTCATATGTATAGATTGGGAAGATTTTCTCCCACTCTGTGTTTACTCTGCTGACTGTTCCTTTTGCCATGCGAAAGCTCTTTAGTTTAAGTCCCAGCTATTTATCTTTGTTTTTATTGCATTTGCTTTTGGGTTCTTGGTCATGAAATCCTTGCCTAAGCCAGTATCTAGAAGGGTTTTTCCAATGTACTCTTCTAGAATTTTTATAGTTTCAGGTCTTAGATTTAAGTCCTTGATCCATCTTGAGTTGATTTTTGTAAAAAGTGAGAGATGAGGATCCAGTTTCTTTCCCCAACATGTGGCTTGCCAATTATCCCAGCACCATTTGTTGAATAGGGTGTCCTTTTCCCACTTTACGTTTTTGTTTCCTTTGTCAAAGATCAGTTGGATGTAAGTATTTGGGTTTATTTCTGGATTCTCTATTCTGTTTCACTGCTGACTTCTCAGTTCCTTAAATACCTCTCCTCCAATGATCTTGTTCTTTACCTCCCTCAGGAACTCATTCATAAAACAATACCCAGATTATCTCATTATCAGTAACTGTG
Organism: Rhinopithecus roxellana; assembly: GCF_007565055.1. Lineage (NCBI taxonomy): Eukaryota > Metazoa > Chordata > Mammalia > Primates > Cercopithecidae > Rhinopithecus > Rhinopithecus roxellana. The sequence continues at coordinate 116,977,531 of NC_044556.1, read as the reverse complement.
ACGTTCTATAATCTTAATTTCATGCATTGCACTCTCTACCACCTCCTGTCTTTCTAGCTCACTCCCCCTGGTACCACAACATATCTATCTATCCTTCAGTCCTACCTCCAATCCATTGATCTAGTCATCTTGATACTTTATTCATCTTCCTACCCAGTCTATATTTTTTACTGAGGTAAAATAGACACATACAATTTACCATCTTTACCATTTTTAAGTGTACAGTTCAGTGGTAATAAATACATTTATATTCCTTTTGCTCCTTCATGTCCCCCATGCCCTTCCCCTTCCTGGCCTATGGTAACCACCAATCTACTATCTTCATCAGATCTGCTTTTTTAGCTTCCACATGAGTGGGAACATGCAGCATTTGTCTGTGCTTGGCTTATTTCATTTAATGGCCTCCAGTTCCATTCATGTTGCTGCAAATGACTTTTCATTCTTTTGCATGGCTGAATAATATTCCATTGTGTAGATATACCACTTCTTGTTTACTTATTTATCAGTTTGTGGCTATTTGGGTTGTATCCATTTTGGAGCTATTACAAGTAATGCTGCTATGAACATTTACATTCCTACCAGCAGTGTATGAGGGTTCCAATTTCTTTACATCCTTACCAACACTTATTTTCCTTTTCTTGATGATAGTCATCCTAGTGAGTGTGAAGCAGTATCTTTTGTTTTGATATGCCTATGCTAATGACTAATGACGTTGCACATCTTTTTGTATGCTTATGGGCCATTTGTATTTCTTCTTTGGAACAGATACTTGAAATATTTATTCAAATCTTTTGCCCATTTAGAAACTGGGTTGTCTTTTTTTGTTTCGATATATTCCAAATTATTTTTTCTTGTTTGTTCTGCTGGTGTCCTATTAAGGGACTGTTGCCTCATCTAAGGTCATGAAGATTTACACTTGTATTTTCTTCCTCTAACAGTTGTATAATTTTAGCTATTACATTAGGTCTTTAATCCATTTTGAACTAATTTTTGTGTTAGGTAGGGTCCTGTCTTAGTCCATTTGTACTGCTATAACAAAATACCTCAGACTGAATAATTTATAAAGAACTGAAATTTATTTCCCTTGGTTCTAGAGATTGGAAAATTCAAGATGAAGGTGGTGGCAGAATTGATATCTGGTGAGGGCTGCTCTCTGCTTCCAATATGCACCTTGTTGCTGCATCCTCTGTAGGGAACACTGTCCCCACATGGTGGAAGGGACAGAAGAACAAGAGTGTGCTTCCTTTAACCTCAAGCCTTTTTACAAGGGTGCTGATCCCATTCATGAAGGCTCTGCTCAAAGACCTCCAAAAGACTACACCTCTTAATACTGTAGCATTGGGGATTAAGTTTCAACATGAATTTTGAAGGGACATCATCATTCAAACCATAGCCTATCTAAATTCATTATTTTGCATGTGGATATCCAGTTGCCCTAGAACTATTTGTTTTAAAGACTATTCTTCCCTCCATTGAATGGTCTTGGCACAGATATATGAGTTTATTTCTGGAATAGATTCAATTCTATTCCAATGATTTACATACATCTCTCCTCATACTTAAGACCACTTTTACTAATGCACTGTAATTGTTTACGTCCCCCATTCAACTGTGAGTTCCTTGAGATCAGGAGCCACATCTTTATTCATCTTAGTATTTTTAACTCAGCATTTAACAGACTCTCAAAACATTTTCACTGAACAAATGAAACTAACCACTTAATTTTGAGGAAAAGAAAGGGAATGGAGTCTACAATAAAGTTGGTTCCCTTTCTCATGTAGTGCTTTACCTTATGAAGTGGCTTTGAAATTCTGACATCCCTTCTCCATTACTCAAACTGGCAACTATTGATTCTAACATGTAGTGAACACCCTCTCATATAGAAATATGGGCACCACAAAGTTTGCAATTGAGAAAAAGAGATAATGTCATGAACCAAAATAGCTGTAATTAAAAACAGTTAAATGTTGTAAGATAATACAAAGGAAATACTACTGGAGTTAGAGAGGGCAGAAACCACTGTCAACCAGGATATCCATGAGTATACCAATCACTCACCTAGTCTTCCTGAAGGGTAATTAATACTTCAAATTCAATGCCAAAGATTTTTTTTTTTTAAAGAGGAGACAGGGTTTGAATTTTACTAAAAATATAGTTTGGGGATTTTGAATTTCTTTGAAGAGAAAGACCAGCTGTTCTCTTAAAATAAATCCCTGGGGCCTATTGAATTGTTTTCATTTATTTGACATATACCTCAAAAGTATAACCAATACTATTGTTTAAATTAAAAAATTAACTTGAACAATTCACAGAGGACTGAATTCAGGTGACAGAGAACAAGACTTAGGCATCTGAAGTCATGAGTCTGAATATTTTAAGCCTTCCTTATCTTCTCCACCCAATTATTAATAAGGTGAGTTTTTCAAAGTTATTATTATTAGTTTTTTAGAGGCAGGGTCTTGCCCTGTTACCCAGGCTGGAGTGCAGTGGCATGATCACAGCTCAATGCAGCCTTGAACTCCTGGACTAAAGTGATCCTCCTACCACAGTCTCCCTAGTAGCTGGGACTACAGGCATGCACCACCATGCCTGGCTAACTTTTTAACTTGTTGTATAGCTGTGGTTGTGCTATTATGCCTCAGCTGGTCTCAAACTCCTGTCTTCAAGTGATCCTGCTGCCTCAGCCTCCCAAACTGGTGGGATTAAAGGTGTGAGGCACCACCCCTGGTCTAAGTTGATTTTTAAGAAAGACACAATGGTTTTAAAGCTTGGATATGAAGTTTTTAAAGAAAAATATACTACTAGAAAGTATAATATATAAATTGAGTCTATGAATTGTTCTTTTTCAAAGATCTGGTATCAGAAACAGATGAATGCGAGATGGAGGACAATATAGTGTATTAGGAACATGATCTATACAAAAGGTCGGCCAATTAAAAAAAAAAAAAGGAACATGGTCTTTGGAGTCAGACTGACTTGGAATAACAACGGTTCCTTCAGTTAGGAGCTATGTGACCTGAACATTTTTTGGTCTCTAAAATGTATCGCCTCCTTCAGAGTGGTAATAAGGGTTTAATTAAGATGACACATATAAAACATCCATAAGGTAGGTATTCAACAGTTAGTAAAGGAAAATATGGGTTACAAAACCAGAGGCCCAGGACAGTCATTCTCTGTAATCAGAGGGACCAGAGTTTGGGGTCAGACAGACTTAAATCAAATTGTTGCCTCTGCCAATGTCATGTGTGGTCTTGGCTTGTGGTTTCAAGCAAAAGGGGTTACCATACCTATTTTACTCATTCTAGGTTATATATTACCCCAAGTTGAGAATAATAAACCAGTTTAAGTCAGTCACAGAGTGAACACCTGACTCAATATAATACCTGCTTGCTTTGCGGTCCAACGGATGAGAAATTCATTCAATATCTAGCCATGTGATGTGATTTAGGGTAAATTACATAACCTTTCTAATTTTGCCTTCTCATCTTTCAAGTGACTCCTTTTGCCAAAGTAAGTATATTTCAAAAACTTTTTAAGGTAGCAAAACTCTGTGTTTGTTAAAGAATTTTCTTAGTTATTTGCAATAAAAACAGCCTGCAGGTCTATAGTGCAAGAATCCCATTTCATGACAGGAAGAAACAGATAAACACTATTTTAGAACACTTTCATAACAGACATTCAATACCTTTATTATCAGGGGAAATAATTATCAATCTATAACATTCCCAAAAGTACAACTCTAAAAATGTCAGTTTTGTTCGTATAGGACTCAAAACTTTAATGATATACCCATCATACAGCCAGGAAGCAGAACAATCCCTCAAGAAAAAAAGTACAAATGCCAAGATGCTCTCCAACCACAATTTTTTTAAATCTATGAAACAATTTCCTTACAAATTAAGTAGTTTTTATAGTAGTGACATTTATCATTGATGTGATCTGTTTAATATGACTGTAGTAAGAAGGAACTTGGGCCTGTTATCGTTTTCAGAAATTGAAAAGAGTACCATCATTAAGATAAGGAAGAGGAAGATTTGTATCCATCTTTTTGGGACATGTAAGATGAGAGTGAAGTGTCACAGTTGGAGAATTTGTGGATATTGCTGGAGGAATTGGAGATGCTCTCTAGCAAGCGGGTAATCCCTCTTCCCCGAACGCTGCTGTTTTGGCCAGAAATTTTCGCCCTAGATGGGTAGTCACCTGGGATATTGAAAATACGAGAAAAGAAATATAGCAATTTTATAATTTTATTACAAAGAGATGCCTCAATTAACTGACTCATCCTACTGTAGGCCTTTCACTAAGCCATAATTCAATGGATCAAGAATAGAAAAATGTTTTTGGTTTTAGCCCAAGAAACTTTTAATTGAAATTCTTTAGGCACCACTTGAAATTTCATGTCACGAGCTTTTAAAGTGTCTCACCCCACAAAAGGTATCATTAAAATCAAAACTATAAAGCTATTGCCGCTACAAGAAAAACAAGTTTTCTTTTAAATGCCCTAACAAATTCTGAGAAGTTACAATATATCCAAGTGACCCAAAAATGTACATAGCTAAACTGTTTAAGGTGCTAATGCCAAATAAAACCTTCAATTCAACAAGTGCCTTATATCCTAAAGCTAATTTAGATATCACTGTTTAAATACCACACCCTGGGATCTTAGTAATAGGCTCTAACATCCTTTAGGTGCATTTTTGTAAAATAGAAGGTGCTTACCAATGGGTGTGTTTGATCTTTGTTCCTGATTAGCAGAGTTGAAATGAGAGAATCCTGAACTCCCGACCCTCAGCTTCTGTAAGTAGCAGGAAAATACCAGGGGGAAAAATGTTTATTTCTTATCAATTATTGGATGGTCTGTCTTCAATTTCAAATAACTCTTTAAAAATGCAAACTAACACTCAAATACTTTTCCAATGTCTGATCAATTTTTGCTGCACAGAGGGGGAGAAAATAGGATAGACTTTGGAGGGAGATTAGGAATTCCAGGGTAAAAAAGGGTTTGCCTTTTTTTTTCTTTTTAAGTGAGATTATAGCACGCTTGCTGATAATGAATTAGAACAGAGTGCATCTCTGATGATATAGGAGGGGAAAATTACTGAAGCCACGTCCTTGAGTGGTAAGGGAAGGAAATCTAACATACACATGGACAGATTGGTTTTAGATAGGAACACAGAAAATTCATTCATTAAAATAGGAGTAAAGCAGAGGATATGGTAGATGCAGGTAGATGAGTCATAGGAATATGTAGAAAATTCTCCCAATTGTTTCTATTTTCTCAGAGAAGTAGGAGGCAAAGGCATCAGCTAGAGCAAAGGTAAGGGAAGAGATGATAAAATTTGAAGGAAAAAGGTAGTGAGAAGTAACTGTCTAGGAGAGTAGGAAATCGATCAGACTAGAGAAATGGGTATCTGTCAGTCAACATTAAAGGCCCCTTGAAGTTGGTGGTGATGAATAGTAAGATCGGTCAGCATGGTAGTTCCTTTCCAGGTGCATTTAGCTTCACAGGTATACGAGGAGAGTAGGTGAAGAGTTAGATGTAATCAGGGTTAGTATCTGTCAAGTATGATGAAAAAAAGAGGGCCAATGGAGTTGACAGTGCATGCAAGGCAGTGGAAAAGATAGGCCAAGGAATCTGAGTTGGGAAGGAAGAAGGTGAAGGGTAGAGACAAAGGTGGTAAAGGAGGAGACACAAGGCTACAGCATTACTAGCGTGAATGGTGCCCTGGAGTTGTGCAATGAAGTGGCCCTGTAAGGGAGTGTAAAACAGTGGAGGCATAAATGAATTGTATATCCCAGTAGAGACTAAATAATTGTTGGCACTGGGGTACTAGAAGATGGTGGTAGTCTGAGAGGGAGATGTTTGAAATTGAGATTATGAAGGAGGTACCACTGGGGTCCAGGATATGATTGTTTGGTAGAAGACAGGATTATTGAAGGAGAGGAAGTCGAACTGAGAGGTTAGGCAGCTGGAAGGACTATGTGTAGGGAAATTGAAATAAATAATTCTGATGGAAAAACCAGTTTTCTGGATCGGTGTTGCTCTAAGAACGAGGGGAACCAACTCAGGAGTCTACTGACTCCAAAAAGGGGCCACTTGGAGTCTGCTGACTCCAAACAGGTACTACATCTTGGATGGCAGGAAATTCAATGCCTAGGAATTTTGGGGAGACTGTATAAAGAAGTCTGGAAGCCACAATCAAGGACAACTACTTCAAATCTAGGCCCATGACACATGAAGAAGAAAAAGATGTCACCATTTGAAAAGGCTAATAGAGAAGCAGTGTCCTTAGAGGAGGGTCAAGTTTTAGTTACAACCAAGAAGGTAAATAGACTTTCCCCCAAAGAGACTGAAGATATCTGAAATTCTGCTGATAACTAAGGCTGAGAAAACCAACAGGAAGGTTTCTCAGGAGTTGGGGAGGGCTGGGAAATAGGACCAGCCAAATAAGATGAGTCTGGGAGATGAGAAAGAATCTTAAGAGTCCTAGGCTTCCTATAGTAACTGATGTAAACAATGAAAAGTCACGTTATTGAGATTAATTCTGATGATGTGAATACAGATGGCGGTGATGAAACTAAGGTAGGGTTTCTCAACCTGGGCACTAATGACATTTTAGGCTGGAAAATGCTTTGTTGTGGAAGGCTGTCCTGTACAGATAGAGTGCTTAACAGCATTCCTGGCCTTTATCCACTAAATGCCAGGGGCACCCCCTCCCCAGATGTGACAACCAAAAATGCCCCCAGGCGTTGTCAGATGTCCCATGGAGGACATGAAATGGAGTTGAGAACCACTGGGTAAAAGGTTTAAAGGGAGGGTAGAGAAGGGTCTTGCCTAGAGTACATATGGAGAGATCTGAAGTCCTTCATTTTTATTTTTAAATTATCACACAGTAAAACTTTTTTTTGGTGTACACATCTATGAAGTTTAACATTATGTACAGACTTGTGTAAACACCACAATCAGGATGCAGAGTCATTCTATCACCTCAAAAACCTCTCTCATGCTCAATCCCTTTATAGACACCCTGTTCCCACCACTCCTATCCCCTGGGAACCACTAATTTGTTCTTGTTATAGTTTTGTCTTCAAAAAAATGTCATATGAATGGAATCATACAGTATATTCTAAAGTACGTAATTTTGGAGACTGCTTCTTTTGTTCAGCATAATTAACTAGGATGAATCTAGTTGTTTTTATCAGTAGTTCTTGCCTTTGAGTTTCCTTTTCACTAAATGTTTATTGTAAAATAACAATATTTGTGTAATATCTATTAAGCTCTAAGGCAGGAAGGCCTTGGTACTGTCATATATTGCTGCATTTAATCCTAACAAATACTAGCCCCCATTATTGTTCTTGTTTAATAAATAAAAAATTAGTACAGAAAGTTCAAGTATTGTGCATAAAGTCACAAAGCTTGTATGTAGCAGAACCTAAAATAAAATTCAGGAATTCTGACCCTATAGCCCATACTCTTAACTGCTATGTACTTAGTGGTTTAGAAGCCTACTAATAAGTAAACAGCAGAGAGGGAAGGAAGGTGGTAAAAAAATTAGACAGCTTTTAATCAAATCCTAAATCAGGTCTTAAACATTTTTGAAGTAGATGTTCAGAATATTTATATTACTTACATTCAGATATTTAATTTTTGGAATACGTCTTTGGAAATGTTTTATATAAAGACTAAATACTGGTTTTAACTTTCTTAAAACTTTGTTAAATTGGTAGGAAATATACCAGAGAAAAAAGAATTTTACTAGACGCAACTGGATTAGGAACTTTTTGACATTCCATGAAGGACTTCAAAATAATGTTTAAGGGGAGGGAAAGAACCAAACAAAGGCTTGATCTTTTACAGCTGTTGGCCAGAATCACATTGAGTAGAACAGCTAAAGAGACCAGCAGCTCTTAAAAGTCAGGTTCTTACCTGGTAACGCCCTGCATCCAATACAACCATTTTGGGTGTCACACTATTGCTGGCCTCATAATCTTGTAGTGGTACGTGAGCCTCTGTGAGCTGGATTCCAAACAGAGTGGCCAGAGAATTACTGATGCAGTACCTTTAAAAGAAATAAAAATCTCACTATCAGAATCTAATTTAATTCACCTAAAAGTATTTGTATTTTAAAATCTCTAACAAAAAGAAAGCATCTGAGATACTGTTATAAACTGGGAAAAAAATAAATTTGGTGATTCAGAGAAGACATATAAATAAACAGCAATACATATAATAAAACAGGTTATTACTGGTGAGCAATCTTTTGATTACCAGATAAAATTTTAGGTTCATTTTAAGGGCATGGCAATGAAGATAAAGATTACTACGATTCCCAAACGTTTAAGGCAAGGAGAGGGAAGTGGCAGAAATAAGACAACAACCATAAACACTAATCTATCCTCTGAACTAATATCACCCACTGGGCTACCAGAGCACCCAGATTATCTGGGGCTCCAGGTACTTTCACTACAAAATGAGAACAAAAGACCTATGTGTTAGAGTACCCCAATAAGGGAGTGGTTCTGAAGGTTCACCCATATTGCTAGAAGAGGTGACATGGACAGAAAATAAAAGTAATATGATGTACAAAACCACCTTTATTTTTATTTTTTGTGAGTATATAGTAGGTGCATATATTTATGGACTACATAAGATGTTTTGATACAAGCATGCAATGTGTAGTAATCACATCATGGAAGATGGCATATCCATCCTGTCAAGTATTTATCATTTGTATTATAAACAATCCAATGATTCTTTTAGTTATTTTCAAATGTACAATTAAATTATTATTGACTATAGTCACTCTGTTGTGCTATCAAATACTAGGCCTAATTCATTCATTCAAACTACTTGTTTGTACCAATTAACAATCCTCACTTCCCCCTCACCCCTCTAGTACCCTTCCTAGCCTCTGGTAATCATTTCTTCTACCCTCTATTTCCATGAGTTCAATTGTTTTGATGTTTAGATTCCACAAATAAGTGAGCACATGCGATGATTATTTTCCTGTGCCTGGCTTATTTCACTTAACATAAAGACATCTAGTTCCATCTATGCTATTGCAAATAATTGCATTTCATTCTTTTGTATGGCTGAATAGTACTCCATTGTGTGTATGTACCACATTTGCTCTATCCATTCATCTGCTGATGGACACTTAGGTTGCTTCCAAATCTTGGCTATTGTAAACAATGCTGCAACAAACATGGGAGTGTAGATATTTCTTCAATGTGTTTCCTTTCTTTGGGGGATATACCCAGCAGCAGAAGTGCTGGATCATATGGTAGCTCTCTTTTTAGTTTTCTGGAGAACCTCCAAACTGTTCCCCATAGTGGTTGTATTGACTTACATCCCACCAACAGTGTATGAGGGTTCCCTTTTCTCCACATCTTCACCAGCATTTATTATTGCCTGTCTTTTGGATATAAGCCATTTTAAACCAGGGTGAGATAATATCTCACTGGAGTTTTGATTTGACCCCCTTTGTTTTAAAAGAGCATTGTGGAAACAGAGTTACCCCGACTGCCAAAGCAATAGCAAGCAAAATGGCACAGAATAATTTAATCAGAATACAGTATTATGAAGAAACTCCTTTCCCCAACTTACGCAATCTTCTTGCAAACAGCTAAAGCACAGAAGAGAGTATCATTTTCTTCATGCCACTTGCACCTGTATAAAAAAAAAAGGACTTTAATATTCTAACTGAAGTAGCACTGCTTAAAGGTTTTTATATGCCAGATTTCTATCTGAAATCTTTTAAAAAATGAGGTTACTTAAAGATTAAAACTTCAAATTTAACACAAAGATTTTTAAAAAACAGATTTTAATGCTACCTTCTCTGATACAAATTCGTGATACCACACAACCTACACATAACCATACAGTCAAATTTTACCTTGAAATAAAATGAGTGCTTCTGACACATCAGTGACATGCACTCATTCAACAAACATTTATTCAATGTACACTATTTGCTAGGCCTTGTGGTAGGCACTAGAAATACAGTATTGAAAAAACAGAAACTATTGTCCACACAAAACTTACTTTCCAGTGGGAAAGACAGATCAAGAAAGATATGCAAGCATAATACATAATAAATTAGAAAACTGGGAAAGCTCTAAGGAGAAAAAATAAAAAGGTGATATATACTATTCGGGAGGAACAACATTTTAGATAAAGTGTCAATGAAAGGTAACACTGAGAAGGTGGTGTTTCAATGGAGATCTCAGGAGGTCATGTTGGTGAGGTAATGACGGAAATAATTTGTGTAAGTCAATACAAAGTTACAAACACTAAAATAGCACACTTTCATGACAAGAGCTGCTATAAACTTGTGTATCTTTCCAATGAGTACACAGTCTATTAAGACTCAGAGCAGCTCTACTTGTACAATACAAAGCTTGCCTAAACTTAACAAAAGTCTTCATTTAAAATTATCAACACTTTAAATGGTAAAAGTGTAAAAAGTCCATTATTTGCACTGGATGAAAGTTATTTCATGCATGGATGAATGGAAGACTACTTAAAAATAAAATTAAGATTTTCCCACTGTTTTTCCAAAGAAAAGTGATCCAATAAATGTGGTAGTTCACAAAACTGTAACATGAAGCCTTAGGTTAAAACAATACACAAACTATGTACATATATACACATACTATGTACCGGCAAAAGATAAAAATTAAGAAAACAAAAAACCCCTAAACTGGCTGGGCACAGTACTCTATAAAATACTCTATCTTTCTACACAATCTTCTGTATCCTGTTAGAGCTATTAGTTTGCTTTTGTTCCCGGGATTATCTCATTCTTCTGGATTGTGAGTTGTGGTCTCCCCATTTTGTTCTTTTTCATGTTGCAGGCTTTTCTTGAATGCCTGATTATCCTTAATTGCGTTTTTAGATATGAGGCATAATCTGTGCTCACTGCAACCTCCACCTCCCAGGTTCAAGCGATTCTCATGCCTCAGCCTCTTGAGCAGCTGGGATTACAAGCATGTGCCACCACGCCTGGCTAATTTTTGTATTTTTAGTAGAGATAAGGTTTCACCATGTTAGCCAGGCTGGTCTCAAACTGCTGACCTCAGGGGATCCACCCACCTTGGCCTCCCATAGTGCTGGGATTATAGGCGTGAGCCACTGCGCCCAGCAGGCTTTCATTTCTCTGAGTCACTATTCAGGCCATTTTTTATCGGAAAGGTCTCCCTTTCAACCCAAATCTCTGCTCTAAGAAATTCTATCTTCACAAAAGAAACAAATAAAACATTTATTCCATATAGTATTTAATAGTTTTTAAACCCTTACAACACTTACGTGACTTCTTCTGCATAAGATTTTTCAAAACTTTTTGAAACTCTTTTGAAATTCTACCAGAATTTACCATACACAACTAGTATCTTCACACTAGAGTCTTTTTGGACAGGAGATTCTGAGGCCAAGGATGACTGTGTCACTCTTTCCCATATTTCCCACAGAAATTTTCCCATACAAGTGCCTTATGTACAAGAGCAGTTCCAATCCTGCTAAGTATGTAAAGCTCATTAAATTGGACTAAGAAAAACTATTTTAAAGTGATAAAGTATAAAACTGCATTTCTTAATACTACTGTTGCTGGGGTTTCTGGTTCAAGATGGTGAATTAAACACATGCACAAATTTATCTCTTCTTGGTCCCAAGACCCTGTGAAGATGACAGTCAAAGAATAAAAATGGTAGATGTCCACAATAAAGGAAAAAGGCAGCAAGAGGCCTCCATAGAAAAGATTTTAACAAATCTTTGGCAAATAAACAAAATAAATGGTAACTGATGAAGCTGGAAGAAGTCACAGTCTTCAGTTCTCAAGAGGCTAACAGCAGAAGAAGGTCTGCTTATCAGAACTCTGAAGAGGCTCTGGACTTGGGAGCATGTCTCTACTCACAGAACAGAAAGGGAAGACACGAGGCTGAACTTCTGTAAAAGGAATAGTCTACTTCCCTGACCCCCCATGCAAAAAAGTAAACTGTTCTTGGAAAACCAGGCAGCAAGAATGGCTGCTGGTACCCTAAAGCAAAGCCTTTCATATTCTAGCATTTAGGATTTTGACTCCAACTAAACATCTCTCTTGTCTGCTTTCCTTACAGGAAAGCCTCATGAGTTAACAATCCCCACTGAACAATATGGAACACTCAGCTTTGTAGCCTCATTTCTAAATATGAACACAATCAAGGATAATCAGGCATTCAAGAAAAGCCCACAACATGAAAAAGAACAAAACAGGGAGACCACAACTCACAATCCAGAAGAATGAGATAATCCAGGGAACAAAAGCAAACTAATAGCCCTCACAGGATATATAAGATTGTGTAGAAAGGCAGAGTACTTTATAGAGTGGTAAAGAAGACCAAATACTTCACATGGATTTATGAAATTATTACATCCAGAATCCCAAATCCCAGTTTTTCTCATCTCTTCAACCCTCATCAACACTGATGATGGCTATGATTTGTGTAACATAGCAACACTTACAGGCTGAGAGGTACTGAGACTTCGAAAACCCTCTGCCCACATTTTAACTTATCAGAGCTCATCAGGGCTTGTGCTGAGTTCTCTTCTCTTTCTGCTGTTTGCTGAGGTGATCTCATGTACATGCTGTGAGGTCCATCAAAGCAGAAGACTTGTCTTCCTGTACTGTATCTTCAGTGCCCAGCACATAGTGAAAAGAATGCTGACACTACCCAAACTGCTTCACTGAGCTCTAGCAGGATGACAGTTGCTTGCCTGCTATCTCCGGATGTGATGCCTCACCAGGACCTCAGAACATTGTAACCTTGCTCCTCTCCTCCCCATCTATCCAGTAGTATACACTAGAAACCTGGGTGTCATCTTTCATTATTTCTCTCCATTTTCTCTCTCTGGGTCCAGTCCATCAGCAAGGTCTACTGACTTTAACCTATCTTAAATCGATCTATTCCTCTCCATCTCTCCCTGTGTTCTTGTGTGTTTAAAATTTTTCTAATGGTTTATGAGCCCCCCCTCATTGCTTCAACCTCATCTTGTGCATTCTCCTCTTCACTCATTACTCCACAGTCACACTGACTGTCTAACAATTTCTAGTAAACACCAAGCCTTTACCTCAAGGTTTTTCTATCTCTGTCCAGGGTGCTCTTCTTACCATTTTTTGCATGGCTGCATCCTTTTCCCACTTGGGTTCTCAGTTCTAATGTCACAACCTCAAAGTCTTCTTGACCATTCTATAAAGTGGTCTACTTTTCTATACATTCTTCTCTGTTAGAGTGTCCTGTTGATTTTCTTCTTAGCACTTACCACAAGCTAAAATTATAATTTTCTTTATTATGTACTGTATGTTTCTTTCCTACTTAACTGTTAGCTTCTTGATGGCAGGGACCACATTAATTTTGCTCACTTTCAGATCATTTCCTGGCACGGAGGAGGTGCTCAATAAATATTTGTTGATGAAATAAAGGCTACCATGTTTTAGTCAGCAAGTCATAGACAGTGAATTAGTCCAAGAACAATTATGACAAGAAGCATCAGGAGAATAGGGGATCTATAAAAGTTATAAATATTCTAGCCTCTAAAATGCATGTTATTAACAGACTGTTTACTTAAGATTCTAATATTCAAATTGTCTAATTGTACTCAATTTCACCAATACAAAACCTACCCATTTCTGTTAGAACTAGACAAAACATTTACCACAAATTTATTACCAACTTTAAGGTCTTTCAGTAAGCGTTTAAGAGCAGTGGTTGTAATAAGTTTCATTTGCTTATATTAACAGACTCTAACAGTTTCTATTGTACACGACAATCCAAACTCCCTTGTAAAATATCATACATTTGAATATTATGTTGTGAAGCTCAATAAAAAGTAGATCCATCCTGTCCAAAGAAGTTTAGTAAAGTGCCTACAGTACTGTGTAAGAGTTTTATCTTTAACAAAATCCCACAGCATGGACCTCAAATGTCTTAAACTAGAGCTACTCTAATCTTGTTGCAGAGCATAGCTACTCTGCTGAACTCAATAATGTATTTCTTCAATTATAAAACACATTTTCTTCACATTTTAACCAAAATTAGAATGCATTTTACAATTGAAGGTATTGCACAATGTACATTTGACAGTCTAGAAATAGCTGCCATTGCCTAACCATGTACAAATTTAATTATTAATCTTGATGGTAACCAGACATTTGCAATCCTTCAACATTTTAGTCAATAAACCATTTAAAGATTATTTGAGGACATATTAAGTTTGTCCCTGAAAACTTTCTTTTGACCCCTTCTGAAAAGATCAAGAAAGAACTGGCATCAAAACTTGCAGAAAGGGTATGCTTAGAACAAAACCCCAGAGACAACAGTGGAGTTCTTTTTTAAGAAATGCTGTATCGCCAACACTCTTAATGGCACAGAGGACAATAATGTATAAAAACATGGACAACGAATGACTCAATGTGAAATTTCAGAAATACTTCAGCCTGTAACTGAGGTAATGGTACATAAATCCAAATATCTTAACACATCATTCATAAGCTTTACAGATTAACAAGAACAACAAACGTGGGGAAAACAAAATCTCCACCTGCAGCATAACTAGAAGAACGCTACAAAACTCAGTTGTCTATAAATAGAAAAATGAAAACTGTAATTTCCAATGGAGCAATTTCTCAGTCTCCTACCCCAACCTTTATATTGAGCAGAGTCCAGAAAAAACTGTGGGGAAGAAAGAAAATGGAGAGCCTAAGATTAAACTAAAATCATTTTTACAATGAGGAAGCCCATTCTTTATATAAATATTCAAACAGTCCTAGTAGATCAGAGCATTGACTATAGGCAAGTGCTGTGCTAAGTGAAAGAGGAAGGGGGAAGGGCCCTTTAGAAATTAGGTGGAGAAAAAAAAGCAAAGGGGGAAATTCAAGATCATGCAGGAAATAAAATTCTAAGAACCTACAACCACACTCCCACCATCCTGAAAACATTCATTAAAGAACCTGTACTTTGTCACATTGACAGAGAGGAAGGTTCCTGGAACAAAGACTCTCAATCAAACCTCCCCATAAATTATCAGCCTTGTCCAAGAAATGCAAAGGAGCAATGTATCTTCATCTACAGAAAGCTATTATAGGAAGAAAACAAGCTATTATAAGAAGAAGATAGCCAGGCATGATGGCTTGCACCTGTAATTCCAGCAATTTGGAAGGCTGAGGCAGGAAGATCGCTTGAGGCCAGAAGTTCGACACCAGGCTGGGCAACACAGCAAGACTCTGTCTCCATGACAAATGAAAAATAACTAGGTAGGCATGGTAGCACATGCCTGTAGTACCAGCTACTCAGGAGACTGAGGCATGAGGATTACTTAACTCTAGGAATACCAGGCTGCAGTGAGCTATGATTGTGTCACTGCATTCCGGCCGGGGTGACAGAATGAGACTCTCTTAAAAAAAAAAAAAAAAAAAAAAAAAAAAAAAAAAAAAGAAAACAGGAGAATCAAAACACTTTAGCTGATAATTTCTCATACCCCCACCCCCCAAAAAAATATGAAGGAGGGGAAAAACGTAACATTACGGTGTTAGTCTGTTCTCACACTGCTATGAAGTAATATTTGAGACCAGGTAATTTATAAAGGAAAGAGGTTTAACTGACTCAGAGTTTTGCATTGGTGGGGAGGCCTCAGGAAATTTACAACCATGGGAAAGGCAAATGAGAAGCAGCCACCTTCTTCACAAGGCAGCAGGATGGAATGAGTGCAAACGGGGGAAATGCCAGATGCTTATTAAATCCATCAGATCTCATGAGAACAGCATGCGGGAACTGCCCCCATGATCCAGATACCTCCACCTGGTCTCACTCTTGACACGTGGGGGTTACAGGGATTACAATTTGAGGTGAGATTTGGGTAGGGACACAGAGCCAAACCATATGAGATTTGGGTGGGGACATAGAGTCAAACCATATCAATTACCACTCCATGTTAAATTAAATATCCTGAAAAAGAATATGAGAATATAAAAACACATCCTGAATGAGAAACTTCAAAACTAGAAACAGAAATAAACAAAAAAGAAGAAATTAACTCAGGAAAAAGAGGGGAAAAAAAGACAAAAACATTACAGAAAAGAACTAAATTACCAACTGCCCAAGGCTGAACAGATTCATTTGTAAAGTTAATAAGAGAAACTGAAGAAAGCAGAAACTATCATGAGAATAAACAAAGTAAAAAGTGTCAGAAAAAGTGACTGAAAGGCAAAGAAGATCAAACATACATATATATTGGACTCCTTTTAAGAAGAAACATTAAACAGTGGAACAAAACTAATATTAAACTATGATCTAAAAAAACCTCCAGAAATAGAACCTGATTCTGCATATTGAAGGGGCTCACCAAATGTCTCAGAAAATGGACCTGCATATAAACTCAGAGAAATATCCCGGTAACAGTATTAGACTTTAAAAATGAAAAAAGACTAAGGTCGTCTCCAGGCAAAATGATCAACTAACTCCATTCAAAAAGATCACATAACTAAGGCCAAGATAACTAAGGCCAAGAGAATTAACTGACCAAATTTCACAACAGGAACACACAAAGCCATAAAATGAAGTTGCATTTTCTAGAAACTCAAGGAAATACTGTGTAAACCGTTAGAAAAAGTTTTAAACATGCAAGAACACAGGGAATACTCTTCCATGAGCCCCTGATCAATTTACTGTATCAAGGTTCAGCAAACTTTAACTTTTAAGGCATCAAATATCACAGCAGGCAGCTTACAACTACAGGAAATGCAATGAAACACAGACAGAAACACAGCAATAACAGGAGATTACTCTCAACACAAGATATATCAACTGGATAAAATATAACTAATGAAAATATAAAATATGACTAAAGAAAATCTAAACAATACAATCAATATAGATGATGTATGTGTGTGCATCTCAAATACTATATCCTGAAAAGAAAGTATATTCTCATATGCCAAGAGAACAGTCATAAAAACTGATTCTAACATTAAGTCAGCAAAAAAATCCCCTAAATACCAGTAACTTCCATAAAGTAAAAATATTATAAATGCCAGAAAGCATTTTACATCACAATGTAAAAGCACTGGAATTTACTAAAAGAAACAAAATGCAGAAAGTCCTTTTCACTTGGACATTTAAAAGCCTTGTTTTAAAGAGATGGTGGTTGAGAGTTAAAATGACATAATTTATTTAAAATGGCAGTGAATATATGGCATGCAATAATCTATGTAATTCATTGAAAACAATGATTAAGAGAAACTTCACTCTACTAAACACGTTAAAAAATCAGGCAAAAGATAAATAAATTACATTTCCAGCCCCCAAAACTAGAAAAACAACAATATACAAAGAGAATAACAGCAAAAATTAATTAGGAAGAGAATAGAAAAACAGGTCTAATAAATTAAAATCCTATTGTAGACAACACACTTGCTTACAAAAAAATGAGAGCACAAATATACAATGACAAGATAACCACGGAAACAGATGACATTTTAAAAAATTTTAAGAGACCACACTTCCTTGCAGATCTTTAAACAAATAACTTTGAAAAGCTATATAACATGTACCATTTTCTAGAAACATACAGATTACCAAAATTTACCTCATTAAAATTAGAAAGCCTAATAAAACCAATTTCCATAGAAAAACAGAAAAAATTATCAAGAAACTGCTCCTACAAAAATGTGCCAGTCCCAGAGATGCACAATCTGCATGAGAAAAATTTTAAAACATATTTGAAAGACACAAAAGTAGATTTGAACTATGGAAAGATGTCCCTAGTCTTTGGAAACAACTCAATACTATAAATATTTCAGTTATCCCCAAGTTAATTTATAAATTTAATGCAATCCTAACAAGCTTTTTTAATTTTTTTTATTTTTATTTTTTTTTTATTTTTTTTTTTTTGAGACGGAGTCTCGCTCTGTCGCCCAGGCTGGAGTGCAGTGTCCGGATCTCAGCTCACTGCAAGCTCCGCCTCCCGGGTTTACGCCATTCTCCTGCCTCAGCCTCCCGAGTAGCTGGGACTACAGGCGCTCGCCACTTCGCCCGGCTAGTTTTTGTATTTTTAGTAGAGACGGGGTTTCACTGTGTTAGCCAGGATGGTCTCGATCTCCTGACCTCGTGATCCGCCCGTCTCGGCCTCCCAAAGTGCTGGGATTACAGGCTTGAGCCACCGCGCCCGGCCGCTTTTTTAAAATGAAACTAGAATAAAGTTCTTCTGAATATTATTTTTGTTTACAAAACAGAAATGTATCAGACATTCAAAAGCTAAATTAGCAAAAATGGAATATGAACATGGAATACAAACAAGCAAATGAACTTAACTATTAATATATTCCAAAAGAGTAATTTGTACTGAAAGGGGAAAAAAGAACCTAAAAATACTTCTGAACAAAGTATTTTGACTATATACTTTCAGACTATAAACAATGATAAACAAACTCTAAACAGTTGTATGTCTTTTAAAAAAAATAATGGTACCATATAATTCTAAAAAAATACTGACAGCCAGGGTTCTCATTCTTAGAGAAAGGAAATTTTTTAAAAAGTAAAAAAGCTAGAGAACTCTATGGTATTGGATTGAAATAACAGGTTAAGTGTGAACTCATGGTAAGACAGAGATGGATAAAAAGACTGACAGACCTAGCTACAAACAGATGTGTATGGAGAGTGTGTGTACACACACACACACACACACACACACAAACATATATTTCCTAGCTCTCTACTAAGGGGATATAGAATCAGTAACACTTTAGTAAGAAATGAGCACACCTACCACCCAGATTCTATCTCCTAAATATTATGCTCCACTAAAAGAAACCAGAGATTCTTGGGAGAAATGGCTAATCCAGGGCTGGAACAGAGAAAGTACAAGATAGGCCTGTAACATATTGTGTCAAATAGAAAGCAAAGCAGCTCTGTTAGATAGAAAGCAATGAAGCAATGTCAAAAGGACACACAAACCCCTGCTTGAAGGTAACTCCCGCTGGCCATATATGGAACAATTTGATCATAAAAATAAATTACAATAATAGATTAAAATGTATTGAATAAGAATCCATGAGTCCATGCTCATATAAATGAAAAAAAAAATGGGTAAAAAGGAGAAACTTTTTTTTCTTTCTTTTTTTTTTTACAGTGGAATGCCAACCAATAAATGCAGAAGGAACAATCAAATGAGAAAAACCACCTTTCACAATGACAGTAATAATTGACTCAGGCAAAAGTCAGCACTTGATACTAAAATTTGTATATGAAAGTTTGAGGAAGAGAATACCTACCCAATTTGAAAGTATTTCCCCACAAAATATTTATTAATTATATGGTAAAAAGCCAGGAGCTCACGCATGTAATCCCAGCACTCTGGGAGGCTGAGGCGGGTGGATCACGTGAGGTCAGGAGTTCAAGACCAGCCTGGCCAACATGGTGAAATTGCTTCTCTACTAAAAATACAAAAATTAGCTGGGCGTGGTGGTGGGTGCCTGTAATCCCAGCTACTCGAGAGGCTGAGGCATGAGAATTGCTTGAACCTGGGAGGTGGAGGGTGCAGTGAGCTGAGATTACGCTACTGCACTCCAGGCTGGGTGACAGAGCAAGCCTCTGTCTCAAACAAACAAACAAACAAACAAACAAACAAAAAATTACATGGTAAAAAAACAGTAACTTTCCAAGAGAGAAATACTGACAGGTACTATCTTAAACAAGTGATCAAAGTTATCATCATCAGTAATGGGACAAACTGACATCACATGCCTCCAGATATGACACACTGAGCAGTCACATAATCCCTTCTGTGGTATTCCTGCCAAAAATGCATAATCTTAATTTAACCATGAGGAAATACCGATCAACTAAAAGTGAGAAACATTCTATAAAATAACTGGCCTATACTAAAAAATATCTAGATCATGAAAGTCAAAGTAAGACTGAGGAACCGTTCCAGATTAAAGAGATAAATAACTAAGTGCAACATGTGGTCTTGGACTGGACTCTAGAATTTGTCTGGCTATAAAAGACATAGTGGAACAACTAATACAATATGAATATGGTCTTCAGATTAGATAATAGTATTGTGTCCTATATTCAATATCTTGATTTTGATCATTACACTATGGTAATATAAATGTTCTATATACACACGCGTGCACGCACACACAGTAAAAGCCTACAGCACCCAGTATTCCCAGGCAGTCTCTCATCTAAGTACTAACCAGGCCAATCCCTGCTTAGCTTGTGAGATCAGACAAGATCAGGCGTGTTCAGGGTGCTATGGCCGTAGACTAAACATTCTTATTCTTAGGAAATACATATTGAAGTATTTCAGTATAAAGAGGCATAATGACAGCAACTTATCCTGAAGTGATTTTGAAAAACTGTATATATATTTAGAAACAAAATTATAAAGAAAATGTATTAAAATGTTAGCAATTAAGGAAACAGAGAATAGTAAACTTTGTAATATTCTTGCAACTTCTCTGTAAGTGTAAAATTATCTCAAAATAAAAAAATACTTTTGCCAATTGATTTCACTTATATATTCTTTTACATGTAAGTACAAGAGTTCTATGTAATAAAAATCTCTCTAAATAAATCTAAGGACATTCTTTCATCAGTATAGAAATTCTAAGTGATAAGAAAGAACAGTTTATTTGGCAGGTTTGTTTTTAGTGATACACAAGTAACAATGTATCTTACTATCAATGA